>NC_080576.1:62837916-63462916 GCF_029962835.1 Magnolia sinica
TTTCATCTTATTGATATTGGAATTGTTAAATATCAGATGATGGATAGGGGCCTCTCCAACCGGCATGTCGACTGACATATGTATAGCCAACACAGTCATCAAATATCCAAAAGGAATGTCACTATGACCAGGATGGAGATGAAACAGAATGATGAAGTGACAAATTAAGGATGGTAAACAAATATTAACACCTCTAACAATAGAATAAAGAATACGAACATGAAGGATGTCAATTTAGATTTGTTACCCGACCGAGGATACAAATTAGATACAAAGATTTTGTGAAGAATTCTATATTTGGGTAACAAATACCTTGAGGGAAGTGCATTCCCTTTATGCGTCCATTGTACATCCAAATTGCATAAGTCAACTGGATGATTAATATCAACTGGATGCTCAACAATAACATTACGCAATCGGATGTCCCGAACTTAAGATGGATCGTCCTCAGGGGCCCTAAGATGATGCTTAGTGATAAGGGCTGATCTGGAAGAAGAAGACGGACCACGAGACGTTGATTTTCTTCCTCTAGAAGCCATATGCAACAATTATTTCAAGAATATAAAGAGTTGCAATGGATTGAGAAATGGGTTTTCTCAAATCAGATTTTTCAAAAGAAAATCCCCAAATCTCAACTAAATTCGAAATAGACAACTCCAAGAGAGAAATAGAAGCAATCTAGATGTAAATCTACAAGCAAAATGCAAATGGAGCACTAACCTTGAAGATTTTGGAAGATGGGTTCGACTAGTCATGGGTCGGTTCATTGGAGAGTGAAGTTGAAATGAAGAAGAAAGTGATTTACCCCAAATTTTAAGTGAATCCACGTGATTCATGACTGGTTGTGGGTATACACGACCGGTCGTAGCACGACTGGTCGAGTACAGGCTAAAAAATCTGATTTTTATAAATTTTCAAAATTTGAAAACTAAACTAGCAAATATATTCAATATGATACAAATAGGGATAATTAATCATTTTAAAATGCACATGCTGAGATCAAATTTTATTTTGTTAAACTTGCTTTTGTCAAGCAGTTTAGTGAAAATATCAGCAAGTTGATTCTAGGTAGGAATATATTCCAGAGATATAACCTTTTCTTCAACTAATTCCCGAATATAATGAAATCTAATATCAATGTGCTTAGTACGAGAATGCTGAATTGGATTTTTTAAAATATTTATGGCACTGGAATTATCACAATATAATAACATAGAATCCTGTTTAATTCCATAATCACTTAACATACGTTTCATCCAAACAAGCTGTGTACACGCATTACTAGTGCGATATATTCAGCTTCAGCTGTTAAAAGTGATATAGAACTTTGTTTCTTGCAAAACCAAGAAACTAAACAATTTTTAATATAAAAACAACACCACTGGTTGATTTTCGATCATCAAGATTACCAGCCCAGTCAGCATCCGAGTACCCAGCTAATTGAACACTAGTCTCATGAGGATACCAAAGACCGAGATTAACAGTACTTGCGACATATCTTATAATCCGCTTGACAGCAGTCAAGTGCGACTCTTTAGGTTCAGACTGATATCTAGCGCAAATACCAACACTTAGAGCAATATCTGGTCCACTAGCAGTTAAATACAATAGACTACCAATCATACTCCGATATAATTTCGGATCCACATTTTTACTTGCAGAATCTTTTGAGAGTTTCAAGGTTGTACTCATAAGAGTATCAAAGTTCTTACCATTCTCAAATCTAAATCTCTTAATCAAGTTTATAGTGTATTTAGATTGAGAAATGAACATTTCATCAAGTTTTTGTTTTACTTGTAACTCGAGGAAATAATTCAATTCCCCAACCAAGCTCATTTCAAACTGAGACTTCATCAAATCTGCAAACTCAATAGTTATGTCAGTATAGGTAGATCCATAAATGATATCATCAACATAGATTTGTACTAATAAGATGTGATCCTTATGTTTTTTAATAAATAGAGTTTTATCAACACATCCCATTTGAAAATTATGGCTTAATAGAAACTTACCATGCCCTAGGAGCTTGTTTTAAATCGTAAAGTGCCTTTTTAAGACGATATACATGATCCGCATTTTTAGGGTCTTAAAAACCCATTGGTTGTTCAACATAAACTTCCTCATGTAGATCGCCATTTAAAAATGTACTTTTCACATCTATTGATAAATCTTAAACTTTCTAAAACATGCAATGGATATAAAGAGTCTGATTGATTCAAGACGTGCTACTGGTGCAAAGGTTTCATCATAGTCAATACCTTCAATTTGAGTATAACCTTGTACCACTAGCCTAACCTTGTTTCTAATTATATTGCCAAGTTCGTCAGACTTATTTTTAAAAATTCATTTAGTTCCAATGATGTGTTTATCTTTAGGTCTAGGTACGAGATACCAAACATCATTTCTCATAAATTAGTTAAGTTCTTCTTGCATCGCAACAATCCAGTTTTCATCAGCAAGAGCTTCTTTTACGTTAGATGGTTCTATCTGGGATGTAAAACATACATAATTACATATATCCTCAAGTTGTCTATGGGTACGAACACCAGTGAGAGGGTTTCCAAGAATCTATGTGGTTGGATGATCTTTAACAGTCCTTAGTTCAGAATCAGTCTGATTAGATGAAGTATCAGGTTTATCAATTACAAGAACTTCATCATTATCTGAACTTGAGACAGGTGTGCTTAAGTGATCATCAATGACCACATTGATAGACTCTTGAATCACACCGGTCCTTTTGTTCAGAACCCTATAAGCTCGACTGTTTAAAGAGTATCCTAAAAAGATCCCTTCATCACTCTTCGTATCAAACTTTCTCAGATTTTCACGATCTCGTAAAATATAGCACTTGCTGCCAAAAACTCGAAAGTATTTGACAGTAGGCTTTTTATCCAACCATATTTCATAAGCCATTTTATTATTACCTTTACTAGTGTAAACCCGGTTAATAATATAACAAGCTGTATTGACTGCTTCAGCCTAAAGGTTCTTAGAGAGCTTCATACTATTCAACATGACATTAGCGATTTCTTGAAGCACTCTATTTTTCCTTTTAACTATGCTATTTTGTTGTGGAGTTTTGGGCACTAAGAATTCATGTAATATTCCCTGGTCACTACAGAACTTCTCAAAACCGCTATTCTCAAATTTAGATCCATGATCACTACGAATCTTACTGACTTGAAAACCTTTTTCAGTTTGAATCCTTTTGAGAACCTTTTTCACTTCTTCAAAGGTTTCTGATTTGTCCCTTAAGAAGACTACCCATGTATATCTGGCAAAGTCATCTACAATTACCAAGATATATCTTTTGCCACCTCGACTTTCTGTCCTGGTATGTCCTACTAGGTCCATATGGAGAAGCTCAAGTGGTCTTGATGTGGTATTGGAATTCACCTTTTTGTGTGAGTTCCTTGTTTATTTGCCAATCTGCCATTCACCACATATTTTATCTAATTTTTGTAGTTTGGGTAAACCTCTTATAAGTTTCCGTTTGCTCAATCTATATAGATTTTTGTAGTGTACATGTCCAAGACGTTTGTGCCATAAGTCAGTCTCGTCTGTATAGACCATGTAACATGATTGATTAGATGAGTTGGATTCGCTAACAATATAGCAATTTTCAGACGTTCTACGTCCAGTTAGTATTACTGAACCCTTGTTGTTTAGAATCTCACAACTTTGATTAGAAAACCGTACACTATGGTTATTGTCGCATATTTGAGATATGCTAAGCAATTTATGTTTTAGACCTTCAACATATAAAACATTTTTAAACAAAGGAAGGTTATAGAGTTGAATAGTACCTTGGCTCATAATCTTACAATTGCTATCATCACCAAATGTGACTGAACCATCAGTCATGTCTTTGAGATCGGTGAATAAACCTTTATCACCAGTCATATGCGTTGAGCATCCACTATCTAGGTATCACGTTGAATGGCTTGTAGCTTTGAAAGCGGTGTGAGCAACCAGGCAAGCAACTTTAGGAACCCATTTCAGAACTGTTTTGGGTTTAGGAGTATAGTTGGTCTTCTTCTGACTGATGTTGTAAGAATGACCTACTAAGTTAGATTTTAAGAGCTCCTTGAGTAAATCTACTATCTAATTTTTAAAGTTGACATGGCTGCTTTTAGGTTTTTAAAAAGTTTCTGTATTTTTAGAAAAACTTTGATAAGTACTTTTCCTTTTTGAGTTTGAGGACTCCCCTTTCACAAACTTGGGAGGAGTATACTTTTGATTAGGAGTTGTATTCTTATCATAGCCCAATCTGGATCGATCGCCTCTTTTTCTTGATCCGGATAATAGTTTTTTTAACTTTGGATCTCCTTGGGCATACCTCCATATATCCTTTAAACTCAGAAGAGAAGATACTTCATTTTTAAGTATCTCATTTTCAGATTTCAGATTTTCAATCAGCGAGGTTTTGAATTCTAAATCGCAATTTGATTTTTTAAAACAATCTGAAATTTGGGATTTTTCTAAAATAAGTGATTCAAAACATTCTTTGAGTTTAAAAAACTTTTCTTTTTGAAGTTTAAGTTTGACAGCAATTTTACAACTTTCCTTGTATAGGGCATTGTAAGCATCTTGAAGATCATCTTCATTTTCATAATCACTATTCAGATTTTCTTTGCTAGTTGAATCATCATGATCTGAAAAAATGAATTTGGCTAGAGTCATAAGGGCTTTAACTTCACTGCCCGACTCGGTTTCAAAATCTTCTGATTCAGAAGAAGCTTCAGAATCAGATGATTCATCCCAAGTTGCCAACATACCCTTTCTTTTTGTTTTGTCCTTTTTAGGACATTTGTTTGCTAAGTGCCTATACTCTTGGCAGTTGTAACATTGACTATCTTTCAAAGACTTCCAACTTTTAGATCTAGGTTTAGATCTTTTCTAATCATTTGATTTTTGAAAATCTACCCTTTTCTTGCTTTTGAAAATCTTGTAAAATTTCTTCGCTAAAAGAGCCATATCGTCTTCAGAATTTTCTAAATCCGAGTTTTCTTGAGAAATAACTTTAGAAGATTTGAGAGCAATGGATTTACTTTTAGGAGCTTTAAAGTTTAACTCATAGGTTTGTAAAGAACCAACTAGTTCTTCTACCCTCATATTATCCGTATCACGAAGTTCTTGGATTGTGGTTACCTTAGAGTTGAACCGTTCAGGAAGTGAGCGTCTTTGCACATACTTTACTTTCTAGGATTTTATCGCCAAGACCCCACATTGAGTTCACAATGTCATTTAATCTAGTGTAAAAGTCCATAAACATTTCATTTTCCTCCATATGAATTTCTTCAAATTTGGTTGTGAGGAGTTGGACTTTAGATTTTTTGACAATTGTAGTACCCTCATGTGTCATTTCTAATATATCCCAGGCTTGCTTTGCAGTATCACAGGATACGTTTCTTTTGAACTCATCCGGTGATAGTACACAAGTAATTGCATTTAGTGCTTTTGCATTAGCACTACTCTCATTTTTCTGAAGGGTGGTCCATGAGAAATATGGTGTTACTCTCATTGATTTTGAACCATCAATACCAGTCACTTCAGTGGTAGGTGGCTTCCATTCAGTCACAATGGCTTGCCACACACTCTCATCCATTGATTTGAGGAAAATCCTCATCCTGGCTTTCCAATAGGCATAATTCGAGCCATCAAATGGTGGAAGCCTAGTGACTGATAGGCTATCAAAATTTGACATCTTATATATAACTTAGATTGTTAGCTCAGGAATTAAATCCAAATAAAAAGCAATAAGAGCGAGCTATTAGGCATTGATACCACTTGAAATGACCAAGCTATATGTCTTTGGGGGGGGGGGGGGGGTGAATAAGACTATGCCAAATTAAAAATAAATACAGCGGAATATGAAACAAGGAATAGATAACACTATACACCAATCACAGTATAGGAATGGAAAGCAACTTCAAATAGAGAAATTTAAACAAAAATTGTTCTAAGGACAACCTTACACCAAAAACCAAAGTTTATGGTAGGACAAGCTTATTTCTAGAACAAATAGAGAAACTGAAGCTCAACGTAATAAAGAGATAGCAAAAATATAATGCTGAAATGTAAATCTAAATTATTACAACATTCCCCACTAAGCTTGAAATGAAATGATTATAACATTCATATTCACACATACATTCTACAATTCTGAATGATAAAAGATAGGAAATATAAATCACACATCCACAACACAAAGAATTATAGGGGTTCGCCTATGTGTTCACCAACAGTTAAACAACAGCCACACAGAATGCTACTCCACTCCTAATATCCTCACACAGGGGATATTATCGTTCACTATCAAATAGGTTTTCATAGGTTCACCCAAAACCTTCACAATTATGTCTTTTTCAAAGGGCTTACACAATTCAAAAACCCTCACTTCTGAGTTTACTGGCTCTCCTCAGATAACCAACAACTTTGAGATTTTTCTAGCTTAACCTCAAATAAAACCAAACAATGTAAATTACACAAATTGTAAAATACCTAATTTTCTCCTTCGTTGTAGCAGCCCAGAAGAACCAAGTCAGAGTAGAGATTTGAATGTCAAAGTTCAATGTCCAATACTCACTTTATAATGGCTCTAGGTTCTAATAGATTTTTAATTAAAACAAAAGGGCTAGCTCTAATTGATTTTGATTCCAGAAAAAAGAAAACAACAATTCCTTTTTTCTTATTAGATTGGAATGTAAGAAACAAAATCAATTAAGAAAGCTAAAGAAAGAGAATATTAAATATGCACACTTAGCTTAAATGGAGCACCGACTTATCTCTCAGAAGACCGAATTAAATTAACTTAAATTGCCTTTTTTTTCAATGAAATAATTCTGAGATTCGTGCTCTATTTATAGGTGAGCAAATCATGTCTTTGACTGGTCTAAGGACCTCTACGACTGGTCGTAGAACCAATAGCTATTTGAAAAATTCGGGCACGATAAGATTTGGTAGTTTCACGACTGGTCGTAGGTCTCCTTCGACTAGTCATAAGTCCCCTTCAACTGGTCGTAGGATCCCTTCGACTGGTCGTAGGTGGCCAAATTTCAATGCTGTTATTTGAGTTATAGGTCTACGACTGGTTGAAGATGCAGTCGATATTGTTCCTACCACTGGTCGAACAGTCCCCAGGACTAGTCGAAGCCTAACAAAAAATTTCTGATTTTTGTAACAAACTTACGACTGATCCAGGAATTTCTTAGACAGGTCGAAGCAGTGCTAGGACTAGTCGAACAAAGTCCAGGACTAGTCTTAGAATAGATCAAAACCCAAACATATGAATTATGTATCTAAAATGACCTACTCTAAAGGTCAACCTAAGGTCAGTCATACCTCAGGAGTGAAGTAAGGACATTGAACATAGGAGACAAGTGACCTTTGAAAGTAGTGAAGCTTGAAGTCTTGATGGAGCTCAACCTTGAAAGCTTCTTGAGATTTTGAGGTAGAACTTGAAAGCATCTTGAGATTCTTGACTTGTGAACAGTGCTTGTCAACCCAAGTTGATCTTGAGTAGAGCATTTTTTCACAGATGCAAGTTTCATAACAGTGTCTTTGGCACCACAAATTTGACAACACAAAGGGCTATAAATTATGGCACTTACAACATGCACCACATATTTTATCCATTTTCTTTAATTTGGGTCGACCTCTAATAAGATCGGCTTTGCTCAATTTATATAGATTTCGGTACTTAACATGTCCAAGGCGTTTTTGTCATAATTTATTATCATTGGTTTGGACCATGTAACAAGTTAATTTAGATAGCAAGATTCCTTCACGATATAACAATTCTCAGATGTTCTACGACCATTTAATATCACACAACATTTCTCATTTGAGATCTCACATCCTTGATTTATAAATTTAACACTATGCTTGTTATCACAAATTTGAGAAATACTCAAAAGATTGTGCTTAAGTCCTTTTATAAATAAAATATTTTCATAAGGAGGAACGTTAGAGATATGAACTGTACCTTGGCCAATTATCTTGCAGTTGCTTCCATCACCAAAAGTGACTGAACCATTAGTCATTTCTTTATAGTTAGTGAACAAATCTTTGTCACCTGTCATGTGTCTTGAGCAACCACTGTCTCGGTACCACTTTGATTGACTTGAAGCCTTGAAGGCGGTGTGGGCAACCAGACAAGTAACCTTAGGAACCCATTTCATTGTAGTTTTGGGTTTTAGAGCACTATTGGTTTTTCTTCGCTTGAAATTATTATTAACTCTAACATTAGAGTTAGATTTGAGAAGCTCCTTGAGTAAGTCCATAATTTTTTTCAGTTAAAAGATTATAACATTGTTTTCTAAAGCTGACATTATTAGTATTGACTTTAGAAGTTTGAATAGTTTTTAATTTTTAGAGTTGTTTCGATTATTATATTCCAAGCCCTTTCCTTTTGAGTTAGAGGATTCTCCTTTGACAAATGTAGGAGATACACTCTTATTTCTCAGAGGCATGTGTTTGACATAGCCCAGACTCGATCTGTCTCCACTTCTTCTAGATGTGGTTAGAAACTTTTCAAGTTTAGGGTCTCCCTGGGCATACCTCCATGTATCCTTTGAACTCAATAGGGAAGACACTTCACATTTTAGTTTCTCATTTTCTGTTCTTAATTTTTCAAGTTCAGAAGTTTTGAAATTCAAATTGCATTTTGCTTTTTCAAAACAACCAGAAATATGAGATTTTTCTAAAACAGAATTTTCAAATTCCTCTTTTAAATTTAGAAATTTCTCTTTTTAAAGTTTTATCTTGACAACAATCTTACCACTTTCCTTGTATAGGGCATTATAGGCATCTTGAAGTTCATCTTCACTATCATTTTCAGGGTCACTTCTCAGATTTTCATATTCGGTTGAATTACAACTATCTGTGGAAGTGACTCTGGTTAGAGTCATTAAAGCCTTAACTTCATTTAAAGTTTCAGGTTCTGATTCATCCAACTCAGAAGAAGCTTCAGAGCTGGCTGATTCATCCCATGTGGCTATCATGCCTTTTCTCTTTGGCTTGTCCCTTTGTGGACACTCATTTGCCAAATGCTCATATTCATGGTAGTTGAAGCACTATCTTTTAGAGATTTCCAGTTTTTAGATTTTCCCATTTTCTTCTCAAAGGGTTTTAGAAAATCAACTCTTTTCTTACTTTTAAAGATCATGTAAAACTTTTTAGCGAGTAAAGCCATACCATCCTCTGAGTTTTTACAATCAGAACTAACATTACAATCTTGAGAAATAGATTTGGATGATTTAAGAGCTATGGACTTACCTTTTAGGGCTTTGAAATTTAATTCGTAAGTTTGAAGTGAACTAACAAGTTCCCCAACCTTCATATGATCCGTGTCTCTCAGTTCCTGAATGACAGTTACCTTGGAATTAAATCTCTCAGGAAGTGATCGCAGTATTTTTACACAGACTTTGCTTTCTGGGATGCCATCTTCAAGACCCCACATAGAGTTAAATATGTCATTTAGTTTCATATAGAAGTCCATGGAAGACTCATTTTCTTCCATACGAATTTCCTCAAACCTAGTGGTGAGGATCTGAACTTTAGACTTTTTTACTATAGATGTTCCCTCGTATGTCATTTCAAGAATGTCCCATGCTTGTTTAGCAGTATCACAAGAAATAATTCTTTTGAATTCATCAGGTGATAGTGCACAAGTGATTGCATTTAAAGCCTTAGCATTAGCACTACTCTCATTTTTCTGAAGAGTAGTCCACATGTAAAATGGTGTTTCCTTCATGGATTTGGTTCCATCACTGCCTAAAACCTCAGACATTGGTGGATTCCATCTAGTCATTGTGGCTTTCCACATGCCTTCATCAATGGATCTTAAAAAAAATCCACATTCTGGCTTTCTAATAAGCATAGTTGGAGCCTTCAAACGGTGGTGGCCTAGTGATAGAAGACTATCAAAATTTGACATACTGAAAGCTCTAGATCGATAATCTTAGGAAATAAATCCAATAGAATGAGCAACTTATCTCTGATACCACTTGAAAAGGGTGAGCTATAGATGTAGAGGGGAGGGGGTGGTGAATAGGACTATGCCAAATAAAAATAAATAGTGGAATGCAAATGCAAATAGCTGAATTAAATAACAAATTCAAATGCAATAGTGTTGAGAGGTTGATTCAAACGTTGTCCAAAGGACAACCTTATACCAAAAGCCAAAGTTTATGGTAGGACAACCTATTGTCTTAAACTCGATAAGGATAAAAAATGCAAACTAAAACAAGAAGCAAATAGAAAGAAACTAGCTATTACAACATTCACCACATGTATATGAAATAAATACAAGCATTCATCACTCATACATCACTTATATCATCATCATCCACCAAACTCCAAGAATTATAGTGGTTTAGTGTGTACACCAACCGTTCTCAAATAGCCACACCTACTCCACTCCTAATAATCACAACCCACCTGATATTGGCTTTCACTATGAAAGAAGGTTTTTCCAAGGTTCACCTTAAAACCTCTGCCACAATTAAAAACCCCATGTTGAGATTTTCTGGTTATCTCAGTCAAAACCACAATAGAGATTTTCTGGCAATCTCACAAACCAAGAGCTGTAAATGAAAATACTTATCTAAAGATTCTTCTTTGATGTAGCCCGGTAGAATCGCTTCTTTGAAGATGAAGATGTCCAATGTTCAATCACACATATAGAATGGTTCTAGATCTAAATGAATTCTAAATTAATCCAACCTTGGGCTACTTTAATTCAATTTCTTGGATCTCAAAAGGGGTAGAGAAGAACACCCTTATAAAATCAAATTTATACTAAGAGAGATCAAGAAATTAGAAATAAAAAAGCTATAACGAAGAATCTTAATTTACCGGACAATAGCTTCACAATCACGAGGATCTTTCTCTCAAAGTGGTGGCTTGATTTTTCTTTAAATAAATGAAAAAAGCTCTGGAAAGACCTCTATTTATAGGATGAAAAATGATTCCTTTGACTGGACTAAGGTCAGCCTCGACTGGTCCTGGAAGCAACCAAATTTTAAAAATTCTGGCGCGATCGGATAAAATTGACCCTCGACTGGTCGAGTGGGGCCCAAAATGGTTGCTGGACTTTGAGTCGAGCCCTGTTTGACTGGTCAAGCCAGGTCCTACAACTGGTCGAGCAGGGGCTCGACTGGTCGTGACCCTACCAGAAAAATCTAAAAATTTGAAATAAATCCTGGATTGGTCGAGCTAGTGTCTGGACTAGTCGAACATTGACTAGGACTAGTCGAAGCGAAGACTAAAATAAGTACAATAACCCATATTAAATGTGTAATATGAATGACCTCAACCTAAGGTCTTTCTAGGGTCATTTATTCTTGAAATATTAAACATTGAACTTGTAGCTTCGGTAGATAGTATACTTGAAACTTGATCTTGATCTTGACCATGTAATTCACTTGAACTTGATCTTGCATTTGAAGTAGCACTTGCACTTGGTTTAGTACTTGAACTTGAACTAGTACTTGTAGTTGAACATGCACTTTGACTTGAAGTAGAACTTGCACTTGAAGTTGAAGTAGGATTTGATGTTGATGTTGTACTTGAAGTTGATGAAGCACTTGAAGTTGATGTTGATAGAGCAATCTTCATGACTTGTGTAGCTCATCTTCATATGAAGGTGAACTTTCCATCTATGAGCAAGTTCATCATTCCAAAGTGGTTTGTCACTACGAAATTTGACAATACAGGGTGCTAGTTATATATCATAGCACTTACAAGATTTACTTGGGTAACATTCATGAGAAAAAAATCTGAGACTTTCGATAAAGTCAAAATAATAGTAAAACGAATTCAAACTGAAAAAGAAATGAATGTTATCAAGATTAAAAGTGATCACGGTATTGAATTCAAAAATAGCAATTTTGAGAAATACTATACAAATCATGGCATATCGCATGAGTTTTCTGCTCCTAAAACACCTCAATTGAATGGGGTTGTTGAGAGAAAGAATAAAGTGCTACAAGAGATGGCCAATGTTATGCTAAATAGCATGAAGTTACAAAAAAAACTTATAGGATGGAGCTATAAATACTGCATGCTATATTATAAACCGTGTCTACGTAAGAAAATCTAAAGATAAAACAACCTATGAGTTATGGTTTGAAACCAACTGTTAAATACTTTCAATTTTTTGGAAGTAAGTGCTTCATTTTACGTGACTGTGAAAATTTAAGAAAGTTTGAAGCCAAGAGTGATGAAAGGATATTATTGGGTTATGCTCTAAATAGTTGAGCATATCGTGTTCTTAGTAAGAGAATATGAGTGATTTAGGAATCTATTAATGTTGTAATTGATGATCACCTGAACACACCCACACCTAGTATAGAAGATGATGAAGTCAATTTAATTGAGAAACCTGACTCCTCATCTAGTCTAGTCAATACTGAACTAAGATCAATTAAAGACCATCCTACTGATCTGATATTAGTTAATCCTCTCACTAGTGTGTGAACAAGAAAACAATTAGAGAATATTTGCAATTATGTTTGCTTTACTTCTCAAATTGAACCAACCAACGTAAAAGAAGCACTTACCGATGAAAATTGGCTAAGAAGAATTAAATTAGTTTGTTAGGAATGATGTCTAGTATTTGGTTCCAAGACCGTCTGATAAACATATAACTGGAACCAAATGGATTTTCAAAAATAAATATGATGAAATGGGAAATATAATTAGAAACAAGGCTAGATTGGTTGTACAAGGGTACACTCAAATAGAAGGAGTCGATTATGATGAAACCTTTGCGCCAGTAGCTCGCCTTGAATCCCTCAGATTATTTATATCCATTGCTTGCTTCAAAAAGTTCAAGATATATTAAATGGATGTTAAAAGTGCATTCTTAAATGGTGATCTACATGAAGAGGTCTATGTAGAACAACCTAAAGGGCTTTGAGGACCCTAAACACTCAAATCATGTATATCACCTTAAAAAGACACTTTACGATCTAAAACAAGCTCCTAGGGCATGGTATGAGAAGCTAACTAAGTTTTTACTCAGTCACAATTTTATTATGGGAAGTGTTGATAAAACTTTATTTATTAAAAAATACAATGAACACATACTAATTGTACAGATATATGTTGATGATATTATCTATGGCTCTACAAGCACTAACCTGTCCGTTGAGTTTGCAGAGCTTATGAAATCTAAGTTCAAGATGAGTATGGTTGGAGAATTAAATTACTTTCTAGGCTTACAAGTTAAACACCTAGAAGATGGTATCTTCATCTCTCAAACCAAATATACCTTAAATTTGGTTAAGAAATTTGAATTCGAGAATGATAAGAAATTCGATACTCCTATGATTACGACTCTCAAACTTTCAAAGGATGAAACAGGTTGTAACGCCCTGAAATTCGGGGGTCGAGCATAACTCAGCTCTCGAGTTTCAAAACATCACTTATGCAACATTTTTAATGATGGATGTATGTTGTCTGTAAGAGTACATAAAACATGGAATAGATTAAGCCAAACTGCAAACATAATTCAGGGATAAGTGAAAGACGCAAGCGGAAGACTTAAAGAAACATATGTGTACATGTGCAAGTCCCTGAAATACGTATACATGCCAGGTCATACTTACAAGTGTTTATATTCAAATTACAAGTATCAAAATGAAATTATCTATTCCAAAAGAAAACCCAGAATCCCCGTACATCAGGACATGGCTCACAAGAACCCGCCAGAGAACTGCATAAAAGAAAATGCGGTCTCATCATCCTCGAACTCCTGCTCTGCCTCAGGGGTCGCATCAACATCTGCATCTAAGATAGTCTGATTGGTGATTAAACACCGTCCCAGAATGTGGGAGTGAGTGATCAACTCAGTGGAACATTACCACAAAGGTTAACATGATATCAAATCAATCAAGCAGTAATGGTAAGACAATACAATTAAACAACCCTAAAGTACTCTTGTTAATGCAAGGATGTATGTATAAATGATGCATGCCCTTGCCTTACTCCCTCAGCGTCTTCATCTTACGTTACGCATGACAACCTCCCACAGTGCCAACGACTTCCACGCACATGCAAATGCGGTGCATGAACATGATTACCAAGTTGTTATTAGTCCTTTTCATACAGCAGGATTGGGAAGCTAAGGTACCTTCCTCATATCAATTTCCACACAGTGATCCATTCTAGGGTCGTCAGTCCTAGGCCATCTCATACGATCATATGGTTTTAGGTCGCTACAAAGGGCTGATCACCAATCATTGCACGCGTATCATACCTTCGTTACTACTCTAAGGCTCGTTGTCTTAATGCAGTATCAAGGTATGCTCGAGGTCACTACAAAGGGCTCGTCACCAATCAATGTAGGCTGACAGCATGAATATAGTGTCTCATACCACCATAATCGGCTCATGAGTCTGGTGTGCTCACTGGTCACTACGGGGAGGCTCGTCACCCCAGCGTAGGTCGACAGCTCGACCACGGTGTCCCATACCACCATGTCCAGCTCATGAGTCTTAGCGGATCAAGGTACAATGGTTAACGGGATTTCATCGGTAAGTTTGGTACCCTAGATTCAAACAATAGCGTCTATACATGGTGAACATACATCAGACAATCGGGTTACTTGATGAACTTGACTAGCACGAGCGCACGTTGGGTTGAACGACACAGAGTGCGCAACACTCCGTGTGGCCAAACCACTGCCGACAACTCTAATACGACTCGAGTTCGTCAAATCACGTCCTTCGTGGTGAAAGCAACCTCAGCCACGAATTCAAGGCCGATTACCGATTTCTTGGACTATTTCATAGTCCCAAACACATTCCATTATAATAGATATGCACATACAATTTAGAACAGTAATGGAACAACAATTCAAATCATGTAGTATGTGAGAATTTGAAGAATATCAACTTAACATGGATTTACACATAAGTAATACTTGAAGTTAAACAACAAAGAATGTGACTTGCATGTAGGAAATCATACACACCAATAGGAGAGTTGAGAATCGCTTCTCAACGCCCGCAAATAGGATAATATATTACACTTTAGACCATTCAGACATTTCTACAAACACTTAGACTACATAGTTCAACATACATGACGTATGTCAGAATACATGCATTTGGACAATTCCTTTTGCCAAGGAGTTGACACACATACAACTAGCACAAATACACGACAGTTAATCATGGCAAGCACATGTTCATATTTTATACGTATACGATACTTCCTACATATACATAGAATACACAAATCTCAATATAACACATACATATCAGGAACGTAAAATAAACATAGCATTTGGCATGTGAAATTGCACCCACAACAAGAATAAACCATTAACTGACATTGAAAGCCTTGAAAACCATAACCTATACGAATATAGTCCGCACCTTATACCAGAAAAAGCACACCGAACTGATTCAGACGATATGTCTTCGTCAATGGCGACAAGATAACCTAAGGCAAGAATAGAAATGAGCTACATCAACACATAGACTATTCTAAGCTCTAAAACAGATTAGGGTTAGATTAACTTACCCAAGAAGGAACTTAGAATCGCCGGAATAACGATTCAGAAGTGACGGTTTAAGGATGTAGAGTAATAGGAAAGAATCTTAAGATGATTCACCAACTTCTCTCTCACTTTCTCTCTTTTCCCCTCTCTTTCTTAGCTAGGGTTAGGAAATTCGTATGGAAAAGAGAGTGAGGGTTTTAAGGTCTTTATATAGGCCTAACATTGATGAAAATAGCCCCAGGGCCAAGGTATACTTAGGTTATAAACAAATCAGGTCTCTCTCGATCCAACGGAGCACTTCCGGTGGTCCCTTTTCCATGTGCGGTCGGACTTAAGCTCACTGACCATGGATCTAGGTTAGGCTGAGTTTTCGTACTGATCGAATTTACAGATCAGCCGTGGCAGACCATACTCAATTCAATGGTCACCGAAACTCGATCAGGTCCACAAGCGTTATGACATGCCTGGGCCATATTCCCTGATCCGAGGGTGAAATTGGGTCAGAATCCAACGGTCAGATTGCTTAAAATCGTCGCACAAGCGACACACTCAGATTTCATAAAATCATATTTAATTTCTCACCGTTCTCACACTCTTCACTTCGGACTCAATCAAATCAACCTAGGACATCATCTGGACTTGATTTTTGAGGTGATGGTCAAGTCCAACATGGTGACCATAACTGTCTAAGATCATCGCTATCGGACTTTCGACGCGCGGTCCAGGTCCGATCCAAAGCTTCTAAAAATTCCCGAGAGCAACTGGATTTAACGTTGAATCCCAGATTTCAGAGTAACATAGCGCTAATGATTCTACAAGTTTTAAGTCCTGCAGATCAAATTTAAAGTGATTGATGCTAATTTCACAAGCAATCGAGTTTAATGCTAATTAACCCCCAAATAACTTCTAAGGAAAATAGAGGTAATACTCGGGTCTTAGCACGAAATTTTTCGGGTCATTACAATCTACCCCCCCTTAAAGAAAAATTTCATCCTCGAAATTCGTACCTTCTCATATTCCTTAAGGATCTGAGGGTAGCTCTTTCTGACCTCAGCTTCAGTCTCCCAAGTAGCCTCTTCTTCACTATGATGCATCCATAGTATTTTCACAAGAGGGATGACCTTGCTACGCAATACCTGCTCCTTCCTGTCTAGGATACGCGTCGGTCGCAGTACATATGTGGCATCCTCGCTCAACTGCACCTGCTCCCAACTGATAATATGCGAAGGATCAAGAACGTACTTCTTTAGCATAAAAACATGAAATACGTTATGCACGCCCGCAAGAGGTGTGGGCAAAGCAAGGCGGTATGCTACCGCTCCAAGTCGATCTAGAATTTAAAATGGACCAATAAATCTCGACGTGAGCTTTCCCTTCTTACCGAACCGCAGAACTCCCTTCATAGGGAAAACCTTAAGAAATACATGGTCTCCAACCTCAAACTCAAGTGGTCGCCGCCTCGTATCAGCGTAACTCTTCTGCCTGCTCTGAGCTGTCAGAAGTCGACGTCGAATAATGTCATCCTTCTCTAAAGTCGCCTGCACCAACTCCGGGCCAATCAAACTACGCTCGCCAACTTCTGCCCAGCAATGCGGTGCTCTGTACGGGCGATCATACAATGCCTCGTAGGGAGCCATGCCGATACTCACTTGAAAACTGTTATT
Source organism: Magnolia sinica (assembly GCF_029962835.1). Taxonomy (NCBI): domain Eukaryota; kingdom Viridiplantae; phylum Streptophyta; class Magnoliopsida; order Magnoliales; family Magnoliaceae; genus Magnolia; species Magnolia sinica. The sequence goes on from NC_080576.1 coordinate 62,855,095, forward strand.
ATACGCGAACTCTGTATAAGGGAGACAATCATCCCAACTGTCCTTGAAATCCAAAACACAAGCTTGCAACATGTCTTCCAGAACCTGATTCACACGTTCCATTTGCCCATCTGTCTGCAGATGAAACGCGGTGCTAAACTTCAATTTCACACCCATCGCTTCCTGGATACAAGTCCAGAAGATAGATGTGAATCGCGTGTCTCTATCAGACACAATCTCCAAGGGAACTCCATGCAGACGTACAATCTAGCCAACTCGTCTACAGAGTTTGTGACTCTAATCGGTAAGAAGTGAGGCGACTTCGTCAATCGGTCAATGATCACTCAAATAGAGTCATGTCCCTTCCTCGTTCTCGGCAACCCTGAAATAAAATCCATAGAGATGAAGTCCCACTTCCATTCTGCTATGGGCATGGGCTGAAGCAGCCTAGGAGATCGGCGATGCTCTGCCTTGACCTGCTGGCACGTGAGACAACGAGATACAAACTCAGCAATGTGAACCTTCATGTTGTCCCACCAATAAGATCTTCTCATATCTTGATACATCTTTGTGCTACCTGGATGCATCGCAAGCTTAGAATTATGGGCTGACTCGAGAACCTCCCGTCTCAAGTCAGGAATGTCTGGGACACATAGCCAGCCACGAAATCGTAGGCCCCCATCTGAACTAACACTCCACTCGGAGTCCTCATCTGTACCAACCTGCTCTCTCATTTTCGCCAAAAGCTCATCATCTGCCTGAGCTGCAACGATCCTCTCGTCAATGAGGGGCTGTACACGAATGTGTGCGATAACCTCATACGGCTCTTCCATCGTAAGTTTTTGCTCAAAGTCTCGCATAAACTCCAACATGTCCCACTCTGCTATCATTAGCGGAGCCACAAACTCTATAGTCTTCTTGCGACTCAACGCGTCTGCCACAAGATTTGCCTTGCCCGGATGGTAAGAAACATCGAACTTAAAGTCTTTCAATATTTCCATCCATCGGCGTTGCCTAATATTCAAGTCACGCTGCGTGAAAATATACTTAAGGCTCTTGTGGTCGCAAAAGAGCTCAAACTCCTCTCCATAGAGGTAATGTCTCCAGAGCTTTAATGCAAAAATGACAGCTGTCAACTCCAGGTCGTGTGTAAGGTAATTTTCTTCGTGTTTCCTCAACTGTCTCGAAGCATAAGCAATCACCCTATCCTTCTGCATAAGGACACAACCCAGACCAATGCGAGAGGCATCAATATATATCATATAGTTAACCCCTTGCTCTGGCAATACTAGTACAGGGGCGGACGTCAATTTGTCCTTCAGCTCTTGAAAAGCTATCTCCGCCCTCTCATTCCAAGCAAACTTCAAATCTTTCCGTGTCAACTGAGACAACGGTCTGGCTATCTTCAAGAAGTCTCGTATGAAGCGTCGATAATAGCTTGCTAGACCCAGAAAGTTTCTCACCTCAATAACTGAACTAGGCTGCTTCCAGTCCTGAACTGCAGCTACCTTAGCAAGATCAATAGCTATCCCTTCCTTGGACACCACATGTCCCAGGAACTTGACTTCCTCTTTCCAGAAATCACATGTCTTGAACTATGCAAAAAACTGATTCTTCCTGAGAGTATCCAAGATCGCTCTTAAGTGCTCCTCGTGCTCTTCCCGACTCGCAGAATATATCAAAATGTCATCGATAAAGACAATGACGAATCGAAACAAGAATGGCCGAAATACCCTGTTCATTAGATCCATGAACACGGCTGGTGCATTCGTAAGACCGAACGACATCACAAGGAACTCATAATGGCCGAAACTAGTCCTAAAGACGGTCTTCTGCACGTCCTCATTCTTGACGCGTAACTGGTGATACCCTGACTGCAGATCAACCTTTGAAAAGTATCGTGCCCCCTTCAACTGATCAAATAAATCATCGATCCTGGGCAAGGGATACTTGTTCTTCACAGTCACCTGATTCAACCTGCGATAATCAATACATAATCGCAAGGAACCATCCTTCTTCTTAACAAACAGGACAGGTGCTCCCCAAGGAGACACACTAGGCCGAATAAAACCCAAATTCAACAAGCCATCTATCTGCTTCCTTAATTCCTCCATTTCATTCAGAGGCATACGATAGGTGGGTAAAGAAATGGGCGTTGCACCAGGCATGAGATCGATAGTATAATCAATCTCGGGCTGAGGGGGTAATCCAGGAATCGACTCGAACATATCTTCAAACTCCCGAACTACAGGCGTGCTTTCAAACGTTGATCCAGCAATACTCTCCAACAGAGAAGTATAATAACCAAGACGAAAAGGGTAACTGACCTGAACTGGGAAAGTAACTGTCTCGCCCTCAGGTCCATAGATTGTCACCAACCTAGCTTCACAATCAATCTCTGCCCGCATCTTCGTGAGCCAATCCATATCCATAATGATGTCATAATGGTAAAGAGGTGCGACAAAAAGGTCAACAAGAATCGATCCACTCCCTAGATCAATCAAACAATCCATATAACGCTTGTTCATAGTAGAGGAGATCCCTGTAGCGGTAGTGAGTGTCACTCCCTTTATAGTAACAGTGCCCAAACTCAGGTGCCTAACTGCCACATACGATATAAGAGAGGTAGTGGACCCTGTATCCACCAACATAGAAACTGGAATACTTTGGATGTGAGCAGTAACCTCGAAGGATCTCGGTACCAAGTCAGCCACAGGCGCTTCAGCTGAGAGCGCGTGAACTCGAGCCTGCTGCTAAAAATTTAGTGAAGGAACAATGGGCCGCTGAGGTGGCCTGAAGCTAGGTACAGAAGGTCTGAAGGATGGATGAGCTGGTGCTGAATGAAGAGGTGGAGGTGATATAACCTGAGGCATCGGATGGCTGATCCTCTGCAGTGGAGTAAATCCACTATCTCGCATACGTAAAAAGCAAGTACGATCCGAATGCCCCATCTTCCCACAGTATGAACAGCGAAAATCAGCTCGCACCTGCTGAGCGGGCGGCACTGAACGCCTCGGAGGAGAATCTGCCCGCGGCCTCTTGCTGAGAAAAGGTGCACTCTGAAAGTCAGGTCGTGGTTTGGGAACCATAGGTGCTCGCATATGGGACGACCCGTCCCCATCCTGCTCAGCTCGCAGGGACATGCTCACCAACTCCGCATAGGAAGATATGCTAGCATAACACATCTTCGATTGGATCTCAGGCCTCAACCCCTCAGAAAAATGCCGCATCCACATCGGCTGATCACCCAAAATCAAAGGAGCATAGTGACCTAGCTCAGTAAACCAGTTCTCATACTCCGTCACCGACATCCCTCCCTGACGGAGGCGAAGGAACTCACTCTCCTTCTTATGTCGGTACGTAACCGAAAAATACTTCTCGTGGAAGTGTGCCTCAAACACCTGCCACGACCACTCATACCCTTCCTCAACAGTGTGAAGAACACTGTCCCACCATAAACTGGCCTCCTTCTCAAACATGAAGGAGGCAAGCTCGACCTGCTCAACCTCAGAACAGTGCAGCAGTCTCAGCATCTTAGAGATACGATCAATCCAGTACTTGGCCTCCTCGGGTCTATGAGAACCCGTAAATGTGGAAGGTCGTAAGCGCTGGAATCGCTCAAATGTGCCGCTTGCACTAGTGCTCCCAGATGGGTGCATAGGTGAAGTAGGTGGAGTCGCCCCCATCGACTGAGTAAAGATGCCAACCATGGAAGACAGAAACTGCTGTTGCTGCTACTGCTGATGCTTCTGCTACTGAATCTGCTGCTGCTGCATCAACAGTATCATCTGCTCGAACCTATCAGGAGGCGGAGTAGACGAAGATGCATAAGGCATCGACGCAGATGCACGGTCTGCCTCAGGAACCGAAGGCATGACTGGAGGAGCCATAGGTGGAATCACAGGTGTCGGCCCAGCACCAGTATGAGACGGGCCCGACTGTGGATCCGTCTGGCTATCGCCTAGGGGAGAAAACCCGACAAGCGACTCGACTAAAGAGAGACGGGCCGAAGTCTTCGAACCCTTAGGAGGCATACCCTACATTCAACAGAGGATGCAACCTGTAAGGTTCAACATCCACATAATACACCCACACAGCATTCACAGCACAACTTCAATGATAAACAACATGCATTTCATTTCATAAAATTATCGCAATACAAGAAGTGCAGCATTACATGAATCACGATAGAGAAAGCATGTGAACTAAAACATCTAAAACTTCAAACAACAAACAACTTCCAACTACTATGCCAACAACGACAAACAACAAAATAAAGCAAAGGACGAATACAACTGCAACTACTCGTCAGAATCAGGAGATGGAGGCGGGGCACCCTTATCCTACAAACAACACAGGATAGACTTCAGAGTTCGAGTCACCTTCTTAAACTTATGCTTTACAAGGCCTCGAAGATCCATAATATCCTGGCGTAGAACAGCCTGACCCTCCTCAAGCAGAGAGATACAGGCATCCCTGGCAGCCTGATCTGTGCTCTGCTTTGGTGCCACAGGAGGAGAACTCTCACTCGTATCCTGGGCCTCTATCTCTTCCTTGTCCTGCTCTTCTTCTTCTTCCATCTCAGCTCTACCTTCGCCATAACTCTCTTCCTCATTGCTCTCTGTCTCATCCTCACTTTCTGAGGCTTGTCGCCAACAAGTCCCAATGTCCATCTGATTTAGGGTCGTCTCATTAATGTAGCGAACAGGTACTGGCTTTTCTGCCCCAAGCCTGAAACCAAACTCATGTGCAAACTTACAAATGAGTCGGCCAAATAGGAGTGATTCGGTCCTCCTATTCGAACGAGCGATAAGGATAATCTGACGCAAGATGTACGTTGGCACACATAGCTTCTCTCCTTGCCCCACCTGATACAGAAAATCTACCATCAGGCGCGTACACTCGCTGCGGTTGCTCTACCTTGGATAAACATTGAATGTACACATGTGGTGAAGCAAGCGAAAGTCGTCCATGTTGGTAGCTAGAAGGCTTCTATTAGGCTGCCATTCGACCAGACGACCACACAGGAGCTGCGTGCTGCGATCCCTCTCACGCGCACTGCTCAAATTCTTCTCACTGGCATGCACCTCACCAAGCGGCACATTCAAGAGTCAGGATATCAAAGCGACGTAGACCGTGGCCTCCCAACCGCTTCCATAAGGGATCTTAAACTGTAGAGGCTCCAGCGAAGGATCACAAATGAGGGCATAAAAAGCTCGAATAGTGCTCGCATTGGCGTGATATTCACCCTCAAACAAGGGACACCAACCGGCCCCTTCCAAGCGCTCCAACAAGAGAAACTCGCCAAATAGCCGCGGATTTACATGAGCCTCAAAAAGGACCCTACGACCTTCATAGACTCCATGAGATAGCTCTGCCAATAAGGTTCTTCTAATGGGAGCTTGAGGATCAAGGTCCCGCTTGGTCTGAAACTCACGGGTGGCGGTCGTGCTCGCGGCGGCACCTCTCGGCCTCCATACACGGGTTGGGCGGCTAGGCCCGGCTTCATCCACGGGCACTCTCTTCTTCCCCATCAAAGAGAGAAAGGTGGAGATGAAAAATATGGCCGTGATAAACTCAAATAGGGCCATGAAAAATGAGAGAAAAGGGAGAAATGGAAAGAATGGTGAGGCTTCCACACACTTGAGATCCCAAAGAAGGATTTGAGAGCTCAAATGAGAAGAAAAGGGAGTGAAAATAGCAATGGGGATGGATTTTTGAGATGGGTTGAATGAGTGTGCCCGAAAATGGAAGAAGAAGGAGATTGGAAAGGGATTTTGGTGGAGTTTTGAGAGAGACTTGAAGAAAAGGAAAGCTCAGGAGGGTATTTTATGAAGGAGAGAGGGTTTGGGAGGTGCTTTAATCGACCAACCATGGAGGAATGGGCCACACTAGGCCCCAACGGCGTCGGCCCGAGCCGGCCCACCAGGCCTGGCCCGCTGGGCGGCGAGGGCTCGCCGAACCGGTGAGGTCATCGCCGGTCTCTGGACAGTCCGGCAATGACTCGCCATTTAGACGACGTCCCCCTGGCCCCCTAAGTCCAAAATGGTGTGGGTCCCCCCTAGGTCCCCCCTAGAATTGCCCCAATTGGGCCCTTAGTCCGATTCGACGCATATCGGGCCACTTGGGTTAAAATATGATACAAACATAGGTTTACAGACATTTTAAGGGCTGAGATGAGAAGATAAATCATCTAAACTCATCAATGGACGGTTTAGAAGAGATTTTGGGTCGCTGTGTGTGATCAGGAGTGCGCACAGACTCGATCTCAGCGATTATTTTCAGTAAACTTTCACCGATAGAAGCAACGGAAACACATACACAAATTCTACAATAAACTCACACCCTCCTACACTAAGGTGGCGACAGCATGCGGCATGTGACCATAACCCAGGTCCGGTTTAATCCAATTCATGCTCTGATACCAACTTGTAACGCCCTGAAATTCAGGGGTTGAGCATAACTCAGCTCCCGAGTTTCAAAACATCACTTATGCAACATATTTAATGATGGATGTATATTATCTGTAAGAGTACATAAAATATGGAATAGATTAAGCCAAACTGCAAACATAATTCAGGGATAAGTGAAAGACGCAAGCGGAAGACTTAAAGAAACATATGTGTACATGTGCAAGTCCTTGAAATACGTATACATGCCAGGTCATACTTACAAGTGTTTATATTCAAATTACAAGTATCAAAATGAAATTATCTATTCCAAAAGAAAACCCAGAATCCCCACACATCAGGACATGGCTCACAAGAACCCACCTGAGAACTGCATAAAAGAAAATGCGGCCTCATCATCCTCAAACTCCTGCTCTACCTCAGGGGTCGCATCAACATCTGCATCTAAGACAGTCTGGTTAGTGATTAAACACCGTCCCAGAACGTGGGAGTGAGTGATCAACTCAATGGAACAATACCGCAAAGGTTAACATGATATCAAATCAATCAAGCAGTAATGGTAAGACAATACAATTAAACAACCCTAAAGTACTCTTGTTAATGCAAGGATGTATGTATAAATGATGCATGCCCTTGCCTTACTCCCTCAGCGTCTTCATCTTACGTTACACATGACAACCTCCCACAGTGCCAACGACTTCCACGCACATGCAAATGCGGTGCATGAACATGATTACCAAGTTGTTATTAGTCTTTTTCATACAGCAGGATTGGAAAGCTAAGGTACCTTCCTCATATCAATTTCCACACAGTGATCCATTCTAGGGTCGTCAGTCCTAGGCCATCTCATACGATCATATGGTTTTAGGTCGCTACAAAGGGCTCGTCACCAATCATTGCACGCCTATCATACATTCGTTACTACTCTAAGGCTCGTCGCCTTAATGCAGTATCAAGGTATGCTCGAGGTCACTACAAAGGGCTCGTCAACAATTAATGTAGGCTGACAGCATGACTATAGTGTCTCATACCACCATAATTGGCTCACGAGTCTGGTGTGCTCACTGGTCACTACGGGGAGGCTCGTCACCCCAGCGTAGGTCGACAGCTCGACCACGGTGTCCCATACCACCATGTCCAGCTCATGAGTCTTAGCGGATCAAGGTACAATGGTTAACGGGATTTCATCGGTAAGTTTGGTACCCTAGATTCAAACAATAGCGTCTATACATGGTGAACATACATCAGACAATCGGGTTACTTGATGAACTTGACTAGCACGAGCGCACGTTGGGTTGAACGACACAGAGTGCGCAACACTCCGTGTGGCCAAACCACTGCCGACAACTCTAATACGACTCGAGTTCGTCAAATCACGTCCTTCGTGGTGAAAGCAACCTCAGCCACGAATTCAAGGCCGATTACCGATTTCTTAGACTATTTCATAGTCCCAAACACATTCCATTATAATAGATATGCACATACAATTTAGAACAGTAATGGAACAACAATTCAAATCATGTAGTATGTGAGAATTTGAAGAATATCAACTTAACATGGATTTACACATAAGTAATACTTGAAGTTAAACAACAAAGAATGTGACTTGCATGTAGGAAATCATACACACCAATAGGAGAGTTGAGAATCACTTCTCAACGCCCGCAAATAGGATAATATATTACACTTTAGACCATTCAGACATTTCTACAAACACTTAGACTACATAGTTCAACATACATGACGTATGTTGGAATACACGCATTTGGACAATTCCTTTTACCAAGAAGTTGACACACATACAACTAGCACAAATACATGATAGTTAATCATGGCAAGCACATGTTCATATTTTATACGTATACGATACTTCCTACATATGCATAGAATACACAAATCTCAATATAACACATACATATCAGGAACGTAAAATAAACATAGCATTTGGCATGTGAAATTGAACCCACAACAAGAATAAACCATTAATTGACACTGAAAGCCTTGAAAACCATAACCTATACGAATATAGTCCGCACCTTAAACCAGAAAAAGCACACCGAACTAATTCAGACGATATATCTTCGTCAACGGCGACAAGATAACCTAAGGCAAGAATAGAAATGAGCTACATCAACACATAGAGTATTTTATGCTCTAAAATAGATTAGGGTTAGATTAACTTACCCAAGAAGGAACTTAGAATCACCAGAATAATGATTCAGAAGTGACGGTTTAAGGATATAGAGTAACAGGAAAGAATCTTAAGATGATTCACCAACTTCTCTCTCACTTTCTCTCTCTTTTTCCCTCTCTTTCTTAGCTAGGGTTAGGAAATTCGTATGGAAAAGAGAGTGAGGGTTTTAAGGTCTTTATATAGGCTTAACATTGATGAAAATAGCCCCAGGGTCAAGGTATACTTAGGTTATAACCAAATCAGGTCTCTCTCGATCCAACGGAGCATTCCGGTGGTCCCTTTTTCACGTGCGGTCAAACTTAAGCTCACTGACCATGGATCTAGGTTAGGCTGAGTTTTCATACCGATCGAATTTACAGATCAGTCGTGGCGGACCACACTCAATTCAATGGTCACCGAAACTCGATCAGGTCCACAAGCATTATGACCTGCCTGGGCCATCTTCCCTGATTCGAGGTTGAAATTAGGTCAGAATCCAACGGTCAGATTGCTTAAAATCGTCGCGCAAGCGACATGACTCAGATTTCATAAAATCATATTTAATTTCTCACCGTTCTCACACTCTTCACTCCGGACTCAATTAAATCGACCTAGAACATCATCTGGACTTGATTTTTGAGGTGATGGTCAAGTCCAACATGGTGACCATAACTGTCTAAGATCATCGCTATAGGACTTTCGACGCACGGTCCAGGTCCGATCCAAAGCTTCTAAAAATTTTCAAGAGCAACTAGATTTAGTGTTGAATCCTAGATTTCAGAGTAACATAGCGCTAACGATTCTACAGGTTTTAAGTCCTGCAGATCAAATTTAAAGTGATTGATGCTAATTTCACAAGCAATCGAGTTTAACGTAAATTAACCCCCAATAACTTCTAAGGAAAATAGAGGTAATACTCGGGTCTTAGCACGAAATTTTCCGGGTCATTACACAGGTAAAAGTATAGACTCTCAATTATATCGCAACATGATTGGTAGTCTCTTATACTTAACTGCTAGTAGACCAGATATTGCCTTCAATGTAGGTATTTGTGCTAGATATCAATCAGATCCAAAAGAATCACATCTTATTGCTGTCAAGCACATTATTAGATATATTGCAAGTACTGCTAATTTAGGCCTCTAGTATCCACATGATACAAATGCTCAACTAGCTGGATATACAGATGCTGACTAGGTAGGGAACATCGATGATAAAAAGTCTACCAATGGTGGATGTTTCTATGTTGGAAATTTTTTAGTTTCCTAGCACAATAAGAAACAGATTTTGGTATCTTTATCTATAGTTGAGGTTGAATACATCGCCGCTGGTAATGCATGTCCCCAACTGGTTTGGATGAAAAGAATGCTAAACGATTACAGAATTGCGCAAGATACAATGATCTTGTATTGCAATAACTCTAGCACAATTAATTTTCAAAAAATCTCATCTAACATTCTTGTTCGAAGCATATAGACATTCATTATCACTATATTCGAGAATTGGTTAAAGATAAAAGCATTTCTTTAGAATATATCCAGACCGAAAATCAGCTTGCTGACATTATGACTAAACCGCTCGACAGGAATAGATTTTCCAAATTAAAACATGATATTGGTATGTGTAATTCAAATTAATTAAATCATGTTATTTTTTGCATTTTTTAATATTTTTTATGTAAAAATTTTGGAATAATTTTAAATAAATTTGATATTTCAGTGTGGCATGACCGGTTGAGCATGTACTCAACCAGTCGAGAAGCGCGGGTGGTCTTCTCTAAAGAGGGGAAAAATTATTATTTTTTTCTTCATTTTCTTCATCTTCCTCATCAAGCCCTCTCTCGACTCATCGAACCCATCTCTATAGAGTCATTGTAAGTTCCTCTTTTTCAATTTCCTTTTAGATTTGGGTTCTTATATGCATCTTTAGCATCATTTTATTGTCGATTTGAGGTTTCCACTCCGTTCTTAGAGGGTTTTTGTGATAAAATCTGATTCCTTTTAAACCCATCTTTTATTTTTTATTTTCTTTATTACAATCATCATATGAATAATTGAACTAAGAAGAGAGCATCTCGTGGTTCAACTTCAAGGGCAACTCCTCTTAGGGTTAGAACCCTAAGGGCACCCGAGGAAGACCTGGAGTATGTTTGTGATCTTTGCAATAGAGAAGTCCTAATAGAAAGAACAGTTAATGTCAATCATTTGACTCCATTTAAGCTTCTTCCCATCCTTACCTCTGTTAGTTGGGAAAACATTTTAAATTAGAGCGGACCGGCATACCACTCGTTTGCGCACAGGGAATGTATGCGTCTATAGGTGAAGCGTCCTTAGATGATCTAACATTCTCTATAAATTTTAGAGAAGGGACATTCCCTGTAGTTAAACATCTTATCTCAGGTTTATTGGACATAAATGTCAATGATGAAGTACTCCAATACCTATATTAGCTGAGAGAATGACTGAATCTGAATGGCGAATAATTACCCACAAATTATGTTAGTTTAATGCCAAATGGAGTTCAGGTAATGCCCTCCATGCCAATCAAATTTGCCCAAGTACAGAGTTCTTCACCACATTTTTATCTCTAATGTCTATCTTAGGTTTGGGAACAAGGCTGAGCTTACCTCCTTCATGTGTCATACTCTTCACTCTGTTGTGTCTGGCATTCCCATATGTCTTCCTTCTCTGATTTGTTATATCATGATACAATTTCGTCTCCATCCTGGCCATGGCTATGTCCCTTTTGCCTATCTAATGACTACTATAGCAATTCATTGTATTGTGGTCATTCCTCCCGCTGAGGCACCGATAGGAGTTCTTCCATTTAATAACTCCAACATCAATAAGATGAACTTGGAGTATCTGCCTGATCAACGAGATGAGGAGGATGTTGAAGAAGAAGAAGACACCTTACCCACAGACACTATTATGGATGACATCTTTGATGAGTTAGAAACCGATGATGAGGCAGATCCTGACTTTCAACCGTCTCACTTTGATGAGCGCCTTCGTTCTTTAGAGTAGAAGGTGGTTAAGTTAAAAGTGTCACAGGATAATATGACTGAAAGTCAGAAGTCGTCAATGAAGTATATGCGAAAATATTTTCATCGCATTACTAAGGGACTTCATTAGATTGACTTGTCCATCCCACCTCCTTCTTCCTTTGGTTTTGACTAGTTTTTTATTTTATTTTATTTTGGGACCGTATAACTTTCACTTATGCTTGGGTTGTATGACTTAATTCCTACTCTTGGATGATACTTTCTTTATGCTTTCTAAATCTTATTTCTACCCTCATGATTTACTCTTAATCATATTTCTCCTATCGTGCTTCATTTACCTATTTATGATTCTCCTTCTGTCTTCCTTTATCAAGTTGTGACAAAAAGGGAGAGAGACTTGTTTGGTTATGGTTATGATTAAATCAATTGTGTTATTTTGGATTTTAATCAAATGCAATGCGCTATTGGATTATGTGGATTGTATGTTTGGAAATATATATTTATTACATGTCATGCCCCAAATCCGGAGACGGACAACTTCTGTAATGCCCTGAATCCATCACTCGACTTCCATACACCAAGTCCCGAGTTTGGCGCACCACAAGGAAGATTTTTGACTGAAATTTTTTTAATAATAATACCTCAGCATGATGATCCATAATCACAATACAAAGCAACATCCTCCATTATAAATCCTGATAGTTACAAGTATAATGCTTTTCCAAAAGGTACACAACGTTAATATTGCCAAATCACAAAATAGATACAATGCATCGAGAAAGTTGTGTCCTCCAAGTTACTCCTGCCCTGAAAAAAATGGGAAATAGGAAGCTTAGGCAAAAAGCCTAGTGAGTACACTCGTGTGTGCGTAGTGTGTAAGCATACGGTAATAATCAAATATCAGAGTACATAAGCTGAAACATAGTGACCAAGTAATGTTGCATAAAGCCAAGAGCATAGGATGCAATGCATGTGATGATATGCAAGGGTATGCTGGATGTATGCAGGCATGCAAATCCTCCTCTAAAAGTCCACATCACAATATAATTATCATCATTGGGAATCACCAGGGCCTAGTATCCTTAACAAGTTCGAAACTTGTTGAATAGAGGCCTCGCATACCCGCCTTGTCAGTGGGGGGCCTATAGCCATGCTATACCCACTCGGCACGCCGATAGCAGACCTATTTCGGGGGTTGGTCAAACCCAACTACATTCGCTCCAACTCTTCAACTAGGCATGGCTGAACCTCTTCTCACCTGACCACATCGACGGGAGTCAGGCCTACTATGGTCTTTGGCACCAGGTGACCCATGGCATCCACCTAGTCTTGACGATGAGGCTCGAGGGTACCACTCGAGGTTTAGGGAATTTCACCCAGGGGTCTGGGACCTAGTATAAGAAACTCAAATTTTCGGTGCCCACAAATACCAACCACGATTCCGCTATGGTGGTCTCATCAGTATAACCACGGTGTTGTTGTGGTGTTCAATACATCTCATGAGGATGCTATGCAAAATGCAATGATAATCCACAAGCACGCTATGCAGTATAATTGCACTTAAGTAATGTTATGCATGTAAGCCACATATGCATATGAGGCAACCCTAATACCAATTGGGCTCCTTTGCCAATCACATCAATATGCAATTCACACTCATCGTGGAAAGGATATACATGTAATAGTAGCATCGGCATAAACGTAAATTACAATGTAGCATCAAGTGAGCTTTAGGGGCTTCAACCCAGGGACTGTGCCGATATATTCGCTTAGGGACTTCAACCCAGGGACTGTGCCCATGGTCTCTCAGACTAGATAACATCTGCACATACTCCATCATGTGCACCCGCACCAACATCCTCTACCACATACTCCATCATGTGCACCCTGCACCAACATCGTCTACCATATGCATATGATCTCTACATGATCAAACTATGCACACCATGCACTCCTCATCCATGACTCATGTACATGTATGCATGCGTGCAGATGCGATATGCACAAATATCATCAGACCAATAAAAAATGATCACAGTACCAACATGGCAAAACAGTGGTATAATGTGCACTCTCCCTCATGATCATGTGGCTATGCGAGTGTCCACATTTCCACGTCACAAGTGTACACCAACCACACAATAGCACAACTAGGATCAATCCATCACTTGACACCAATCACATGGCTAGAATCCTCATACAGTGTCACCATAACAGACTGTATATCAAACATGTGCCAGGAATACGCACACACCATAACATGTATCAAATCCACATATAAAGATCCATAGCTATTAGAAAGCTAGTTCTTATCACCAACATACTCATTCATGGTTAAGAGTTAAGTGGTTTAGCTCATCAGTTCCATAGGAAGTGGGTGCATAAGTGTCATGTCATTATACGGTGCTAGGTGCACTATCTATGACTCGAAGTAATACATATGGTGGTCCGCTTAGTCCTTACATTCAATTGAACACCATCCAAGCACATAATTTAGCATTACCATATAATACAATCATCGCACACATCATCATCACCACAAGTATCACATTACACAATCACTGCATATGTGCCATCACCACGTGCATAATTAGATTTCAATCCGACGCCTCAACATGTCTAGCTATCATTTCAAGTGGACTAAGGCCTAGTTCATTACCACACTTGAAGTGGTCCATTTGATTACCACAAACGGATCATTCGAGGACTCAATCATAACTCATTCATAAGGCCTAAATGGGACTTGGCATACATACATCACAAGAAGTCTCATGCACTTACCAAGAAGCCCAAACATAGACCCAATATGCACTTCTCATGGAGTCTTACGTTCTTAGTAATAGGAAGTAACCTATGGGCCCGATAGGTTTACCACTAATGGGCCCACAAGGAGTCCACTTAAGGTAGACTTTAAGGCTAATTGGCCCACCACTCTAACACCATTGTGAACATATTAGCAGAGTCCACAAATCAAGTCCATTACTATTAATAAGATGGGTTTAACAATCAATCTGACATACGTCCTAAGTTCACATACCCAAGAGATTACGTCATCAGCATAATTCACAATCTGAGTAACCACACAATTCTCATATGCCCACATGGTCCTGTGGCCACTCTATTATCAGAAGTCCATATGGTTGAGTGGCCACACAAATGTCACTCTACTTGCCATAATAAAGGATTTAAGGTCAGATGGTTACTTATTTTTACTATACCATAGCTCGCATAATGGGGCAACCACTTTATTAAACTTTCACATGGTCAAGGGGCCATTACCACAATTTTACATAGTTTAGTATATATACTATTACTATCATGATCTAGTGTCCATATTTCAAAATATCCAAACATAATTGAACAATCATAATCCTACACACGAATGCAAGGCTACACTAATTATGCTAGGTCATAGGCAACAACTGCCCCACACTTCACATGGCTAATAATCTGGGTTTAGTATCACATGAAGAATGGACCAAGGGCCACATTTAATCACATCACATATAGTTTAGCGGTCCTTACATCCGCTTTACTAATGAGTTGAATGTAGGGATCATATTCATTTCACATAATACTGAGTTGAGGATTGCTCTATTATCAAGTTGTTTAATCCAACCTATATCATAATTCTCATGACTAAGAAAATTTGCACATACAACCCGATTGTTCATGGTTTAGGTGACCATGACTATGCCCATAAGCAAGTGGTCATATCATTGGGTGGCCACAAATGCCACTTGATTTTGGATGTTAAGTGGTCTTGTATGCATTTTTTTAATCATACGATTCTATCATTACTTACCTCAAATCACTGTGCACGACCAAGTAGCAACACCTATGTTACTTGGCCACATGATTAAGGAGTCAGACACACATCACTACATCGTATGGTTCATTCCCATATATTCATATCACTAGCGGTCATGTAGATTTGTCATAATTGAGTACATTCAAAGGTAAACATACGTCACATGCACGATCCCATGACTTAGGGCCACACTTCGATCATAATTTCATAAGGCCAAGTGTTGTCCATACACCATATAATTACTTAACTAAAGGCCACAAGTCAATCCCGTATGATTTAGGTGATGCTCTAATTGGAGTGATAGGGCATACTGGGTATTCATCAAGCGAGGACCATGGTGGCCCCGCACGCTAGATGGGTGGCGTGGATAGAAAACTCATTAATCATAGTGGTCCCACCCACTAGATGGACATGCCTACATGTAACACACTTGGTGTGGCTTTACACATCCGGTCCAGTTAGTTGGCTTATCAAACTAAAGTGAGTCCCACGATTGGTGGCCTAATCTAAACAGAAAATGAGCATCATGATGGGACACGTACCAACCTAAACAGATGGATTATAGAGATATACAGTACATTCATCAAGCAGGGACCTAGTGGGTCGGATAGTTCCAAGAGGTTTAAATGGTAGGCGTTCATTTGCCATTTCTAGTGGTGTGGATCTGTCAGGATTTATGGTGCGGTCCACCTAATGTGACCATGGGGATGGATGGTGTTGGTAAAACACATACATCATGGTACTCCCGGACATGGCCCCACCTAATGGGTGATGCCGGTAAAACCCATACATCATCGTGGTCCCAGATGAGACCCACCAGATTAATGGTGTGGATAATGACATAGATTATGGTGGCATCCAGTAGCTATTGCTGCTGGCGTTGCCCATAACATTTTATATATATATATATATATATATATATATATATATATATCTCATTAAGGTGGGCCACTTAGGAGATCTAGTCCATCCATTATGTGTGTCCCACTTGGTTGAGGGGTCAGATCAAGTTTCAGATGCATCCAAAATTTAGGTGGACCCTAGCAAGTGCTTTTATACATTTTAAGTAGTCTTCACATGATTTTAGATGATGTGGGCCACTTGAGTTCCATGTACAACTGATTTTTGGGGCGACCCATTATGTAAAGGGGACCCATCAAATGCACGGTGTAGATGTTCGACATACATCACGGTGGGACTTGTGGTGGGACCCACCTCCCTGTCTATCTTCACAAGCAGCAGGATGTTGCTTACTGCAGCGTCCTCTAGATGCTGACAGCAAGTGCGTCCAACCCTGCTTCCTTTTCTTTTTTGTCGATGGATTTTCATAGGTTGGGCCCACATGAGGACGATCCAGTCCGTCTGTTGGGTTCTCCAGCTCGTGGCAAGCCCAATGAGCCCAATATTCAATATGTTTAGGCATACAGAAACATTACAGCTGGCCCTAACAAGTTTTAATAGTAAATACCATTTACTACCACTGTTTTCTATAATGTGGCCCGTCAGAGATTCGGATTGGCTTCATTTTTCGGCTCAAGGCCTAGAATGAGCTGGGAAATTGGATGGACGGTGTGGATCAAATACATACATCTTGGGTGGGGGGGAGGGGGGGTGTTATGGTCCCACAACCCCTCCCTTATCTTTAACAGCTAGGACACTGCTTGCTGCAGCGTCCACTCCTGTATATATATATATATAATTTTTATTTTGAATGGGATGTGTGCACGTGTGTGCATGGGTATGTGTGTGTGTGTGTGTGTTTGGCCAGCCCAATGGGCCACACTTGGGCCATTTGGATGGTATACAAATATTTTAGTGGGGCCCACTATCAATGGGTCCCACATGAAGTCTATAACAATTTAGTTTTGTATATTTTCCCCTATACATCCACAACATTAATCATATCATTATCATCAATATAATTATCTTTATCATCAATCATATTATCTTCATCATCCACAATACCTCTAACATTAGAGCATCATCTTCACCATTCATAAACACAATGAAAACAAAATAAGAATGAGTGGGGAGGGTGTACTCACCTTGATGGATTAGATGGATGGTTGAGATGGATAGAAGGGATGGGATTGATGGCCCACCAAAATCACCTTTCTCTCTCTCTCTCTCTCTCTCTCTCTCTCTCTCTCTCTCTCTTTATGCTAGGGAAAATGGTGAAAATGTTAAGAGATGGAGGAGTATATGTAGAGAAATTGATAAAAATGTGGTTAGGTTAGGTTAATGTGATTAATGTTAGGTTAGGCTAGGATATGGAAATTTGTGCATGATTAGGAATTAATGGTGGATTAAAGGGGCATGGGATATTATGGTGTGATGAGGTCATGCATAGGATATGGTATGGAGAAGAGTTGACTTAAGGGTGCACATGAGAGAGGGATGGTATGAGTGTGTGACATCACACACATGGGTTGATATTCTCTCACCCATGTGTGGCATGGTGCATGTGTGCATGACATGTGTTGTGCACATGTGTGGAATGGAGTATATGACGACATGCGCACATGATACACCAACGATTCTTCGTGGCATATCTCACTAACGGAGTGTCGTACAGATACACGGTGGTACCTCCGCGATTGCGGTGATGGGGCAGTCGATATGAAATAGGTTTCGAAGCCTTAGGGTTCCAGTCAATCGGGTGTGCACTATGCACTGCTAGTTCAGGTTTGCCAAGGGCATCGATCATCGTGCACATAGGCATAGAAAATGGTACAGAATGGACGAGGTCTTACAATCTACCCTCCAAATAAAAATTTTATCCTTGAAATTTCTAGTCACAAATACATTATCAAACTCATAACATGGAAAGACAAACATATATATCATCATACATACACCAAACAATCATCCATCAAGCACTAAAGGGTATTACTCGCGGCTACCTGCCTCATACCTGGTGCTAAGTATAGTCTCTAGGTTCTCAACTAGGGAATCTTATTTTGACTAGGTTCTCAAACCAGGAATCCTAGATTCATGTCTCTAGATTCATACAAATCAAGGGTACTAATATCATCTATGTATTCGATCAATCGCTGTGGAAGACCTAGTTTAAGTTCTTCTATGTTTTTCAACTACTGACTTTGCTCGTAAGTGATCCCAAATCTTATGCTCTGATACTACCTTTTGTCATGCCCTAAATCCGAAGACGGACAGCTTCCGTAATGCCCCGAATCCGGCACTCAACTTCCATACACTTTCATTGATTTTTTTAAAAATAATAATACTTGAGCATGATGATCCATATGCACAATAAAGAAATAGCCTCCATTATAAATCCCGATGGTTATAAGTACAATGCTTTTCCAAAAGGTACACAACGTGGGCCCCACACGAGTGTTGTGCGTATACCAGAGTGGTGCACCCGCACCACACCATAACTCAAAATCAGTCAAAGACTCCTTGACCCGATAGAATTCCAAAACGGTTCTTCGTTTTGTTGGCTGCAGACAAACGTTCCATTGTGATGATCTTAGGGCCACCAACATCATCCGAATGGATGATCCAGACCATTCATTACAACCCTAGGGAAAAACTGACCAGACCCTAGTTTTCCTCACACGCCACCCAAACTTCAAGCGCGAACACAGTCTAATGCAAATCACCAAGTGTGAATAATTAGCGTGCAGTTGATCCAAGTGGGCCACCATTTCGACCGATCTAAGTAATCCGAACCATCTATCGAGTCTAGCTCTCGACCCCAACTAAGAATGAAAGATCCAGTAGGACCCATGCAAGATGTTGTGTGCGCAACAGTGGGCACAAAAGAGAGCCTTTCCAGTTTGAAACCTACAAGACCGATCACATGGGGATCAACAACACAACTGGTGGTGAAATCAAGGCCATTCAAACCCATCCCTAAGGGATTCCAACCCCCTCCAAGGAGACCGTTTGAAAAGATCCCACGTAGGGATCGCTGGCCAATTCATTTGCATTGCTGACTTCCTTACGCAGGGACAGAGACTGCGTAAGTCCCATCCAATTTCGCTGCAGAATGGGGACTGCATAGTGTCCATGCACGAGAGTTCTAGGAGTCTTTCACGCTTATAAAAGGCTTTCTACCCCCACCCAAATCTTATACTCTGATACCACCTTCTGTCACACCCCAAATCCAGGGACAGACAGCTTCCGTAATGTCTCGAATCTGGCACTCAACTTCCATACACTAAGTCCCGAGTTCGGCGCACCACAAGGAAGATTTTTCACTAATTTTTTTTAATAATAATACCTAAGCATGATGATCTATAATCACAAAACAAATCAATAACCTCCATTATAAATCCTGATGGTTATAAGTACAATGCTTTTTCAAAAGGTACACAACGTGGACCCCATACGAGTGTTGTGTGTATACCAGAGTGGTGCACCCACACCACACCGTAACTCAAAATCGGTCAAAGACTCCTTGACCCGATAGAATTCTAAAACGATTCTTCATTCTGTTGGCTGCGGACGAACGTTCCACTATGATGATCTTAGGGTGACCAACATCATTCCAATGGATGATTTGAACCGTTCATTACAACCCTAGGGAAAAACCGATCGGACCCTAGTTTTCCTCGCACACCATCCAAACTTCCACGCACGAACACAGTCCGATGTAAATCATCAAGTTACGAACGATTAGCGTGTGATTGATCCAAGTGGGTCACCATTTTGGCTGATTTGAGTAATCTGAACTATCTATCAAGTCTAGCTCTCGACCCCGACCAAGAATGCAAGATCCAGTAGGACCCATGCAAGCTATTGTGTGCGCAATAGTAGGCACAAAGGAGAGCCTTTCCTGTTTGAAACTTGCAAAACCGATCACACAGGGATCAACAACACAATCGGTGGTGAAATTAAGGCTGTTCAAACCCATCCCTAGGGGATTTTGACCCCCTCTAAGGAGGCCATTTGGAAAGATCCCACACAGGGATCGCTGGCTAGTTCATTTTCATTGCCGACTTCCTTACACAAGGACAAAGACTGCGTAAGTCTTAGCCAATTTCGCTGTGGAATGGGGACTGCGTAGTGTCTATGCACGAGAGTTCTAGGAGCCTTTCACGCCTATAAAATGCTTTCTACCCCCACCGTCGTGAGGACATGGTAAAGAAGAGGGAGAAAGAAATGTGAGAGAGAGAGAGAGAGGAACCCTAGCCAAGCGGCAGCAGAGAGAGGAAATGGCTCTATTCATCCAAACTTGCTATATGTGGCAGCAAGGAAGAAAGAGAAGGAGAAAAAGAAAGAAAAGAAAGGAAAGGGAAGAAAGGGAAAGAAAAGAAAGGAAAGGAAAAGGAAGGAAAGAAAAAGAAAAGAGAAGGAAAAGAAAGAAGAAGAAAGAGAAAGGAAAGGGAAGAAAGAGAGAGAGAGAGAGAGAGAGAGAGAGAGATTATGCGTTGAGTCGACCCATTGAGTTTTGGACTGAGTCAAGACTGGGATCGAGCCAATTTTTGGGTCCTAGGGTACTAGGAATGCTGGTGAGAGTTTTATCCTTTAGGTTTACACTAATTTAAGTTATTATATGTACCTTGCCCTTACATGCCATTCTGTTGTGTTATCTTACCTTTACATGCTTTCGTGTTATTTATAACTTGCCTTTAACATGCCTTTGTGTTATTTTGAATTCTTCCTGCAATTATATGTTTTACCATCAATTATTTACCCTTTGAGATTATAGTATAATATTGCTTACAAGTGATCTTTCTGAATTTATGTGGGGCCTTAGGTACAAGCCTTGCCCTTACCTTTATCAATTTATTGAGTTCGCCCTTGCCACTCTCCTTATTAAAGAATTGGTCATTGCCACTCTTCTATTTATTGAGTTGGCCATTGCCACTCTCCTTATTAAAGAATCAGCCGTTGTCGCTCTTCTATTTATTGAGTTGGCCATTGCCACTCTCCTTATTATTGATCGGCCATTGTCACTCTTCTATTTGTTATGTTGGCCATTGCCACTGTTTGAGTTAACCATTATCACTCTTCTCTTTATGGTAGTGGCCTTGTGCTACCTATTTTTAAGGGCTTGGGCGGGTGTCTTGATATTTCAGAACCTACATGATTCAGTTTATATTCTCTATAAGTGCAAGTACTATGTTAGAAATCTCTCTTCTAGCAATCGAATAAATATCATGGACGTAATGCATTTTTGGTAGCGGCCCTAGGGCAACACATAATTCCGTATTTCATGGGTGATGGTGCACCAGTTGATGTATGTGAATCGTTATATATATGTGCTACATCAATTTTTTTAGGAGTTGGTTGTCGCAATTAGTTGCTCCAATCGGGGTTGCGTGATTCACCTGGTCATGTGTTATGTCCATCTTGGGATAACCGCATAAATCCATGTTAAACGTGGGACACGCTAATGAATCTCCGTAGTATGGGATGCGGGGCAAGTCGGATAACTATAATTGTATTCCACATTATGGTGATCGCTAAGTGTGATAAACCACATATACTTTGTTAGGCATGCATCTCATATAGATTGCTTGTGCATTGATACCTCTTGTAGTTGTGGAGTACTGGACGTATCAGAACCTTTACATTACTTTTATGAATTTCTTAAATTACTGTTAATCTTAAAGGATAACCATCATTATGACTAGGGCATTGACCTTCTCCCAACCGTAAAGATGCTGTGGGTGATGTATAGATTGAAGACTTAGATGACCATCTCCCTATAGAAGACTGTACCAAAAGAATACAAAGATAGTTTATTTATTTAGTTTTATACTTCCACTGCAAACTCGATTTAATGTAATAAGCTTCCATTAAGAAGGCATTTGATTATTTATTAAATTTTTTACTCTGATGAAATAATCAATCCAGTCGATTTCATTCTTGTGAATGTTACCTTCATTAATGTATGTGGATGTGACCCAAATGAAAAAAATACAGTGCGATTTTCAAAGTATCCAGTTTATACATTATTAACACCCAGTTTTCTTGGGCATGAGTATGAACTCTGGCCGTGAAAATTTGGGGCGTTACACTCTCTCAATCCAAAATATCAATTATTATTACCAAAATTCTTCTGCAAGTGAGAGAGAAGCTCTAGTTATTAGCAACCTATTGAACGGTATTTATAAATTTTATTGATAGATTTTGTTTAATTTACTTAATCTTAAATCCTTTCATTTTGATTCTAAAGAGAGTAAATACAACTCATCTTTTAAGATTTAAGAGAATTAACTCAAGTAGCCATTAGTTTGAACTTAATTAAAATAAATAGAACCCTGGACCCTTTTCTATTTGACCGAACATTGAACAATCGACATTCAAGAAAGTGGTTCTTCGGCTATAGCTTATAATACATCTTCTATGATGAAGATAAGTATACCTTCAATTCTTTATTTGGTTTTTCTAAGATAACCAGAAAATCTTAGTGTAGGTTTTATCTGAGATAGCTTAAAAATCTTAGGGAGGGGTTTGATTGTGATAGCCCAGTAAAATCATAAGTGTATTGGCTTTTAAGGTGACCTTGAGAAAACATTTTTCATAGTGAAAGCCAAGATTACGTGGAGAGTAATTTTGGGAGTGGAGTAGATGTGGCTATTTTAGAACAGTTGTTGACACACCGAACCACTATAATTCTCTGAGTTATGTGGTGAATGTTTTTATCTTTTTTGTGGTGAATGGTTGTATTTACATATTAGTTGAAATGGTGAATAATTGTAATATTTATTTTTATTTACTCTTGTAAAGTTTGGGATTTTAATTTTAAAGGAATTCATGAAATAAGGTTGACCTACCTAAACTTTTAGCTAAAGGTTGTCCTACGAATCATTTGGAATTAGCGTCTCAATACTTAGGTGATTAAGATCTCTGATTTATTTATTATTCAGTACTTTACTCAATTATTTGGCATAGTCCTATTCACCCCCTCTAGGACTTCTTAAGCTCTCCTTTTCAAGTGGTATCAGAGAGGGTTTCTCCTTTTTTTTGGATTAATCTCCTTGAGTTAGATCGAGAGCTTTATTATGTCAAATTTCGACGGTTTGTCTATTACCAGGCCACCTCTTTTTGATGGCTCTAATTATTCATATTGAAAGGCCAAATTTTGGATTTGTCTCAAATCCTTAGATGAAAGGGTGTGGCAAGCCACTGTGACTAAATGGAGACCTCATTTGACTAAAGTAGTAGCCAAGGATGGAACCAAATATATAAGAGAAACTGCATGCAATTTATGGACTGCTGGTTAGAAAAGTGAAAGCAGTGCTAATGCTTGTTAAGGCATAAAAAAATGAAGACACAAAAGATCAAAAGACTAGAATTAGAAGAAATATGTGAGCAAATATGAAATAAAGTGTAACTTCATATGGTTGCGTGCGTCTGCACAAATCATATCGGTTGCGCGGGACCACACAAACGACCATATTGGTTGCTCGATCATGCATAAAGGGTTGTATGGATTGATTTGTATAAACAGTTGGATCTGAAAAAGGGTGGGCCCCATGGCATAGAGATCGAGGGTTCGCACGTGTGGATGCCTATAAATATCCCACTTCCCCTCTCATTTTCATCATCAAGAATTCTTAGGAAGATCAGAGCTCTGAAGAAGAAGAGATTTTGAAGGTATTCAAGGGAAGATAGAAGGGAAGTCAGTTGTGCCAATCCACGCAAACCATATCGGTTGCACGGGACTACATAAACCATGCTGGTTGCGTGGGTATCATCAAAGGACCTAAATGTTGTTGAAATTATTATCTCTCCTCAGTTCCAGGACTTTCTCCGGAAGAAAGATATGAGATCATTATGTTCCTCTTGATGAGATGCCTCTTAATGAGATGATCAAATCGCAAGCCGAAATGCTGCCAGATTTGATATCCAGATCCAAATTCAATACTCAAACTCCTGTAACTTTACATTCTAAGTATTCTAACTTAGAATCAAGGGATTAGAGGAGGTAAACAAACTTAATATATATAAATAAATGATGATTGTTTCTTCATACTCTCTTACTGTTATGATTGAATAAGATAAATGTCCTAAACCAAATGCATTTGTTTCTTGTCGAAATAAAATGGCGAAATCTGTTGGGGATTTTATCTTATTTAATATTAACATTGAGAGAGTAACAGGAACTTTCATCTTAGTTTGGCATCTTTTCGATGCCAAAATGGCGACTCTCAACGAGAACATCCTCTCCTTCATCTCTAAGGTAGAATACTTTATTATTCAAATACTAATTGTAATTTTGCATTTTGTTCGAAGGTAAGAAGATATCATTACAAGTTACAATTAATGGCCAACTCAGCAAGGAAACTTAATTTCTATTTTACTGCGACTGGATTTGAAGTGGAATACGCTATGAACCAGCTTTTGGATGATAAGGTCGGATCTCTCGCAAAAAAGACTGACAAATCCCAAGTGATGGCTGGAGTTATATCTGCTTCGCCTTCAGTATAGGATAGTGACAGAGACTAAGTTGTTGTGACATCTCGAAGAACTAGGGCCCGAAATGCAGCAACAACTAGAATGAATTCATCTGCACAAAAAATCAGGGATCCGGTGACCCGAAATGCTGCTAGAAAGAACTTTGAACTTGCTCCTCCTGTGATATATCCCAAGAGAATTGTTCCTTTATTGACATCACATGATTTCCCGACTCCGCCTGGTGTAAAAGCTTGATGGAAGAAGGAACAAAAGGGTAAGGCACTACTCGTGAGTTCATCAACTCCTGTATCGCTCCAATCTACCGGTAGCTATGGAAGTACAGAAAAGACCAATGACACTCCCCCTTTTGTAAGTCCCATCGCATCGACATATTCTCATTCTACCTCGACTATAGCTTCATCGAGAAATGGAGAAGCTGCCATATGCATGGCCAGAATAAGTCAAGGACCTCCACTGATAACAGAGGACTGTATAACTGAAATGACATAAGCGCAAAGAACTCTAATGGAAGAATGAAGGAACCTGCGGGAAGCTTTAACAACTCTCGCACATAACGTGGCACAAATGACAACTCCACCAATGATGAGTAACATGAACGGACAAGAACAACAACCCGAAGGTTCTCAGCTGCCGAGAACAGGATCGCTCGGATCCACTCCCACAGTAAGAGTGAAAACTCAAGAGGAAGTGCAACAAGTTGTCGAAGAAGCTGTCAAAATAGAAAGAGAACGCGAGAACGTTGGAAGATTCAGATACCGAACACCGTATCCATGAGAGGTAAAAGATGTCCCTTTTTCAACCAACTTCAAGCAACTGGATTTTCAGAAATTTAACGAGGACAGATCACCAAAAGAGCATCTGATGCATTTCATCACTAGTATGGGAAACTTTTTCACAGTACCGTAATATTGCCTTAGGTTGTTCGACTCTTCCTTGACGAGAAAGGCATTTCGATGGTATTCCAGTTTGGCACCGGGATTGATGCGGACTTGGGAATAAATGCATAATGCTTTTATGTCAAATTTCTTCTCATCGGAATGTGACGTCAGTATTACAAAGTTAGCATCAGTGCGGTAGAGAGAAGAGGAACCCGTAGAGAAGTTCATAGATAGATGGAAGACATTGGGAGCTTCTTGCAGACAGTTACTAGAAGAGAAAGAGCAGGTAAAGATGAGCTTAAATTCTATGGAGACAGGAATCACATTTGGCCTCACTAGCACCAATATCAAGACCTTCTGCGATTTAGCGACAAAAGCTCACGCCCTGGAATTGATGACCAGGAAAATACCAACGTTTCACTATGAAATAGTTAGAAGAGGGTCCAACAAGCTAGCTGCAAATGTTGTCGATCATGAAAAGAGAGGGCAAGATACGAGAGAAATGAGGGGAAAGAAAACTGACCGAAGAGAAGAATTAAACTGTCCTAGAGGCAGATTCAATGATAAGAGGCCCAAGTCACTTAATTCTCATGAAGGGTTCGCATTTGAAAAGGAAGATGTGGTTCCTATGATGAATCAATTGTTGAAAGTTGGTACGATAAAGTTGCCTCCATCTAAGCGCCCCGAAGATGCAACAAGAACAACAGAAAGAGACTTCTATCATTATCATCGTTTGATAGGGCACCCGACCGAAAATTGTTTCACATTAAAATGCATAATACAAAGAATGATAAACAAAGGTGAGATAATAGTCAGGAAAGAAAAAGAAAGAGATGCAAAGGCAATAGTGAACGGGATAACTATCCGGGGAGATACTCATGAAAGAGTAAGGAAAGAACACCATAAAAATACAGGCAAAGCCGCAATAATCACCCTCCGGTCAGGAGAGTGAGTGACATGTCCCTCTAAACCGAAAGCCGAAATAACAAAGGCAGAAGCTATCCAGAATCATCTTCACTGCAATGAAATGGAAGAGAAGAATGAAGTAGAGAAAGTAACATATGTCATTGTGGGTCATGTGAAGGGCATACCGGCTCGCTTAAGTGTCTACGATGCATTAAGATTGTCAGAGGACTCCAGGCAAAGGCTAAGCTGAGCCTTATCTGACAACAGTGTTAAGGAAGCATTGCTCATAAAAATGGCAAAAAAGGAGCCCGAAGAGCAAAAAGATTGCATGCCAATGATTTCCTTCTCCGATGATGATTTGATCTGTGATAAAGGACATAACAGGCTGCTAATGATTGTGGGCCATATTCACGGGAAACAAGTCAGGCGAATAATGCTAGATAATGGGTCTGCAGTGAACCTACTCCCATTAACAATGTTTAATAAGTTGGGATACCGTTGCTCTAACTTACGCCCTAGTGGAATGATGATACGGGGCTTTAATCAAGATGGGCAGCGCACGCTCGGTAAAATTACAATGACGTTAGACATAGGAGAGTTAACTACGAATGTTCTCTGCCATGTCATTAACGCAGTAACGACATAAAACCTCCTTCTGGGAAGACCATGGATGCATCAGTATGAAATTATTCCTTCCACTCATCATCAGTGTTTTAAATACTGTAAAGATGGGATACAGTATAAAGTAATGGTCGATGAAAGACCGTATACAAAAGCTGAACCCTTCTTCGCTGATGTTAGCTACTACGATGAATTTTCCAGTAAAGAAGAAAAAGAAAATAATGAAAACAAGGCCTTAGATAATTATCATATGCAGATGGTAAGAAAAGAAATTGTAGCGACAGAATTGTTTGAGATGGCGAGTATGAGGAAGAAATTTTACTTTGTCCCTAAGCACCTGACACAACCGGAGCAGCCGTCGTTGACGCTGTTATCACCTGAACAACTAGAGCTCTTATAGTTAAATTACGCGGTGCTAGTGCCACATGCTGAAAGGAATAAGCCATTTCCAGACATTCTAAAAATATTTCAGGTTAAATCTAGTGAGAAATTGTAATGCCTCGGATTTCGAGGGTCGAGCAAAGCTCAACTCCCGAGATCCAACGCATCACTTATGCAACATGGATAATGATGTTCATATTTTTTTCATATTAATGAGTTAAACATGAGTGGGATTATACCAAAACAGCACATCATGCTCCAGATTTAATTAAATTAAGCAAGCAAAAGACTGAAACATATATATTTAAGTATGTAAGTGTTTCACAACCTCCAGAGTATGAGTATGTTACCGGGCTGAATATATACATGTATTGTTCCAAAATTTACAAAATATCAAAATATAAAGTGTTCATCTATTCCATAACCCTGTAATCCCGTCGACGCAGCTCTAGGTCTACATAAACCCGCCTGAGAGCTATACGTAGGAGAATTCCTCCTCATCGTCTATAAAATCCTGCTCTGCCGCATAGGTCTCATCATCATCTACATTTAAACCAGTGTCTGGTTGGTGTTTTAAAATACCATCCCAGAGTGGGAGTGAGTGATCAACTCAGTGGTACTATAAGGTAAAGGTTAACATATTATCAATTCAATTAAGCAGTAATGATAAAGCCACATAACAATCACTTATGAACTACTCTTGTTAATGCAGGAATGGAAGCAAGTAATGATGCATGCCCTTACATCCAAAGCTCCCTCAACAAGTGAAGTCGACACCATATCGCATATGACAATCACCCTCAAGTGTAGCTTCCATGCCAAAAGAACAATCCTAACTAATGCAATGTGATGCATGACTATGTTAGCCAAGTATTTAATTAAGATTATTCATACAATAGTTGGGGAAGCCAGGGTACCTCCCTTTATATCACTGACCCTAACAAAAGATCCATCTAAGGTCATCAATCCTAGTTAAACACATACGGTAGGCAAGTTGTGGGGTCATTACTCCCCATGAAAAGCAGTCGATAGGCAAATTCAAGGTTTATACTTGCGGTCACTATGGGGTGGCTAATCACCTCGGTGTAGGCTGACAGCTCGAACACGATGTCCCATACCACCATGCTTGACTCACGAGTCTATGTTACTCACTGGTCACTACGGGGTGGTTGATCACCTCGGCGTAGGCTGACAGCTCAAACACGGTATCCCATACCACCATTCTCAGCTCATGAGACTTGGTGGATCATGGTACCATGGTTGAAGTGGGTCTTTACCATGGTAGGTGGTACCTTAGATTTAAGCAATGATGTCCATACATGGTAAACATACAAAAGGCCAATCGGTTTATCTGGCAAATTCGATTGGTACAAGCACACATTGACTTAATCGACATGGAGTGCATAAGTACCCCTTGTGGCCTAACCACTGTCAACAGTCGTCGTGCAACTTGGATTTGTTGAGTTTACCTAATGTGGAAAGACAAATTCTGCCACCGGTACATAACTGTTACCGATCACCAGGACTACAGCGTAGCCTCAAACATACGTAAATGTAATATACAATTACATGTGATAGTCATATCAGCATTTGAACAAACACTTCAGGTGCATTTCTCATTTGAGCATTTTATCCATAAATTGCATAAACGTCAATACAAGCACATCAAAGAAACTAAGCATACGAATAAGGAAATTGAGAATCCTAACTCAATACCTTTAAATAATGTAATTCATCAACAATCTTTCATTTAAACCATTTATCAAGCACTTAAACTACACATTTCCAAATATATAGGCTAGATTAGTTACAACATGTAATTTAGCAATTCCTTATGCAGAGACGTAAACATGCATATGACGACGATGAATCCTAGATGACATGCCACAAATCATGTGCACAAACTCATTCAAACATTTCAACAAACACCTAGAATGCATCTTTGTCTAACATAATTAATACATGTGTAATATAACGAAAACATCATATCTAAGTCAACATGGTAGCAATCAAGTCAGACATAAATCATTAGCTGACATTGAAAGCTTTGACAACCATAACCTAAACGTTTATAGTCCGCACCTTTCGTTGGAATACTCATTTCGAACTCGGTTCAAATCCAACATTCTCGAATATAGCACAACGGGTACCTAATCATTGAAATAGGTTAGCTATTTCGTCGATATCTCTATTTGGATTCGTAAATCAAGATTAGGGTTAGGATTCCTTACCCAAATCATAGTTGAACGAGTCATGTAGTAACGTGGAAATGCGATCTAGTGCGTGTAGTCGTGGGAGAGAAATACTGCCATGATCTCCCAATCTTTCTCTTCTCTCCATACTCTTCTCTTCTTTTTTCTCTTCTCTCTCCTAGGGTTTGGAGAAAATTCGTATGAGAGAGGAGTGGGGTGGTTTAAGAGCATTATATAGGCCCAGAACTGATGTCAATGGCCCTAGGGCCATGGTATACTTAGGTTATAGCCAAAGGGCATCTCTTTCGGGTAAACGGAGCTCATCTGGAGGTCCACTACTCGCCTACGGCAAGGATCAAGTTCCCTGACCATGATCTAAGCCAGGTTATCATTTCAGTAAGATGGGATTAGCGGATCGACCATGGAGGACCCGTGTTAGAACAATGGTCGTCGGCACTCGATCAGGGCCACAAGTATACAGATATGTGCAGGAAAATTTCCCTGATCCATGGGTAAAGTTTGGTCAGAAACCAATGGTCTAAAATCTTCAATTTCGCCTGTGAGTGAACGACCCAATTTACTTAAGTTTTATTACATTTTCTAAAGATATTCGCGTTTCTCACACACTTCGCTCAGGGCTGAAGTTGTGCATTTTTGGATACTATTTGGGCTCGATTCCCATGATGGTTGTCAAGCCCAATAAGATGGTCATAACCCTATAGTTTCACGGTCATCGGACTTTCGACGTGCGGTCCAGGTCCGATACGGAGTTTCAATATGCTCCTAAGAGCAACACGCTTTTAGGATTTTTTCTACATTCTTAAGAAGGGTTGAGTTAGCGATTTTGATGGTTTTGGGTCTTGCCATTTGTATAAATAATAGTTCATACTAATCCACCGATTAATTTAGTTTAGTACTTAATTAATTTTCATCTAATTTTCACAAAATACGGTCTTTAGGTATTTCTGCCTGAGGTGGTACTCGAGCCTTTATACGGATTTTTTTGAGACATTACAATCACCCCTCTTAAAGAAAAATTTCATCCCCGAAATTAGTACTTCTCATACTCCTTGAGGATCTGAGGGTCATTCTTACGGACTTCAGCTTCTGTTTCCCAAGTAGCCTCTTCCTCACTGTGGTGCGTCCATAGTAACTTCAAAAAGCGGGAGAACCTTGCTGCGTAGCACTTGTTCCTTCCTATTAAGAATACGTGTGGGCCGCAACACATAGATAGCATCTTCACTCAGTTGTACCTGCTCCCATTTGATAATATGGGAAGGGTCAGGAACATATTTCTTCAACATTGATATGTGGACCATGTTGTGCAAGCCTGCGAGTGGTGTAGGCAAAGCAAGGCAGTATGCTACCACACCCACTCGATCTAGAATCTGGAACGGACCAATGAATCTCGGCGTGAGTTTCCCTTTTTTACCAAATCAAAGGACTCCCTTCATTGGGGAAACTTTAAGAAATACATGGTCCCCAACTTCAAATTCCACCTATCGCCGTCTTGTATCGGCATAGCTCTTGTCTGCTCTAGGCTGCAAGAAGTCGACACCTAATAATATCAATCTTCTCTAAGGTCGCCTATACTAAATCTAGGCCAACCAAACTCTTCTCGCCAACTTCTGCCCAACAATGTGGGGCTTAACAAGGGCGCCATAGAAGGCTTCGTAAGGAGCCATGCCAATGCTCGCTTGAAAGCTGTTGTTATAGGCAAACTCAGCATAGGGAAGGCAGTCATCCCAACTGTCCTTAAAATTAAGTACACACGCTCGCAACATATCTTCTAATACCTGATTTACCCGTTCCATCTGCCCATCGGTTTGTGGGTGGAACGCGGTACTGAATTTCAGTTTCACACACATTGCTTCTTGGATCTGAGTCTAAAAAATATATGTGAATCGTGTGTCTCGGTCCGACACAATCTCTATGGGAACTCCATGTAATCGTACTATCTCTTTAATGTACAGCTTGGCCAGGTCATCTGTCGAGTTTGAAACTCTAATCAGGAGGAAATGAGCCAATTTTGTCAATCGGTCCACAATCACCCAAATGGAGTCATGCCCCTTCCTCATCTTCGGTAACCTGAAAATGAAGTCCATAAATATGAAATCTCATTTCCATTCAGTTATGGGCATGGGCTGAAGTAAGCCAGGAGGTCGGCGATGCTCGACCTTGACCTGCTGGCATGTGATACAACGGAATATATAATATGCTATCTGGGCCTTCATGTTGTCCCACCAGAATGAATGCTTCAAATCACGATACATCTTTATACTACCGGGATGCATTGCCCATTTTAAATTGTGTGCGGATTCCAGAACCTCTCTCCTCAAGTCATGGAGATTCGGGATGCATAGGCTCCCACAATACCTCAAACCTCCATCCAAGCTAACTCTCCACTCAGATTCTTCACTATTGCTTGCACGTTCTCTCATCTTCACCAACAACTCATCTTCTTCCTAGGCCATAATGATTCTGTCATCAATAAGTGACGGCACGCGTAGGTGTGCGACGCACTTAAAAGGCTCCTCCACTTAAGCTTCTGTTCAAAGTCGCGCATAAACTCTACCATATTTCATTCTTCTATCATTATCGGAGTTACAAATTCTATGGTCTTCTTGTGGCTCAAATCCAGGTCCAGTTTAATCCAAATCATGCTCTGATACCAACTTGTAATGCCTTGAATTTCGAGGGTCGAGCAAAGCTCAACTCCCGAGATCCAACGCATCACTTATGCAACATGGATAATGATGTTCTGATTTCGTCCATATTAATGAGTTAAACATAAGTGGGATTATACCAAAACAACACATCATACTCTAGATATAATTAAATTAAGCAAGCAAAAGACTGAAACATATATATTTAAGTAAGTATTTCACAACCTCCAGAGTATGAGTATGTTACCGGGCTAAATATATACATGTATTATTCTAAAATTTACAAAATATCAAAATATAAAGTGTTTATCTATTCCATAACCCTGTAATCCCGTCGACGCAACTCTAGGTCTACATAAACCCGCCTGAGAACTGTACGTAGGAGAATTCCTCCTCGTTTATAAAATCCTGCTCTGCCGCATAGGTCTCATCATCATCTGCATTTAAACCAGTGTCTGGTTGGTGTTTTAAAACACCATCCTAGAGTGGGAGTGAGTGATCAACTTAGTGGTACTATAGGCAAAGATTAACATGTTATCAATTCAATCAAGCAGTAATGATAAAGCAACATAATAATCACTTCCTAACTACTCTTGTTAATGCAGGAATGGAAGCAAGTAATGATGCATGCCCTCACATCCAAAGCTCCCTCAACAAGTGAAGTTGACACCATATCGCATATGACAATCACCCTCAAGCGCACCTTTCATGCCAAATGCATAATCCTAACTAATGCAATGCGATGCATGACTATGTTAACCAAGTATTTAATTATGCTTATTCATTCAACAGGCTGGGGAAGCTAGGGTACCTCCTTTTATTTCACTGACCCTAATGAAAGATCCATCTAAGGTCATCAATCCTAGTTAAACACATACGATATGCAAGTTGTGGGGTCATCACTGCCCAAGAAAAGTAGTCGATAGGCAAATTCAAGGTTTTTACTCGCGGTCATTATGGGGTGGTTAATCACTTCGGCGTAGGCCGACAGCTCGTACACGGTATCCCATACCACCATGCTCGGCTCACAAGTCTGTGTTGCTCACTGGTCACTGCGGGGTGACTGATCACCTCAGCGTAGGCCGACAGCTCGAACACGGTGTCCCATACCACCATACTCAGCTCATGAGACTTGGTGGATCGTGGTACCATGGTTAAAGTGGGTCTTTACCATGGTAGGTGGTACCTTAGATTCAAGCAATAATGTCCATATAAGGTAAATATACAAAAGGCCAATCGGTTTATCTGGCAAATTCGATTGGTACGAGCACACGTTGACTTAATCAACATGGAGTGCATAAGCACCCCTTCTGGCTTAACCACTGTCGATTGTCATCGTGCAACTTGGATTCGTCGAGTTTACCTAATGTGGTGAGACAAATTCTTCCACCGGTACATGAACTGTTACCGATCACCTAGACTATGGTGTAGCCTCAAACATACGCAAATGTATTAAACAATTACATGTGATAGTCATATCAGCATTTGAACAAACACTTCAGGTGCATTTCTCATTTGAGCATTTTATCCATAAATTGCGTAAACGTAAATACAAGCACATCAAAGAAACTAAGCATACGAATAAGGAAATTGAGAATCCCAACTCAATATCTTTAAATAATGCAATTCATCAACAATCTTTCATTTAAACCATTTATCAAGCACTTAAACTACACATTTCCAAATATATATGCTAGATTAGTTAAAACATGTAATTAATTTAGCAATTCCTTATGCAGAGAAGCAAGCTTACATATGACGACGATGAATCCTAGATGACATGTCGCAAATCTTGTGCACACACTCATTCAAATATTTCAACAAACACTTAGAATGCATCTTTGTCTAACATAGTTAATACATGTGTAATATAGCAAAAACAGCGTATCTAAGTCAACATGGCAGCAATCAAGTCAGACATAAATCATTAGCTGACATTGAAAGCTTTGAAAACCATAACCTAAACGTTTATATTCCTCACCTTTCGTCGGAATACTCATTTTGAACTCGGTTCGAATCCTACGTTCTCGAATACAACACAACGGGTACCTAATCATTGAAATAGGATAGCTATTTCATCGATCTCTCTATTTGGATTCGTAAATCAAGATTAGGGTTAGGATTCCTTACCCAAATTGTAGTTGAACGAGTCGTGTAGTGACGTGGAAAGGTGATCTAGTGCGTGTAGTCGTGGGAGAGAAACACTACCATGATCTCCCAATCTTTCTCCTCTCTCCATACTCTTTTCTCTTCTTTTCTCTCTTCTCTCTCCTAGGGTTTGGAGCAAATTCGTATGAGAGAGGAGTGGGGTGGTTTAAGGGCATTATATAGGCCCAAAACTGATGTCAATGGACCCAGGACCATGGTATACTTAGGTTATAGCCAAAGGGCGTCTGTTTCAAGTAAACGGAGCTCATCTGGAGGTCCACTACTGACCTACGATATAGAGCAACTTCCCTGACCATGGATCTAAGCCAGGTTATCATTTCGGTATGATGAGATTAGCAGATCGACTGTGGAGGACCTGTGTTAAATCAACGGTCGTCGGTGCTCGATCAGGGCCACAAGTATATAAATATGTGCAGGAAAATTTTCCTGATCTATGGGTGAAATTCGGTCAGAAATCGATGGTCTAAAATCTTCAATTTCACCCATGAGTGAACGGCCCAATTTACTTAAGTTTCATTACATTTTCTAAAGATATTCGCGTTTCTCACACACTTTGCTCAGGGCTTAAGTTGTGCATTTCTGGATAATATTTGGGCTCGATTCCCGCGATGGTTGTCAAGCCCAATAAGACGGTTATAACCCTATAGTTTCACGGTCATCGGACTTTCGACGTGCGGTCTAGTTCCAATATGGAGTTTCAATGTGCTCCCGAGAGCAACAGGCTTTTGAAATTTTTCTACGTTCTCAAACAGCGTTGAGTTAGCGATTTTGATGGTTTTGGGTCTTGACGTTTGTATAAATAGTGATTCATGCTAATCCACCAATTAATTTAGTTTAGTACTTAATTAATTTTCGTCTAATTTCCACATAATACGGTTTTTAAGTATTTCTGCCTGAGGTGGTACCGAGCCTTTGTACGGATTTTTTCATGATGTTACAATCTACCCCCCTTAAAGAAAAATTTCATCCCCAAAATTAGTACCTTCTCGTACTCATCGAGGATCTGAGGGTAGTTCTTACGGACTTTGGCCTATGTTTCCCAAGTAGCCTCTTCGTCAGTATGGTGCATCCGTAGTACATTCACAAGCGGGATAACCTTGCTTCGTAGCACTTGTTCCTTCCTATCAAGAATAAGTGTGGGCGGTAGCACATAGGTAACATCTTCACTCAACTGTACCTGCTCCCATTTGATAATATGGGAAGGCTTAGGAACATATTTCTTCAACATTGATATGTGGAACACATTGTGCACGCCTGCGAGTGGTGTGGGCAAAGCAAGGCGGTATGCTACCACACCCACTCGATCTAAAATCTAGAACGGACCAATGAATCTCGGTGTGAGTTTTCCTTTCTTGCTAAATCAAAGGGCTCCCTTCATTGGAAAAACTTTAAGAAATACATGGTCCCCAACTTCAAATTCCAGCTATCACCGTCTTGTATCAGCGTAACTCTTCTGTCTACTCTTGGCTGTAAGAAGTCGACGCCTAATAATATTAATCTTCTTTGAGGTCGCTTGTACTAAATCTCGGCTAACCAAACTCTTCTCGCCATTTCTGCCCAACAATGTGGGGCTCGACAAAGGCGCCCATACAAGGCTTCGTAAGGAGCCGTGCCAATGCTCGCTTGAAAGCTATTGTTATAGGCAAACTCAGCATAGGGAAGGCAGTCATCCCAACTGTCCTTGAAATCAAGTACACACGCTCGCAACATATCTTCTAATACCTGATTTACTCGTTCCATTTGCCCATAGGTCTGTGGGTGGAACGTGGTACTGAATTTCAGTTTCACTCCCATTGCTTCTTGGATCCGAGTCCTGAAAATAGATATGAATCGTGTGTCTCGGTCCGACACAATCTCCATGGGAACTCTATGTAATCGTACTATCTCTTTAATGTACAGCTTGGCCAAGTCATCTGCCGAGTTTAAAACTCTAATCCAGAGGAAATGAGCTAATTTCATCAATCGGTCCACAATCACCCAAATGGAGTCATGCCCCTTCCTCATCTTCGGTAACCCAGAAATGAAGTCCATAGATATGAAATCCCATTTCCATTCAGCTATGGACATGGGTTGAAGTAAGCCAGGAGGTCGACGATGCTCGGCCTTGATCTGCCGGCATGTGAGACAACAGGATACATAATCTTCTATCTGGGCCTTCATGTTGTCCCACCAGTCTGAATGCTTCAAATCACGATACATCTTTATACTACTAGGATGCATTACCAATTTTAAATTGTGTGCGGCTTCCAGAACCTCTCTCCTCAAGTCATGGAATTCGGGATGCATAGGCACCCACAATACCTCAAACCTCCATCCAAGCCAACTCTCCACTCGGATTCTTCACTATCACTTACACGCTCTCTCATCTTCACCAACAACTCATCTTCTTCTTGGGCCACAATGATTCTGTCATCAATAAGTGACTGCACGCGGAGGTGTGCGACGCACTCGAAAGGCTCCTCCACTATAAGCTTCTGTTCGAAGTTACGCATAAACTCTATCATATTCCATTCTTATATCATTAGCGGAGCCACAAATTCTATGGTCTTCTTGCGGCTCAAGGCATCGACCACAAGGTTAGCTTTGTCAGGATGGTAGGAGACCTCAAATTTGAAATCTTTCAAGGTCTCCATCCAATGCTGCTGCCTTATATTTAGGTCTCTCTACATGAATATGTACTTGAGGCTCTTGCGGTCGAAAAAGAGCTTGACCTCCTCTCCGTAGAGGTAATGTCTCCAGAGCTTTAATGCGAAGATAACTACTGCTAATTCTAGGTTGTGCGAGGGCTAGTTTTCTTCGTGTTTCCTCAACTGTCATGATGCATAGGCAATCACTCTGTCCTTCTGCATAAGAACACAACCCAAACCCACACGAGACACATCAGTGTATATGGTATATCTGATCCCTTGCTCTGGCAATACTAGCATGGGTGCGAACGTCAACTTGTCCTTCAATTCCTGAAGGCTACTTCTGCTTTCTCATTCCAGGCGAACTTAAGATCTTTCCAAGTAAGTTGAGACAACGGCTTGGCTATCTTGGAAAAATCTTTAATGAATCGATGATAGTAGCCTGCAAGGCCGAGGAAACTCCTCACTTCTATAACTGAACCGAGCTTCTCTTAGTCCTGAACAGCGGTCATCTTGGCAAGGTCCACGGCTATTCCTTCCTTGGAAACTACGTGTCCCAGAAATATGACTTCTTCTTTCCAGAAGTCGCATTTCTGGTATTGTACAAACAACTGATTCTCCCTGAGAGTTTCGAAGACTGCTCGCAGGTGCTCTTCATGATCTTTCTGACTCTTAGAATATATCAGAATGTTATCTATAAATACAATGATGAATCGGTATAGATATGGCTGAAACACCCGGTTCATGAGGTCCATGAACATGGCTGGTGCGTTCGTAAGTCCAAACGACATCACTAAGAACTCATAGTGCCCAAAACTAGTTCTGAATGTTGTTTCCTACATGTCTTCATCCCTGACGCGCAACTGATGATGCCCGGACGGAAAGTTAATTTTTAAGAAATATTGTGCCCCTTTCAATTGGTCAAATAGGTCGTCTATCCTGGGTAGCGGATACTTGTTCTTGACCATGACGTGATTCTGTCTGTGATAATCAATACACAACCGCAACGATCCATCTTTCTTCTTTACAAATAATACAGGTGCTCCCCAAGGAGATACATTAGGCCGTATAAAACCTTAATCCAATAGATCATCTATCTATCTCCTCAATTCCTCCATTTCGCATGGAGGCATGCGGTATGTTGGTAAGGAAATGGGCGTCGCACCTGGCACAAGGTCGATAGTAAAGTCAATCTTGTGCTGAGGAGGTGGTCCAGGTATTGTTCTGAACATGTCCATGAAATCTTGGACTACAGGTGTGTCCCCAAGTGTTGGACCATCAATATTTTCCAATAAGGAAGCTAACAACTTATGCAGTAGGGCCAACTGACCTGAACTGGGAAAGTAAAGGCCGTGCCCTCAGGTTCATAGGCTGTCACCAATCTGATATCGCAGTCGATCTCTGCCTTTATCTCGCTGAGCCAATCCATGCTGAGGATGACGTCGTAATGATACATCGGGTTGACTATCAAGTTAATATATTCCCTTCTGCTTCCTAAGTCTATCGGGCAATCCTTACAAAGTTAGTAGCGTCAGAGAAGGTCCTTATCACGGTAAGGACTCTTACCGCACTCATAGGGGTAGTGTTCAACCCTAAATGCTTGACTGTAGAGCATGATACTATCGAAATAGTGGACCCGGTGTCCACCAACAGGAATACAGGTGTACCTTGAATGTGGGTAGTGACTTCAAAGGCTAAGAGTATTGTAGTTGTTGTCTCAGATACTCCAGATGCTAGTGCATATACACGTGCTTGTTGAGGATGATGTAGTTGTGCTGTCATAAGTCATTGAGGTGACAAATTTCAAGGTACAGGCGGTCGGTAGAATGGCTGCGCTGGTGGTGCAGATCATAGAGGTGGAGCCGCTATAACACGTGGTGGCTGATGGTCGATTTTCTGAGGTGGCGTGAAACCATTGTCTTTCATCTTAGTAAAACATAAGAGGTCAGTGTGTCCCCCTTTGTTGCAATACGTGCACCAATAGTCCGTTCACCTCTGCTGGGTCGGTGGTGCCATGAGACTAGGGGACAAGTCTACATGTGGCCTCTTACCTAGGACTGACCGATGCTATAATTCGGGCCGAGGCCTCGGGCCGATTGGTGTACTTGTCTGAGAAACTTTGTCTCCATCATGTTCAGCTCGTAGAGACATGTTGACTAGCTCAGCATAATTGAAAATGCTAGCGCAACACATCTTAGTGTAGATATTAGGCCGTAGCCCATCTGAAAAATGCCGCATTTTCATCGGCTCATCCGTTAGGATTAAAGGAGCGTATCTGGCTAGCTCCGTAAATCTGTTCTGATATTCTGACATGGTCATTCCTCCCTATCGGAGGCGAAGAAACTCACCCTCCTTTTCATTACGATAAGTGAGGGGGAAGTACTTTCCATGGAATCGAGTTTCAAACACGTTCCACCAAAGACTAGCCTCCTTCTCGAACATATACGTAACCAAAGACTAGCCTCCTTCTCGAACATATACGTAACCAACTCAACTTGCTCTGCCTCAGTGCAGTGCAACAGCTTCAACATCTTGGAGATGCGATCTAGCCAGTATTTGGCTTCCTCGAGCCTGTGAATGCCCTCAAAGGTGGGAGGTCGGAAGCACTGAAAGTGTTAAAAAAGGCCACTGGTGTTTATAGCTACAGCAGGCTGCACTGGTGGCACAGGTGGAGCCGCATTCATGTTTTGGGTAATCGCCCCTACTATAGTAGCAAAAAATTGTTGTTGTTGCTACATTAGGAGCATCATCTGCTCCAACCTATCTAGCGGAGAAGCCGCCTAAGGCATGCGTGGCATCAAAGTAGACGCACGGTTCTGTCTCAAAACCCGTGGTGCATTAGGTGTTGGCCTATTGGTGGGGCCAGTGGTCGACTGTGAATCCGGCATAGTCTTAATATCCAGGCCCAAACTAGGGTTCGTATGGCTATCATTCAGGGGAGGTGCCCCCTTAATTGATCCACCAAGTGCAAGACGTGCCATGTTCTGAGTGTTTTTAGGAGGCATCCCCTATATACAACACAAGGTGCAACATGTGT
The DNA here is from genome assembly GCF_029962835.1 of Magnolia sinica. Lineage (NCBI taxonomy): Eukaryota > Viridiplantae > Streptophyta > Magnoliopsida > Magnoliales > Magnoliaceae > Magnolia > Magnolia sinica. The sequence continues at coordinate 62,895,345 of NC_080576.1, forward strand.
AAGATTTAGAAGAACATTACTCACTTTTCCAATCATTCTACACATTTTAATTAAAAAGAAGCTTCACGCATTTCATTTAACTAAAATTGTCATGATGCATATGATGTAGCATTACAGAAATCATGACAGAAGATGCATGTGAGCTAATTTAGTAAGAGTTTTTAACACAAACTATTCTAACACCTAACTAAGCCAACAAGAGCTATTACATAGGAAAGCAAGAAACAAAGCAAAATAATAGGCGATTGCTACATATGACTAGTCTAGTGACTCTGGTGAAGGCGAAGGCGCCCCCTTATCCTAGATACAACACAAGAGAGCCTTCAAGGTGTGAGACATCTTCTTAAATTTCTGTTTCAGATAAGCCCGGTTCTCTTCAAGCTTTTGCTTTAGCTCGGCCTAGCTTTCTTCTATCTTGGCCATATGGGATTCTAAGGCAGCCCGATCATGGCGGACTTCGTGCGTAGCAGGAGGAGGTCCCTCATCTGAATCTTGGGACTCCTCTTCTTCTTGTTCTTCTTCCTCACTGCTCTCTTCCCCTTCATTTTCTTCTTCGTCTTCACTTCCTTCTTCTTGTTCTGTCTCTTCCTCTATTTCATCCCCGTACTCATCAAGTCTCGCTTGTCGCAGCCTAGGGCCTATGCCCATATTGTTGAGTGTCATATCACTGATGATATGGATCGGGGCGTGGTCATCCATATGAAGTCGGAAGCTGAAATTCTGAGCGATCTTACAAATAAGTCGACTGAAAGGGAGTGAGGCATCTTTCCGTGTAGATTGTGCAGTACCCACAATTTGAGACAAGAAGAATATGGGCAGGCATAGCTTGTCTTCCTGACCAGCTCTATATAAAAAATCCAACATGAGTCGAGTACATCCGTGCAGTTACTCCACCTGGGATATACGTTATATGTAAATATGTGGTGGAGCTGGCAAAAATAATTTATCATTTTAGTCATTGCAAGGCTATTTCCTCGCCTCTACCACTCAAGCTTGCCGCAAAGGAAACGTGTGCGGTGATTTCTTTCTCGTTCACTAGCGAGGTTCTTCCCACTGGTGTGTACAAGTCCACGCTCAATACCCATGATTTGAGCCATGACATCCACATTGACTATGGCTTCCTACCTCCCCAAAGGGATAGTAAACTGGAGAGACTCTAGTAGTGGGTTCCGTATATGGGCATAAAAGGCGCGTACAGTGCCTTCACTCACATGAGTATTTCCCTCGAATATGGGATCCCATCCATTTTCCAGGAGCATGTCAATTACTGAATACACCGAAAATCTTTTCATCAATGTGTGCCTTAAATACAACTTTGCGGTCGTGGAACTTACTAAGTCCGGTGCCTGGTGGTAGAGATCTTTCAATTGGGATCCAAGGATCGAGATTCCGTTTTGATCTTCGGTCCCGCTCAGCACTTGTGCTTGCTTCAGCGCCCGTCTTCTTCCTCGAACGAGTTGGGCAGCTAGGCCCGACTTCATCCGAAGCCGCTCTCTTTTTCCCCATGAGGGAAAGGAGTGCGAAGATGGAGAAAATAGTGGCAACTAGCTCAAAAAGAGCCATGGAAGTGAAGAAACTTGAAGGGTGAGATGGGTTTGTGGGTTTTGGAGATTATGAGACACAAAGATGGGTTTTTATGCTCCAATAGGCTTGAAATGGGGAGATGGAGAGTTGTAAGAGAGGGGTTCTAAGAAATCATGGTGTAAAGGTGGAAGATATGGAAGAAAATGGAGGTTTAAGTGTATGGAGAAGGGGATTTGAGAGGGAAAGGAGATTTTAGAGGTTTTTGAAGGTGAGAATGGAGTGAAATGGAGTGAAAAGGGCCAAAAAGGGCTTAAGTGGAGGGTCCCACACGTGAAAGGGACCCACATGGGTGATCGACGGGCGGCGCATCGTTGTTGCTATGAGGCCGCCGCGGCCTGCTCGAGGTGCCGCCGCACCCCTCTAGTGGTGGCGGTGATGGATCTGCCTTGGGGCGGTGGCCACCCCCTCCCGGGGTGCTGTGTACACGTGGGGGACCCCCTGGGTCCCGCTGGATTTCATGTTTTGGCCCCCCCAATGCTCTCAAATGGCCTTTTCTCCATATAACTCACGTGTATTCATGCCTCTTAACTTGTTCTAGGTTTGGAGTTCGATGAATTTTTTGTTCAAACCCATCTATTGGCGGTCCTAAAAGGGATTGAGATCATTTCTCATTATCTCAGACGCATATGGACTACATCACAATGGTTAGTTTTGCCCATTGGCAAACCTTGGGATCCTATGATCATTTATAGATTTAATCGCTCCCTTCCTAAGTTAGAATGCGTCAGAGTGTGTCATATTACCTAAAATCCAGGTCTAGTTTAATCCAAATCATGCTCTGATACCAACTTGTAATGCCCCGAATTTCGAGGGTCGAGCAAAGCTCAACTTTCGAGATCCAACGCATCACTTATGCAACATGGATAATGATGTTTTGATTTTATCCATATTAATGAGTTAAACATGAGTGGGATTATACCAAAATAGCACATCATACTCCAGATATAATTAAATTAAGCAAGCGGAAGATTGAAACATATATATTTGTATAAGTGTTTCACAATCTCCAGAGTATGAGTATGTTACCGGGCTGAATATATACATGTATTATTCTAAAATTTACAAAATATCAAAATATAAAGTGTTCATCTATTTCATAACCCTATAATCCCGTCGGCGCAGCTCTAGGTCTACATAAACCCGCCTGAGATTTATACGTAGGAGAATTCCTCCTCCTCGTCTATAAAATCTTCCTCTGCCACATAGGTCTCATCATCATCTGCATTTAAACCAGTGTTTGGTTAGTGTTTTAAAACACCATCCCAGAGTGGGAGTGAGTGATCAACTCAGTGGTACTATAAGGAAAAGGTTAACATGTTATCAATTCAATCAAGCAGTAATGATAAAGCAACGTAACAGTCACTTCCTAACTACTCTTGTTAATGCAGGAATGGAAGCAAGTAATGATGCATACCCTCACATCCAAAGCTCCCTCAACAAGCGAAGCCGACACTGTATCGAATATGACAATTACCCTCAAGTGCACATTCCACGCCAAAAGTATAATCCTAACTAATGCAATGTGATGCATGACTATGTTAGCCAAGTATTTAATTAAGCTTATTCATATAACAGGTTGGGGAAGCCAGGGTACCTCCCTTTATATCACTAACCTTAATGAAAGATCCATCTATGGTCATCAATCCTAGTTAAACACATACAATAGGTAAGTTATAGGGTCATCACTCTCCATGAAAAGTAATCGATAGGCAAATTAAAGGTTTATACTCGCGGTCACTACGAGGTGGCTAATCACCTCGGCGTAGGCCGACAGCTCGAACACGATGTCACATACCACCATGCTCGGCACATGAGTCTGTGTTGCTCACTGGTCACTACAGGGTGGCTGATCACCTCGGCGTAGGCTGACAGCTCAAACACAGTATCCTATACCATCATACTCAGCTCATGAGACTTGGTGGATCGTGGTACCATGGTTGAAGTGGGTCTTTACCATTGTAGGTGGTACCTTAGATTTAATCAGTGATGTCCATGCATGGTAAATATACAAAAGGCCAATCAGTTTATGTAACGTCTTGAAAAAATTCTCACAAAGACCCGATATCACCTCAGGCAGAAATCACTAAGGTCCGAATCCTTTAGAAATTAGACAAAAATTAATTAAGTACTAAACTAAATAATCAGTGGAATTAGCTCGAATCACTTTCAATATGAATTGTAAGACCCAAAACTAGTAGAATCGCTAGTTCTACATTACCCAGAAACCTAGGATCAATCTCAAAACCCAGTTGCTCTCAACAGCATCTTGAAACTCCGTATCGGACCTGGACCACGCGTTGAAAGTCTGATTACCGCGAGACTATACGGTTATGACCGCCTTACTGGGCTTGACAACCATTTCGGAAATCAAGTCCAAATAGCATCCAAAAATGCACAACTTGAGCCTGGAGCGAAGTGTGTGAGAAACGCAAATATCTTTAGAAAATGAACTCAAACTTAAGTGAATTGGGCCATTCGCTTACAGGCTAAATTTAAGGTTTCAGACCATCAGATTCTGACCCAACTTCTCCCTCGAATCAGGGAAATTTCCCAGCACATGTCAGTATACTTATGGCCCTGATCGAGAGACGATGACCGTCGAACTGAAACTGGTCCTCCGTAGTTGATCTACAAATCCAATTAGACCGAAAACTTAACTTGACATAGATCTATTGTTAGGGAACTTTCATCAGACCGTATGCAGGAAATGGGCATCCAGATGAGCTCCGTTGGCCTGAAATAGATGACTTTTGGCTATAACCTAAGTATACCATGGCCCTGGGGCCATTGACATAAGTTCTGGGCCTATATAAAGGCCTTAACCCACTCATCTCTCATTCCATACGAAATTACAAACCCTAAGAGAGAGAAGAGAGAAAAGAGAAGGAGAAAGTGAGGAGAAGTGAGAGATAGTTGCTGAGATTCGATCCCATCGCTCCACGTGCTGAATTATCCTATCTGTGTCACTATACCGGTGATTTTGACTCCATTTTTGAGTAAGAAATCCTAACCGTAATCTGTGTTAGGTATCCAAATAGAGTAAATTGTGAAATACCTAACCTATTTCATGCTATAGGTTGCCGTTGTGCCGTAGACAAAGGCACAGTGTTCGAACTGAGTTCGATATGAGTTTATCGATGAAAGGTGCATACTATAAACATTTAGGTTATGGTTTTCAAGGCTTTCAGTGTCAATTAATGATTTAAGACTAACTTGATTGTTATCACATATGCTTAGATACGTTGTTTCCGCATATTACACATATATATGAAATATGTTGAAAATAATGCATTCCATGTGTTTGTTTAAATGTTTGTATGAATATGAAATTATGATTTGTGCTTTCTATGATTGTTGTTAGGGAATACATGATTGTGTACGTGTGGCAACTCCCTTGTGAAAGGATTTGCTATAATATATGTTATAATTAGTTTATTACATGTATGTGATATGTGTAGTCTAAGTGTTTGACAAAATGTCTGAATGAGAAAATTCTTATTGAAATATATTTAATGAGGGTGTTGAGATAGGATTCTCAATTCCCTTATCTATAGCCACAGTTTCCTTCATGTAACCTATATCGCTACTACGTGCTTTATGGTTGAAATGTCTATGTATGATAACATGTACACTATGTGTTTGTGAAAATGCTCAAATGAGATTTATATTTGTATTGGTTGTCACATGTTGGCTTTGACTATCACATGTGAATGCTATTGTTTTGGAGTTTGATTGGGGCTACGATGTAGTCCAGGCAATTGGTAATGGTTTATGATCGGTGGCCGAATTAGTTTCGCCACCACGGACACGTTCGATGAATCTGAGTTGTACGGTGATTATCGACAGTGGTTAGGCCACAAGGAGTACGTATACGCTCCATGCTGATTAATTCAACTTACGCTCGTACTAGTCGAGCTTGTCAAGTAACCCGATTGACCCAATGTATGTTCACCATGTATGGACGCTACTGCTTGAATCTAAGGTACCACTTACCATTGAAAAACCCGTTTAACCTTAGTATCATGATTCGCTAAGACTCATGAGCTAGGTATGGTGGTATGGGACACCATGGTCGAGCTATCGGCCTACGCTAGGTTGACAAGACTCCCCGTAGTGTTCAGTGAGTAAACCAAACTCGTGAGCCAAATACGGTGGTATGGGATACTGTATTCGAGCTATCGACCTACCTCGGCGCAGCCTGACTGTGGTCCCCAGTCGGGTTGGTGACGACCCTCTAAAAATAGACTGCCAGTTGGTACGGTGTCGGTGGAGTAAAGCCTTTTCGTAATGACCTAAGTGTAAACTAGGCCTGTGCTGAGGTGACGAGCCTCTCTATAGCGACATGGAACTATCTATCATATGTGAATAACTAGGATTGACGACCCTAGATGGATCTTCATTTGGGTAAATGATATAAAGGGAGGTACCCTAGCTTCCCGAATATGCTGTATAAATAGGTTTAATTAAGAACATGGCTAATCATGCACATACACCACATTACATGTGCCTTTGGTGTTGGAGTTGAGCACAGCGGGAGTGTTGCATGCCGCGACCGTGAGATAATGTCGCAGAGGGAGTGCAGGCGAGGGCATACATCATTATTACATATCATCCTTGCATTAACTAGAGTACTTAAGAATGCTTGTTGTATTGCTTTATCATTACTGCTTGACTAAATTGATAACATGTTAACCTTTTTCTTATAGCTCCACTGAGTTGATTACTCACTCCCACTCTGGGATGATGTTTTAAAATACCAACCAGACTGTAGTTTCAGGTGATGTCGAGGCTTACAAAGTGGAGCCTGACTTCTACGATGATGAGGAGTTCTCCTATCTGCAACTCTCTGGTGGGTCTATGTAAACATAGAGTTGCATCACTGAGGCTGTAGGGATATGTCTTAGATGACATACACTTTATCATTCTGTATATTTTGGAACCAAACATGTAATTATTTAACCTGGTATCATGTTCAAACTCTGGGGACTCACAACCACTTATATGCTTTATATACTTATCTCAGTCTTCCGCTTGCGTAATTTAACTATCTCTGGAGTATGATATGCTGATTTGGTATAATCTCACTCATGTTTAATGCACTAATATAGACAACATTTAATCATTACTATCTATGTTGCATAAGTGATGCATTGGAACTCGGAAGTTGAGCTTCTGCTCGACCCTCGATTTTCAGGGCATTACAAGTTGGTATTAGAGCATGATTTGGATTAAATTAGACCTGGGTTATGGTAACACGATGCACACTGACATTCTTTGACTTAGGAAGGAGTGATGAAACGTAAAAATGATCCTAGAATCCCAAGTTTCGCCCGACAGTGATCGTATGACCGTTAAAACAAAACTGACCGTAGAAACGGGACCCGTATGCATCTTTGATCATGCGAGGTGATCACAATCCTTTTCCAGACCATCAATCGATGGGTTTAGATGATGATTCAGCATATTTCACACTCAAATAACCTGAAAGATGTGAATATGCCGAGATCGGACCCGAGACGCCTCGAACGGACTCGGGGGCCTAAACGGTGCAAATCGAGGGGATCCAAAGTGGAACCCGTGCATTTTCAGCACCCCAGGGGGGATGCCATTGCCCTTGGGGTGAGCCATCGCCCCACTATCCAGAGAACGGCGATGGCATCACCCTAACGGGGAGGCCTCGCTGTCCGGGAACAGCAGGCCTGTCGGGCCGACACATGTACATGGTAGTGAGGCCCACAAAAATGTGTGGGGACCCCTATAACACTCCCATTTGCTTCGTTTCCCCCACTTACACACCTCCAAGCTTTCCAATCCTCCAAAAATTTTATTTTTCTCTCTCAAATCCTTCCTCCATTCTCATATCATCTTCATTTTCTTCATTCTATACACACCTCCCACCATTCCTTTCAAACCCATCTCTTATCTCCCTCATTTCCTCCCATTTGAGTACATAAACCCTACTTTATGTCTCAAAAATCTCAAAGTCCAACAACACATTCTATCCCTCCACTTTATTTCACTCAAATGGCTCTTTTTGAGCTCGTGGCGGCGATTTCTTACTTTTTACACTTCTTTAGCTCATGGGGAAGAAGAGGGCTTCCATGGATGAAGTCGGGCCTAGCCGCCCTACACGTTTGAGGAGGTAGAAAGGTGCCAACGAAAGTTCAAGCATCGATCGAGAGATTAGAATGAAGCGAGATCTTATCCCCAACTTCCTCTCGAGAGAGCGCTACTGGCGGATATGGCACATGGAAGATTTCAAGGCCGTAGGGTCCTCTTCGAAGCACACGTGGACGAGAAACTATTTGGGCTTTATCTGGCGATGAATCTCCTGTTGGACGCTGGATGGGGTCCCATATTTGAGGTAAGTCTCTTATGAATGAGAGCATTGTCTGAACTTTCTATGCCTATAAACGAGACCCATTGTTGGAGCCTCTACAGTTCTCTATCCCCGTGGGAAGGCGAGAAGCCACTGTCAACGTGGATCTGATAGCCCAAATCATGGGGATGTTGCATGGAGAGGTTCATGCTAGTGAGAAGAACCTCAGGGCATGAAAAGGATCACCGCACGTGATTTCTTTATGGCCGACAGGTCCACTGGAATCCAGGCAATTGCCTCCTGGCATCCAAGATGACTCCTAACTTCCACCTTCTCCACCACATCTTCACACATAACGTGTATCCTAAGTGGAACAATCGCAGCAAATGCACGTGTCTGATGGTAGACTTCCTATACCGAGCTGGGTAGGGAGACAAACTGTGCCTGCCTACGTATGTACTACTACAATAGTTTAGATCACGCGCTCCTAGGACAACCATTTCACTCCCATTCGGTCGACTTATATGTAAGCTTGCTCATGAATTTGGCCATAGGCTAGGCTCAGAAAGGCTTGCACAGATCCATTTCATCAACGACACCACTTTTCAACAAAATGAATATCGGGCCACGACAACGTCAAGCCCTACTCGATGAGAGTGAGGATGAGACGGAAAGCGAAGAGGAAGAGAGTGAGGAAGAAGGCGAAAATGAAATAGAGGAAAAAGGTGAAGAAGAGGAAGAGTAGGAAGAGGAAGAAGAGGGGGCCCAAGACTCTGACGACCTCCGGCCACACATGAGCACCACTGCGATCGGGCTACTATAGAAGCCCACTTGGCTCAGATTGAGGAGAGCCAGGTCGCCCTGCGATAAGAGGTCAATGAGACCCGGGCCAAGCTTGAAGAGGGTTAGGCCTCCATGAAATAGAAATTCAAGAAGGTGTCTCGCACCTTGAAGGCTATCCTGTGTTGTCTGCAGGACAAAGGTGCTCCTCAATCACTAGATTCTAATTGCTAGTCCTATATTATAGTCGTCTTTGGATTTTCTTTGCTTTCCTATTTCCTATGTTATAGCCTTGATAGGCTTAGTAGTAGGGTAGGTTTAATGATGTGTTTGGTGTTTAAGGCTTTGATTAGGTTAGCTCACATGCGTTTCCTGTCATGATTCATGTAAAGCTATATCTCATGTATTGTGACAATTTTGGTTAAATGAAATGCATGCAGCTCCTTCTATTATGAAATGTGTAGAATGCTAAGAATTTGAGTGTTGTATGTTGGGTCTCACACACGTTGCACCCTATGTTGCATATAGGGAATGCCACCTAATGCCACTCGGAGTACGGCATGTCTTACACTTGGCGAATTAAGTGACGGGGCACCTCCCCTAAGCGATAGCCATACGGACGCCAGTTTATGCCCGAATCACGAGACTATGCCAGATTCTCAGCCGGCCATTGGCCCCACCAATGGGCTAACACCTTTTGCACCACCAGTTCCGGAGCAGAACCGTGCGTCCTCGTCGATGCCCCACATGCATTAGACTCCTCCTCCTGATAGAGTGGAACAGATGATGCCCCTGATGCAGCAGCAACAGCAGATTTGGACCACCATCGTTCGGGCCCTTGGCCAAAACATGAATGTGGTCCCACTTGCGCCACCTGTGCAGCAGCCTGTTGGGGATATGAATACCAGCGGTCTATTTGAACGCTTCCAGTGCTTTTGACCTCCCACCTTCGCGGGCACCCATAGGCTTGAGGAAGCCGAGTACTGGCTAGACCATATTTCTAAGATGCTGAAGTTGCTGCACTGCACTGAGGTAGAGTAGGTTAAGCTGGTCACATATATGTTTGAAAAGGAGGCTAGTCTATGGTGGGACGGTGTCCTACGAGCAGTTACTGCGGGACACATGTGGACCTGAGATGCATTTGACACACGCTTTCATAGGAAGTACTTCCCCCTCACTTTCCGCAATGAAAAGGAGGGTGAATTCCTTCGCCTCTGTTAGGGAGGAATGACTGTGGCCGAGTATGAGAATAGGTTCATGGAGCTGGCCAGATATGCTCCTTTGATACTAGTAGATGATCCAATGAAAATGCGGCATCTTTCAGATGGGCTGCGGCCCGATATCCTCACTAAGATGTGTTGCGCTAGCATTTCCAACTATGCTGAGCTAGTGAACGTGTCCCTACGAGATGAGCAGGATGGAGACAGACTAACCCGTACACATATACCAATGGGCCCGAGGCCTCAGCCCAAATTACAACACCGCCCAATCCTAGGTAAGAGGCCACATGTAGACTCGCCTCCTAGGCCCCTAGCTCCGCCGACCCAGCAAAGATGAACAGGCTGTTACTGTACATATTGCAACAAAGGAGGATACACTGACCCCTTCTATTTTACTAAGATGAAAGACAACAATCTCACACCACCTCAGAAGATTGACCGTTAGCCGCCACGTGTTATAGCGACTCCACCTCAACGACCTATGGCAGCGCAACCAAATCGCCCTCAACAAGCACATGTACATGCACTAACGGCTGGAGCATCTGGGAAAGCAGCTACGGCGCCCTTAGCCTCTGAAGTCACTACCCACATTCAAGGTACCAATGCCATAGTACACATCATCGATGGAAAAGAAGACCAATGTGTTGAGAGATTGCTCCCCATTTCATATCAAGGATAGGTCTCGAATTTCAACTCGTTCTAACATACAGATCGATACACAAATTCTTGAACCCTGAGAGTAGAAACAATTTTAAGGGGGGTAGAAAAGTTATGAACTTAGTTCGGTTAAGTAGGTATACACGTCTACCTGCTCATAGGCGTAATGGAAGCTTGGTGGACTAATAGCCCGCCGGCCCAAGATCGAGGGAAATTGATCCAGGTTATACGTGAGGTTAGGTCACTAAATAGGAGTTGTATCCTCCTTAGAAGGTTAATAATGAAGTCGTCGAAGGAAAGCAAATAGGGTTCAAGTATTAAACCAATTCATATGAAAGAATAGGCCTAACAATGGATTACTATAAAAATTATAAAAAAAATATGGTAACTCGAGGTGACAAATATGTTATAAATAATAGAAGGGTTGAAACAAAAAAAAAAATTACAACTTCGAATTACCAATAGACTAGTCATATCTTTTCATATTAAAGTTTAGTGTTTAGTGTCTATTTAGGAATTATTTATAATCATACTAGTAATCATCCTGTGATTAAATTTAATTATACATATATATATAGTTGTTTTTGTGCAATTAAATTAGGGCCTTTGAGTAGGATTGAGTTTCATAGTTTAATAATCCGTAAGCTCATGTTAGAGGCGGACTACAGTAAAATATTATAAGTTTCTTATCCCCTTGTAAATTCAAGGTTCATACCACGTCAAGGGGATGTCCCTCTTCTATCCTTTCCCGCGACCTTATGTTGCTAACATTCCAAACTTCTGAAATATTTTAGAACTCTCGACTCTTCCTTCCCTCTCGAAGTTAATGAAATCAAAGTGCAATCTGCCCATAATCCCCTAGCCATATGATCAAAATGGTGACATACAAATATAATTTTAGGAGATTGAAAAGCCCTTTAGTATAGTCTTTTGACTATGAGCACCATGGAAGAACTTATTATCCACCAAGTTTAACATAGGTTAAACAAGAACTCTCGTTGAATAAGACCTGAAGGACAACCTTATAAACATGAGGCTTGAACCTCCTAATGAATTCTAATACTCCTTAAATACTTAGGATGATCAGATTTTGAAATTTCGGAACCACATCCCTACGAGGCATTCGCAGCTTAACTCAATTATCAATCCTGGGTGATTACCAAAAGACACAGCTTTAACCGAGTAAAAGACCAGGATCTATCAGGATTAGGAAGGGATACAACGAGTTGTCTACCCTGGTCAAGCGGGCAATCGACATATCGGATTTGAGCCTATCACAATTGTCTTTCCATATTGGCCCAATCATAAAGAGTAGATTATACCACCCTTAGGTAAACTATATCATCAAACACTTAGCACAATAATAATGATTTGGGCATTTGTTTTCAAACCTCAAAGGTAGAAACTTTTAGGGGGGTAGACCATTATGAGCTAGACTAGTGTAGTTATTATATACCATAACACGTATATAAACTTGAAACCAACAGAACTAAGCAAATGAAATAATAAAACCATTACTTATTACCCTTAGGACATTTCGAGGATGAAATTTTTCTTTAAGGGGGGTAGATTGTAACGTCTCGAAAAAATCCGTACAAGACCCGAGTATCACCTCAGGTAGAAATCACTAAGGACCGAATCCTTTAGAAATTAGACAAAAATTAATTAAGTACTAAACTAAATAATCAGTGGAATTAGCTCGAATCATTCTCAATATGAACTGTAAGACCCAAAACCAGTAGAATCGCTAGTTCTAGATTACCCAGAAACCTAGATCAATCTCAAAACCCAGATGCTCTCGGCAGCATCTTGAAACTCCGTATCAGACCTGGACCGCGTATCGAAAGTTCGATTACCACGAGACTATACAGTTAAGACCACCTTACTGGGCTTGACAACCATCTTAGGAATCAAGTCCAAATAGTATCCAAAAACTCACAACTTGAGCCCGAAGTAAAGTGTGTAAGAAACGCGAATATCTTTAGAAAATGAACACAAACTTAAGTGAATTGGGTCATTTTCTAGGAGGCCAAATTTAAGGTTTCAGACCATCGGATTCTGACCTAACTACATCCTCGGATCTGAAAATTTTTCCAACACATGTCATTATACTTGTGGCCCTGATCGAGAGACGATGACCGTTGAACTGAAACCGATCCTCCGCGGTCGATCTACAAATTCGATAGGACCGAAAACTTAACCTGACATAGATCCATTGTCAAGAAACTTTTACCGGACCGTATGCAGGAAATGGGCCTCTAGATGAGCTCCGTTGGCCCGAAACAGACGACTTTTGGCTATAACCTAAGTATACCATGGTCATGGGGCCATTAACATCAATTCTGGGCCTACATAAGGGCCTTAACCCACCCTCTCTCATTCATACGAAATTCCAAACCCTAGGAGAGAGAAGAGAGAAAAGAGAAGGAGAAAGTGAGGAGAAGTGAGAGGGAGTGAGAGATAGTTGCTAGGATTCGATCTCATCGATCCACGTGCCGAATCATCCTATCTGTCTCGCTATACCGGTGATTTTGACTCCATTTTTGGGTAAGAAATCCTAACGCTAATCTGAGTTAGGTATCCAAATAGAGTAAATTGTGAAATAGCTAACCTATTTCATGCTATAGGTTGTCATTATGCTGTAGACAAAGGCATAGTGTTCGAATGGAGTTCGATACGAGTTTACCGATGAAAGGTGTATACTATAAATGTTTAGGTTATGGTTTTTAAGGCTTTTCAATGTCAGCTAATGATTTATGACTGATTGATTGTTATTACACATGCTTAGATACGATGTTTCCGCGTATTACACATATATATGAACTATGTTGAAAATAATGCATTCCATGTGTTTGTTTAAATGTTTGTATGAATACGGAATTATGATTTGTGCTTGCTATGATTGTTGTTAGGGAATACATGATTATTGTACGTGTGGCAACTCCCTTGTGAAAGGATTTGCTATAATATATGTTATAATTAATTTATTACATGTATGTGATATGTGTAGTCTAAGTGTTTGACAAAATGTCTGAATGAGAAAATGCTTATTGAAATATATTTAATGAGGGTGTTGAGATAGGATTCTCAATTCCCTTATCTATAGCCACAGTTTCCTTCATGTAACCTATATCGCTACTACGTGCTTTATGGTTGAAATGTCTATGTATGATAACATGTACACTATGTGTTTGTGAAAATGCTCAAATGAGATTTATATTTGTATTGGTTGTCACATGTTGTCTTTGACTATCACATGTGAATGCTATTGTTTTGGAGTTTGATTGGGGCTACGATGTAGTCCAGGCAATCGGTAATGGTTTATGATCGGTGGCCGAATTAGTTTCGCCACCACAGACACGTTTGATGAATTTGAGTTGTACGGTGATTATCGACAGTGGTTAGGCCACAAAGAGTGTGTATGCGCTCCATGCTGATTAATTCAACTTACGCTCATACTAATCGAGCTTGTCAAGTAACCCGATTGACCCAATGTATGTTCACCATGTATGGACGCTACTGCTTGAATCTAAGGTACCACTTACCATTGAAAAACCTGTTTAACCTTGGTATCACGATCCGCTAAGACTCATGAGCCAAGCATGGTAGTATGGAACACTATGGTCAAGCTGTCGGCCTCGCTACGGTGACAAGCATCCCCGTAGTGTCCAGTGAGCAAACCAAACTCATGAGCCGAATACGGTGGTATGGAATACTGTATTCGAGCTGTCGGCCTACCCTGGCACAGCCTGACTGTGGTCCTCAGTCGGGTTGGTGACAAGCCTTCAAAAATAGACTGCTCATTGGTAGGGCGTCGATGGAGTAACCTCAAGTATACACTAGGACCGCGATCAAGTGACGAGCCTTTTCGTAGTGACTTCAAGTGTAAACTAGGCCTGCGCTGAGGTCACTAGCCTCTCCGTAATGACGTGGAACTGCCTATCGTATGTGACTAACTAGGATTTACGACCCTAGATGGATCATCATTTGGGTAAATGATATAAAGAGAGGTACCTTAGCTTTCCGAATCTGCTATATGAATAGGTCTAATTAAGAACTTGGTTAATCACGCACATGCACCACATTACATGTGCCTTTGGCATTGGAGTTGAGCACAACGGGAGTGTTGCATGCCCCGACCATGAGATGATGTTACAGAGGGAGTGTAGGCGTGGGCATACATCATTATTACAAATCATCCTTGCATTAACCAGAGTACTTAGGAATGCTTGTTGTATTGCTTTATCATTACTGCTTGACTGAATTGATAACATGTTAACATTTACCTTATAGCTCCACTGAGTTGATTACTCACTCCCACTCTGGGACGTTGTTTTAAAATACCAACCAAACTCTGTTGTAGTTTCAGGTGATGTCGAGGCTTACGAGGCAGAGCTTGACTTCTACGATGACAAGGAGTTCTCCTATCTGCAACTCTCTGGTAGGTCTATGTAGACCTGGAGTTACATCACCGGGGCTGCAGGGATATGGCTTAGATGACATATACTTTATCATTTTATATATTTTGGAACCAAACAAGTAATTATTTAACCTGGTATCATGTTCATACTCTGGGGACTCACAACTACTTATATGCTTTATATACTTATCACAGTCTTCCGCTTGCGTAATTTTACTGTCTCTGGAGTATGATATGCTGATTTGGTATAATCTCACTCATGTTTAATGCACTAATATAGACAATATTTAATTATCATTATCTATATTACATAAGTGATGCGTTGGAACTCAAGAGTTGAGCTTCTGCTCGACCCTCGATTTTCAGGCGTTACAAAGTTTATCTGGCAAATTCGATTGGTACGAGCACACGTTCACTTAATCAACATGGAGTGCATAAGCACCCCTTGTGGCCTAACCACTGTCAACAGTCATCGTGCAACTTGGATTCGTCAAGTTTACCTAATGTGGCGAGAAAAATTCTGCCACCGGTACATGAACTGTTACTAATCACCTGGACTACAGTGTAGCCTCAAACATACGCAAATGTAATATACAATTACATGTGATAGTCATATCAGCATTTGAACAAAAACTTCAGGTGCATTTCTCATTTGAGCATTTTATCTATAAATTGCATAAATGTAAATACAAGCACATCAAAGAAACTAAGCATACGAATAAGGAAATTGAGAATCCCAACTCAATACCTTTAAATAATGTAATTAATCAACAATCTTTCATTCAAACCATTTATCAAGCACTTAGACTAAACATTTCCAAATATATAGGCTAGATTAGTTACAACATGAAATTTAGCAATTCCTTATGCAGAGACGCAAGCATGCATATGACGACGATGAATCCTAGATGACATACCACAAATCATGTGCACAAACTCATTCAAACATTTCAACAAACACCTAGAATGCATCTTTGTCTAACATAGTTAATACATGTGTAATATAGCGAAAACAACGTATCTAAGTCAACATGGCAGCAATTAAGTCAAACATAAACCATTAGCTGACATTGAAAGCTTTGAAAACCATAACCTAAAGGTTTATAGTCCGCACCTTTCATTGAAATACTCGTTTTGAACTCGGTTCGAATCCTACGTTCCCGAATACAACACAACGGGTACCTAATCATTGAAATAGGTTAGCTATTTCGTCGATCTCTCTATTTGGATTCCTAAATCAAGATTAGGGTTAAGATTCCTTACCCAAATCATAGTTGAACGAGTCGTGTAGTGACGTGAAAAGGCGATCTAGTGCGTGTAGTCGTGGGAGAGAAACACTGCCACGATCTCCCAATCTTTCTCTTCTCTCCACACTCTTTTCTCTCTCCTAGGGTTTGGAGCAAATTCGTATGAGAGAGGAGTGGGGTGGTTTAAGGGCATTATGTAGGCCCTGAACTGATGTCAACTGCCCAGGGCCATGGTATACTTAGGTTATAGCCAAAGGGCATCTATTTCAGATAAACTGAGCTCATCTGGGGGTCCACTACTCGCCTACGGTATGGAGCAAGTTCCCTGACCATGGATCTAAGCCAAGTTATCATTTCGGTATGATGGGACTAGTGGATCAACCGTGGAGGACCCATGTCAGATTAACAGTCGTCGGTGCTCAATCAGGGCCACAAGTATACAAATATGTGTAGGGAAATTTCTCTGATTCATGGGTGAAGTTCAATCAGAAATCGACAGTTTGAAATCTTCAATTTTTCCGTGAGTGAACGGCCCAATTTACTTAAGTTTCATTACATTTTCTAAAGATATTCGCGTTTCTCACACACTTTGCTCAGGGCTTAAGTTGTGCATTTCTGGATACTATTTGGGCTTGATTCCTGCTATGGTTGTCAAGCCCAATAAGATAGTCATATCCCTATAGTTTTGCAATCATTGGACTTTCGACGTGCGGTCCAGGTCTGATATGTAGTTTCAATGTGCTCCCGAGAGCAACAGGCTTTAGGAAATTTTCCTACGTTCTCAAGAAGTGTTGAGTTAGCGATTTTGATGGTTTTGGGTCTTTTCATTTGTATAAATAGTGGTTCATGCTAATCCACTTATTAATTTAGTTTAGTACTTAATTAATTTTCATCTAATTTCCATATAATACAGTCTTTAGGTATTTCTGCCTGAGGTGGAATCGAGCCTTTGTATGGATTTTTCTGAGATGTTACAATCTACCCCCCTTAAAGAAAAATTTCATACCCAAAATTATTACCTTTTCATACTCCTCGTGGATCTGAGGGTAGTTCTTATGGACTTCGGCCTCTGTTTCCTAAGTAGCCTCTTCCTCAAAGTGGTGCGTCCATAGTACCTTCCAAGTGTGATAACCTTGCTGTGTAGCACTTGTTCCATCCTATCAAGATTATATGTGGGCCGCAACATATAATTAGCATCTTCACTCAGTTGTACCTGCTCCCATTTGATAATATGGGAAGGGTCAGGAACATATTTCTTCAACATTGATACGTGGAACACATTGTGCACGCCTGCGAGTGGTGTGGGCAAAGCAAGGCAGTATGCTACCACACCCACTTGGTCTAGAATCTGGAATGGACTAATGAATCTCGGCGTGAGTTTCCCTTTCTTGCCAAATTAAAGGACTCCCTTCATTGGGAAAATTTTAAGAAATAAATGGTCCCCAACTTCAAATTCCAGTTGTCACCGTCTTGTTCGGCGTAACTCTTTTGTCTGCTGTATGCTACAAGAAGTCGACGCCTAATAATATTAATCTTCTCTAAGGTCGCCTGTACTAAATCTGGGCCAACCAAACTCTTCTCACCAACTTCTGCCCAACAATGTGGGGCTCGACAAGGACACCCATACAAGGCTTCGTAAGGAGCCATGTCAATGCTCGCTTGAAAGCTATTGTTATAGGCGAACTCTGTATAGGGAAGGCAGTCATCACAACTGTCCTTAAAATCAAGTACACATGCTCGCAACATATCTTCTAATGCCTGATTTACCCGTTCTGTCTGCCCATCAGTCTATGGGTGGAACGCGGTACTGAATTTCAGTTTCACTCCCATTGCTTCTTGGATCCGAGTCCAGAAAATAGACGTGAATCGTGTCTCGGTCTGACACAATCTCCATAGGAACTCCATGTAATCATACTATCTCTTTAATGTACAGCTTAGCTAGGTCATCTACCGAGTTTGAAACTCTAATCGGGAGGAAATGAGATGATTTCGTTAATCGGTCCACAATCACCCAAATGGAGTCATGCCCCTTCCTCATCTTCGGTAATCTGAAAATGAAGTCCATAGATATGAAATCCCATTTCCATTCAGCTATGGGTATGGGCTGAAGTAAGGCAGGAGGTCAGCGATGCTCGGCCTTGACCTGCTGGCATGTGAGATAACGGGATACATAATCTGCTATCTAGGCCTTCATGTTGTCCTACCAGTATGAATGCTTCAAATCACGATACATCATTGTACTACCGGGATGAGTTACTAATTTTGAATTGTGTGCGGCTTCCAGAACCTCTCACCTCAAGTCATGGAGATTCGGTACGTATAGGCACCCACGATACCTCAAACCTCTATCCAAGCCATCTCTCCACTTGGATTCTTCACTGTCGCTTGCACGCTCTCTCATCTTCACCAACAGCTCATCTTCTTCCTGGGCCACAATGATTCTGTCATCAATAAGTGACTGCACGCGGAGGTGTGCGACGCACTCGAAAGGCTCCTCCACTATAAGCTTCTTTTCGAAGTCGCACATAAACTCTACCATATTCCATTCTTCTATCATTAGCAGAGCCGCAAATTCTATGGTCTTCTTGCGGCTCAAGGCATCGACCACAAGGTTGGCCTTGCCAGGATGGTAGGAGACCTCAAATTTGAAATCTTTTAAGGTCTCCATCTAACGTCGCTGCCTCATATTCAGGTCTCTCTACGTAAATATGTACTTGAGGCTCTTGTGGTCACAAAAGAGCTCGAACTCCTCTCCGTAGAGGTAATGTCTCCAGAGCTTTAATGTGAAGATAACTGCTGCTAATTCCAGGTCGTCCGTGGGGTAGTTTTCTTCGTGTTTCCTCAATTGTCGCGATGTATAGGCAATCACTCTCTTCTTCTACATAAGAACACAACCCAAACCCAGTGTATATGGTATACCCGATCCCTTGCTCTGGCAATACTAGCACGGGTGCGGATGTCAACTTGTCCTTCAATTCCTGAAAGGCTGCTTCTGCTTTCTCATTCTAGGCGAACTTAAGATCTTTCCAAGTGAGTTGAGGCAATGGCCTGGCTATCTTGGAAAAATCTTTAATGAATCGATGATAGTAGCCTGTAAGGCCGAGGAAACTCCTCACTTCTGTAACTGAACTGGGCTGCTCCCAGTCCTAAACAGCGGTCACCTTGGCAAGGTCCATGGCTATTCCTTCCTTGGAAAATATGTGTCCTAGAAATTTGACTTCTTTCCAGAAGTCGCATTTCCAGTATTGTGCAAACAACTGATTCTCCCTGAGAGTATCGAAGACTGCTCACAGGTGCTCTTCATGATCTTTCTGACTCTTCGCATATATTAGAATGTCATCTATAAATACGATGACGAATCGACATAGATATGGCTGAAACACCCAGTTCATAAGGTCCATGAATACGGCCTGTGCATTTGTAAGTCCAAACGACATCACTAGGAACTCATAGTGCCCAAAACTGGTTCTTATTGTTATTTTCTACACGTCTTCATCCCTGACGTGCAACTGATGATACCCAGACTGCAAGTCAATTTTTGAGAAATACTGTGCCCCTTTCAATTGGTCAAACAGGTCATTTATGTTGGGCAGAGGATACTTGTTCTTGACCATGACGTGATTCAGTCTACGATAATCAATACATAACTGTAATGATCCATCCTTCTTCTTTACAAACAATATAGGTGCTCCCCAAGGAGATACACTAGGCCGTATAAAACATTAATCCAACAGATCATTTATCTGTCTCCTCAATTCCTCCATTTCGCACAGAGGCATGCGATATGTTGGTAAGGAAATGGGAGTCGCACTAGGCACAAGGTCGATAGTAAAGTCGATCTCACGCTGAGGAGGTAGTCCAGGTATTGTTCTGAACATGTTCATGAAATCTTGGACTACAGGCGTGTCCCTAACTGTCAGACCATCAACATTTTCCAATAAGGAAGCATAACAACTTATGCGGTAGGGCCAATTGACTTGAACTGGGAAAGTAAAGGTCGTGCCCTTAGGTCCATGGGCTGTCACCAATCTGGTATCGTAGTCGATCTCTGCCTTCATCTCGGTGATCCAATCCATCTTGAGGATGACATCGTAATGATATAGTGGGTTGACTATCAGGTCAATGCGCACTGTTCTGCTTCCTAAGTTTATCGGGCAACCCTTACAAAGGTTGGTAGCGCCAGAGAAGGTCCTTGTCGTGGTAAGGACTCTCACCGCACCCATTAGGTAGTGTTCAACCCCAAACACTTGGCTGTTGAGCATGATACTATCGAAATAGTGGACCCGGTGTCCACCAATAGGAATACAGGTGTACCTTAAATGTGGGCAGCGACTTCAAAGCCTAACGTTACTATAGTTGCTGTCTCAGATGCTCCATATGCTAGTGCATGTACACGTGCTTGTTGAGGATGATTTGGTTACGCTGCCATAAGTCATTGAGGTGGCCTATTTTGAGGTACAGGCGGTCAGTAGAACGGCTGCGCTGGTGGTGCAGATCGTAGAGGTGGAGCCGTTATAAGACGTGGTGGCTAACGGTCGATCTTCTGAGGTGGTGTGAAACCGTTGTCATTCATCTTAGTAAAATAAAAGGGGTTAGTGTGTCCCCCTTTGTTGCAATATGTACACCAATAGTCCATTCGCCTCTGCTGGGTCGGAGGTGCCATGAGCCTGGGGGGCGAGTCTACACGTGGCCTCTTACCTAGTACTAGTTGGTGCTATAATTCGGGCTGAGGCCTCGAGCCCATTAGTATACGTGTCTGAGAAATTATGTCTCCGTCCTGTTCAACTCGTAGAGACATGTTGACTAGCTCGGCGTAATTGGGAATGCTAGCACAACACATCTTAGTGCGAATATCAGGCCGCAGCCCATCTGAAAAATGTCACATTTTCATCAGCTCGTCCGCTAGGATTAAAGGAGAGTATCTAGCAAGCTCCGTAAATCTATGCTCATATTCTGACACGGTCATTCATCCTTATCGGAGGCGAAGAAACTCACCCTCCTTTTTATTATGGTAAGTGAGGGGGAAGTACTTTCCATGGAATCGAGTTTCGAACATGTTCCACGTCCACTCATATCCTAAGGGAACGGTTCATAGGATGTTGTCCCACCAAAGACTAGCCTCCTTCTCGAACATATACATAACCAACTCAACTTACTCTACCTCAGTGCAGTGCAGTGGC
Organism: Magnolia sinica; assembly: GCF_029962835.1. Lineage (NCBI taxonomy): Eukaryota > Viridiplantae > Streptophyta > Magnoliopsida > Magnoliales > Magnoliaceae > Magnolia > Magnolia sinica. The sequence continues at coordinate 62,916,752 of NC_080576.1, forward strand.
TTCAACATCTTAGAGATGCGATCTAGCCAATATTCAGCTTCCTCCAGCCTGTGAGTGCCCACAAAGGTAGGAGGTCGGAAGTGCTCAAAAAGGCTACTGGTGTTCATAGCTACAGCAGGCTGCACTGGTGGCACAGGCGGAGCCGCATTCATGTTCTTGATAATTACCCCTGCTATAATAGCCAAAAATTACAATTGTTGTGCATTAGGAGCATCATCTGCTCCAACCTATCAGGAGGAGAAGCCGCCTAAGGCATGTGTGCCATCGACGTGGATGCAAGGTCTTGTCCCAGAACTGGTGTTGCATTAGGTGTTGGCCCATTGGTGGGGCCAGTGTCCAACTGTGAATCCAGCATAGTCTTAATATTCGGGCCCAAACTAGGGTCCCTATGGCAATCATTCAGGGGAGGTTCCCCATCAATCGATCTGCCAAGTGCGAGACATGCCATGTTCCGAGTGTTTTTAGGACGCATACCCTATATACAACACAGGGTGCAACATGTGTAAGATTTAGAATAACATTACTCACTTTTCCAATCATTCTACACATTTTAATTAAAAAGAAGCTTCACCCATTTCATTTAACCAAAATTGTCACGATGCATATGATGTAGCATTACAAAAATCATGACAGAAGATGCATGTGAGCTAATTTAGTAAGAGTTTTTAACACAAACTATTCTAACACCCAACTAAGCCAACAAGGGCTATTACACAGGAAAGCAAGAAACAAAGCAAAACAATAGGCGACTGCTAGATATGACTAGTCTGCTGACTCTGGTGAGGGCGGAGGTGCCCCCTTATCCTACATACAACACAGGAGAGCCTTCAAGGTGCGAGACATCTTCTTAAATTTTTGTTTTAGATAAGCCTGATTCTCTTTAAGCTTTTGCTTCAGCTCGGCCTGGTTTTCTTCTATCCTGGCCATACGGGCTTCTAAGGCAACCCGATCATGGCGGACTTTGTGCGTAGCAGGATGTCCCCCATCTGAATCTTGGGACTCCTCTTCTTCTTGTTCTTCTTCCTCACTGCTCTCTTCCCCTTCATTTTCTTCCTCATCTTCACTTCCTTCTTCTTATTCTGTCTCTTCCTCTATTTCATCCCCGTACTCATCAAGTCTCGCTTGTCGCAGCCTAGGGCCTATGCCCATATTGTTGAGTGTCGATCACTGATGATATGGATCGGGGCATGGTCATCCATATGAAGTTGGAAGCTAAAATTCTAGGCGATCTTACAAATAAGTCGACCGAAAGGGAGTGAGGCATCTCCCTGTGTAGATCATGCAGCACCCACAATCTGAGACAAGATGAATGTGGGCAGGCATAGCTTGTCTCCCTGACCAGCTCTATATAAGAAATCCACCATGAGTCGAGTACATTCCGTGCAGTTACTCCACCTGGGATATACGTTATACGTAAATATGTGGTGAAGCAGGCAAAAATCATTTATTCATTTTGGTCACTGCATGGCTATTTCCTCGCCTCCACCACTCAAGTTGGCCTCAAAGGAAACGTGTGCGGTAATTTATTTCTCATTCACTATCGAGGTTCTTCTCACTGGCGTGTACAACTCCACGCTTAATACCCATGATTTGAGCCATGACATCCACATTGACTATGGCTTCCTACCTCCCCAAAGGGACAGTAAACTGGAGAGACTCTAGTAGTGGGTTTCGTATGTGGGCATATAAGGCACGTACAGTGCCTTCACTCGCATGAGTATTTCCCTCGAATAGGGGACCCCATCCATTTTCCAGGAGCATGCCAATTACTAGATACAACCAGAAAAGTTTTTCATCAATGTGTGCCTCAAATACAACTTTGCAGTTGCGGAACTTACCAAGTCCAGTGCCTGATGATAGAGATCTTTCAATGGGGATCCGAGGATCGAGATTCCATTTTGATCTTCATTCCTGCTCGGCACTTGTGCTTGCTTCGGCGCCTGTCTTCTTCCTCGAACGAGTTGGGTGGCTAGGCCCGGCTTCATTCGAGGACACTCTCTTTTTCCCTATGATGGAAAGGAGTGCGAAGATGGAGAAAAAAGTGGTAACTAGCTTAAAAAGAGCCATGGAAGTGAAGAAACTTGACGGGTGAGATGGGTTTGTGGGTTTTGGAAATTATGAAACACAAAGATGGGTTTTTGTGCTCCAATAGGTTTGAAATGGGGAGATGGAGAGTTATAAGAGAGGGGTTTAAAGAAATCAAGGTGTAGAGGTGGAAGATATGGAAGAAAATGGAGGTTAAAGTGTATGAAGAAGGGGATTTGAGAGGGAAAGGACATTTTTGAGGTTTTGGAGGTGAGAATGGAGTGAAATGGAGTGAAAAGGGCCAAAAAGGGCTTAAGTGGAGGGTCCCACACGTGGGAGGGCCCCACATGGGCGATCGGCAGGCGGTGCATCGCCGCCCGTCGCGTCCCGCTGGAGGTGCCGGCTGCGCACCGCCGTCCAGGCGATGCCACCGCGCCCCTCTGGTGGTGCCAGTGGTGGATCCGACCTGGGGCGGTAGCCACCCCCTCCCGGGGTGCTGTGTACATGCGGGGGACCCCTTGGGTCCCACTGGATTTCATGTTTTAGGCCCCCCATGCTTGCAAATGGCCTTTTCTCCATATAACTCGCGCGTATTCGTGCCTTTTGACTTGTTCTAGGTTTCAGGTTTGCCAATTTTTTGTTCAAACCCATCTATTGGCGGTCCTAAAAGGGATTAAGATCATTTCTCATGATCTCAGACGCGTATAGGGTACATCACAACGGTCAGTTTTGCCCATCGGCAAACCTTGGGATCCTGTGATCATTTCTAGATTTAATCGCTCCCTTCATAAGTCAAAATGCGTCAGAGTGCATCGTGTTACCTGAAACCCAGGTCTAGTTTAATCCAAATCATGCTCTGATACCAACTTATAACACCCTAAATTTTGAGGGTTGAGCAAAGCTCAACTCCCAACATCTAACGCATCACTTATGCAACATGGATAATGATGTTTTGATTTTGTCCATATTAATGAGTTAAACATGAGTGAGATTATACCAAAACGGCACATCATACTCCAGATATATTTAAACTAAGCAAGCAGAAGACTAAAATATATATATATTTAAGTATGTAAGTGTTTCACAACCTTTAGAGTATGAGTATGTTACCGGGCTGAATATATACATGTATTGTTCCAAAATTTATTAAATATTAAAATATATAGTGTTCATCTATTCCATAACCCTGTAATCCCGTCGGCACAGCTCTAGGTCTACATAAACCCTCTTGAGAGTTATACGCAGGAGAATTTCTCCTCCTCGTCTATAAAATCCTGCTCTGCCGCATAGGTCTCATCATCATCTATACTTAAACTAGTGTCTGGTTGGTGTTTTAAAACACCGTCCCAAAGTGGGAGTGAGTGATCAACTCAGTGGTACTATAAGGCAAAGGTTAACATGTTATCAATTTAATCAAGCAGTAATGATAAAGCAACGTAACAATCACTTCCTAACTACTCTTGTTAATATAGGAATGGAAGCAAGTAATGATACATGCCCTCACATCCAAAGCTCCCTAAAAATGTGAAGCCAACACCGTATCGCATATGACAATCACCCTTAAGTGCACCTTCCACGCCAAAAGCACAATCCTAACTAATGCAATGCGATGCATGACTATGTTAGCCAAGTATTTAATTAAGCTTATTCATATAATAGGTTGGGGAAGCAGGGTACCTCCGTTTATATCACTGACCCTAACGAAAGATCCATCTAGGGTCATCAATCCTAGTTAAACACATATGATAGGCAAGTTGTGGGGTCGTCACTGCCTATGAAAAGCAGTCAATAGGCAAATTCAAAGTTTATGCTCGCGGTCACTACGGGGTGTCTAATCACCTCGGCGTAGGCCGACATCTCGAACACGGTGTCCCATACCACCATGCTCGGCTCACAAGTCTGTGTTTATCACTGGTCACTACGAGGTAGCTAATCACCTCGGCGTAGGCCGATAGCTTGAACACGTTGTCCCATACCACCATGCTTGGCTCATGAGACTTGGTGTAAGAGAGAGTTAACTTTGGGGATGGCTTGTGTACTTAGGGATGAGATAGAGTGATGGGTTGTACTTTGATTGATTGATGTGATGGATTATAGAGATTCTCTCAAGATTTGTAACACGCAGTATTCCTTCAAAAGATATGTGGGCCTACTACTCCTTGCCTGGGTATCGCATCGGAGCACAAGATGTGGCATTGGGACCGTAGCGATGGCATGGTCACTAGGGTACAAGTTTTGAGTCGAGCCGATATAGATATATAGGATGCGACTTAGGGTCACGTGCAAACATTGATTACAGGTCGTGGATTGTCGAAATTCGACTGGGAGGATCGCGGAAGCCTACGGAATGGTACGAACTAGGATATGGGTCTTACACACCGCATTCATCTAGAGTATAATGTGAAGACCTCCCGGCAATCACAACGTTGATTAAATTCAAATATGATGGAAGTGGTTAAGGCTGAGGTACTCAAGCAATTGGATGTGGGCATTATATACCTTATATTCGATAGTCAATGGGTGAGTCCAACTCAGGTGGTTCTTAAGAAGTCCGGAATCACCATCGAAGCCAATGCCAACAATGAACTCGTGCCAACTAGATTTACTACCAGTTGGAGAATGTGCATTGACTACATTAAATTGAATACCGTCAATAGGAAGGACCATTTTTCTTTGCCCTTCATTGATCAAATTTTGGAAAGGCTAGTTGGTCACCCATATTATTGCTTCCTTGATGGGTATTTAGGCTACAACCAGATAGAGATAGCCCCTAAATATCAGGAAAAGACCACATTCATATGTCCCTTTGGCACCTTTGCTTACTGAAGGATGTCATTTGGACTATGTAATGCCCTCGCCACTTTTTAGCAATGCATGATGAGTAGTTTTTCTAACATGGTGGGGCAATATTTCGAGGTCTTCATGAACAACTTCTCTGTCTTTAGTCCATCCTTCAGCGATTGTTTGGAGAATCTTAAATGTGTGCTGAAGCGATGTGAGGAAAAGAATTTGGTATTAAATTGGGAGAAGTGTCATTTCATGGTTTGTAAGGGAATTATCCTTGAACAGATCATCTCGTCAAAAGGAATTGAGGTATTTAAGGTTAAGATTGATCTTATTCTAACTTACCTCCACCCAAGAACATACAAGACGTGCGATCCTTCTTAGGATACGCCAGATTTATAGATGATTCATAAACGACTTTAGTCACCTGTCTCATCCTTTATGCAATCTACTTCAAAAGAATGTACCATATGAGTGGACTGAGTAATGCCAGGAGGCTTTTTCGAAGCTAAAGGCATGTTAACCACTGCACCTATCATGTAGCCACCCAATTGGAACCTTCCTTTTGAAATTATGTGTGATGCATCTGACTATGCTCTTGGAGCGGTGCTAGGCCAGAGAAAAGAGAAGAAGCCCTATGTTATACATTATGCAAGTAGAACTCTAAATCCTGCCCAAGTGAACTACTCTACTATGAAGAAGGAACTCTTAGTCGTAGTATTCGCTTTGGACAAATTTAGGCCCTACTTGATTAGATCCAATATCATTATCTACACTGATCATGTGGTGCTCAAGTATCTTCTTTCTAAGAATGATGTTAAGCCCTGCTTGATAAGATGGATCCTCCTACTCCAAGAATTTGATTTGAAAATAAAAGATAAAAAGGGAGTAGAGAACATAGTGGCTGACCATCTTTCCCACCTTGATATATCTGATTCCCTTGAGATGACACATATAAAAGACATATTCTCTGACGAACAATTGTTCAAAGTCTCCCATTCACCTTTGTTTGGGGATATTACTAATTATCTTGACATAAGTTTCACACCAACACATTGAACTGCACAAGATAAGAAGAAATCCTTCGCCAAGGTACGCAAATTCTTCTAGGGTGATCCATATTTGTTTAAATATTTCCCAGACCAAATCTTAAGGAGATATGTGCCAGACAATGAACACCAAAGTGTCATCTCCTTCTGTCATTCTCAGGCCCGTGGTGGTTACTTTTCAGTTAAAAAGACCATGGCCAAAATTCTGCGATATGTCTTTCACTGGCCCACTATGTTCAAGGACACTCATGAGTTTTGTAAAGCTTATAAGCGTTGTCAGAAATTGGGAGTATTATCTTGTCAAAATATGATGCCTTTAAACCTAATTCTGATATTGAAGCATTTGATTGTCGGGGCATCAATTTCATGGGACTATTCTCCTAATCTTTTAGAAATTTATATATTTTGTTAACGGTAGACTATGTTACTAAATGGGTCAAAGCAATCCCATGTCGGAACAATGATCATCAAACGGTCATTAAATTCTTAAAAGAGAACATCCTTTCTCAGTTCAAAACACCTTGAGCCATCATTAGTGATGAAGGTTCACATTTTTATAATAGGCCATTTGTGAATTTAATGAAGAAATATGGCATCTCCAACAAAGTGAGCACTCCATACCCCCCACAAACAAGTGGGCAGGCTGAGATTTCCAATAGGGAAATTAAACATATTCTGGAGAAAACGGCTAACCCTGACTGTAAGGATTCGTCAATCCGCTTGACCAATGCTTTTTAAGCTTACCGTACCGCATTTAAGACCCCTATTAGAATATCTCCCTTTAGACTTGTCTATGGGAAGGCTTGCCACTTGCCTGTGGAGCTGGAACATAGAGCCTACTAGGCTATTAAAAATCTAAACTTCAACTTGGACAATGCTGGCTTGCTATGCAAACTTCAGTTGAATGAACTTAAAGAGATCCAGAATGATGCATACAAGAACTCGAGAATTTATAAGGATAGAATGAAGGAGTTTCATGACCAACATATCTTCAAAAATTATTCACATAAGGTCAGAAGGTCCTTTTATATAATTCTCGGTTATATATTTTTCCAGGTAAACTCCAATTTTGTTGGACTAGCCCTTTCACAATTACTAATGTTTATGCTCATGGGGCCATCGACATTCAAAATCCAAACAATGGCAATATTTTCAAAGTGAATGGACATCGATTAAAGCCATCTGTTGAGAAATTTGATTCAGAGAACATGTCCATACCTCTGATCAATCCTGTTTACCAGGATTAACCTCCTAGTTTGACGGAGGTATAGTTAGGATTATTGCTTTCATATATGTTAGGATTAGGATAGTTTGCTTTCTACTATTTAGGATAGTTTGCTTTCTACTGTTTTAGGATAGTTTGCTTTCTGCTGTTTTAGGATAGTTTACTTTCTGTTGGTTTAATTCTTGTGTTAACCCATCTTCACACTGAAATCATTGAAAAAGCCTCAGAATTCCTTCTTCAGGTATTACCTTTCCATCACTTCCATTTTCTTTTCATTGCCTCTTTTGCATTATATGCTTAATTCTTTTTACATTGAAGACAATGTAAATTTTTCAGTTGGGGATGGGGGATTAGGTAAACTAATCAATGTTTTCTCATTTTTGAGCAAAAATTTTAAAAATTGTCAATGTTTCAAGTTGAAATCTATTGGGGAAGTGATGAATTGTGTACTTAAGAATGCTTTGGGTATAAGAAAATAGAAATTGGATTTTGGATTATTAGAGTTTAATCATCTAAGTAACTATCACCTAAGTTCTTGCGCTCAATTGATTAGGAAGAAGTTTGAATATCATGTTAATCTAAATCACAAGACACATTCAATTTGGCTTCTATAAGACATGCTAGAAGTTTTGATTGTTAGTATGTGAATCATTGATAAATAGTGAGAATCAAGCCTGAAGAATTTTATCCACCTTAAAAGGAGAAAAGAACTAGTTAAAAAAATAGGAGATCGAAAAAGAAGTCATGAAAAAGAATGAAAAGAATGAAAATTTTGAAGAAAAAATGCAAAATAAGAAAAATGAATAAAAAAAATGACCGTCGATATAAAATCAAAAAATGAAAAAAGAGGGAGAAGGGGATGAGTTCGGAATCAGTACTTGAGTTTCAAACCAGTCTTGAAGTGATGAGCATGGCTAGCATGATGAATTGATAGTATTCATATGGGAAGTAAGTTGATTTTCACTGAGCACATTGAAAAACTTGATATGCAAACCATGCCTTGATTTAATGGATAAAGAACTTATTTGATTGGTTGCTTATGTGATTCGGTTCTAGGTTTTCAAAATCTCACTTTCGTATCCTGTCTCTATCCATTCATACTCGAGTGAACAAATGATTGTTTTCCTACAGAGGTTTTGGACATTGAGCATTGAGGTTTATTTCATGCATACTTTGCTCGGGACTAGCGAAATGCTGGTTAGGGATTGTGTTGAGGATCAAATATTGCATATTATCCCCCATTTATATCTTGGTTTTATGAAAATGATACTGTTGAATGTCCTATTTTACTCATGTCAAGGTGAATTTAAGAGCTTGAATTGGAAAAGGTGCTAAAAGCATGAATTTGAAGCTCAAAGATCACTAAGGCAGAGAATGGATCTTTAGAGACAGATTGAAGATTTCAAGGTCCCAAGATTCAAGAAAACCAAGTGGAGAATGAATAAAGTCGAAAGAACAAGTGTAGTATTCACATTTTTGATGACATCGATCACCGTTCAATGACATCGAAGACACATTCGATGACATCAAACATGGGTCGATAACATCGAATTTATGAAAGAAAATTGAGTTGGTTGCTGGACAGATTGAAGACGTTTTTCAATGACTCAAGGACTTGTTCGATGACTCGAAGCCTTGCTCAATGACATCGAAGGCCTCTTGATGACATCGAATTTATTGAAGAAATTAGAATAACTCACTAGACCATTTTAGACACATTATTGATTCCTCGACAAATGCTCGATGACATCGAAGACACCTTCAATGACATCGAAGGCAAGTTCGATGACATTAAAAGTTATGCAGTCCGGACGAAGTTACGGAGCATGAAAAAAGCATGTATAAAAGTCACATTCCATGACATCAGTGGCAGTTTGATGTCATCAAACCACTTATGCAGAGTTGCACGGAATTATGCAGAGTGCGTAAATTTGAGGCAGTATCCAGATTATTCAAAGTTGGTGTGAAAGGAGGTGTTGCACAACTATAAATAAGAGTCCCCACGGCATCCCTGGGTATCTATCTAGGGTTTCGAGGAATGAAGCACAAGGGTGAAGAGTCGTCGCCAAGCATTTTTCTTCTTTCTTCCTTAGTTTTTAATATTTTCTTCTAGAGTTTTAGATCTAATCATGTCTATGGTTGACTAAACCCCTTAGCTAGGGCTAAGAGGTGAAGCTTGTAGCGTGATGGGATGTTTTATATAACTTTGACTCATGTTTATGTTGAATTCTCTTTCATTCTAGTTTGATATTTAAGGAATACTTTCGGTTCTTCATGGTTTGTTGTGACTCAAATTACAATAGATCTATAATAGCTTCAAGTATTTTCTTTTCATGCTTTGAGATTGTGAAATTAGGAAATCCTGTTGTTCACCATCCTCCCTTGGGCATGGTTGAATGATGGAATCCTTTCTAACCTTCACAAACCTCTTATGATTGACTGTGGAATTGGTATATCCTGTTTTTTTCCATTGTCTACTGAGCATGTCTAGGTGATGGAATCACTTCCAGTTCTCACAACTCTCATCCGTTGAGAATTAGGTCTATAGAAGTTCAGATTTGATCTTAATTGTTATATCTTCTAATTGGATAAGATAGGACTTTGATTCCAATTATGTCCTTGAATAAAGCATAGATTTCCCTGATTTCTACAAGTTGATCCTTGGAAACCCTAGTTCCCACCTTTGAATTTCTTAAGTTTCTAATTACACACTTTACAAGTACTCCCTTTAATTTCATATTTAGATTTACATCCTCTTCTAGTTATACTTCTAGTTGGTTTCAGAATACACATGAGATTAGTCCCTGTGGATTCGACCTCGGTCTCACCGAGATTATTACTACATCGCAACCCTACACTTGGGGTTGTGAACATCCACCATCCCCCCTTGCCTTGGTTACCTCATTGGCACATCACATGCAACACAAATGTTAATAGGAGTTGAAGCATGAGCATCAACGATCGGGGAAGCATAAGAGGAACTGATTGAAGCACGAGGGAGCATCGATCAAGCAACCCAAGAAAGGTGCATCAATGGGGCTCAATCCGACAAGTTAGGTTGTCAATTTAAAGTATATACACTCTTTCCTTGTGTAGAATTGAATGTAAGAATTTGTGACCTAAACTCGATGGGTTCTTGTATAAGACTTACGCTCTTGTGTAAAGTCGAATTCATCGGATAAGGGTGCATACGTGTTAGTCTCCATGGGGAGCATCTAGCGGGAGTATACATAGGTCCTTAGATTAGGACCGAGGTTGTTGGTTAGCCGATGAAAAACCAACTAAGTCTCTACGGGAGACACCAACAGGGGTGGAAACGTGTGCCTCCGACATAGTAAAGTACGTGTGTCTAGGTCCTTATGTAGAGTTTTTAAGATTAGGGGTGAACCTGATTTAAAACATCCGATAACGAATATCGTTACAGTCGAGGAGAGTGCATCCACCGGGAGTGGAGTAAGGAAACCAAACCACTATACATCCTTATGTTTGAGAGTGTCTTTTGAGCACATATCTACTTATGCTTATGAAATTAAGTTGTGGAATTATATGTATATATGATTAGATGTATGCCAGAAGTTGAATAGTTAGCACATCTCACATATAAGATCATTATATTGTTTTATAAATTAGTTGCTTAATTGTTGCATATTTTGTAGTCTTTGTGATTAGACCCACTTTGGCTTGGAAGCCTTAGTGTTAATTTTCTTACTTATTTTACATTAGTTTAAGTATCAAATTGCATTTTTAATTGTAGAAATTTTAAATAGTCTTATTCACCCCCCTTTAGGACTTAACCATAATTTTATAGCTCCGCCAAGCTGCCGCACGCACTGTGGCAGACTATTCCACATAATTTCAGTTAGCGCACATACACAGAAGATATTATCTCATATAAACTAGTTGCTCAATTAGTTGTATCATTTGTAATCTATGTAATTTGACCCAGTTGGCTTAAAATTTTAAGTGCTAATTATTTTTAATTGGTATAAATTTTTAAGTAGTCATATTCACACCCCACCCCCCCCCCCCCCCCAGGGACTTAGCATAATTCTAAGTTATGTTAAGCTTTCGCGTACTGTGGTAGACAATCCACATAATTTCAAAGAGAAACATGCTGAAGGGTCCTAAGCCAGTTTGGACCATGAATCATTCCAAAGAAAAAAAAAGGAAAGTACTCATTTAAGAGTTTCATCAAATTAACTAAAAAGAAATGTAGGTGTTCCTGGAACCTAATACAGAAGTAGGTCAAATGGTGAAAGTTGTAAGTGGGTAGTCTAGGAGGAATTTTCCACAGTGATGAAGATTCTTGGTCACGAGACAGTGGAGAAGCCATAAGGGTCCCCCATAGTGATGTTGCGAACATATGGAGAGACCGATATAAGTGAGAAAAAATAAAAGAAGCAAGGGCAGGTGTTGGGGTGTTTCAACAAGAAACGAATGCATTTGATTTGGGGGAATTATTCAATGATAAAAAGAATTCGATGAGAGAACAATGATCACAAGATATCTTATTCTAAGTTCATTTACATCCTCACATTCCCTTGATTTTGAAAACAGAGTACAATCAATCAATGATAACGAATGAAAGAGAGGGCAGCTAGGCAACTTGATGGCGATTTCGGCAGCATTTCAACGCTTTTGATATTCATCGTCAAAGTGGAAAGGTTGTACGGACTTAAAGAGACTTGATTTGGTCGTATGATAGATTTTGATCATCTTTCCGTTCATCTTTCCAGTCATACGAACAGATTCTTCTTTCTTCCAAAATTCTCTTTCTGTACTTCATATTTCCTTCATTTTCTTCTGAAGGTGGAGCACACAACCCTTGAAATGTGGAGTGCACAACCCTTGAAATTGGAGCGCACAACCCTTACTTTAGGACAAGTCCCCATGGATAATGGTGCAAGAGGCTTGCATTTGGACATGCTCCCATGAGAAATGGCGTGAGAGGCTTGCATTTGGACATGCTCTCATGAGAAATGGCGTGAGAGGCTTGCATTTGGACATGGGAGAGAAAGAAGAGGTGCATGGGAAGTCTTAAGACATGAAAAGGCTTGCCTTAAGACAATCTCCTCACAAAGTGGTGCATGGAGGAGTCTTCAAGACAACAAAAGCCTTGTCTCGGGACAAGCTTCTACATGGAATGGCGCATGGAGTAATCTTTAGGACAACAAAAGCCTTGTCTCAGGACAAGCTCCCACATGGAATGGCGCATGGAGTAATCTTCAAGACAACTAAAGCCTTGTCTCAGGACAAGCTCCCACATGGAACGGCGCATGGAACATTTGCAAAAGTGGTTGTGTAGTTTGCGCAAGAGACTTCTTCTGACGCAAGGAGCATCTTACAAAAGTGGTTGCGTAGTTCGCGCAAGAGATTTCTTTAAGACAATGCTCCACAAAGAGTGGCGCATAGGACTTCTCCCTAATTTCCATTGCGTGGATGGCACAAAAGCTTATCTTTAGGACAGTCTCCTTGAGATATGGCGCAACGAGTTTTACTCCATTTTCCATTGCGCGGATGGCGCAACAGCCTCTTCCTTTGCATGAATGGCGCAATAGCCTATCCTTTGCGCAAATCGCACAACAACCTTATCCTTTGCATGGATTGCGCAACAGCCTCTTCCTTTTCGCGGATGGCACAACAGCCTTATCCTTTGCGCAGATGGCACAAAGGCCCTACAATGCTCTCTCTCTCTCTCTCTCTTAGCTTCCATCATGTCCTCTAACCAATAACCCAAACTTCAAATGTGTCATGGGGAGGGGTATTTATAGGCATCCCTCTCTTGCATAGTGGGGATCACCACCACTTCTTTCTTCATACAACTTCCACCCTCCTCTCTTACATGGTGGTGTTCACCAACCTCTTCCTTAATAAAAGGCAATGTCCATCCACTCCTTTTTACCAGGATTACCCTCTTCACTCTTTTTTACCAAAACACCCTCATTCACTCATTTTTACCAAAATACCCCCATTCACTCTTTTTCACCAAAATACCCTCATTCACTCATTTTTACCAGAATACCCCCAATCACTACTTTTTACCAAAATACCCCCATTCACTCAGTTTTACCCAAATAAAGAGTGCAGAACCCTGCAAAGATCTGCACCATGGAATTCTCTGACCAATGCAATGGACATGTAATGAAATATTTTTTGTACCCCAACAAATGCCCCCTCGATCTTTCTTTGATTGATTCCTGAAATTAAATGGAGGATCGATCTTCCTCTAACCGAAGAACTGAATGAACTGCAACAGAAGGATGACTAGATGATCATGCTTGCATGAAAGACTGAATGATCATACTTGACCAGAAGATCGAATGATCGCGTTTGATCAGAAAACTTGAATGATCGTGTTCGAATGGAAGACTTGAATGATTGCGCTCAAACGGAGGACTTGAATAATCGCATTCAAATGGAAGACTTGAATGATCACGCTCAAATGGAAGACTTGAATGATCGCGTTCGAATGAAAAACTTGAATGATCACGCTCAAACGGAAGACTTGAATGATCGCGTTCGAACGGAAAACTTGAATGATCACGTTCGAATGGAAGACTTGAATGATCGCGCTCAAACAGAAGACTCGATTGATTGCGCTCGAATGGAAGATTTGAATGATTGCGCTCAAATGGAAGACTTGAATGATCACGGTCGAACAGAAGACTTAAATGCCCCCTGCCAACAACATCGAGCGGATGCTTCACTAGAGAGGATAAAATTCTCTTTTCATCAAAACTTGCCACTGTAACAGTTATGGCGACTTAGTCATTGAGTAACTTGACTAGAGAACTATCTCTCAACACCGCTGCTGCTACAACGATCTCTTTGATCAATTCTGGTGACTCTTTATATGAACTCTGTGTCTAGGGAGTTGTTCTTTAATGCTGCTCCTATTGCAATAACTTCTTTGATTATCATTTGTGATCTACATAACCCAAGCTTTCGAATGATAGTCTTTCCTACCAAATTAATCGGAATTAGTATCTCAATACATTATAATTTTAGCTTCATGAAGCATTGATAATTTTTTGAAATATATTAAAAACTTTTCTTTTTAGGCTGATTGTGATATTCACAATATGATAATGATTTAATCATTTCATCTTTGTGCTTGTCAGCATGCTTCACATTACATTCTGTGCTCGTTATATCGCGCTCTTGGAGATGTCATCTCCAGTTCCAAAGGCTCAACCACTGAGTCTTTTTGCTGAGTCTTTTCTAGCTTGTGCTCCTTGGCATAGACTTTTCCTTGGATCTTTACTGATTCTTGTCTCCATCAGATCCAGTACTTGTAGTCTTACGATATTATTATTCATAATTCTCAGCATATGAATCCCTCCACCGTGCGTAAGAAATAATCAGAAAGACCAAGGCATAGATTACTTTGAACTCATAGATCATGCCCCCCTTTCTAGGTTAACTTCACATAAAGATTTCTTCAGCAGATAATACTTCTGAAGTGAAACCTGTTGATACTCTTGAAGGATGGATAATCTTTGCTACTCCTTTGATGAATCGAAAGAATATATTTGAATCTTTAAATTGTCCAGGAGAGAATGATGATTCTTCACTAGCTTATTCTCTGCCACCTTTATGTAATAATATTTCTCTATCATCAAGAAGACGAAAGACCTCGGGGCTCTTGTCATTATATTAATTGATCTTGAAGACTTGAACTTTTAAGTAGATAATTTCCAATATTTTGAAGGCATTTGTTGTTGCTACAATTTGAACCTGCAGCAAGAGAAATGCATTTTTTCATGTTGTTTACTCAATATTTAAAATTTTCATCAGACAATTGCATATTGGAGCATATCTAAAGTGATATACATATATATATATATCTGCAGCATTTTGATGTTACACATAGTTAATGCTTTTTGAGCAGTGGAACTAATGTACTTTGACTAACCATACTTTGACTGGACAAGACTGAACATATCTTGATTTGACTGGACTTGACTTGACTAGTCCAGATTGAACTAGACAGGACTACACTGGACTGGACTGACACTACTAGACTGACTGGACTAACACTACTGGACTGACACTTACACACACAATTTAAGCTCTTGAGTAGTGGAGCAACGCAGTTTTTTAGACTCTTGAGTAGTGGAGTCGGGTCTTATGTGATGGTCTCTGTAACTCTTACGAGTTCGCTGGACTTCTCACAGCCTGGTGAGTTCATAAACCGTGATCCATCAGAGGGGCCTAGTGAAGCTATCGGGGCTATGAACTCAGTTGAATTTATGCATGGGGTTGGCCGCAGTAACTCTCTAGAGTTCACGAGGTGCACAAGGCGACCTTTGGGGTACCAAATCTAGGGTCACCATTCCATCAATGAGTAGGTTTAGGCCCTTCCTCATGAGTTACTACTGAAATCAAGCTAATGATCTGGGGGGTCTTACGCATGGTTGGCCTATCTATGGACAATAGCCAAAGAGCGCACACTGCGGCCCGTGTTTTCTTCGTCTACAAGGTTGAACCCATTCACAAGAGGAAAATTTCATTTGTTCCCCGTGACACTGTTGGAAAACTATACAGATGGCATGGGTGTTACACGTGACTAGCCGTTGAGGACTTTTTGGCCTTTTAGGGCTTTCAGTTGCTGGCTCCATCCGCTACCCACATGAGTATGCATATGATGGCCTTCATGGGCTTTTTAGGGCCACTGGCTTCTCACTGCTGGCCGAATGGCGATGGTGATAGGCCTTATACGTAGTTGGCCATATAGGGCTTAGCTAGGCTACCTTGAATGACAAACTGTTGTTGCTGACGTGATAGTTGATCATACAGGCTTTACTGAAGATAACAAATCGATAATTGAAGATAACAGATCAATAATTGATATATCCCCCTTACTGTTGTTGATGATATTATAAAATTTGGTCTAAGCAGCTTCAACTTGGTAATAATATCAATTTCGATAAACTTCAATAATAGAATAATTTTCATGTCAGCGATTTGGCGATGGCAATGGTAGTTTTGCTAATCTAATCCAGCAATCATCATCGGTGCTTGACAATAATAATATACTTCAACTTGATATTCTTAGGAATCTACCTTTTATTCATGTATGACATCGGCATTCTAAGACTTGGCATTCTGATACTTTACATTCCTGAGAATTTGGTTTTTTAAAACTTTGGATTCTGAGACTTTGGTTATCTGAAACTTTGGCCTTCTTGGTATTCTTCTTATCTTGCCCCTTTTTTATTTGGAAGTATTATGCTAATAATCTTTGAAATTAAAACTGTAATTTATCTTCAAAGATAACTTATTTTATATGCTTTTGTTTGCCCCCTGAATAATTACGCCGTGAATCTTCTGAGTCAAAATGCCATGAATCTTCTTAGTATTTAGGGATGATATATTTTGCTGAATTGGCAGGTATATTGATGAAAATTTGCCCCCATGATGAATATACTTGTCTAGCTCTCTTCTTGTCTTTTCTTCTATGGAGCGAATATTTTCAATCGGGACCATATGTTATTACTTCCTCGTTTATTCCATATATCTTCTTTATGACAATTTCTACTATTGTCGATCATCTTTGGTAGAATACCTTTTTCTTCTTTGCTTCATTTCCTTTGATTTTCTCTACAGCTAACCATTGATTCCTCATAGGAAGTATATCATCTTTTTCAACTATATGTTTCCCATAGTCGTTGAATTGTCCGAACCCTTTCTTTACTTTCATATTTGTAAAATTGCCAATGCTTTCTTTATCGAAAGATTCAATTCTTTACTTTTTGATGATCCTTCGTTTTGCTTTTCTTTCCTCGATAATATCTGTTGTTGTTATCTTAAGGCTTTACAATAGCTGATTCATATGAGAGTTGAGTAGCTTCACTTTGATTCTTTTCAAATTAACTTGCTTTTCTACTCTGGCAAATTATGACGAGGCCCCCAGGGCTCTCTATTGACTGATGAATTCATTAATTGATTTGTCTTCTTGTTGGCGAGCAATGCCTGATTCAATCAAACTCACTCCTTACCTGAAGGCTTTTCCTTAGGGTTCACTGTTGTTCACGGCAATCACTGTTTGGAAGATTAGGGACTTCTTCAACAGCATGTTCATCTAATGAAGGCTAATTAACATTTGTTAGCAAATTTTCTATTTTCTGTACACTTCGAATACATTAATATCGAAGGATAAAGTGAAAACTGCATTGCTGATGTCATCAAGGAGGATGAACTGAGTATGGTGCCTCATAGTATTGTGCATGATCGATCTGTTAACCATACTCGGCAGATCGGTATTCTTTGTGAGTTAAGATCGAACCCTTCATTTTTTTTAGATGTCACTATCATCCATTCTTCATCATCTTGTTACGTTATCGGTGAAGTAGAAACTATTCCAAATATTATATGGTATTGTCCATCCTTGATCGCAACTGATTTGATCTTCTCTGATACTTTTTGGTGAAAATCCATTGGATGTGAAGTAGACAACCACGTTAGTCAGTAGAAAGGCCGTTGCGGTATACCTATTATTCAGAATAGAGTGTTAGTTATTTTATTTAAATAAAAATATACTTTATTTTTAGAGATTAAGGGGAGGATGTTCCCACTGAGAGTTGCCATTTTGGCGTTTATACAGACGCCAAAAAGTGATAAATGTTCTCTGAATATTTTCTAAGTTATCATTGAAAAATCCCCAGTGGAGTCACCATTTTATTACGACAAGAAATGAATGCATTTGATTTGGAGGGAATTATTTAATGATAATAAAGAATTAGATGAGAGAACAACGATCACAAGATATCTTATTTTGAGTTCATTTACATCCCTTTGATTCTAAAAATAGAGTACAATAAATCAACAATAATGAATGAAAGAGAAGGCAACCAGGCAGCTTAATGGCGACTTTGGCAACATTTCGACGCTTTTGATATTCATCGCCAAGGCGGAAAGGTTGTGCAGACTTGAAGAGACTTGACTTGGTTGTATGATAGATTCTGATTATCCTTCTGTTCATCTTTCCAGTCATACGAACAGATTCTTCTTTCTTCCAGAATTCTCTTTCTGTACTTCATATTTCCTTCATTTTCTTCTAAAGGTGGAGCACAAAACCCTTGAAATGTGGAGTACACAACCCTTGCTTTAGGACAAGTCCCCGTGGATAATGGTGCAAGAGTCTTGTATTTGGACATGCTTCCATGAGAAATGGTGCAAGAGGCTTGCATTTGGACATGCTCCCATGAGAAATGGCATGAGAGGCTTGCATTTAGACATGGGAGAGAAAGAAGAGGCACATGGGGAAGTCTTAAGACATGAAAAGGCTTGCCTTAAGACAATTTCCTCACAAAGTGATGTATGGAGGAGTCTTCAAGACAACAAAAGCCTTGTCTCAGGACAAGCTTCCACATGGAATGGCGCATGGAGTAATCTTGAGGACAACAAAAGCCTTGTCTCAGGACAAGCTCTCACATGGAATGGCGCATGGAGTAATCTTTAGGACAACAAAAGCCTTCTCTCACGACATGCTCCCACATGGAATGGCGCATGGAACATTTCCAAAAGTGGTTGCACAGTTCGCGCAAGAGACTTCTTCTGCAAGCCATTTCTTTAAAGAGTGGTGCAAGGAGCATCTTGCAAAAGTAGTTGCATGGTTCGCGCAAGAGATTTCTTTAAGACAATGCTCCACAAAGAGTGGCGCATGGGATTTCTCCCCAATTTCCATTGTGTGGACAACGCAAAAGCTTATCTTAGGACAATCTCCTTGAGATATGGTGCAATGAATTTTACTCCATTTTCCATTGCGCGGATGGCGCAACAGCCTCTTCCTTTACACAAATGGCGCAATAGCCTTTTCTTTGCGTGGATGGCGCAATAACCTTATCCTTTGCGAGGATGGCACAACGGCATCTTCCTTTGCGCGGATGGCGCAATAGCCTTATCCTTTGCGTGGATGGCGAAACAGCCTCTTCCTTTGCGCGGATGGCGTAACAGTCTTATCCTTTGCGCGGATGGCGCAAAGGCCCTACAATGCTCTCTCTCTCTCTCTCTGTCTCTCTCTTTCTCTCTTAGCTTCTATCATGTCCTCCAACCAACAACCCAAACTTCAAATGTGGCATGGGGAGGGGTATTTATAGGCATCCCTCTTATATAGTAATGATCACCACCACTTCTTTCTTCATACAATCTCCACCCTCCTTCCTTACATAGTGGTGTTCACCAACCTCTTCCTTAAATAGTGGTGATCACCAACCTCTTCCTTAATACAAGGCAAAGTCCATCCACTCCTCTTTACCAGGATAACCCTCTTCACTCCGTTTTACCAAAATACCCCCACTCACTCATTTTTACTAAAATACCCCCATTCACTCAATTTTACCAGAATACCCCAGTCACTGCTTTTTACCAAAATACCCCCAGTCACTACTTTTACCAAAATACCCCATTCACTCATTTTTACCAAAATAAGGAGTGCACAACCTCGGGAAGGTTCTGCACCATGGAATTCTCTAACCAATGCAATGGACATGTAATGGAATATTTTTTGTGCCTCAACATGGGGTACAAAAAATGGTTAAAGGAAGAAGCTTCAAAGAGGAAAATTGGTGAAAGGAATGAAGAATGGATCATATGAGTGAGGACAGACTGAGTTGCACTAGGCCACACAAGTCACTTGAGCTGCGCGGGACTCAAGTTGCGTGGGGCCGTAGAACTCACATAAGTTGTGCCGAGTCACACAATTCTCACCGAAGGAGGAATTGAGGATGCGAAGTGGGGTCTATGGCATAGGATTCAAGGACTCACACGTGCAAAAGCCTATCAATGCCCCCTACCCCCTCATTTAAAGGATCGGATGCTCAGAAGACCAGTGCCTCTAACAAGTACCGGAGACAGAGAGAAGGAGATGGGTGCAGAGTGCTGAAAGCATGGGCCGCGCTATTCCTAAAGAGTTGTGCAGGCACGCATAACTCCTAAGCTCGCTCAGAAATCAGGTTAATATTAGCAAGCGTTAAACTAGAGTGTTTATGAAATTAGCACTAATCATTTTAAATAAGATCTGTAAGACCCAAAAGGTGCAAAATCATTGACGCTACATTACCCTGAAATCTAAAGTCCATCCTTAAACCTGGTTGCTCTCGGGAGCACACCGAAACTCCGTATCGGACCTGGAATGCATGTCGAAAGTCCGATTACCCCGAAACTATACAGTTAAGACTACATTACTGGACTTGACAACCCCCTCGAAAATCAACTCTTAACTGTGTCTAGAAATGCACAACTTGAGCCCGGAGCGAAGAGTGTGAGAAACGTGAAAATATTTAGAAATAAAAATTCGAATTTAAGTAATCTGAGTCGTGTCAATTGCGAGTCAAATATAAGGATTCAGACCATCAAAATCTGACCCAAATACACCCTCGGATCAGGAGAAATGTCCCACACATGTCGATGTACTTGTGGCCCTGATCGAGTGACCGTGACCGCTGAACTGAAACTGGTCCGCCACGGCTGATCTGTAGATCCAATCGGTATGAAAACTCAACCTGACCTAGATCCATGGTCAGGGAGCTTAAGTCCGATCGCTCGTAGAAAAGGGGCCACCAGAAGTGCACTTAACCGCCACTCCTGTGTCGCTATACGGGCGATACCAATCCTATTCTTAGGTAAGGAAACCTAACCCTAATCTATTTTAGGGTTTCAGATAGTGTAAGTTATGAAATAACTAACCTAATTTATGTTATAGGTTACCAATCTACTGTAGACAAAGACTTAGCATTAAAACTGAGTTCGTTACGTGTCTACAGGTGAAAGGTGTAGACTATAAATGTATAGGTTATGGTTTTTAAGGCTTTCAATGTCGGTGAATGGTTTATTATTGATGTGGGTGCAATTTCACCTGCAAAATACGATGTTTGTATTGCGTTTCTGATATATATGAACTATATTGGGATTAGTGTATTCAATGTATATGTAGAAAGTATCGTATACGTATGAAATATGAACATGTGTTTGCCATGATTAATTGTCGTGTGTTTGTGCTAGTTGTATGTGTAACAACTCGTTGGCGAAAGGATTTGTCCTAATATGTGCTATCACCAACATACGTCATGTATGTTGGAATATGTAGTCTAAGTGTTTGTAGAAATGTCTGAATGAGCAAGTGTGTAATAAATTATACTTTATATGGGCGTTGAGAAGAGATTCTCAACTACCTTAACGATGTGTATGATTTCCTCCATGCAACTTACATTCTTTGTCTGTTTAACTTAGACACTGCTTCTATGTGAATTCATGTTTAAGTTGAAATCCATCAAATGCTCACATGCTTGTATGATTAGAATTGTTGATCCATTACTGTTCTGATTTGCTTGTATGAGTATCTGTTATAATTGAATGTGTTTGGGACTACGGAATAGTCTAGGCAATTGGTAACAGGTCCTGATATGGTGGTTGAGGTTGTCTCGCCACAGAGGACGTGATCGATGAATCCGAGCCGTACTTGGGTTGTCGGCAGTGGTTAGGCCACACGGAGTGCTCACGCACTTCATGTCGATCAACTCAAAGTGCGCTCGTACTAATCGAGCTCATCAAGTAACCCGATTGGCCCTATTTTATGTTCACCATGTATGGACGCTACTGCTTAAATCTAAGGTACCAAACTCACCAGTGAAAACCCTTTTAAACCTTGGTACCTCGATCCGCTAACACTCATGAGCCGAGCATGGTGGTATGGGACACCGTGGTCGAGCTGTCGGCCTACGCTGGGGTGACGAGCATCCCCATAGTGACCAGTGAGCAACCCAGACTCGTGAGCCGAATACGGTGGTATGGGACACTGTATTCGAGCTGTCAGCCTACACTGATAAGGTGACGAGCCCTTTGTAGTGACCTCAAGCGTATACTAAGACTGTGTAGAGGCTACGAGCCCTTACATAGCAATAAGAGTACACTAGGCCTGCACTGATAAGGTGACGAGCCCTTTGCAGTGACCTAGAACCGTAACATCGTATGAGATTTACTAGGATTGACGACCCTAGATTGGATCATTGTTTGGGGATTGATATAAGGGAGGTACCTTAGCTTCCCAATCCTTCTGTATGAAAAGGACTAATAATAATTCGGTAATCACGCTCATGTCATCGCACTGCATGTGCCCCGGGTTGAAGAGCATAGAGGGAAGAAAGCATGTCACGACCATAAGATGGTGTCGCACAAGGGAGTGTAGGCGAGGGCATGCATCATGCTTACATTTCATCCTTGCATTAATCAGAGTACTTAGGGATGTTTGATTGTATTACTTTATCATTACTGCTTGACTGAATTGAGAACATGTTAACCTTTGCTTTATTGTTCCACTGAGTTAATCACTCACTCCCACGTTCTGGGACAGTGTTCTAAATACCCACCAGACTCTGTCTTAGTTGCAGATGATGATGCGACTCAAGAGGCGGAGCCCGATTACTATGATGATTAGGATGAGTTCTCATATATGCAATTCTCCGGTGGTTTCTCTTAGGCCACCCGGATCGACGGGGCTACAGGGTTTATTTTTGTAGTTGAACTATTTTGAACTATTACATGTATATGATGACTCAGTGATGTATTCATGCTCTGGAGACCGATCGTGATCTTTTTGGTTCATACACGTCTATATACATTTTCCAGTCTTCCGCTTGCGTTATATGAATTGATCGGGAGTATGAATTTCTGTTTGGTATAATCCTACTCATGATTAATGCACTAAGACAGACAACATTTAATCATCATCACATATGTTGCATAAGTGATGCGTTGGAACTCGGGAGTTGGACTTTTACTCGACACCTGATTTTCAGGGCGTTACACAAGGTTAAAGGGATTTCCACTGGTGAGTTTGGTACCTTCGATTCAAGCAGTAACGTCCATACATGGTGAACATATATTGGGTCAATCGGGTTACATGACGAGCTCGACTAGTACGAGCGCACGTAGACTTAATCGACATGGAGTGCATAAGCATTCCGCGTGACCTAACCACTGTCGTTAAGTGACGTATGACTCGGATTCGTCGAACGCTTCTGTCGTGGCTAAAACAGTTCAGCCACCGATCATAAATCATTACCGATTGCCTGGACTACTATGTAGCCCCAAACACACTCCAAATCAATAGCATTCAAATGTAATAGCTGAGACAGCATGTAACAACACAATTAAGTATAGATCTCATATTAGCATCTCAACGAATACATAGATTATATGTTAACATACATGAGCATTTATTTTACAAATCACATAGTAGTAAAATAGACTATATGAAGGGAAACTGTAACCCTAGATAAGGAGATTGAGAATCCTATCTCAACATCCTCATTAAGCACATTACATTAAGCATTTTCTTACTCAGGCATTTTATCAAACACTTAGACTACACATATTACATACATGTAATGAATTAGTTAAAACGCACATCGTAACAAATCCTTCCACATAGGAGTTGCCACACGTACAACCATCATATATCCTCACACATAAATCATGGCAAGCACAAATCATGAATCCATATTCATTCAGTCATTTCAACAAACACTTAGAATGTATTAAAATCAACATAGCTTACATCTATGTGTAATATACGGGAAACATCGTGTCTAAGCATATGAGATAGCAATCAAGTCAGTCATAAATCATTACTAACATTGAAAGCCTTGAAAACCATAACCTAAACATTTATAGTCCGCACCTTACGCCGATAAACAAGTATCGAACGCAGTTTGTATACCGAGTCTTTGTCTACTGCACAATGGCAACCTACAGTATGAAAAAGGTTAGCTATTTCACTCTTTACACTATTTGAAACCCTAAAATAGATTAGGGTTAGGTTTTCTTACCTAAGAACGGAATCGGAATCGCCTGTATAGCGATACAGGAATGGTGGTTGATGCGTGGAGTAGCAGGATCGAATCCCAGGAAGAATCGCCAACTCACTCTCTCACTTTCTCTCTCTTTCCTTCTCTTTTCTCTCCTCTCTCTCTTAGGGTTTACTAAATTCGTATGGAATGAGAGAGAGAGGGTTTAAGACCCTTATATAGGCCCAGAACTGATGGGAATGGCCCCAGGGCCAAGGTATACTTAGGTTACAGCCAAATAATGTCTATTCCGATCCAACGGAGCACTTCTGGAGGCCTCTTTGCTGAATACGGTCGGATTTAAGCTCCCTGACATTGGATCTAGGTCAGGCTGAGTTTTCGCTCCGATCGGGTTTACAGATCGACTGTGGCGGACCAGTTTCAGTTCAACGGTCACCGTCACTCGATCAGGGCCACAAGTACATTGCCATGTATGGGAAATTTTCCTTGATCTGAGGGTGTATTTGGGTAAGATTCTAATGGTCTGAATCCTTATATTTGGCCCATAAGCGACACGACTCAGTTTACTTAAATTCGGATTTCAGTTCTATAGATATTCACATTTCTCACCCACTTTGCTCCAGGCTCAAGTTGTGCATTCCTAGACGTAATTAAGACTTGATTTTCGAGGAGGTTGCCAAGTCTAGTAATGCGGTCATAGTGGTATAGTTTTGTGGTTATCAGACTTTCGACGTGCAGTTCAGGTCCGATACAGAGTTTCGGTGTGCTCCCGAGAGTAACCGGGTTTAGGGACGGATTCTAGATTTCAGGGTAATGTGGCGTCAATGATTCTGCACGGTTTGGGTGCTGCAGATCATATTTAAAGTGATTAGTGCTAATTTCATAAGTACTCTAGTTTAACATTTACTAATATCAATTTAATTTCTAAAGGTTTTGGTCCTGGGTGATTTCTGCCTGAGGTGGTACTCGGGTCCTTGTACGAATTTTTCTGAGATGTTACAATCTACCCCCCTTAAAGAAAAACTCCATCCTCGAAATTAGTACATTTTCGGACTCCTCGGGAATTTGAGGGTAATTCTTTCGGACCTCGACTTTTGTTTCCCATGTAGCTTCTTCTTCGGTGTGGTGCGTCCACAGCACTTTCACAAGTGGGATAACCTTGCTACGCAGCACCTATTCCTTCCTGTCCAAGACACACGTCGATCGCAGTACATAAGTAGCGTCTTTCAATTGTACCTGTTCCCATCTGATAATGTGGGAAGGATCGAGAACGTATTTCTTCAGCATGGATACATGAAATACGTCGTGCACGCCTACGAGTGGTGTGGGCAAAGCAAGGCGATATGCTACCGCCCCCACTCGATCAAGTATCTGGAATGGGCCAATGAATCTAGGCGTGAGCTTCCCCTTCTTCCCAAACCAGAGGACTCCCTTCATTGGGGAAACCTTCAAAAATACATGGTCCCCAACCTCGAACTCTAACGGTCGTCGTCTCATATCGGCCTAGCTCTTCTGTCTGCTCTGTGCTACCAAAAGTCGGCGCCTGATAATATCGACTTCCTCTGAAGTCGCCCGAACTAACTCTAGGCCAATCAGGCTCTTCTCGCCAACCTCTACCCAGCAATGTGGTGCCCTACATAGACGTCCATACAGTGCCTCGTAAGGAGCCATGCCAATACTTGCCTAGAAGCTGTTGTTATAGGCGAACTCTGCGTAAGGAAGACAGTCATCCCAACTATCCTTGAAATCCAGCACACAGGCTCGCAGCATATTCTCCAACACCTGGTTTACTCATTCTGTCTACCCGTCAGTCTGTGGGTGGAACGTGGTACTGAACTTCAACTTCACACCCATTGCTTCCTGGATGCGAGTCCAGAAGATGGATGTGAATCGCGTGTCTCGGTCTGACATGATCTCTAAGGGAACTCCATGCTGATGCACAATCTCCCTGATGTACAGTCTGGCTAACTCGTCTGCAGAGTTCGAAACTCTGATAGGGAGGAAATGAGCCGATTTCGTCAACCTGTCCACGATCACCCATATAGAATCATAACCCTTCCTCGTCTTCGGTGGTCCCTAGATAAAGTCCATAGAGATGAAATCCCACTTCCATTCAGCTATGGGCATGGGCTGAAGCAGTCCAGGAGGTCGGCGATGCTCTGCCTTGACCTGCTGGCATGTGAGACAACGAGACACATAATCTGCTATATGGGCCTTCATGTTATCCCACCAGTACGATCTTTTCACGTCACGATACATCTTCGTACTGCCAGGATGCATTGCCATCCTTGAATTGTAAGTAGCCTCGAGAACTTCCTCAAGTCAGGAAGGTTCAGGACGCATAGGCGACCCTGGTAACGTAAGCCCCCATCTGTACCAACTCTCCATTCGGCGTCCTCACCGCTGCTAGCCTTTTCTCTCATCTTCGCCAATAGCTCATCGTTTTTCTGAGTCGCGATGATCCTATCATCAATAAGGGGTCGTGCCCGAATATGCGTGATGCCCTCATACGGTTCCTCCACTATGAGTTTCTGCTCAAAGTCTCACACAAACTCTACCATGTCCCACTCTGCTATCATCAGCGGAGCCGTAAATGCCAATGCCTTCTTGCGGCTTAATGTGTCTGCCACAAGGTTGACCTTGTCAGGATGGTAAGAGACTTCAAACTTGAAGTCTTTCAAGGTCTCCATCCATCGTCGTTGCCTCATATTCAAATCCCTCTGCGTGAATATGTACCTAAGGCTCTTGTGGTCTCAAAAGAGCTCGAACTCTTCTCCGTAGAGGTAATATCTCTAGAGCTTCAGTGAAAAGATGACAGCTGCCAACTCTAGGTCGTGTGTAAGCTAGTTCTCCTCGTGCTTCCTCAACTATCTCGAGGCATAAGCAATCACCCTGTCCTTCTGCATAAGGACACAACCCAGACCAACGTGAGACGCATCGGTGTATATAGTATACTTAACCCCTTGCTCTGGTAATACTAGCACAGGAGCAGACGTTAGCTCGTCCTTCAGCTCCTGAAAGGCTGTTTCCGCCTTCTCATTCCAGGTGAATTTCAGATCCTTCTGTGTCAACTGAGATAGCGGTCTGGCAATCTTGGAGAAGTCCCTAATAAATCAACGGTAGTACCCTGCTAGACCAAGAAAGCTTCTCACCTCAGTAACCGAACCAGGCTGTTCCCAGTCTTGAACCGCGGCTACCTTAGCAAGGTCAACTGCTATCCCTTCCTTAAACACCACATGTCCCAAGAACTTGACTTCTTCCTTCCAGAAGTCGCACTTCTTATACTGTGCAAACAACTGGTTCTTCCTGAGCCTATCGAAGACTGCCCGTAAGTGCTCCTCGTGATCTTCCTGACCCTTGGAGTATATCAGAATGTCATCTATAAACACGATGACGAATCGGAATAGAAATGGCCGAAACACCATGTTCATCAGGTCCATGAACACGGCCGATGCGTTCATAAGGCCGAACGACATGACAAGAAACTCATAGTGCCCAAAACTGGTCCTGAAGGTCGTCTTCTGCATGTCTTCTTTCCTGACGCGCAACTGGTGATACCTTGACTGTAAATCGATCTTCGTGAAGTACTGCGCCCCCTTCAACTGATCAAACAGATCGTCTATCCTAGGCAAAGGATACTTGTTCTTCACTGTCACCAGGTTCAACCTACGATAATCAATGCACAATCGCAGTGACCCATCCTTCTTCTTCACAAACAACACGGGTGCTCCCCAAGGAGACACACTCGGCCGTATGAAGCTAGCATCTAACAGATCGTCGACCTGTTTCCTCAGTTCCTCCATCTCACACAGAGGCATGCAATACGTCGGCAATGAAATAGGTGTCACACCAGGCACAAGGTCGATAGTGAAGTCGATCTCGCACCGAGGAGGTAGTCTAGGTATCTTACTGAACAAGTCCTCAAACTCTCAAACCACTAGTGTGTTTTCAAGTACTGGGCCGTCAACATTCTTCAGTAAGGAAGCATAACAAAGAACTCAAAAAGGGCAACTGACCTACAAGGGAAACGTAAAGGGCGTGCCCTCAGGCCTGTGAGCTGTCACTAGTCGGGTCTCGCAGTCAATCTCGGCCTTCACTTCAGTTAGCCAATCCATACCAAGGATGACGTCGAAATGGTATATCATGGTGACAATCAGGTCAATACATATCATCCTGCTCCCTAGATCTATCAAGCAACCCTCACACATTTTAGTGGCATCTGTAAAAGTCACTGGTGCTGCGATAACTCGTACCCCAACCATTGGGGTCATATTCAGCCCTAAGCACTGGACTGCAGAACATGATATCACAGATATAGTGGATCCCGTATCCACCAACAGAAATATAACGGTACCTTCAATTTGGGCGATAAGCTCGAAGGCCAAGGGTACGGTAGCTGTAGAATCAGGCACTTCCGCTGTGAGTGTATGGACGCGCGCCTGCTGAGATCAATTGGGCTGAGGAGCCATAGGTCGCCGAGGCGGCCTAGATCAAGGTATGGGTGGCCGGAATGATGGATGAGCTAATGCCGACCATAGAGGTGGTGCTGATATAACCTGGGAATGTTGGCGGTTGATCCTCTAGGGTGGTGAGAAGCCACTATCCCTCATTCTGGTGAATCAGTTCACCTCCGTGTGGCCAGGCCTCTTACAGTAGGCACACCACACATCAGGTCACCTCACTGGGGCAGGTGGAGCCATCAGCCTCGGCGGTGAGTCTGTGCGCGGCCTCTTACCAAGGAACGGTCTACTCAGAAGATCAGGTCGCGCCCTGGGAGCCATAGGTGCTCGCATACGGGACTGCCTGTCCCCGTCCTACTCAGCCCGCATAGACATGCTCACTAGCTCAGCATAGCTGGGTATGCTAGCGCAACACATCTTCAAGCGGATCTCAGGTCGCAGGCCCTCAAAAAATTGTCGCATCCGCATCGGCTCATCCGCCATAATCAACGGGGTGTACTGCCCAACTCTGTAAATCTGTTCTCATACTCTGCCACTGACATCCCTCCCTATCGGAGGTGAAGGAACTCACTCTCCTTCTCGTGGTGATAGGTGATGGGATAATATTTCTCATAGAAGCGGGTCTCAAAGGCTGCCCACATCCATATGTGTCTGACAGCAACAGTACGGAAGACACTGTCCCACGATAAGCTGGCCTCTTTCTCAAACATTAAGGTGATCAACTCCACCTGCTTAGGCTTTGTGCAGTGCAGCGGCTTTAGTATCTTAGAGATGTTGTCAAGACAATACTCGGCCTCCTCGGGTCTGTAAGTACCCGCAAAGGTAGGGGGCCGCAAGCGCTGAAATCGCTCAAAAAGGCCACTAGCACCCACATTCCCAACAGGGGGCACAGTCGATGTAAGTGGAGCCACGCCCATGCCCTGGGCAAAAATTCCTGCTATAGTGGTCAAAACTGCTGCTGCTGCTGTGCTTGCTACTGCTGTTGTTGTACCTACTGCTGCTGTATCAACAACATCATCTGCTCCAACCTATCAGTAAGGGGAACTAACTGAGGTCCAGATGGCGTCGAAGAGGACACACGGTTCTGCTCTAGAACCAGTGGTACAAAAGGTGTAGGTCTATTGGTGGGGCCAGTGGCTGGCTAAGAATCCGGCATGGTGTCAGAGGGAGACGGACCCGAACTAGGGTCCGTATGGCTATCGCTTAAGGGAGGTGCCCCGTCAAACGACTCGCCAGTAGTGAGACGTGCCGTACTCCGTGCGGCCTTAGGTGGCATTCCCTATATACAACATAGGGTGCAACTCAAGTCAGATTCAGCATGCCCACTAACTCAACCACACAGCTTTAAGAAACTTCATGCATTTCATTTACCAAAATTGTCACAATTACATGAGATACGACATTACATGAATCATGACAAGAAATGCATATGAGCTATTATAAGCAAGGCTGCAAACATTAAAACAAACTAACAAACACAAACACACTTTCTACTTACAATATTATTAGGCCCATAAACATTAAAACACAGACATCTCTAAACAGCAACAAAACAAACTACAAGGCAACGGCATGGATGACTAGACATCCGAGTCTAGCGACGGAGGAGGGGCGCCCTTATCCTGCAGGCAGCACAGGATAGCTTTCAAGGTGCGAGTCACCTTCTTAAACTTGTGCTTCACTAGGGCCCAGGTATCAATGATCTCCTGTTGCAGGGCAACCTGGCCCTCCTCAAGTCAAACTAAATGGGCTTCCCTCGCAGCTTGATCAGTGTCATGCTCTATTGCCGTAGGAGGGGAGCTCCCATCCATGTCCTGAGCCTCCACTTCTTCTTCCTGTTCTTCCTCTATCTCTTCTTTGCTTTCCTCCTCTCTTTCATACTCCTCACAGGCTGTCTCGTCCTCACTCTCATCGAGTCAGGCTTGCTGATATCGTGGCCCAATTTTCATCTGATTAAGATTAGTTTCGTTGATGTAATGGGTCAGCACCGGCATTTCTGCCCCGAGTCTATAGCCAAACTCACGTACAATCTTGCATATAAGTCGGCCGAATGGGAGTGAATCAGATACTCTAGTGGAGCGTGCGGTAAGAACTATTTGTTGCAGAACATGCGTAGGCACGCACAACTTCTCTCTCTGCCCCACTTGGTACAGGAAATCTACCATCAGACGGGTGCACTAGCCGCGGTTGCTCCACCTGGGGTACACGTTGTACGTGAAGATTTGGAGGAGCAGGCGAAAGTCGTCAGTCATATTGGTTGCTAGGAGGCTGTTGTTTGGATTCCAATGGGTCAGTTGTCCATAAAGAAATCGCGTGCGTCGATCCCTTTCATGTGCACTCCTCAAATTCTTCTCGCTTGCATGGGTCTCGCCAAGCAGCATTCTCATGAGTCGGGCTATCAAGCCAGCATCAATTGTGGCCTTCCGATCTCTGCCCACTGGGATCTTAAACTACAAGGGCTCCAGTGTAGGCTCTCGAATGTGGATGTAGAAGGCTCAGACTATACCCACATTTGCGCGGTACTCACCCTCGAATACGGGACTCCACCCAGCCTCGATCAGACGGTCCATCACCAGATATTGCCCAAAGAGGCTCTCATCCACATGAGCTTCAAAAAGGACCCTGTGACCATGAAATCTCCCATGAGACAGATCCGCTAGTAGGGCCCTTTCGAGGGGAGCCTAGGGATCGAGATCTCGCTTCGTCCTTATCTCACGATCGACGCTTGCACTTGTGATGGTGCCTCTTGGTCTCCTTGCATAAGTAGGGCGACTAGGCCCGGCTTCATCCATGGGAGCCCTTTTCTTTCCCATAATAGACTGAATGGTGGAAATCGAGAAACAGGCCGTCACAAGCTCGAATAGAGCCATTGGAGTGGAATGATATGCGGGGAATAGGATGGGTTGTTGGACTTGGAGGTATATAAGACACAAATGAGAGATTTGTGCACTCAAATCGAAGGAAAAGAGAGAGATAGGAGAGGGTTTTGATGGAAAACGATGGAGGGGTGTGTGTATTGAAGGAAAATGAGGAAATCGGTGAATGGAGGGGAGATTTAAGAGAGAAACAAGGGCTTTTAAAGAAAAAGGAGAGCTTGGAGGGGTAGGTTATGAAGAGGGAAAGCATTGGGAGGGTTTTAAACCATCCCAACATACATCAGTGGGCCACACAACGTCCTAGAGGCGTCGGCCAGAACCGGCCCGCCCGGCTAGGCCCGCCAGGCAGCGAGGCCTAGCGGAACCAGCGAGGCCCTCGCCGACCTCTGGATAAACCGGCGATGGCTCGCCGATGGGGCGAGGTCCTCCTGCCCCCTGGACCCTAAAAATGTGTGGGTCCCATCCTAGGTCCCCCTGAAAGTGTCCCATTTGGCCCTCGACTCCCTCTTGAGTCGTTTCGGGTCACTTCGAGTACTTTCTGATGTACATTCACATTTATCGATTTGTCGATGGCTGGGATGGGATAAATCGTGGTCTAAACCCGTCAATTGACAGCCTAGGGGTGATCCGGGGTCATCTCAAGCGATCACGGATGTGTACAGATCCGATCTCAGCGATCATTTTCGGTAAAGTTTGCCAATTGACGAAACTGGGAAACCTAAGCTTGTCTGTACATTTTTTCTCACACCCACCTAGGTCTAAATGAGTCAGCGCATGTCATGTGACTATAACCTAAGTCCGGTTTAATCCAAATCATGCTCTGATACCAACTTGTACTACCCTAAAAATTGGGGGTCGAGTAGGTACCCAACTCCCGAGTTCCAACGCATCACTTATGCAACAAATATAATGATG
Organism: Magnolia sinica; assembly: GCF_029962835.1. Taxonomy (NCBI): domain Eukaryota; kingdom Viridiplantae; phylum Streptophyta; class Magnoliopsida; order Magnoliales; family Magnoliaceae; genus Magnolia; species Magnolia sinica. The sequence goes on from NC_080576.1 coordinate 62,948,894, forward strand.
ATTTAATGTTGTCCATGTTAGTGCATAAAACATGAATGAGATTAAGCTAAATCAGCGAATCATAGTCTAGGGACAGTTGAATTTTCGCAAGCGGAAGACTGTGATAAGGGGAGACCATATATATACCATTGTAGGTCCCCAAAGTATGAACACATTACCAAGTTAAATAGTTACAAGTACTGATTTAAAATACAAAATGTTAAAAGAGTAGTAGCCCTCTACAAGCATGAACCCTGAAGCCCCATCGATTCAGAACGGTCTACGAGAACCCGCCTGAATATTGCATATATAAGAATGCCTCCTCATCATCCTCAAAGTCCGGCTCCACCTCATAGGCTAGCCATCATCTGAACCTACAACAGGCTCTGGTTGGTGTGTACAACACCGTCCCGTAACATGGGAGTGAGTGATCAGCTAAGTGGAACAATAAAGCAAAGGTTAACATGTTATCAATTCAGTCAAGCAGTAATGATAACATAATACAACAATTAGGTCCTAAGTACTCTTGTTAATGTAAGAATGATATGAAATAATGATGCATGCCCTCGCCTACTCTCCCTCAGCGACTTCATCTCACGATTGCGACATACAACCCTTCCTCAGTGCTTGACCTGCTACGACAAACGCACGCGTAATGCGATGCATGAACATGATTATCGAGTTTCTTATTAGACCCTTTTCACACAGCAAGATTGGGAAGCTAAGGTACCTCCCTTATATCAATTCTCAAAAGATGATCCATTCTAGGGTCATCAATCCTAGTAAATCTCATATGATGTTAGGTTCTAGGTCACTGTAAAGGGCTCATCACCTGATCAGTGTAGGCCTAATATGTACTCTTGTTGCTACGTAAAGGCTCGTCGCCTCTACGCAGTCTTAGAGTACCCTTGACGTCACTACAAAGGGCTCGTCACCTTATCAGTGTAGGCCGATAGCTTGAATACAGTGTCCCATACCACCATATTCGGCTCACGAGTTTGGGTTACTCACTGGTCACTACGGGGAGGCTCGTCACCCCAGCATAGGCCGACAGCTCGACCACGGTATCCCATACCACCATGCCCGGCTCATAAGTCTTAGCAGATCAAGGTACCAAGGTTAAAGGGATTTTCACTAGTGAGTTTGGTACCTTAGATTCATGCAGTAGCGTCCATACATGGTGAACATACATTGGGTCAATCGAGTTACTTAACGAGCTTGACAAGTACGAGCGCACGTAGACTTAATCGACATGGAGTACATAAGCATTCCGCATGGCCTAGCCACTGTTGTCAAGTGACTTACGACTCAGATTCGTCGAACGCATCTGTCGTGGCTAAAACAGTTCAGCCACCAGTCATAAATCATTACAGATTACCTGGACTACTACGTAGCCCCAAACACACTCCAGATCAATAGCATTCAAATGTAATAGCCGAGACAGCATGTAACAACACAATTAAGTATAAATTCCATATCAGCATCTCAACGAACACATAGATTACATGTTAACATACATGAGCATTTAATTCACAAATCACATAGTAGTAAAATAGACTATATGAAGGGAAACTGTAACTCTAGATAAGGGGATTGAGAATCCTATCTCAACATCCTCATTAAGCACATTACATTAAGCATTTTCTTACTCAGGCATTTTATCAAACGCTTAGACTACACATATTACGTACATGTAATGAATTAGTTAAAACGCACATTGTAACAAATCCTTCTACATAGGAGTTGCCACACGTACAACCATTATATATCCTCACACAAATCATGGAAAGCACAAATCATGAATCCATATTCATTCAGTCATTTCAACAAACACTTAGAATGCATTAAAATCAACACAATTTATATATATGTGTAATATACAGGAAACATTGTGTCTAAGCATATGAGATAGCAATCAAGTCAGTCATAAATCGTTACTGACATTGAAAGCCTTGAAAACCATAACCTGAATATTTATAGTTCGCACCTTACGCCGATAAACAAGTATCGAACTCAGTTTATATACCGAGTCTTTGTCTATGGCACAATGACAACCTACAGTATGAAATAGGTTAGCTGTTTCACGCTTTACACTATTTGAAACCCTAAAACAGATTAGGGTTAGGTTTTTTACCTAAGAACGGAATCGGAATCGCCTGTATAGCGATACAGGAATGGTGGTTGAGTGCGTGGAGCAGCGGGATCGAATCCCAGGAAGAATCGCCAACTCACTCTCTCACTTTCTCTCTCTTTCCTTCTCTTTTCTCTCCTCTCTCTTAAGGTTTACTAAATTCGTATTGAATGAGAGAGAGAGGGGGTCTTATATAGGCCCAGAACTGATGAGAATGGCCCCAGGCCAAGGTATACTTAGGTTACAGCCAAATAATGTCTATTCCGATCCAACGGAGCACTTCTGGAGGCCCCTTTGCTGAATGCAGTCAGACTTAAGTTCCCTGACATTGGATCTAGATCAGGCTGAGTTTTCGCTCCGATCGGGTTTACAGATCGACCGTGGCGGACCAATTTCAGTTCAACAGTCACCGTCACTCGATTAGGGCCACAAGTACATTGTCATGTATGGAAAATTTTTCTTGATTTGAGGGTATATTTGGGTCAGATTCTGACGGTCTGAATCCTTATATTTGGCTCGCAAGCGACACAACTCAGTTTACTTAAATTCAAATTTCATTTCTAAAGATATTCACGTTTCTCACCCACTTTGCTCCAGGCTCAAGTTGTGCATTCCTAGACGTAATTAAAACTTGATTTTCGAGGGGGTTGTCAAGTCCAGTAATGCGGTCATAGTTGTATAGTTTTCCGGTTATCGAACTTTCGATGTGCGGTCCAAGTCCGATACGAAGTTTCGGTGTGCTCCCGAGAGCAACCGGGTTTAGGGACGGATTCTAGATTTTAAGGTAATGTAGCGTCAATGATTTTACACGGTTTGGGTCCTGCAAATCATATTTAAAGTGATTAGTGTTAATTTCATAAGTACTCTAGTTTAGCACTTACTAATATCAACCTAATTTCTAAAGGTTTTGGTCCTAGGTGATTTCTGCCTGAGGTGGTACTCGGGTCCTTGTACGGATTTTTTCGAAATGTTACAAAGGAGAAGTTGATCCTTCAAGTTGACTTAGAGGAGTCAAATTTTGGATCAAGGGGGCATCTGTTGGGGTAAAAAAATGGTTAAAGGAAGAAGCTTCAAAGAGGAAAATTGGTGAAAGGAATGAAGAATGGATCATATGAGTGAGGACAGACTGAGTTGCGCTAGGCCACACAAGTCACCTGAGTTGCGTGGGACCCAAGTTATGCAGGGCAGCGCAACTCACATAAGTTGCGTCGAGTCACACAATTCTCGCCGAAGAAGGAGGAATTGAGGATGCGAAGTGGGGTCTACGGCACAGGATTCAAGGACTCACAAGTGCGAAAGCATATAAATACCCCCTACCCCCTCATTTAGAGGATCGGATGCTCAGAAGACCAGTGCCTCTGATAGGTACTAGAGATAGAGAGAAGGAGACGAGTGCAGAGTCCTGAAAGCGCGTGTCGCACTATTCTAAGAGAGTTGCACAGGCCCGCACATCTCCTATGAGTTGCGTGGATATTCTTTGAGGCAGCAGCTATGTCAAAATTTTCCAGATCCTCATGCTATTTTAGATGTGTCAAAAGGATCCAAGCACTCCTTTATCATGCCAATAAAGGACGGAATGCATAGGAAGTCCGCACAACTCATCTCCCCTGGAGATACGATCAATATGAGCCGGAATGCTGCCAAAATTTATATCTGAGCCGACTCGATACTTACATTTTTGTATTTTCTAAGAAGTTCTGTCTCAAAATCAAAGGATTAGAAGGATATAATGAACTCAGAATGAATAAAATTGATGATTATTCTCTTTGTTTTATCTTCTGTTAATATTAAGTGAGATATTCCCCCTAATCAAATGCTTTTTGTTTCTTGTCAAAACAGCAGGCAAACAATTCAGCTAATTCATTATGTGCTTTGGTCATTTGGTTGGCCGAAATGTGAAAAACAAATCGGCACAAGCACTTCAACAAGAAAAATGCAATGCTCCTGATGTGACACAGGACCTTGTTTCATTTGCTCCTATATATAAGAGGAATATACAACATTAGCTGTTGAGTATTAAAAGAGGAAGAGGACCATGAGCTCGATGGTTTGATACATTCCCCCAGGGCGGTAAGACTAATTAGTGCATAGACATAAAGAACCGTGGGGCTCATGAAGCCTCGAAGAAAATGGAAACAGTTGGTTGGGGAACCCCAAAAGGATACAGTCATTACCAACAATCCAAGCTATATAATTGTCTTGATTTGAGAAAGCTAGATGCAACTGAAAATCCCAATGGCTCTGTAGTTATCCCCAAATGCATACTCAACGTTGTCTACCCATGCCACCCAGTCTGGAGAAGGATGGGGCCATAGTCAATGACATAAATTGCTAGGGTTCCAATGGGACCAACTCAAAGAAGGCACCCTAAGTAGAAATGTTTCTTCAAGATATAGAGGAAAGAAGCAGAGAAGAGGAGAAATCCTCCTTGAGGGTAGGAGTAAAGGCAGGACCAAGAAGGTATTGGTCTGGCTCACCAGCCTCATAACGGGTGAGGGTGCTTAGTAAGATGAAATCGTCCAATCACTCAATAATTGGCCAGATAGTATCAAGGGCAGAAACAGCCATGGCGGCTGACTCAAGAAGAGAATTCCTTAAAGGAAAATCAATGACACAAGAAAATTGGAAGAGGAAAGAAAAGATGAAGATGAGAGAAGGACAAAGGATAATGCTTGCGATAGAAACATAATTAAATATAAGCAGAATGAAACATCGCAATTTGCATCCACAATAAAAGCTGGCAATCATGCTAGGTGAGATTCGGCATCTGCATTAACCATAAGACGTTCAAGAACAAAATTGGTGCTACCACATGTCACATATTGGAATGACCACTGAAACCTAATGTCAATCATTCCATCATATCTCTCGATATGAAGAGACGTGGGAGACAATGTTTACACCCATTTTTTTATGCCCTGATGTGGACTAATCAACTATCACCACGTGTCAACACCACGAGACCACAACTAGCGTGAAAACTATTATCATCCATGAGTATCATTATTTGCGCTTCCTTTGAAAATACGGATTTTGTTATAAATGCGAAAGCACGAACCCTTATGCCTACCTTTAGGAAAGAAAATCAACGCATCCCACGTAGCCATAGTTATCGTGCCCATTAATGTGGCAACATGCCCAGCATGTCTATAAGAGACCCGCTGAAGAACGAATCTCTCCCGAATTTGGTGATGATATCCTCGGCGAAGTCGTCTCTCACAATCCTTCTAGAATGGGAGATCCTCCTAAAGACGTTTGGAGAGGCAACAACAATCAAGAAAGTTTCAAACATCAAGGGATCAAACTTATGTCCAAGCCAACCCAACTTGGGTCCAAACATAAGTTGGGAGAAAGAATCTCATCAGCTAATCCCAAGCCATTCATTGATTGGAACAAAATGGATGAGAGAGCTTGATGAGAAGGCAAGTTTGTCCGATGATAATATATCGAACAGATCCAGTCCATTCAACAATGCATAGATAGGAAGAGATAAAGACATCGCCCAACGCCCCATTGGGTGATCTAATTTGATGGTCGTGGTTCCATTGGAATCAAAAGAAAGAAAAATCTTAATGTGACGAACTCGGCCCATTTTTTTATAATAGATCAATATTATGTGTCAAATCCTAGTCTTACGATTAGGAACTGAGTGATCTAGACCAAACCACTCAAGTGAATGGTCGTGATGTATTTAAGGGATGCTCCTTTGACCAAATATGGATACTACAAGGGAGCATCTACGTATAGGAGTGAAAATCTGAGATCCAGTGGCTTCCAACTTTTTGGATACCTTGGTTTGGAGGTTCTCGATATACCAATGAGATTTTCTTATCCGAAAAGCCTACAACATAAGAACGAAGGATTCAGGATCAGAAAGGAAAACACTAATAAGGGTTTCACCACCTCGACAATTTATAAAAGGAGCAATTGAAGAATAGGCCGAGGCCCTACGCCAAACACATAAATGTATTTTTTTTTAATTATCTTTCATTTATCTTTCTTAGTATAGTCTAGCCTAGCCTACTTTTACATAGACATTGCCTAGTAGATCTTGCTACAGTACTTTCCTGATTCTGTCCTAATAGTTCATGCAGATGTGTCCGCATGAACTGGAAAATCCAACCCCTCCATGGTGCCTACAGAACACATTCCAACTTGATGACCGTTCACTATCCCCTGAGGTGCTAGATGGACGAACCACTGAAGCTATTAGGACAGAATCAAGAAAGGAACATTGCAGGGCTAGGGTTGCCAGGTACACAGAAAACAGAACATTCTGCCTTCAGAATGGCAGCATGCATTGCTTTGAATGATTTCAGAAGCAAGATAGAACTTTCTTTTCTTTTCTTTTCTTTTTTTTTCTTTTTTACTTTTTATGTACATAACTGAAGAAAGATAATGTTGTGTGTGGAGACCATCTGCTCACCCAACCACCAGAAGTAAATAACATAGATGATGATGTCAGCTTGCTCACACACCTGGGGCCCCTCTTCTTTTACGCCTACAAAACATGGCCTTATGACTCTCCTCGGTAAATCCAAGTCAAACTATCTCAGAAGATTATGTCTGTGCTGAGAGAGCTTGCCAGAGATATTGACAGATAAGGCTTCAAGAAAATGCTGCCATTAAGCTAGAAAGAGCTCATAGTTGCAGCAAAGCTTGTATGTTATTTATATATTGAGGGCAGAGAAGAGAAAAAGAAAAAGAAAAACAGCATGGATGTAGTCACAGGGAATTCCTTAGCAAAAATTACCCAGAACTGGCAAGCCTCTTTCGGGGCAACTGGTCACCAGTTGGATGCTCAGTCTTATCCATCGCCTTCCTTGCTAGCTCATAGCCAGCAAAGTTCATGGCACCAAGCGGTGCAATCCAGAAAAACCTGGGAACTGCTCCCTTGAATAGCCCAAGCGGTCCCTCCTGGTGGAGAATGGAGAAGGCTACCATTGACATTGACACTGGCAAACCCTGAGGAGCGGTCATCATTCGTGTCTTCATCACATCAAAAGGAGTTGTGACAACAGCAGCAAGCCCACCAGAGAGTGCCCCGACCACAATAGTCTCCCAAGGTTCTAGGTCCCGCCTCAGAAGTTGCTGAGCAGCCTAAAAACAATATACAAAGAATCTACATAAACATTCATACATGAAAATTGCCTTTTCCTGAAATACAAAAGGTAATCAACAACACCTGATGCTACTGCTTTGATCTTCCACAAAGAGATGATCAGAAAGAAACAGTAAATTCAGTTTTCAACTTTTGTGCATCATTAAGATATAAAAGAACCAAATTTGAGGAGATTACCGTGACCAAATACCATTTGTCATACACGTGGCAGATGTCAACAAGATGTGAACCATATGCTCAGCAGGTCCAATATTTTAATGGGCTGATGTCAGAAAAGAACTTGAGCAATCCCAACCATCTATGGATAGTAAAGGACATGCCTGATGCCTAACATTCAATTCAATATAATATAATACATGCACACACACATGCATCCACGCGGTGCATCTGGTAGGTCCCCTCTAGGTTATGGGATGTGCCAAAAATCTGCTGTATCGAGAACTCAAGTGGACCACATCATCTTAAATCATGCCTAAAACATCTTAAAGCACTTGGTGGGGCCCACCTGAGTTTTGGAATGGCCTAAAATTTGGTGTGACCCCTCATCCAAGTAGTACACACACAATGGATGGGCTGGATGTGCCCCATGTATGATCAAGAAGGTTTCAGGGCGGCCATCCACTCTCAATTGTTGTCTGTGGAGTTGATAGGATCAGTCTCAAATGCAGAAGCAGCAGCCATAATAAATCTCAAACAAATAGAAGAATAATAACTAGCAAGGCTATTTTTTTTTTCTTTTACACATGCACCTGACACACACCCACGCATGCCGTAGTGGGATTTCACCACCTATGGATACTGAACCCAAGACCTCGTGTTGAAACTCCTCAGAGTCTACCACTAAGGCAAGGACTCAAACCCAACTAGCAAGGCTTTACGCCAGCCAATACCAAGTCACTACTATAATCAGCTATAGCTGAAGTATGACATTAAAAAAAAAAAAAAAAAGAACCTATAAAAATTCCAAAAGAGCTCCAAACCAGTCTACAAAAGAAGAGAAAGGGATCTTAGGACTAACAAAGCTTGATAGTGTTCATAAATCTTGACAATTTCAACAAGATTTAATTACCTGAGTTGCCCTCAAACAGGTTGAAAAAATGGGATGAAAAGAACCGCAAAAGTCTGCCCTAAAAGGAAATTCCGGCGAACCCTAGAAGATGCAAACCAGCTTTTGAGGTTTAAAAAAAAAGGAAGAAACCTTGAACAAAATCAGTCCAAATCTGTTAAGTCCAGCAAATCCCATCTGCCCCAACCAGTTTTTTGAGAAAATTGGCAGAAAAACGCTATGGAAATTTATTTTATTTTAAAAAAAAAAAAACTAAAAAGCAGCAACTCAACAATCAGCAACCCGTCACAAAAGTATAAAGCAGCTGCAAGATCGCTCATCAAAAAATCAGATCACAATGCCAAATAGGCAGCAACGACTCTCATCATACCCACGTTCAATACATACCGAACTTCTTCAAATCTGACCACGAACTTACAATACCCTACTTTTATCCAATACAATGGATGTAGGTGAAAGTGGGCATCACGCACCTTCATGAACTGCGATTATGTAACCCACCATACAATGGTTACAAGAGATTGGTGTATGCAATGTTCAAAATATCGGTATCTTGTTACGTATCGCATCTTTGGGATACGGATACGTATTGGTTATCGCATGGGATATATCGTTTGTATCAGGTAATTTATCACACTTTTTAGGAAACATTGGGAAAATGGTTGAATTTTTCAATGAAACTTCAGGGATGGTTAAAAGAGACCCAATACACACTTTTAAATCATAACATCTCAAAAAAGAACTGCACGTGATAGGTTTCTTTGTATTGGGTTCTAAGCTGTGTTGTTTGACAGAACTAATGCAAATATATTCAAATTGAATGCATAACATTTAGAGTGAATATGATGATCATTTCAACAAACACTCCTAAATACTTCGAAATTAGTCTCAATTGACAGCTAGTTGAAGGGAATTTTCAAATAATAATAATAATTTATTAATTTTTAATTAAAATTGATTTTTATTTTTCGAAAATTGACAAGGACTTAACAAATCAGTAGATCAGCCCTCACACAGCTTGATTTCATGTTTGGAGTGCAACACTAAGAAATTGGGAAATTTTTTGAATTTTCCCAAATTTTCCCCAAATCACACCATCCACACTCAAATTTCAAAATTAGAGTGCATGCGATAATCATTTCATCAAATTCTCCTAAATACTTCAAAACTGTCTCAATTGACAGTTGGTTGAAGGAAATTTTCAAAAAAATAAAAAATAAAAAATGGAGAACATGAAGAACCATTTGACATTGATTTAATTTCAACAGAAAAGGGGATCAGAAATTAAAAATGCTCACCGGATCAAACATGTGGGATATATCAGCACTACCTGTGTGTTTCGTATCGCACAAGTAGGATACAAGATATATCGTGGGATATATCGGCTGATATCGTCAATATTTAAAAAATTGGGTGTAGGTCAGCCCCCCAACGATCCTAGATCTCCGCGTCACACAAAAGGAACAAAAATAAAACAAAGAAAGAAGAGAGATGCAGTAGATGACAAAGATATCAAAACAAGATCATGTAGGCTCTGATACCATGTGTGTTTGGATCAGCAGGAAGAAAAGAAAAGGAGAGGAAGAAAAAGAATGAAAGGAAGAAGAGAGCTAGGGTTTGGACATCCCCCACTTTCTCATGTTTTATTTGAGAAGATTTTCCAATATTCACAATAATGCCATTAGTAACAAAAGCATGAGTACCCAACATATCCTACAACTATACATTTGTAAAATATACTAGATAAAGAGAGAGCCAAACACATAGATATGGGTTGGGTGATGGTCTGTAACAACGATAAATTCTAATTACATTCAAATTAGAATATAGTTATCATGACTATTTTAGAAAACGCATGGAGGGCAATCTTCCAACAATTTCCCAATTTGGAAGACCTTTTTCTTCCCTTATGACATAAGGATTTAAGGAAGCGAAGGTCTCCAAATTGGGAAACATAGTGGAAGAAGCATACTTTAACATGGAGAGAAACAAGTAGGAGATAAAATAGGAGACCAAAGGAAGGGTCCATGCACATGCCCCCTCTCCATAGTGTTCTTAGCTACCCCAAGGGTTTCAACATGTGTGGGCCCCGCATGCTCAATCTGGGTCAACCACCTTTCTCCTCTTGTCCCGCTATGTCCAATCGGTATCTCTTCTTTTTGATGTACGGTGATCTTCACTTGTATCTTCATGGATGGTTTGATTCGAAACTTCTAGATTATCAAACTACATAGCGATCCTGGCCAATTCTCTATGATACTAAGCATATTGAGATCTAAAAGAAAAGTGAAAATTGCAACTTGATAGACATGGAATACAATCATAACAACTGTGTCCAGTTTCCTTCCAACCATCTAAATATGCAATTTTCAAATAAAGCATTACATGACAATCATTAATCAACTCCGAAACCATTAATAACCATCAAACACCATGCCACACCATGCATGGAGGAAGAAAAAAACATAAAACAGCCCCCATGTGTCCAAATTAATCACTGATGAGTTCTTACTATTGGTAATATGGTAAATTGAATTGATTGGATCTAACAATCCATACGTCTATTTGTGTTAAAATTTGGAACAAACATTCCAAGGACAAATCCTACAATCTAGCTAGTTGAAGCACCAGGTGGACATACCCATTGAAAGATTTTATTTTTATTTTTATTTTTTTTTAACATGAAATTGATTAGTATATAAGATGGGGGACTATTTTGATAGCACTTTTGTGGGTGATTTTTCATAAGACACTGAAGCGTAAAACATTTCAAAACTCCAGAATTTAGAAACCTTAGGATCCATGTTTAAATATAATCAAGTTCTAAAAATTAAAAAAAAAACAATCCATTACTTAAGAAGTTACCTCAGACTTGTGCCGTATGATCATTCTAGAAGTTTGACGCCAATCTTCCAATATAACAATTCTCTCCCTAATATGTCCAAGTGAGCAGAGAGCGGAGAGGGTGGCAGGAACCAAGAGGTAGGTTGGGGTGTGGCCAATTGAGAGCCATCCGTAGGTGGACCCTACACATTCACACGTGATGAAGGAATGAGATGGATTGAGAAGATTCTCTCTTTCTATTTTCTTTTCTTCTTCTCCTCTCTCAAAAAGTCAGAGGGACGTTCCAAGCCTCTATTTCATACTCTCCACCTTGTGATAGGATCTTTTATAAGGAGTTAGGGTTTCAGAGGGATGCACCAAGTATGATACCCTTCATCTCTATACACTTCAGTATGCTCCACTACATAAAAAGTAGTATAAATACCTTATCCATATACCCAAATCTCCACTGTTATGGATATCTCAACCTTTGGATATCCATGGGTACATAGATCTCTAACACAAGTGGTCAACCACGCTTAAAACACAAGAACCTACATCCATGAACACTCACATTCCCATGTGGGATAGAGCAAGGCACCGATAGCCTGATGGTGCAGACTTTCTATACCAAATTGTCGCCGGTTCCCTCACATGGGATTACCACCTTAACCTTCACAGATTGCCCAATCCTACTACTATGGTCATGGAATATTTAGGGGGCGTTTGTTGTTTCAATTACCACTGTAATTACATGAAAATTAGCAATGATGACGACATGACCCCATTTGGTGGAGTGGTATTTACCACTAGATATGATCATGTAGTTACACTATTTAAAGAGGGGTTGAAATCCCCGATTTCCAAGGAAAATCTTGGCAAAATACGCCATCGCAAGAGAGACGTCGATGAGATGGCTAGTCAGACTCCCTGCTTTGGAGCATCAGCGTTTAGTACTCCATTTTTCTCTGTTATATACTCCACAACTGTCTTTTCCGTTCTCCTAGCTTCATCCTTCCTTCCACCTTCATCCTAAAGTATGTGATGAAACAAACACCTTCTACCTATGAAACAAACTCCTTCCCCTCCTCTTTCCCATTCGATCTGCAAAATTTCTAATAATCTTCCGTGCTCACAATCCATTGACACCGGATATCGGCAATGCCCCGTTCGTGAGTTCCATCACCCTCTGTAAGCAAACAGCGAGAGGTATCTAGGTACATATCCCTCCATAACTCCCCACACATGTTTCTGTATTTTTTAATATAGATAATGTAGAATATTAAAACCTTGATCTGTAGTTAGAAATGCTTGCATTTATGTTTTTTGATTCCCTTACTTCGTTTTTTACTTCATATGTGGAGGAAGGTAAGACATACATGCCATCCATGTAGCTTTCACTCCCTGATCGGGAGCGAAATAGTTTCATAACAGCCTTAGGCATTGCATTGTGGTCCTTACCACATCTGAGATCATGGTTTATGCATTGTACATCGACATTGGGTTTCTTTGGATTTCAGAACCTTTCAAGGCATGTTCATGTCCTGGTTTTGTAAGCGAATCGCCTCTGCCCCTTGGCACAAAGACAACCGATACATCTTTTGTCAAATGCTATGTGGGGCCCACAAAGATGCGTATGATAAATGCATGTCGTCCATATTGTTTCCAATACGATAGTAGGCCACAATTGGAGAAGTCATGCAGATCCAAGTCACATGCAATTTATAATTAAAAAAAGTTGAAGGATAGAGTGACTTTCTCAACAGGAAAGTATTAAGGAGACATAGCTACCCACCTCGAGGGGAGAGGCATTTGGACGTGGATTGCCTTCGAAAGCTACTAGTAGCTAGTTGCCTATTGGACGGTGTGTGGACTCCATGATGATGTATGTGTTCTATCCATGTCATCCATCCACTTCAGATAATTATTATAGGGCATGAGCAAAAAAAAAAGGAGGCAAATCAAAAACTCAAGTGGACCACAACAAAGGAAAATATTGGTGACTGAAGAACCACCATTAAAAACTTCCTAGGGCCGATTGTAACATATATTTGCCATACAACTTGTTGATTAGGTCACACAGATCTAGATGAAGGGAAAACACAAATATCAGCTTCACCTGTCTCCATAATCTGCCTTCCTCCATCCCAAAGCACCATAAAATAAACCGGTATATTAGAGAATGTTGTCTTTAGAAGGGTTAGGCGCCCACCTAAGGACATCAATCGGCATTTCCACGAGGCCAACTTTCACTTAATTCTTTCTATCACCCTATCCCAGAGATGCTTGGCCGGCTTCCCAATACATAGAGGAAGCCCTAAATATGTAGTAGGAAAGGAAGCAAGTTTGCATTCGAAAACTCTAGCGAACCGCTCCAAGTCACCATCGAGGACATGCACCCCCAATAGTTCAGACTTAGCGACATTAATATTCAGCCCCGAAACCGCTTCAAAGCAAACTAGAATCTTCCGAAGATTGTCCACCGACTCCTCCTTAGCATTGCAAAAGAGAGGAGTATCATCAGCATATTGTAGATTCAAGATCTAATTCCCACTCGAGGACATTGTAAAGCCCACTAAAGAGACCGTTTTCGACGCCCTTAGCTAACATGGCGTCGAGGGCTTCCCCAATAACCACAAATAGATAAGGAGAGGGGGTCCCCCTGTCTAACACCCCGATAAGCTGTAAAAAAGCCCTTAGGGAACCCGTTAACCAAAACTAAAAAGGAAGTCGAATGCACACAAGCACTAATCCATCCTCTCCACTTCTAGTTGCAACTCGCTCAAGCATATAGTCCAAAAAATCTCAGTCGACATGGTCATACACCTTTTCAATGTCCAATTTGCACACCAAACCAGGAATCTTGTCTCTGTGCTTGTAATCAATGCACTTGTGAGCCACTAAGGTGCTATCGAGACTCTGTCTACCCGTAACGAAAGCACTTTGAGCCTTTGAGATCACAGAAGAAAGAATTCCCTTGAATCTGGTCGCAACGATCTTAGCCAAAATCTTATATGGGCTCCCAATAAGACTGATAGGACTATAGTCTTTCAACTGCTCGGCCCCTTAGACTTTAGGAAAAAAGAGCAATGAATGAAGCACCCATCTCCCTAGACAAACGGCCTCTTTCCCAGAATTCTACAAGATATTCCATAACATCTTTCTTAAGCACATGCCAAAATTTTTTGAAGAACAAGATAGGAAAACCATCCAACCTCAGCCCCTTTTCTCCACACATAGAGCTGAAGGTAGCTTTCACCTCTTCTTCAGATATCTGTTTTTCAAGCTTAGAAGCTTCATGAGGAGTGAGCTTAGAGAAGTGAAGATTGTCCAACCTCAGTCTAGCCCACCAATTAGCAGACATAAGGTTCTTGTAGAAGGAGACTATGGCATCACGGATCTTACTTTTATTCATGGAGAGAACCCCATCAACAGCAAAGAAGAGATCCTATTAGCTCGAGCACGCGCGCTAGCAATGCAATGCAAAAATCGTGTGTTCTTATCCCTTTCTTAAGCCATATTGCCCTCGATCTCTGCCTTCACTTTATTTCCACTTGGCCCGGGAAGTGTACTTTTGAGAGAATTCAACCCTTTTCTAGTTATCCTCTGGTGAATCTCCTCCACTATCTTATCGAACCCATCCTCCCTCTTACCAAAAACATCCTTTTTTTCCAAATTTTGATTGTATCTTTCAACAATTGCAACTTCCTAAATAGCTTGAATCTCGTGAAACCTTGAACTGAAAAGGAGGCCTACTAGTCTTCCACAAACTAATCAAAACCTTCGACTTCTAACCAAGCCGCCTCGAAATTGAGAGGTTTCGGGCCCCAGTTTTCTTCAACAACCTCTAGAAGCATAGGGCGATGATACAACACCACTTTAACAAGACCCCATTGATTCACCAACGGATATTTCTCAATCCAATCTGCTGACAACAAAAATATATCAAGCCGAGACAGAGACTGTGAAAAGCGGAAGAAGTCAAGCAACGAGAAAAATTCCCGTTGCTACCATAATACCGGATGTGTAAGAGTCAAAATAAGAGTGGGCCCCTTCATGGCATCAAGTAACCATACATGAAGGGGAAATTGTGCACGGGGCGCTTTGATGATGCGGAGAGCAAACGAAAGCGAGTTTGCTATAATGGACGGACAAAAAGTTGGAACAAGATGGAGAGGTCTTCTTGGCCATTTGACCAAGTGGAAGTGGCCCCTCTCATGGGCAGGTTCTCCAAACCACAGCGGCTGAAGAATCCCCCCCCCCCCCCAAGGGAACCACACAACATTAAAGTCTCAGTTGATGCACCAAGGAACATCCCACTTCTGTTTGATCCCATCAAGCTCCTTCCAGAACGAATCACGTAAATTACTCTTGCATGGGCATACACTGCTGTGAACATCCAAGAGAATCTTGAAGCATAATCCCGCAATAAAATCGAAAGAGAAGATGCCTGAGAAAGAATCTAACATATTCCAAACTTTCAATTTCCAAGTGACAAGAATAACCCAAGCTGCCCTCGAGGCGTCAAGAGAAACCCAATCAATATCATTAATACCCCAAATAGAAGCCAACGTACCTTTGTTCATTGTTGGTAACTTGGATTCCTGGAGTGCGATAATATCAGCTTTCGCCTTCTTGCATATCCTCTTGACCTGGACCCTCTTAGCACTACACCCAAACCCTTTGACATTCCATGATATGATGATCATTGGTCACCTCCTTTCCCCAATCTAGCCCTTTTTCCTTCACTATTTGTCGTACTTAAGTCGTAATTAATTGAGCATTCAATGCTCATCAACTCCCTCCAGCCTCTAGGGGATTTCCTAGGCTTCGGCATCTTCTCGTGCTATTGGCATTGAACTACCCTGGATTGAAAGAACTGGTAGAAGTAGCAGACGTCTTCATCACGCAGTTCATATGATTCCGACAACCCCCCTGACCAGGACATTCTTAGTCCACTGAAAATGTTCTTTTGTAATTGAACTATTCAAAAGTCTAATCTCAGAGAGACCATCCCTCCTGCTGCCATTGAAGGGGAGGCTTGAGCACAGATCGTCCCCATTCTTCTCAAAGCGAAGAGGAGTGATAACAATGGCTTTCTGAAGAAGGCCATCCTCTCGGTATCCCGCTTCCAACAACAGTTCCCCATGTTCCGATTCTGATGGATCCTGAAGCTCTATTGCCAACTTTGAATCTTCCCTTTGAAAACCTTCCCACCGAGGCCTAGAGGTCCCGAGAGCTCTGGCAACGCAACTACCTAGAAGAATTATTGTATTCTCTGAGGAGATGGAAATCTCCAGACCTAAAGTATGGGCATTGTAGACATGATCAAGGGAGATAATGGCTTGAAGAGCTCTGAAAGACGGCCTCCTTTTGTATATTTTAATTGGGGGATCTTGCCTCACACTAATAAAAGGGGCACGTGGGAGCAACTAAAGAGTTGTCGCGTGTGGGCTTAAGTGAAGTCGCACGAGTGTGCAAAGTAAATGGCACATGTGCTTGAGGAAGGACCACCAATAGGGGCCCCACATCCATTTCCGCACGTGTGCAGCACCAAACTCTCATTAATAAAAACTTGGTCCATATCCAGTCACATGTTCGAATATGAGGTTACCACATCAGCCAACCATGCATCATCGTCGATTATGCCTCTAGAAGCTTCGAAAAGCTCCACTTACCGACACATGGTCCCCCGATCCAAGAGATCAGGTGATTTGTTGTTGCAACGCGGGAAGTTCGAAGCTGGTTCAAGATCCAAACCTTCGTTATAACAACACTTTGGAGAGGAGCGCCCATCTTCTAAAGCTCTCATGGCACAACCAGGGCCACGCGTTGCACAATCCCCGTTCTCTTCGGCACTGACCTTCTGCCCACCTACCAAAGACAAACATGTGGCCCCAAAAATCTTCGATACTCCAACAGAGGCTAGAGTTTGTATATTGTTGTTGCAAGGATGCAGGAAGGGCATGGCTACTCTTCTCGCCCTCCACCTCTCGCAACCTCCAATATTTTCCCCATTAAAGCTGAGAGCCCTCCAAATCCTCCTTCTGAACACATAGCGACAACCTCCTCTCCCCTACTGCTGTCGTCGTTAGGAAATCCAAGATTGCCTCCCCTTTTCTCCTACTGATATGGATTCTGGCCATCCCGATCTCCTCCCCTTTCTCTATTAGAGAATTGATCACCGTCACTACACCCAAACAGAAAGCAATGGCGATGAAAAAAATCTCTAAACCAGAATTCTAACAAAATTCCCCAGAAGTAATACTAGGCTTCATTATTCTCAAACATTGAATATTCCTCCCACCTGAGAATATTTTGTATCGAACTATCTCTGTGAAGATCCCCTACCATTGGAAGAAGGTCCACCCTCACCTGAGGTTGGAGGCAAATCCTAACCTACCAATCGACTTGATATTATACATTTCCATGTTGAAACTAATCGACTTGATATTATACAATTCCACCGATACCCTACAAGAATCACACAGCCACTCCTTGATTTGGGATATTTTCGCCCCTTAGTGATGGCCACAACCGAGCAACTCAGAGACTCCCAAGACTTACGGATCACCTCTAGACCCAGGCGGACCACCATCTCCCCCTAATCAGCTTGGTCGAAGCCCATTTTGTATTCCCCAACTGGTTCTCTAAATTAAGCTTAGAGACAGGATTAGTAGAAGCTTCTGGGTGGGAATGACCCAACACAACCTTTCAGTGGGAAGAAAGGGCCACCCTCACCCTCTTAGACAAAGACCCGGGTATCTTTGCCGTAGGAATCTCAAGAGGATGATGTCGCTTCTCTTCAATACTGATGACCTTACCTCCTTCACAAGGATCCCTCTCTCTGTTTCTGAGCTCAGGTCCAAACCTCGCTCTCTGCACAAGAAGCTTCCTGCCTCCAAAACTCTCCCCATGCAACGTAGACACCACTCTTACCAGCTCCTTGCTCATCCTAACGAAGGCGAATCCCCACAAAGAAGCCATGACTCTGTCCTGTGGCAGGACGACTTCCATGACCACCCTTGCTCTCCTAAACACCCTGAAGAAGTTTATTGGGGAGCCAGCCCTCTGGAAATCCTTCCACATATAAAGTCGGATAATCCGATGGAGACGTCTTCCTCCCCATTCTCTTCTCTAAGATCATTTTCTGTTTCTAGACTATCTCCCATGGTTCGCCATCCTCATTTCTCAATGGTTCCTCCAATCCTGAAGAAACTGATTCCTGAACTATTCCTCCCGCTATCCTTGCAATCTTTCTGTTGCCCCCAATTGAGATGTTCCTGACTTCTGGATAGCATCTCTATCACTTCTCGATGTTACTTTCCGTCTCCACTACCGTCTCTGTGCGTTCGCCATCTCTTATTTCAAATCTTGGCGAGGGATGATTCACTTGAAATGTTATGCAGATCCACATGGGGGAAAAAAAAAGAGAAAGAAAGAAATCGTCTTGAACAAAAGAAGCTCAATGACTTGATTTTCATCCAGTACAACCAAAAGTTGCGAGAACGATTTCGGGCTAGGCGAGGAAAGACTCATTTCCATGATCATATATGCCTAGATGATTTAAAGGAAGACAGTGAGTAAATTGTAGAGACAGAGGACGCGATCTTTGTAGGCGAGGACCTAACATGGGCCCATGTCGAAGATGTCACATTTGGATCAGCACTTGGAGAAAGTTCTTCCACTCAAAGGTGGAGAAGAGGGGTGAGCAATAGCAAGCCTTGTACCAGCCAAGGCCATGAAGTAGATGAGATTCAGGAGATGGAAGAAGAAAATGATCAAGACCAACCATTGGATGTGGATGAAGTACTAATGTGAACCAATGATAAAGAAATGGAAGATGAAGTATACGTCGAAGAAGGAGATGACACTAATGACAACGGTGATGGTGGTGATCAGGTGCCAGAATGGGTTCTGGATCAATGTGTAGAGTAGCCTATGTTTATTTCTTAGATTTTAAATTTATAAGTCAATAAGTTTTAACTTTTAACTTTGTAAGTTGTAATTTGTAAATTGTAGATTGTATTTATAATAAGTTGTAAGCTGTAAGTTGTTTGTAACTTGTAAGTTGTATACATCAAGGATTCAAGATTCAAGCTATTGATAAAATTTCTATGTTTAAAGTTTTTAATTATTAATTCTCTCTTAGTGTAACTTGTTGATTGTTTTAATATGTAATATACATATAATATAAGTAATTAAGTATATGACTTAACTTATAGATGGTTTAATAGTCAAACTACAATGAAATACGTAAACGAACCCAATCCAATCACTTGCAATAATTAGGCAGCGTTTTCCAGGTGGAGATGATTTCTCTTCATCCTTCATCCTTTTAATGCAATCTCTTTGTAGCTTTTCTTTTATTTCCAATAAAATTTGCCCCGAATATATATATATATATATATATATATATATATATATATAGAGAGAGAGAGAGAGAGAGAGAGAGAGAACCAAGACTAGGATTTGAATGCAAGATTAGTAATTGCACCCAATGTATTTTCACAGGAAGAACACCATACCTTTTTGGCTTCGGCATACAGCCCCATGCCAGCTACATAGAACGGAACCTCCCGACAAAGTGTTGCACCCGTCCCACGAAAGAAGCCTTTGAAACCATCTTGGCGGAGAGTGCCCACAATAGCCTCTCCCACATTGTCAAAGATGCCTGCCTGCAACCGCTGCTTCAATACCTCACACGGAATTCGCACTGCTGTTCCCAAGACCGTGCTACAGAAGGATGCTAAAGATTGCACCTGAAGTAATAGGCATCCACAGTTTTAAGTTTCTGAATCCTCAAACATGTCGAATATACAAGAGCATATGTATGGTTTTTTTTTTTCTTTTTTCCTTCCCTTTATTTAATGCTTTAGCTCCTAATGCATAACAAATCTGACCATATCAAACGCTTATTTGGGTGTAGTAGTGATTATTTTGTGGAAAATACTATATAGCTCTTAAAAGTAAATATATTTAGAAAAGTTTTAAAGGGTAAAATGTGAGCAAGTATGAGAAAATAGCAAGATTTGAAAACTAACTGATAAACAAATGAAAACTGGATCTAATCCATTAATGAGTATAACAATGAATTATCACATAATTATCGGAGATGTTGGATCCATGGGAATTTTGAGCTATTAAATATTTTATAATTTATTTCACATATCTAGAACACACAAGGACTTCTTGTAGCAGTTCAAGACGGAATCAGATGGGTAACATTATACTTGTACTGCTTTAAACAGTAAAAGGTATCAAAACAAGAAGGAAAAACGAAGCAGTGTGGAGAGGGACACAGTGGAACAACTATTAACCTGAATTTCAGGAAGTGTTGGGGCAACATTTATTAATACAAGCTTGCTTGCTTCAAAGATTCCAGTCCGCAATCCATGGCTGTCAGAAAGGAGCATAAAAGACAATCCTAGGGTTAGAAAAACCTCTCATTTGTGCAAGACAAGTTGAAAAGGGTAACCTTGAAAATTGTCCAAGAATGGCTGGGATAGAACCCCTGTATAAACCCTGAAGTCCAATTTGTGGCAGCTTCGACACAAGTTCTGGAAATGAGAGTGTTGAAGCTTGTACTCGAGTCTGCCAAACAAAGAAACCATTATAAGGCAAAAGGGTGAATCATGCTGATGCATTAAACATCAAATTTACCAGGGGTATCACTGGGAACTGACCAGCAACAATAAATAAAATCAATATCAGCATCTCTTGGCTTCAAGAAAACTTGGATCCATTTCTCAGTGCCAGTCTATAGTAGACATGACTATACTTTTTTTTTTAAAAAAATAATGCTGGGAGCACAACAGCTTATTCTTATGGCTAATATTAGTAAAGAAAAAGAAGAATATAGCTTGTACAGACAATAAGGGCCCATCTGGTCAGAAACAAAAAAGAAAATTATCCCTTAATACATGTGCTTAGGTTTACAGCCCAAGGAGTTTTGTGGTTTTTTCTTTATTTTCCTTGAAGATAGACTGATTCTCCACTTAAGTCTTTTCCTTTCTTCTTTTGGCTTCGGTCTAGGCTTTGACCTGTGGTCCATCATGCATGTCAGAAGATTTCCCAGTGATAGGTTCTGCTTAGAAACAAGGGAAGAGAGAATATAGGTTTTTATTACAATAGAGAATCCTCATTCTAGATTACCTCTGTCGAATGAATGCAAATATCATCTCGTGGGCACAATAAGTGAAGCTGTTTGTTGCAGCTATGAAGATGAGGTACAGGCAAAATAGTGCAGCATCTTATCAATGATCATAAAATATTAATAATAATAATAATAATAATAATAAGGGAAAGAGAAGGGACTAATCCTAGAATAATGTCTTGGTTGTTTAACATGGCAAAGAAGTTTGGGCCATCCATCTAATCTATACAAAGACGAACATTATTGCATGCATCTATTGGTTGTACCAGGAAATTAAAAATTATCATCAAGATAACGAGACAACACAAGAACTTTGTATGCACTAAAGACTGTAGATGAATTTTATACGGTGCCAAGGACTACGGATGAGTTGGGTTACGTGACAGGTTGAGGAATTTGCATGTTGACTTGATTGCCGAATTGAACCAAAAAGACAGGCATATGCAAGTATAAATGCTTGAGGAAGAGAACTTCCACCCAGTGTTTTAAGTATCAACGATATCAGCCGATATATCTTGTATCCAACCTGTGCGATGCGAAACACACAAGTAGGGATATATCCTACATGTTTGATCCAGTGAGCATTTTCGATCCTTTTTTTTTTTTTTTTCTTTTGTAAATCATGTTAAATCAGAGTCAAATTGTTACAAATTCATCATTTTTCATCTTTTGCATGAAAAATCATGGATTGAGAACTTTGATTTTGAGATTTGGAGGAGATGGATCAAGTCGTGGGAAATTGAAAAGAACTAGAAAATTTCAATTTCTCACAAATCGGTTGCAATCTTTATGTGCAAACATGTATGAAACCTGACTTAGTGATTCCTCTTTTGCTTTTGAATGTATTGCTTGTGCTTCCACATGTCTTCTTGCATTTATAAATTATATGAAGAGACTTTGAATATACTTGCATCAATTCAATTAGACAATGCATAGATTAGGACCCCATACAAAGAAAACTTATTATATGCACTTGTTTTTTGTAATGTTTTGATTTATAAGTGTGCATTGATGTCTTTTTTAACAATCACTAAAGTTTCATTGAAAAATTCGACCAACTTCCCAATGTTTTCCCATGTTTCCATCAACAGTGATACATTACATGATACAATCGATATATCCCATGCGATAATCGATACGTATCCGTATCCCAAGGGTGCGATACGTAACATGATACCAATATTTCAAACACTACTTCCATCATTGAACATTGTGTATGTACTTACTCCAAAAGAAGAGCAATGATGGCTACAATTAGCCTTCCACTTATGGCCAGGGAGTGACCCCCTCTAGAAGCAGAGACAACTTATGAGCATATATGGTGGAGCATATGGAAATCCATGGGATTCCACTGGTCTTCGTAGGGGCTGGTGCCAATCTTAACTTATAATTTATGTTAGAAACTCCACCGCCAGCCTACTGTTGAAGCTTTTGTTGAGGATTCTAATTCAAGCTGCAGAATACAGTAAGCACCACTCATTCAAAATTCCGTAATCTTCTATGGATCGAAGGTACCAAAATCCTACTAATCCGATGAATTTCATATTGCCAGATACTTAAAGGAACAGAATAACTACCACTAATCTTAGTGGTAAATCTCCCTTCATCTTTCTCCATTATGTTTTCCCCCCTCTTTTGAATGGTAACAATTTTGTTAAAAATGAAGCAAACAAAAAATACAGAAGCCAAAAAGAAGAAAACAGGGAGAGTCATGAGCAATCATCCCACCCAAATATAAGCCAAACACAATAACCAAAAGTGCATAGAATATACAAACAGCCCAACCCACCATCTCCCCATATAATAGGATCCTAGTCCCTAAGAATGACATAAGAGTTGGAATCCCCCTAAAATCAAGAGTAACCAAAGCCCAAGAGAATGACTCATGTTTGTGGCAAGCAGGCAAATTTTAAATAGTGCGCTTATTGCAAATGAGTGCATCGACTCAAGAAGCAAAGAAGGCAACAGAGTAGTTTGCAAGTTGGACAAAGAAGGCATACGACCATGATGATTGGGATATTGTCAATTACATGCTTGGGAGGATGGGTTGTGGCTAGAGGTGGAGAGGTTAGATAGAGAACGTGTCTGGTCCGCGGCTTTCTCTGTGTTGGTAAACAAATTGCCAAAAGGTTTCTTCAGAGGATTAAAGGGTATAAGACAAGGGTATCCATTATTGCCACTTCTATTCACGGTGGGGCTCTAAGCAAAATGCTAGAGAGAGGGCACAAGGTTGGCTTTTAAGGTTGCAAGAGGGGGGATTGCATCTTCAATTTGGAATGATACTATACTATTTTGTGATGTGGAAGTAACAATAGTTGATAGTGAAAGATTCTGCGGTGCTATGAAGTGGTCTCGAGGCTGAAAGTAAATCTCAGTAAGAGTGAAATGTTAAGCATTGGATTGACTAAAAAAGATGTGTCAATATTGGTGGATACATTTGGATGTGGTATGGGAACTTTCCCATCAACGTATCTTGGATTACCATTGTGCTTGGGGAAACCGGCAAAACATCTATGGAACAGGGTGATTGAAAGATCTGAGCGAAACTATCTAATTGGAAGAGACGACATCTGTCTTTGGAAGGCCGAATAACACTTATCAAAGCAGTTCTTTCAAAGTTACCGTTGAACTTTATGTTGCCATTTAAATGCCCGAAATCAGTGGTGGAGAGATTGTATAAGTTAAGACAAGAGCATATGGAGAGGGGGCCAAGACAGTAAAAATATCATTTATGAGGAGGTATCCAAGCTTATAGCCAAAGGGGGAGTGGGATTTAGGGAGTTGGAGAATCTAGCTATTGAAAGAAAGTGGTTGTGGAGATTTGGTAAGAAAGAGGGGAGGTTATGGAGGGAGGTGGTTGCATCTAAGTATGGGGTACAATGTGTGTGTGTGTGTTGGGGGGAAGGAATCATTGAGATATAGGGCATCAGGAATTTGAAAGTTGTTATCGCACTAGCCCTTAAATTTAAGGAAGGCGTGTCCTTCTCACTTGGTGATGGGATCGCATTCAGT
Organism: Magnolia sinica; assembly: GCF_029962835.1. Classification (NCBI taxonomy): domain Eukaryota; kingdom Viridiplantae; phylum Streptophyta; class Magnoliopsida; order Magnoliales; family Magnoliaceae; genus Magnolia; species Magnolia sinica. The sequence goes on from NC_080576.1 coordinate 62,973,183, forward strand.
TTCGGGAGGATGTGAGGTGTGGGGATAGGTCGTTGCAAGCCTAGCTCCCAAGACTCACTCAGTTGGCTCCAAATAGGAATGTTATGATTGCTCGGTGTTACTCCCCTTGTGGAGAGTATGGGGTGTGGTGTCTGCCATCTTGAAGGGATTTATTAAAGGTGGATGACTGCACCAGATTACCATCCTTCAGACGAAGAGGATACGATGATTTGAAAAACTCATAAATCACGATGCTTCTCAATTAGATCCTTCTACTCGCTGATTAGGTAAATGACATATGTAGCAGGCCAGAGCATGCTGATTGCTTTTAGCAAATATGGGGTTCCACCCTAAGATAGTGCCATTCGTGTGGTTGGCAAGAAGGATAAGGATCCAAACCATAGATAATCTACAAAAAAGATCCATGATACTCATCAATATTTGTATTATGTGCATGAAGGCTGCTGAGAAGACAAACCATTATTCAACCATTGCCCTTTTGCATGGAAGGCGTGGGAGGATCTCCTAGTGATATGTCTATTGGGTGATGCCTGAATCTTTCAATGATCTTATGTGGGCCTAGCACGGTGGACGAATAGGAAAGGAAGGGCAAGCGATATGGTGCCTTGTTTTGATGGTTGTCTTATGGAATATCTGGGGGGAATAGAACAAAAGATGCTTCCAAAATAGTAAAGGGTTAATAGAGGAGGTTTTATGGAGGATAAAAAATGAAGTGGAGGAATACACATCTGAATTGCAGGATATGAAAGCCTATACATTCACACACTATGGGGCTCCACCCTAAGATAGCATTCATGTGCTTGGTAGGAAGGATAATGATCTAAACCATAGACAATCTATAGTAAAGATCCATGATACTCCACAATATTTGCATTCTATGCATGAAGGTTGTTGAGACAACAAAACATTTATTCATACACTGTCCCTTTGCGCAGAAGCTTGTGGGGGGGGGGGGGGGCGGTGATGCATGAATCTTTCAATTATCTTATGTGGGCCTAGCAAGGTCGGGGAATAGGAAAGGAAGGGCAAGCGATATGGTGCCTAGTTTAGATGTAGATATACAACACATCATCAAGGTGGGCCCCACGGTAGGGATAACACCTTAGCAGGTGTTACCTAGGTCGTACTCCTACTGATGGGGACATCTTCCGCACATGCACGCCCCCCCTACGCACGTACGCAAGGAGGAGGAGGGCCCCACCATCGATCTGGATCGATGACGACGTCTAGGGAGTGCTTCCTAGTTAGAGGGCTGCGTTTTGGTTCGTTGGAGTGGACCCGATAGTCATGTGAATCCCACAATAGGTTTTCATGATCATTGCCCACTATTCCAATTAATTTAGTTGGGTTTTGCTTATTATTGTTATTAGGAGTATCATGAACGGTTTAGATTACTTTGATTAGTTGTTATTTTTTATTACTTCGTCACCAAGTAATATGTTACGCACATGGCACAAGTTTTGGGGTATAGGGTTTTATTATAAATAGGCATCCCTTGTAGTCTTTTTTATTCAATGAAGATTAATGAAATTGATGCGTTTTTCTGTTCCTCTAAATTTCTGAGTTGTGGAGATTCAATTGGGTGTGAAACCCTCCCTTCCTCGAAGGGCTGACTATCGTGGTGAGAAGCCACACCTATCCCAATTCGCCCCCACCTTCTTCCATCCATATTTCTCCTCCTACAAGCATTCCATCAGCAAATCCATCAATATTTGCAGGCATTTCTCCATCTACAGCAGATTTCCAGAATCTGGCCCTGCAGAAGGGCTGAAACTTCTGCGAAGCACCAAGCACAAAACATGCATTAGATCGAGCTGAGATTTGGGGGTTTTGGAGTCCATCCCCGGCTAACCAAGGCCAAGTTGGCTTTTTTCTGAATAGTGGGCCCCACACACGTGCGGTCGGGATCACACGTGCGTCTGGGCTACTGCTATTGTCCACGCGTGCGGTACTTTTCTGGTTCATCTCTCTCCTCTCTTTCACCCCTCTCACCCCAAATCCCTAACCCTAACCCTAAATTACTCAAATCCCCAATTTTATGCCCTTTCTTCAACCTTAGGGTTCCCCGAATTGAAATTTGTGAACCCCTTGGATTGAGGAATTACTTTTGTGCATGTGTGAATGAATTTACCCTCCTTTAATTCTTGTTTGGTCTATAATTTTGATTGATCCGGCCCTAGCATGTGTAGGCCTGGATCCGCATAAGATTTCCCTCGATTGAGTGTTTGAACTTTTGTGTGGGATGTGGAATTTTGTGTAATTGTTTGTGAACTAGTGTGATTTAAAGCCTGAAAATCTTGCACATCATACTTGAATTTCATGTCCTGCATCGCCTACCCAATCCAATCCGCGCACCTGGGACATGCCACAAGGAACCAACCATTTGTTTTGCCATATGGTTTTAGGAATTTGTCTGAAAAATGAAGCAAATTCAAATTTCAGGTGGACATCGACCACTCTACACGAAACAGTGGTTATTGGCCAATTAAAACATTTTGTGGGCCACAAAATTTTTGGATCAATCTGATATTTGTTTTTTTTTTTTTTTTGTTTTCCTTTTATCTAAGTCTTTATGAGCTTATCAACAGGTTGGATGGTCAATAAGCATTATGGTGGGCCCTTACAAAATTTTCAACAGCATATGTTTAATTCACATTGTTTCTGTGGTGTGGTCCACTTGAGCTTGGGATATGCTTCATTTTTTGCCCAATATTATTTATGTTCCTTATATCCACGCTGTCCATCCATTTTGAAAGTTCATTTTTGGACATGGTCCCAAAACTGAAGCGGATCCAAATCTCAAGTGAACCAAACAATTGTAATTGATCATTAAAAACTTTTCGTGGGCCCACAAAAACAAAAGCTTTGGATCAAGTTGATATTCGTGTGGTCTATTCATCCAGGTCTTTGTGACCTTACCAACATGTTTTGGATGGTAAATAAACATTTTGGTGGACCCCACGAAATTTTAATGGTGGGGATTCAATCACTATTGTTTCATGTGTTATAGTCCACCTAAAAACTGGATCTACTTCATTTTTGGGATCATGCCCTAAAATGAGCTTTCAAAATGTATGGATGGTGTGGATTTAAGGCACATACATCACAATGGACCCCACAGTTACAGATCCATTGAAACCGTGCCCAGGTAGTACCCAACCCGCGCCATAGATGCCATATGGAACCAACGATGTTGGTGGGACCTTGACTGTGGGCCCCAACATGATTTATATGTTGTATCCACATCGTCCATCCATTTTAAGAGATATTGTGGGGCAAGAGCCAGAGAATGAGGCTGATCCAAAGCTCAAGTGGACCCATCATAGAAAACAATGGGGACGGTGATGCCCCACCGTTGAAACTTGAAACCTTTCTAGGGCCCACCATAATGTTTATTTGAGATCCAACCTATTCATAAGTCCAACCAGATATGGGCAAAGGTAAAACTCAAATATCAGCTTGATCGAAACCTTTTGTGGCCCCCAAGAAGTTTTTAATGGTAGGCTTTAAATCCCCATAGTTTTCTATGGTAAGATCCACTTAAGCTGTGGATTTAACTCATTCTTTGTATCCTAACCTAAAATTATCTCTCCAAATGGATGGACAGCATGGATATACAATACATACATCAAGGTGGGCCTCACCGTAAGGGTCGCACCATCTTTTGTGCAACCGAGTTGCACCAAATCCTATATCCCTTAAAAAATAATAAAAAATAAAAAATAGAAAAAAGGCCGAGAGTTCGAAAACTCTCCTCTTCTCCGTTAAACCAGTAACCCACGAGCCTCAGCAACTTTGAAATCCTTGATCATCCCAAAAATCTCTCCTATTTTTTTTTTTTTAATCAAATCCTAACTCAAATCCCACTAATCATTACTTGAAATTTGGTTTCCTTCCAAAGCAATTCTCTTCGAAGAAAAACATGGGGTTTAGGGTTTTCTTACATGATTTAGGCCCACCAAATCCAGTCGATTGAGGCTCCCTTAGGCATATAAAATAGGTAAGAGATTTTTTCTATATATTTTTTTTTATAAAATCGCACAATATCATGCATTTATCGATGATATCGCACAATAAATTGCGATATTGTGCAATATATCGCATGATATCCAGAAATCGGGGATTTTTTAATAATTTTCGAGGGTTTTGTGCCGCTGAGGACCGATAACGATAATATCGATATTGCGAACATTGGCCGTAATCTCCCTATACCCAGAATATGTCAAGTTCCGGGGCCTCCAAACTCCAAAAGAAATATTGCAGAACCCTCGGTGGAGCGAATATTTTCAGGTTATTACTCTACAAAGCAACTCTTGGTTGTGAATGATAAATCAACTATAAATTATTTAAGAAGTTGATTAACTCCAACATATCATTTCCCTAAGGACTGCATTGGTGCTATTGACAGTACTTGCATGCCACTAAAAGTCAGGAGCGGTTCATTTCGAAATAGAAAGGGCTTCCTATCCCAGAATGTAATGGCCACATGTACGTTCGATATGAAGTCCATATATGTGCTTGCTGGTTAGGATGGGCCGGCCTTAGATACCCGTGTGCTACAAAATGCGCTTACTCGATGGCCTGACAATTTCCTAATTCTGCATGGTAATAACATAAGTTGTATTGTTTTTTTTTTTCTGCTATATTTAGCCCTATCATAACTACATTCGCATCATCCATTTTGGTTGTAGACAAGTATTATGTCATCGATGCAGGATATGCTCATTCCCCTAGGTTTATGGCTCCATATAGAGGTATGCGGTACCATTTGAATGAATTTTGCACTAGTAGGAAGCTAGCAAACAAGGAAGTTTTCAATTATAGGCATGCACAACTTCGGAATGTGATCTAGTAGTGCTTCGGAGTGTTGAAGTCCAGATTTCCAATCTTATGAACAATGCCGCAATTCAAAATGCTCACCCAAGTGAAGATTGTTATCACTTGCTGCATTCTTCACAACTTCATCCAAGTCAATGGGGATGATAGTTTCAACGAAACCGTAGAGGGCAGTGGGGATAGTACAGAGGAAATAACATTATTGCCTCTTGAAGTCACTACTGCTGAGTAATATTATGCGCTTGTAAACGTAAACCAGTGCAAGAGGGATGAGTGGGAAATAAATAGGGATGACATTGCAAAGTGGATGTGGAATGACAACCATCCGCAGTCTCGGCATCATATTTAAATTTTCTTAGTGTGGGCCTGTAATAACTAGACTAGACTTTAAACTTTGATTAGGAATATGGCATGCTTAACTTTGGAACATAATTATCATGGTCTGTGACTCGAATTCTGATTACTAATCATGGTTTGACTTAATGTGGACCGATGGTTATTGTTAATGTTAAGGATGAATCTCCATATTGACTCATTTCGATTGTAGGTAAAATGAACTTCTTACAGCGCACACCATCTACACCGCCCCGTAAGGATCAAGGAGCATCCCCTTCCAAACCCAAGCATTCACCATCGAAGGCCATACTTTCACCATCTAAGTCTGGGCCCTCACCTTAGAGACCCACTTGGGCAACACCTCACCTTAGAGACCCACTTGGGCAACACCAAAGAAGGTGGTTGCGAAGAAAGCAGTGAAGTCTCCACCTGGTCAAAAAGTGGATGTCTACACAGTCCAACGGACGTGCAACTAAGGTAACGTGGACAGACCAAATGGATAACACTCTACTTGACGGGCTCGTTGAACAAGTTAATTTAGGTCAAAAGAGCGACATAGGATTTAAGCCAGAAGTGTACAAGGCAACTATTGATGAGATCCATGAAAGATGTGACATTCTTCTTAACCAAGGAAACATTTCGAATCGGTTATGGACTTATAAACGGTAATAACGTTGCATGAGAGAGACGCTTCAGGCAAGCAAATTTGGTTGGGACCCAGTGTCCAAAATGGTACTGGCTGAGGATTACAAATGGGACACTTAAATAGCGGTAACATTTCATCTTCAAATATTGTTAATGTTCTTTCAAACAATCCTCATCTTTAGTCTTGAACTAACAGCTGCTGCTTTTTTTCCTTCTTTCACCATAATTTTTGTCCTTAATAGTCTCATCTGTATGCGGAAAAGGTTCGAGGGAAACATATTGCAAGATATGACGATCTTGCTTTCATTATTGGAAATGAATGCATAGTAGGACGGTTTGCCAACACAACCTACTCTGAATTCCTTTCCAGACAACATCGTGTTAGAGATAATGAGAACTCATCAAGTGATTCTGGAAGTCGTTATACAGACACCATCAGGCTCGAATTTGATGATGACAATGCTTCTGGTCCGGAGATACATTGGGATGACGATTCGAGTCAACAAACACAAAAATTTTATTGCAGCCCCCTCAACAATACTCATAGGTCGAGACATACTCGCCACTCTGGTAGTGGCAGGAAGAGGCAAAAGAAAGGGCAGCCCGGTGATCATAATGGATCAAAGATGGGAGAGATGGCCGAGGCCGTGAATGCATTGACTATAACTATGTCACAGGGGAAGCGGATGTCTCAAGTGCAGTGAATCCTCCGCGTGTTGGATGATGTGGAAGGTTTAACCCAGCAAGAGCGGCTCCATGATGCTTGAGCACTGTCCAACAACAAGGTGATGGGTGGCTTTATCCTCAACATGGGTCATGAAAGGAGGAAGGAGTGGTTGGAGAAAACCGTTCTGAAAGATGGTGAACAAACTCAAACGTTGTTGTGAAATGGTGTGATGGTTTTTTGGCTTGGTCAGGCGTATACATGCTTAAAAGGGGCCTTCTACTTTTGGATTTTAAAAAACTTACAATATATTTGAAATATTTGTATGTTAAGTGGTCATTACGATGAATGACCACCAACCAAGGTATTCCGTATTCATCGTTACCGATATGGGTGTCGGCTGGTACAGGAGCGTAACGGCCATTATGACCCTCATAACGGTTGAAAATTTTGTTTTGCCCGAAAATTTCTAAAAATATGTTTTGAAAATCCAAAATATTGTAAATATTCCAAATATGTATTCAATTTTTGTTTTGAACATGTTTATGTTAAGCTAAAGGTCCGCTCTTTGGTGGGAGTGTTGTATATGGTTGTCTGGTGAATTTATGAACATGGTTATGTGTCTCTAATATTTACACATCAAAATCAAGCATTACAACTAGAAGTTGGAAAAACAAGGCATAAATATAGCTTTTTTGATTTTTTGAAAAATTAGTCATCAGAGCTTATATTTGCCCAAATTACCTCAATCTATGGTTTTGATCCTAAAAACTATAATAAGAGTGGTCGAAATCTACTATAGAATAATTTAGGAAAGTTTTTGGAATGAGAAAAGTGAAAAAATGAGGAGAAAATTGATTTTTTTTTTTTTTTAAGTTAATGTTTTTCAACCGTTACAGGAGTAACGGTCATTATACCCCTTAACGGTTGTTACGGCGGTCGATACAATCCCAAAAAAATCAATTGCCCCGTTGCACCCTTGTATCGCGTAACGATCATAGCCGTTACCTATACATATCAACCTTGATTGCCATATCGTAACAGATACGGAACCCCTTGCCACCAACATAGTATGTAATCGGTGTGGTTCGCTCTCGGGGTAGGGCTAGTCATTGTCATCAATGGCCAGGGCTAGGAAAATGGTAGTGCAGATCGTTGACACTATATGTTTTTGAGTAGGACCAATTGTTGCATGCAAGAACTTGTACATGCCTTGATATGGAGGCATGTAATTATGGTTAATTACCCCGGTTGTGGAATGAGAATGCCGATTTGTCTCTGTTACTTGAATATGCTAATGGGCAGGTACCAATAAGTAGGTATGGATAGGTTGAAGCATCAGCAAATAGCTCCGAGAAGTGAAACTCAATGTGCTCACAATCATCTGGGATTTATGTCAGTTATTGACTCTTTATTTCACTGGCAAAACACGTTTCAAAATAGATTTGTGATGTTAATAGGTTGATGGATGCATATTGATGAAAAATATGTTCCTCTTTTTATTTTGTGATGATTGATATAACGTCTACAAAATTATTATTCATAGGCATATTAACTCAGGATTTGTACATAATATATGTTGGAATATTAAGTTAGTAGGATCATTTCTGTAAATATGATATTAGTGGTCCTATTTACAAATATTGATAAAGTGGGCTGTTATGATGTATTAAAAAAACACTACATATATATTGAATAAGATAATAGAGAGATCCCACGTTCTCTCTTTCTCCAAGCCCTCTCTCTCACATTTTTCTCCCATCTCTCTCACATTCCTCCTCTTTGGTTATTTCATTCTTCACTGTATCAAAGAAAATGGTCAAGTGTTCGAATCCTAGGACTTCTACCCTAATTGAATTTGTTGGCTCAGTATCAGTTTCTCCTACCCTCACCCTATCTGATGTTTTGTACATTCCTAAGTTCAATGCAAATTTGATATCAGTTAGTTGTCTTACTAGTGTATTAAATTGCAGTGTGACTTTCTTTCCATCTCATTGTGTTTTTCAGGACTTGAGTACGAAGAGGATTAATTGTGCGGGGTATAAGCGTGGTGGTCTCTATTTCTTGCAACAGGGGGAGCTTGTTGTTGCTAGTGCTTCCGCTACATGTCGTTCATTTGTTTCTTAGTTATGCAGTTTAGAGTCCAATAAAGCGTTTGCTCCCATTTGGCATGCAAGACCAGGTCATGTGTCTATTAGAACTTTACATCTCGTGTTCCTCAATTTAATAAAATTAGTGATGCTTACTCTAAATGTGAAACAAGTCAGTTGAGTAAACATGTTAGAAGTTCATCTCCAATTGTTGAGCATCGTTCTGATGAAATGTTTGCATTGGTTCATTCTGATATCTGGGGACCTATTCCTGTTGCATCTCTGGATGGTTTTTCTTATTTTATTATGTTTATTAATGATTTCTCTCATGTTACTTGGGTGTATTTGATGTGTCGTTGTGATGAACTGTTTAAATTGTTTCAATCATTTCATCAAATGATCCAGACCCAGCATGATTGTGCCATTCAGAACCTTCATTTTGATAATGGCAGTGAGTATACCTCAAATAACTTCAAATCATATCTTTGAGAGCATGGCATTCATCATCAACTTTCTTGTGCTTGAACTCCACAACAAAATGGAGTGGCTAAGTGCAAGAATCGCCATCTTCTTGAGATTACTCGCTCTCTTTTGATAGGAATGAAGGTCCCCAAGTCATACCGGTCTACAACCTTATTAACATCATGTTATTTGATTAATCGAATGCCTACATGTGTCCTCATGGGAGATATTCCAATATGTGCATTGAAACCTATTGTCCTTTGTTTGTTGTCCCTCTTAAAGTGTTTGGTTGTCTGTTTTGTGCATTCATTTGGTCCCTCTAGGGACAAATTTGCCAATCAGTCTATTAAGTGTATTTTCATTAGATATTCTCTTCCACATAAGGTGCTATGATCCATCTATAAGGAAATATTTTGTCTATGGATGTGACCTTCTTTGAAGATCGCCCATTCTACTCTCCTTTGTCCGAACATGCTGATGCAATTGAGACAAATCATTTTTCGCCTCTACCAGTTGTCAATACTTCTCCTTTTGCATCTCCCTTGGCACCCAAGCAACTCCTCACTTATGTTTGCCAGCAGTTGAGACCATCACACGGACTGTCGATATCAATAGCTTCTCTTTCAGTCTCAAGTATCTTCTCTCATCCTATCTCCAATGCTAGTCCTTCATCTGTTGTTGCTTCTCGCACTTGTAGCCATCATCCCACATTACATCATATTTCTAATTTTGTCTCTTATGAGTCTATTTCACCATCATATCGTGCGTTCTTGGCCACCATTTCCTCTTCCACTATTCCCAAGTCAGTGCTTGATGCTCTTTTTGTCCCTGCTTGGAAGTAAGCAATGGAACCAGAGAAGGTTGCTCTTCATAAAAATGACGCCTGAGATCTTGTTCCATTATCTCTAGGTAAGTGTACAATTGGGTACAAGCTGGTGTTCTCCATAAAGTATCAGGTTGATGGATCTATTGAGCACTACAAAGCTCGTCTAGCAGCTAAAGGCTACACACAACATTTTGAGGTTAATTACAATGAAACCTTCTCACCTGTGGCAGAGTTGAATTCAGTCCGCTTGATTATTTCCTTGGCTGCCAATCTTCTTGATTGGCCTCTATTCCAACTGGATGTTAAAAATGCCTTACTTCATGACGATCAGGTAGAAGTGTATATGCATCTACCCCTTGGTTTTCAGCTTAAGGGGGAGTCTAAGAAGGTGTGTAAGCTGAAAAAGGCTATTTATGGCCTCAAGCAATCTCCCAGAGCTTGGTTTGCTAGATTTAGTGTTGTTATTCTCTCCTTCAGCTTTAAAAGATGTCAAGCAAATCATACAGTCTTCATTCATACCCAACAAGAAGGCAGAACTATCATACTTGTATATATGAATGACATTGTGATGCTGGACTATTAACCACTTGCTCTAAAAGCACGAATTATTAAAGCATGGCGAATCAATCCCTTTATCTCATAGCCCAGGCCCCACATCTCATGGGTTAGGACCTCAGCTGAACCCCCCTTGTGGGCCCCAAATCACATGGGTACCGCCTCACACAAGTGGGGCCCATCTCACACGGGCCGCCCACCCCGAGTGTGCCCTTGCATCCCATAGGCAACCCCACTCAAGCCTAGTGTGAAAATGCCCATGCATTAATCACCCCCGATGAGGAGTCTCAAACACGAGACCTCCCGCTCAAATAACACTTTGACGTAACTGCCACTATCAATGATCACTTTGCAGCTTTTGCCACCACACTTGGCATAAGTGTGGGAAATTGAATTCATGTGCCAATCATCACTTTCTACAATTTGGCTTAAGGTGCAGCTAATAATTGCAAGTGGCACAAACTTAGTTTGATCCACGACTTGTGATTGGACATCTTCCTCAATGTCGGGGTTCGCCTGAAGGGAGGCTTCAAGCCGATTGATATGTACATTGGTCATGGTCAATTGAGTCACAGTAGTCTTATTGTGCGCTTCAATAGCCGTCGGACGATTGTTGATAGCGTTAAGGGCCTCAACAATGTGTTCTAGATTCATGGTGGGATGTAGACCAAAGCCATGTCCAGAACGAATGGGCATACTGTCACATCCCTAAATCTAGTGTTAGTAATCCGTGATTACTATACACCAAATTTTGGCTGACAGCCTCCATAGAACTCTGATTTTGGGGCTTCCAACTATCGCATACTAAGTCCCATAAGCGGGGCTCCACAAGGAGGATTTTTAAAAGTAAAGACGACAAACACGTATCATTTCTCAAAATTTCATCATATTCAACATGTATTACTGTGTACAACTAAGCACATCAAGGCAAAACCAAAACATAAACCATGTCATATTTACTATACCTGATGTACATATACAGGGTACTACAAAAAAATATATACACTGATATGTACAAAACAAAAAGGACAACTAGAGTCTGTAACCTCTACTCCTGCAGCTCCTTACTCTCACCTGTAAAAAAAAATAGAAAGGAAACCTTGAACTACTAAGCTCAGTGAGTGCGTGTGCCATGAAAATGCATATTTCATGTCATGCTCATATCATGCACAGGCCTACTGGGCCGATAACAATAAAATAAAGATACAATGCATTATGCCACTTTTCATGTTCCAAATCATTTTTATTTATATCAATTTTCCACATTTCCCAATTGGATCACCAAGGTCTGAAACAGATGTGGGACTCGCATATGATTGCTACCCACTTGCACAGGCTTTTCCACCGTGGCCAACTATAGAGGTGGGACTACATAATTCATGGGCAAAACTAGTCTAACCCACTTGTGTTGAACCTCACTATCTGCCTAACAGCGAGAAGTTATAAGTCGCCTGGCAAAACTATAGCGGACAATTTACGAGCCCGTCACACACAACCTATCTTTGTTTGCCCATTAGCAAGTCAGGTCAAACCTCTCAACCAATCGACACGCGTCGGTGGGAGTCGCCGCTTACTTTGGTATTTCGGCATACCAGCGCTCTGTTCTTCCACCCGGTCTAGGCATTAGTTGCTCCCAATGGTACCAATTGGGTTTAGGGACTTCACCTAAGGACCCTCTAATCATGTCCTATTGAATTACACATTCCCGGTGTGATGTCCAACTCAAGTCATAACAAGGTATGTTTCATCGCATTTACAATCACCGTATGCACAAGTCCACACACAATCACAATATATCATGTTTTTCAAGGCAAGCATAGGATGACCTTCCTCATGTGGTGTCCTCATGAATTTAAGTTCCTCATAGGGGTCTCATGTAATGTATCTTGTTTCTAGACGGTTCACATACTAATCATAGACACATCGTGGGTCGCAACACAACCCACTATGATCACCATACCATGATATGAATCATTCCCTCTCAATCATACAATGATACAACAACTATGAACCATGCATATGATATACACATGAGTTGACCAATCTAAATCCAACCCGGGATTCATTCCGCTATAAAAGACTTCATGCCACAAGCATGCTTTTTCTCAAGAGTTAGCTACACCAAAAGGAGGAAGGACAACTCTTTCAAACATTTTGTCAAACAGGTAGCGGGCGGACTTTGTAAGGGACAGATAGAAACCGATGGAAATACTTATGAATTTAAACAAAACTAAAGCATATGAATCCCTTGGGTCTGGGCCACATGGATGGTTTAATCGATGGTGGAGATGGGGCCGTGATGGATTGATCTTGCATAGCTTCTCCCATGGCCCTTTTCTCAAGTTCATCTCTATCATCCAATGTTTCATCAATAACCTAACTAACTAAATCAGAAAATCTAGAAATAACCTAACCAACTAAATCAGAAAATCTAGCAATAACCTAACCAACTAAATCAGAAAATCCATCATCATAGCCATTAGTGGGGCAATTCAAAGCTCATTCTCCTCTCTCTCTCTCTCTCAACAACCATGGACTAGAAAATCTATTCTTCTATAGGGCTTTTAAGTGATCTAACACACATATATGCGTGCTCCTAATCTATGCACTCACCTGTAACAATCAGAGGATTGAATTTCAAACTCGGCTTCTACTTCCTTTTCTTCTTCTTCTTCTTCTCAACTTCCCATGATACAAGTAAGAGAGTGCTGGAAATGGGTTGTTGAAAGAGGGTTTTTATGTTTATGAACTTGAAAATGGTTTTAAAATTGGCTTTTGTCTAAAAGAAGGGTTGGGAGGTGTTTTGTGATGTTTTTGAGAAGTTTCAGCTTATAGTAACAATAGAAAAATGTTATTTAAGTGATTTGAAATAAAGTATTCCAAGGATTTTTAAAAAATCGAGGTCATTTGAGTTGTTTTATCAAAATATACATGTCCATATCTATTCATAACTTACAATCCGGGTGTTATATTGACATGTCATTTTCGCCAGTAATTCCGTAACTCGACTACGGTCGCAACGGTTAGGCTCTCGGACCTAACGGATATTGAAAACTCGATGATGGCCCACCTCCAGATAAAATAAGGACATAGTTGTCATTTCACAGATTGTTTAATTTTAAGTCCGTATATTAAAATTCGGACATCAGGTTGAAATGCGGCTTACGACTCGATAACAGAACAACATTATGATCAAGTTAAAATATTCTCGGGGCCAATGGACCTACAATCAATGGCTATCCGGCTATCCAGTATACGAACCAGATTTCGGGGCCTTGGGTCTTACACATACACAAGATAACACTTAGGGGAAAACCTCAATGCTAGGACAATGTGATGACAATGATAGTACTAACCTAGAGATCACGCTAGACAAACTAACCAGAAAATTTAGCAAGTCGCTATCCTCAAATATTATGTTGAAAAAATTCAGCAGGATGGTAATCCGAGGGTACCAAACTGAAAATTCAGCAAAAGTTTAATCTGAAAATTATAAACTGAAAATTCAGCAATGTGACAACCTGAGATTACTATGCTGAAATTTCAGCAATGGTATAAGGGGAAATGCTAGCTGAAAATTCAGCAATAGGATACTCCAACAAAAATTCAGCAATATGGTCCTATATGTAATGCATGCTCTAGTAACCCTAGATGCAAGACATATCCTATGCCAAACCTATGTGCTCTGATACCAATTTGATGCAAGACAATTAACCACTTGCTCTAAAAGCTCGGACTGTTAGAGCATGGAGAATCAATCCCTTTATCTCATAACCCAAGCTCCACATCTCATGGGTTAGGACCTCGGCCGAACCCCCCTTGTGGGCCCCAAATCACATGGGTACCGCCTCAAACAAGCCACCCACCTAACACGGACCGCCCACCCCGAGTGTGCACCTGCATCCCACAGGCAACCCCACTCAAGCCCGGTGTGAAAATACCCCTGTATTACATTGTTATGACTGGGGATGACTTGGAGTTTATTGATCAAATTAAGCACAAGTTAAGCAAAGAATTTGAGATCAAAGATCTGGGTCCATTGCGGTACTTTGAAGTTACCCATTCATCTAAAGGCATCTTCATATCCCCAAAGAAAGTATAATCTTGATCTGCTAAGTGAGACTGGGAAATTAGGTGCTTGTCCAGCTTTATCTCCTATGGACCAAAAGCACTCATTGTATGCATCTGAAGCTAAGAGTTTGACATATCCAAGTATGTATCCGAGATAAGTTGGAAAACTGATCTACTTGACGATTACAAGACTTGACATTCCTCAAGTTGTAAGTATTGTCGGTCGATTCATGCACTCACCAAAGGTGCCTCATCTGGATGTTATACATCGCATATTGAGATACCTGAAGTCATCTCCGGGACGTGGTATTCTTTATATGAATCATCGACATGTTAATATTGCTGATTATTCTGATATTGAATGAGCAAGATGCTCAATGGGCAGAGAGTCTACTTTTGACTATTGCACATCCATTGGTGGCAACGTGGTTACATGGAGAAGTAGAAAACAAGCAGTTGTATTTCGATCCAGTGCAGAAGCAGAGTATAGAGCTATGGCTCATTAGGCTTGTGAACTCATGCGGTTGAAATCCATTATGATGGAATTGGGTTCCCCTATCATCTCAAGTGTTCCTCTCTATTGTGACAATCAGGCTGCCATCCATATTGCATCTGACTCGGTCTTTCATAAGTGGACTAAACACGTTGAGGTTTATATATATTTCATTCGGGAAAATATATCCTCTGGATTATTGGCTACTCCAAATGTCAAATTTACAAAACAACTAGCAAACATGTTTACAAAGACTCTCAGCTCTCCCATCTTATAAGAAATCTTCGGCAAGTTGGGTATGATAGACATTCATACACCAACTGATGCAGGACACATGATTTAATGCTAGCATGCAACGTGGAGATTATGAAAGAGTTCATAAAGTAATTCAATTAACAAAAAATGCTAACCTACCAATTAATTAAGAGTAAACAATAGGAAATAAAATCTGATTTAACCTAAATCACATGCCCGCATGCTAAGAAATCACATAAATCAATTAAAACTAGGACCGATGAAAGGATAGAACTTCCAATTTAGCGTAGGCACGTTCCACACCCAATGGACAGATTTGTAGATTTTATGATTAGGGTTAGGAAAGGGTTCATGGGAATTGGGGATTTTGGAATTAGGGTTCTTCGAAATTTGGGAAAATAAGAAATTGAAGTTGTAGGGTTTATAAGGTTGTAATGGGAAGAAAAAGAGGAAGACGAGAAGAAGAATAATATTTTTCGAAGAAGAGAGAGGAATGATGTAAGAAGAAGAAGAGGAAGAGGAAGGATGTACCTTGGAATCCAACACCAAACAAGCTTCTACCCTTACACAATTTAATTGGAAGAGTTTTTTTTTTTTTTTTTTTTTTTTTAAAAAAAAAAAAAAAAACCCTAGAAAATAAGGAGAAAAATTCCTTCACACAAGAGGGTTTCACTCTTCTTCTATTTTTTCTTCTCAATAACACCACTAGGGTTGAAACTCCACCCACCGTGTGCTTTTATAATTAAAAATTCCGAATTAAAATCCAGCTTAATTACAACTATGCCACTCACTTAAGTAAAGTGGCCCATCATCCAAAATAAGAAAACTAAAACATATATTATCAATCTCAATCATCAAATAACTCTTAAAAATAACAAATAACATAAAGAAAGCAAGATCAGAATCCAAGGGGCCACGAGCTAAAAGATCTGGTGGCCTGATGGCCGAATCAACAAGATTCAACGGTCGGACCGACACAAAATAGAAATTCTATTATTAAAATAGTCTCCTAAGCAACCCACATGCATCAACCCAAGGTGGGGTCTTCCTGATGTACGTCCAATGCATGTGAGGTCTTCAAAATGGCCTAGCGGGCCCCATCCGGAATTCGTCTCCCATCCACAAAGAAAGTTGCGCTGATGTAGGTGGTCGTCTTCATCTCTGGTACATCCGAGTAGGTCCTCTGATGACCCCGTCAATTCCCCTCGGCTGAGGAGATTTTGCCCCTAGCGAAACAAAGCTGCAGTGATGCTCGAGGAGATCCGAGTCTCGTCACTGAAGCTCTGCCTCTATGATCCACGTATTGTCTGATTTTGGTTTGCCCTTCCACTTGACAAGGTACTCCTGATAATCGCCATGTCGTGTGGAAACCACTTCTTCATCTAAGATATCCCTCATCTCCTCTCTTGTCATAGGTAAGGATGGTACAGATGGTAAAGGTTGAGAAGAGGGGTCAGGTAATGGCCATGGATTTTGGGACAAGTCAGGGGCATCAACATCAAAGTTCATGTGAGGGTTAGGGGAATGTCTGTTTCGACAAGAAACAAATGCGTTTGATTTGGGGGAATTATTCAATGATAACAAAGATTTTAATGAGAGAACAATGATCACGAAGTTATCTATTCTGAATTCATTTACATCCTCGGATTCCCTTGATTTTGAAAACAGAGGACAATCAATCAACACAATGAATGAAAGATAAGATAGTCTGATGGCGATTTTGGCAGCATTTCAACGCTTTTGATGTTCATCGTCAAGGCGGATAGGTTGTGCGACTTAAAACCCTTGATCTGGCCGTGCGATAGGTTCTGATCATCCTTTCAGTCATCCTTCCAATCATACTGACGGATTCCTCCTTTCCTTCTATGAGCTTCTTGGACAAACTCTTCTTTCCCTCTGTGAGCTTCTTAAGACCCTCCATCATAAGTGGGGTGCACAAACTTTATCCAAGGTGGAGTGCACAAGTCTTACTTCATGACATTCTTCCATGCAAAGTGCTGCAGAAGGCTTGCATTAAGACAAGAGAGCATGGAAAATGGTGCAAGAGACAGTCTTTAGGACATTCTTCCATTCAAAGTGGCACAAAAGCCAAGCCTCAAGACAAAGTCCCTTTCAAAATGGCACAAGAGCCGAGCTTTAAGACATAACTCCACTCAAAATGGCATAGAAGGCTTGCACCAGGACAAATCTCCTTTCAAAATGGCGCTTTAAGACATAGCTCCACTAGAAGTGGTGCATGGAGGAGAGCTTCAAGACAAGAAAAGCCTGCCTTTAGGACAAAAGGGAGAGAAAACTGGCGCATGGAGATTTCTCTTGGACATGCCTCCACACAAAGTGGCACAGAGGCTTCTTTGCACAAATGGTTGCGCGAACTCGCGCAAAGGACTTCTGTGCAGGAATGGTTGCACGGACTCACGCAAAGGACTTCTTCCAGAGGGTTTTGCGCAGATAGGCGCAAGGAGACTTTTCTCCAGAGGGCTTTGTGCGGATAGGTGCAAGGAGACTTTTCTTCCTCTCTTTTGATTGCACAGAGTCACACAGCACCTTTTACATTGCACTGGTTCGCACAAACCCTCTCCATTGCGCAGGTTCGCGCAAACCCTCTCCCTTTTTCTCTCTCTCTTGTCTTCCTTCCTTCTTGTCTTCCAACCAACAACTCCTTAACTGTGGCATGGGGAGGGGTATTTATAGGCATCTTACATAGTGTTGATCACCACTTCTTTCTTCATACAACTTCCACCCTCCCTTACATAGTGGTATTCAACCATTTTTCCTTAAATAGTGGTGTACAACCACTTCTTCATTAAAATGACATCCATGCACCCCTTTTTACCAAAATACCCTCTTCACATCTTTTTACTAAAATACCCCCACTCACTACTTTTTACCAAAATACCCCAAGTCACTGCCTTTTACCAAAATACCCCCAGTCACTGCTTTTTACCAAAATACCCTCACTCATTGCTTTTTACCAAAATATCCCCACTCACTGCATTTTACCAAAATACCCCCATTCACTCATTTCTACCAAAATAGGGAGTGCACAAGCCTGGGAAGGATCTGCACCATGGAATTTTCTGACCAATGCAATCGACATGCAATGGAATATTTTTTGTGCCTCAACGAATGCCCCCTCGATCCTCCAATTGATTTCAGGTATCAATCAATTGGAGGATCGATCAATCGATCCTTCTTTGATTGATTCCTGAAATCAATTGGAGGATCGATCTTCCTCCGACCGAAGAATTGAATGAACTGCAACTGAAGGATTACCGGATGATCATGCTTGCATGGAAGACTGAATGATCATACTTGAGCAGAAGATCAAATGATCGCGTTCGATCGGAAGACTAGAATGCTCGCGCTCAAACGGACGACTTGAATGATCGCGCTCGAGCGGAAGACTTGAATGATCGCACTCGAACGGAAGACAGCAGCGTCGAGCGGATGCTTCACTAGAGAGGATAAAATTATCTTTTCATCGAAACTTGCCACTGTAATAGTTGTAGCGACTTCATCTTTCAATAACTTGACCAGAGAACTATCTTTCAACACCGCTGCTGCTGCAACGGTCTCTTTGATCAACTCCGGCGACTTTTTCTTTGAACTGTATGTCTAGGGAGTTGTTCTTTAATGTTGCTCCTACCGCAACAACTTTTTCGATTGTCCCCTTTATTCATGATCTGCATAACCCAAGCTTTCGAATGATAGTCTTTCCTGCCAAATTAATCGGAATTAGCATCTCAAGACATTATAATTTTAGCTTCATGAAGCATTGATAATTTTTTGAAATATATTAAAAACTTCTCCTCTTTTTTAGGTTGATTGTGATATTCGCAATATGATAATGATTTAATCATTTCATCATTGCGCTTGTCATCGTGCTTCGCATTGTATTTGTTGCTCATTATATCGCGCTTTCAAAGATGTCATTTCCATCTCCAAAGGTTCAACCACCAAGTCTTTTGCTAAGTCTTTTCTAGTTTGTGCTCCTTGGCATTTCTTCATAGACTTTTCCTTGGATCTTTGTTGATTCTGAAAAATAGAAAAGACTTCTTTCAATTTTCATTTAATAACTTTCCGAAGGCCATAGAAGTTACTGATGATGATTTCGTTTGTTCCTTATCTCCATCAGATCCGGTACTTCGAGTTCTGCGATATCATTATTCATAATTCTCGGCATATGAATTCTTCCACCACGCATAAGAGATTATCAGAAAGACCAAGGCATAAATTACTTTAAAGCCATAGATCATGCCCCCTTTCCAGGCCAATCCTTGCATAAAGATTTCTTCAGAAGATAATATTTCCGAAGTGAGGCTTGCTGATACCCTTTAAGGATGGATAATTTTTTTGCTGCTCTTTTAACGAATCCAAAAAATATATCTGAATCTTTAAATTGTTCGAGAGAGAATGATGATTCTTCGCTAGTTTATCCTCTGCCGCTTTTGAGAATGAATCTTGTGTAATAATATTTTTCTACCATCAAGAAGGCAAAAGTCAAAAAGACCTCACGGCTCTTGTCAATATATTTGAAGATTTGAACTTTTGAGTACATAATTGCCAATATTTTGAAGGCATTTGCTATTGCTGTAATTTGAACCTGATTCAAGAGAAACGCATTTTTGTATGTTGTTTAATTAGTATTTAAAATTTTCATCCAGCAATTGCATATCGGAGCATATCTAAAGTGAAATATATATCTGCAGCATTTTGATGCTACACTTAGTTTATGCCTTTTAAGCAGTAGAGCTAGTGTACTTTTGACTGACCATACTTTGACTGGACAAGATTGAACTTGTCCTGACCAAACTGGACTAAACTGGACATGACTTGACTAGACAAGATTGAACTTGTCCTGACCAAACTGGACTAAACTGGACACGACTTGACTGGACAAGACTCGAGCTCAAAGAGCAATTATAGTTTACTATCGATTTCAAGCTGGGCTCAAAGAGCAATTATAGTTTAGTGCCGATTTCGGGCTAGGCTCAGAGAGCAATTATAGTTTACCGCCAATTTCGGGCTCTTTAAGTCATTGAAGCTTTGTATATAGATCTATTCAAGCGTTCATTGTTGTCATATATAGATGATGATGATAGGTCTTATGCGTAGTTGGCCATATAGGGCTTGGCTAGGCTGCCTTGAATGATAAACCGTTGTCGCTGATGTGATAGTTGATCATACAAGCTTTGCTGAAGATAGATTGATAATTGAAGATAACAGGTCAATGATTGATATATCGCCCCTGCTACTGTTGATGATATTATAAATTTTGGTCCGAATGGAGCTTTAGCTTGGTAATAATATCAAGTCCGATAAACTTTGATAATATAATAATCTTCATGTCAGTGATTTGGCGATGACAAAGGTAGTTTTGCTAATCTAATCCAGCAACCATCGTCGGTGCTCGACAATAATAATATACTTCGACTTGATATGCTTGGGAATCTGCCTTTTATTCATGTATGACATCGGCATTCTGAGACTTGGCATTCTGAGACTTTGTATTCCTGAGAAACTTTGGTTATCTGAAACTTTGGATTCTGAGACTTTGGTTATCTGAAACTTTGGCCTTCTTAGTATTCTGCTTATCTTGCCCCCTTTTGATTTGGAAGTATTATGCTAATAATCTTCAAAATCAAAACTATAATTATCTTCAATGATAACATATTTTGTATGCTTTTGTCTACCCCTTGAATAATTATGCCATGAATCTTATGAGTCAAAACGCCGTGATTCTTTTGGTATTCAAGGATGATATATTTTGCTGAACTGGCAGGTATATTGATGAAAATTTGCCCCATGATGAATATACTTGTCTTGGTTTCTTCTTGCCTGTCCTTCTATAGAGTGAATATCTTTAATCAGGACCATATGTCGTTACTTTCTTGCTTATTCCATATATCTTCTTTATGACAATTTCTACTACCATCGATCATCTTAGGTAGAATGCCTTTTTCTTCTTTGCTTCATTTCCTTTGATTTTCTCTGCAGCTAGCCATTAATTCTTCATAGGAAGTATATTGTCTTTCTCAACTATATGTTTCCCATAGTCCTTGAATTGTCCAAGCCCTTTCTTTACTTTCTTAATTGTAGAATCGCCCATGTTTTCTTTATCGAAAGATTCAATTCTTTACTTTTGACGATCCTTCGTTTTGCTTTCTTTCTTCGGCAATATCCGTTGCTACTCTCTTAAGACTTTGAAATAGCCAATTTGTATGAGAGTTGAGCAACTTAACTTTGATTCTTTTCAAATTGCAAATTTAACTTGCTCTTCTACTTTGACAGGTTGTGAACACGATGCCCCCAGGGTTCTCTATTGGCTGATGAATTCGTTAATTGATTCGTCTTTTCATTGGCGAACAACGCCTAATTCAATCAAACTAACTTCTCATTTGAAGGCTTTCCCCAAGGTTTACTGTTGTTCACGAGAGTCGCTTGTTGGAAAATTAGGGATTTCTTCAACAACATGCTCATTTGATGAAGACTGATTAACATTTGCTCGCAAATTTTATTTTATTTTTTGTTTTCTGTACACTTCGAATGCACTGATATCGAAAGAGAAAGTGAAAATTGCATTATTGATGCCATTGGGGATGAACTGAGGTAAAACCGTGCCTCATAGTATTGCGCATGATCGATCCGTTATCCATACTCGGCAGATCGAACCCTTCGTTTTTGGATGTTTACCATCATCCGTTCTCCATCGTCTTGCTGCGCTACTGGTAAAGTAGAAACTATTCTGAATATTACCTGGTATTGTCTATCCTTGATCACAACTGATTTGATCTTCTCTGATACTTTCTGGTAGAAATCTGTTGGGTGTGAAGCAGACAACCACGTTAGTAAGGCGAAAAGTCATTGCATTATACCTGTCATTCAGAACAAAGTATTAGTTACTTTGATTAAATAAAATTGTACTTTGTCTTTAGAGATGAATGAGAGGATGTTCCCACTGAGAGTCGCCATCGGATTCCCTTGATTCTGAAAACAGAGTGCAATCAATCAACGCAATGAATGAAAGATAAGATAGTCTGATGGCGATTTTGGCAGCATTTCGACGCTTTTGATGTTCATCGCCAAGGCGGATAGGTTGTGCAGACTTGAAACCCTTGATCTGGCCGGGCGATAGGTTCTGATCATCCTTCCAGTCATACTGACGGATTCCTCCTTTCCTTCTATGAGCTTCTTGGACAAACTCTTCTTTCCCTCTGTGAGCTTCTTGAGACCCTCCATCATAAGTGGGGTGCACAAACTTTATCCAAGGTGGGAGTGCACAAGTCTTACTTGAGGACATTCTTCCCTGAAAAGTGGTGCAGAAGGCTTGCATTAAGACAAGAGAGCATGGAAAATTGTGCAAGAGACAGTCTTCAGGACGTTCTTCCATTCAAAGTGGCAAAAAAGCCAAACCTCAGGACAAAGTCCCTTTCAAAATGGCGCAAGAGCCAAGCTTTAAGACACAACTCCACTCAAAATGGCGTAGAAGGCTTGCACCAAGACAAATCTCCTTTCAAAATGGCGCTTTAAGACAGCTCCACTAGAAGTGGCGCATGGAGGAGAGCTTCAAGACAAGAAAAGCCTGCCACCAGGACAAAAGGGAGAGAGAAGTGGCGCATGGAGATTTCTCTTGGACATGCCTCAACACAAAGTGGCGCAGAGGCTTCTTTGCACAAATGGTTGCGCGGACTCACGCAAAGGACTTCTTTGCAGGAATGGTTGCACGGACTCGCGCAAAGGACTTCTTCCAAAGGGTTTTGCGCGGATAGGCGCAAGGTGGCTTTTCTCCAGAGAGGTTTGCGCGGATAGGCGCAAGGAGACTTTTCTCCAAAGAGGTTTGCGCAAATAGGCGCAAAGAGACTTTTGTCCAAAGAGGTTTTGCGTGGATAGGCACAAGGAGACTTTTCTCCAAAGAGGTTTGCACAAATAGGCGCAAAGAGACTTTTGTCCAAAGAGGTTTTGTGTGGATAGGCACAAGGAGACTTTTCTCCAAAGAGGTTTTGCGCAGATAGGTGCAAGGAGACTTTTCTCCAGAGGGCGCGGATAGGCACAAGGAGACTTTTCTCCAGAGGGCTTTGTGCGAATAGGCGCAAGGAGACTTTTCTTCCTCTCTTTTGATTGCGCGGAGTCGCACAACACCTTTTCTATTGCGCGGGTTCGCAAACCCTCTCCATTGCGCGGGTTCACGCAAACCCTCTCCCTTTTCCTCCCTCTCTTGTCTTCCTTCCTTCTTGTCCCCCTTCCTTCTTGTCTTCCAACCAACAACCCCTCAAATGGCATGGGGAGGGGTATTTATAGGCATCCTTCTCTAACATAGTGGTGATCACCACACTTCTTTCTTCATACAACTTCTACCCTCCTTCCTTACATAGTGGTGTTCAACCATTTTTCCTTAAATAGTGGTGTACAACCACTTCTTCATTAAAATGACACCCATGCACACCTTTTTACCAAAATACCCCCTTCACTTATTTTTACCAAAATACCCTCTTCACTTCTTTTTACCAAAATACCCCCACTCACTGCTTTTTACCAAAATACCCCAAGTCACAGTTTTTTACCAAAATACCCCAAGTCACAGTTTTTTACCAAAATACCCCCACTCACTGCTTTTTACCAAAATACCCCCATTCACTCATTTCTACCAAAATAAGGAGTGCACAACCCAGGGAAGGATCTACACCATGGAATTCTTTGACCAATGCAATGGAATATTTTTTGTGCCTCAGCAATGTCCATGAAACGGTATAAGATCTTCCACATTAAATATGGAGCTGATACCCATGTTAGGTGGAAGATCTATCAAGTAAGCATTCGAACCCAGTCTTTTCAAGATTTTATATAGTCCAGCACTACGGGCTTGTAATTTTTTTATGGTTCTCTGTAGAAACCTTTTTGGACATATTTTAATCATGACTTCATCACATATAACAAACTCTTTAAACCTATTGTGTGAGTCAGCAATCATTTCGTATGTTTCATTATAGGTATGAGTCAGCAATCATTTTGTATGTTTCATTACTTATATTAATTCTTTTTCTAAATTCTCCACATGCAAGTCATGCGTATGTTGTGCAAATGCATATGCAAACTAATGCAAGACAATTAACCACTTGCTCTAAAAGCTCGAACTTTTAGAGCATGGCGAATTAATCCTTTTATCTCATAGCTCAGGCCCCACATCGCATGTGTTAGGACCTCGGTCTAACCCCCCTCGTGGGCCCCAAATCACATGGGTAGCGCCTCACACGGGCCGCCCACCCCAAGTGTGTCCCCGCATCCCACAGGCTACCCTACTCAAGCCCGATGTGAAATGCGCATTAATCACCCCCAGAGAGGAATCTCGAATATGAGACCTACCCCGTGGGCCCCAAATCACATGGGTCACCCACCCCGAGTGTGTCCCCGCATCCCACGGGCTACTCCACTTGAGCCCGGTGTGAAAATGCCCCTGCATTAATCACCACTAGTGAAGAGTCCTGAACACGAGACCCCTCGCTCTGATACCAATTTGATGCAGGACAATTAACCACTTGCTCTAAAAGCTCGAACTGTTAGAGCATGGCGAATTAATCCTTTTATCTCATAACCTAGGCCCCATATCGCATGGGTTAGGATCTCAATCGAACTCCCCTTGTGGGCCCCAAATCACATGGGTACCGCCTCACACAGGCCGCCCACCCCGAGTGTCCCCGCATCCCACAGGCTACCTCACTCGAGCCCAGTGTGAAATGCGCATTAATCACCCCCGGTGAGGAGTCTCGAACACGAGACCTCCCCCGTGGGCCCCAAATCACATGGGTCACCCACCCCGAGTGTATCCCCGCATCCCACGGGCTACCCCACTCGAGCCTGGTATGAAAATGCCCCTACATTACAAACTCTGAAGGCCTATGGAACATAGACATGGGTATGCAATCTATAGGGGTCCTAGGCTCATCTACTTGTCTTTCCAAATCCACGTCCTCCCAAAGACTCATTTGATCGCGATGAAGGTTTAGTAGAGTTAATGTGTGAATGTCTCGCACAGGTATAAGCTCATCTGGTATGTCCTTTGGAATAACAACACTGGACTCCTCCAATACCGGACTCACCTCAGATGGTAACTCTACGCTAACCTTGGGTATAACATCAGGTGGCATCTCCATAATAATCTTAGGTGTGACCTCACTTGCCACGTATGCATATAACGTCAAATCAGTGTTAGTGTCTCTTTCAAACTCTTTGGCATTAACTATAGGAAGAGACTCAAGATGAAGTTTCATCACATCTTCACGACCACATGTCTTGACGTCCTCCTTTTTAGGGATGCTTTTGGGCGGGAGAGACTTCAAGACAATCATTTTGCGTCCATACAGAAACAAACGCGTATTCGAGCGACCGAATAGTGTTGCGTCCATGTCATACAACCAAGGCCTGCCCAAAATGATGTGGCCTATATCCATAGGCAAAACATCACACCACAACGTGTCTGTATAGGAACAAAACTGGATGGAAAATAGGACAACGCTAAGAAACCAGAATTGAAGATGCATCAACACATGAGACTCGATAGGGCTGAGGGTGAGGAACGACTAACATAACTAAGCGGTCCACGGTGCGAGCAGATACCACATTGATGCAACTACCACTATCAATGATCACCTTGCAGTTTTTGCCACCACACTTGGCATAAGTGTGGAAAATTGAATCCCTGCGCCAATCATCACTTTCTACAATTTGGCTTAAGGCGTGACTAATAATTGCAAGTGGCACAGTCTCAACTTGATCCCTAACTTGTGATTGGACATCTTCCCGAATGTCAGGGTTCGCCTGAAGGGAGGCTTCAAGCCGATTGACACGCGCATTCATCACGGTCAATTGAGTTGTGGTAGTCCTATTGTGCGCTTCAATAGACAGTTGTTGATAGCGTTAAGGGCTTTGTCAATCTGCTCTAGATTCATAGTGGGATGTAGGCCAAAACCAGGTCTTGAACAAGTAGGCATACACAAGGGCACTCTAAAGGAAACCCTAGGTCCTAGGACACTGTGATGACAATGATAGTACTAAGCTAGAGATCACGCCAGACACACTAACCAAAAAATTCAGCAAGTCGCTATCCTCAAATCTTATGTTGAAAAAATTCAGCACGATAGTAATCTAACGGTGCCTAACTAAAAATTCAGCAAAAGTGTAATCTGAAAATTCAGCAATGTGACAACTTGAGATTACTATGCTAAAATTTCAGCAATGGTATAAGGGGAAACGCTAGCTGAAAATTCAGCAATAGGATACTCCAACAAAAATTCAGCAATATGATCCTATATGCAATGAATGCTCTACTAACGCTAGATGTGACTCTACCTAGATGCAACATAAAAATTCTATGCTAAACCTATGGTCTCTGATACCAAATTTGATGCAGGACACATGATTTAATGCTAGCATGCAACGTGAAGATTGTGGAAGAGTCCATAAAGTAATTCAATTAACAAAAGATGCTAACCTTCCAATTAATTAAGAGTAAACAATATGAAATAAAATCTGATCTAACCTAAATCGCATGCCCGCATGCTAAGAAATCACATAAATCAATTAAGACTAGGACTAATGGAAGGATATCCAATTTAGCATATGCACGTTCCAAACCCAATGGACAGATTTGTAGGTATTATGATTAGGGTTAGGAAAGAGAAAAATCTGAAATTAGGAAAATAAGGGTTCATTGCAATTGGGGATTTTTGAATTAGGGTTTTTAGAAATTTGGGAAAATAAGAAATTGTAGGGTTTATACGGTTGTAATGGGAAGGAAAAGAGGAAGACAAGAGAAAATGAAGAATACCTTTCGAAGAAGAGAGGAAGAATGTAAGAGGAAGACGAAGAGGAAGGATGTGCCTTGGAATCCACCACCAAACAAGCTTCTACCCTTCCACAATTTAATTGGAAGGGAGGGTTTTTAAAAAAAATTAAAAAAAAAAAACTTAGAAAATGAAGAAAATTCCTTCACACAAGAGAGCTCCACTCTTCTTCTTTTTTTTCTTCTCAATAACACAACTAGGGTTGGAACTCCACCCACCCTGTGCTTTTATAATTAAAAATTCAGAATTAAAATCCAGTATAATTACAACTATGCCATTCACTTAAGCAAAGTGGCCCATCATCCAAAATAAGAAAACTAAAACATATATTATCAATCTCAACCATCAAATAACTCCTAAAAAATAACAAATAATATAAAGAAAGTAAGATCAGAGTCCAAGGGGCCACGATCTAAAAGATCTGGTGGCCTGATCAACAAGATCCAATGGTCGGATCGACACGAAATAGAAATCCTATTACTAAAATAGTCTCCTAAGCAGCCCATATGCATTATCCCAAGGTGGGGTCTTCCTGATGCACGTCCAATGCATGTGGGGTCTTCAAAATGGCCTGGCAGGCCCCGTCTGAAACTCATCTCCCATCCACAAAGCAAGTTACGCTAATATGGGTGGTCATCTCCATCTCTGGTACATCCGAGAAGGTCCTCTGATGTCCCCATCACCAACTTGAGGGGGACTGATGGAATATTTCATAGGGTCATTTCTGTAAATATGATATTAGTGGGCTTATTTGCAAATATTGCATAAAGTGGGTTGTTATGATGTACTCAAAAAAATCCCTACATATAATAGAGACATCTCACATTCTCTCTTTCTCCAACCCCTCTCTCACATTTTTCTCCCTTCCCTCTCACATTCCTCTTCTTTGATTCTTTCATTTTTCAATATATAGGATGATGCCATCTTATTCTCTGCTTATCTACATTCCAAGTTTTTCAAATATTATGGGATACTTGTTCGAAGTTGTTAGGGATGTGGAAGACGGGCTTGGCTGCTAAATCTGTCAGGCAGTTATATTGTTAAAATTCTGCATATTCTACCCTAATGTTGGTATCTTCTTTATAGCAAGTTTCATAAGAAATAACGAAGAACAACATTCCAATTGTAAGGTGGACACATCGTCAAAGGGTCGTGAGCACACTTGCTAACATTTCTTCATTCTCTTGAACATGTTCGTCCCACTGGAAAAGTCTTCTCAATAATCACTTCCTATTACTAATATTTTCATCTTTTCTTTCTAATGCAGTTTTATCATGGGGAAATACTACATGATCTTCATTGGCCGAGTTCCTGGAATTTACGACAACTGGTAGGACTACTGACAAGAAGTTGACAGATACAACGGATGCCGGCATCAGTCATTCAAGACGTTAGATGATGCAAGATCTGAATGGGAAAAACATGTACAGAAGATGCAGAACCTCCAGCGCCGACAATGGCAATCCGCTCACAATTCACTCCTGCACATTACTGGCGCACATAATGAGAACGTGTACTAGAGTGAAATCCACATGGAACAACCCAATCAAGGATCTCCAAAGGAAGCCTACACCAACAATCCCTTAGAAGGAAATAGTAGCGGTACACGTATAGACTCAATTCGCAGATCACATTGTCATCATTGCCACGATAGGGATGGAGCAACAGAAATAGACGAGCATTGGACTATTCACATCAACCGTTTGAAGGTGAAGGTTGTGGGTCGCATACTGATTGGGTTGTTGTTATTCTGTGTGGCGGTTTGGAGTCTATTTCTATGACTTCAATTTCTGGTTGGTCAGTTTGAGCTTTTGTAGTCTCTTTCAGTTGTGAAATTTTCACTTTCGTCAGTTACAATCTTCCATCAAATTTTCTGGAATTTTTTTTTGTAATGTGATGCGTGTAGTATTCTCAAATTCTGTTAGTATGATCAGAAATTTGTGCTTTAATGTAATTAATAGTTGAGATTATATGAGGCCAATGAGATGAGTGTTCTTCTGAACGTCCCTCAATGTCCAGAATGAGATGAGTGTTCTTCTGAACGTCCCTCAATGTCCCACGTTGGAAAAATAAACGGTGCAGATGCCCTTTGAAAAATTTACATCTCATCTCTGTTGGAATGCAGATTGGTCCTCACCATCTGATTGCAGGACTTTCATTATCTCTTGGGTCGCATTCGTATGGTGATCAACAATCGAAGTTTGTAAGTGGCTGTAAAAATAATCAGGAACCGTTTGCAGGTGGGCTCGGGAGAATGTATGGTATGCATGTGCACATGCGAAATACAATTTCAATTTTGCCCTGCCTATACGAGTGCTGAAAAGTTCAAAAACCAAACAAATAATTGTTTACAATCATCACTATTCAGTTATTTCCACCCTCATAAACAAACAGTGTCGTTCTAACAAGTGTTTCAGAATGTATTCAGTTCTATCAGCTGTATACCGTACAGATCCCCATATACAGTTCTGTCCAGCGGTGATAGGAAATCCAAACACACCCTAAATTTACATCTTTCTAGCCCCTAAATATTCTAGATGTTCCTTCAAAACTGACCAAACCATCTGAATGTTTTGTCAATCAATCCAGACCTTGCCAAACTCATTTGTGATAGAAAACTGTCGTCTTCACACGAAATGACATTGGATTGCATTAAATAACACACACTCATTTGTGATAGAAAACTGTCGTCTTCACACGAAATGACATTGGATTGCATTAAATAACACACACACACACACACACACACACACACACAAAAAAAAAACACGATGAACATAGCTCAACCAAAAAAAAAAACGATGAGCATAGCTCACTGTGTTATTGAGTACTTGAGTATTTACCTTCATTGTATCAACAGGATGCATTAGGGAAGTAGACAGCGCGCAAGCAAGGCCTCCTGCCAAAGCAGATTTTAGAACACTTTCAGCAGGTATTTCCACGGGTGGGGGAACGGCAACAACAGTAGCCGCTTCGAACCAAATACTCCTGTATGGAAAAGTACGTTAACATAAAACCTTCATTGTTTCAGCAGGTATTTCCACGGGTGGGGGAGCGGCAACAACAGTAGCTGCTTCGAACCAAATACTCCCGTATGGAAAAGTACGAAACAAGTATCTTAAAGGATGCTGGTTCCATGGAAAGATCAAGAATTAAATACTATGCAGAACTGCATTAAGATGGAAATCAACATTACACCTACCTTGTGTAAATCTGATTTTTTGTATTTTCAGTAATATAAATGACTGTACAAGTACACAATGTTATCACATGAAGTAGGAAAAAAGTGGTGCATCTATCAATAAGGGTTGGTGTAAAAATCGACTCCTTATCAAGAATCTAACTATAAATACACAGGTAACAAAACTAAATTGAAAGAATATTATCAGAAGAATCTAACTACACATACACATATGTAACAAAATTAAATTGAAAGAGATTTGAAACCAGCAGCACCTTGAGAGATTTGACTGGAGGAAATGCAAGTCAATATGCTTCTGGTTTAAAATCACATAGATGAACAAAGCAAACAGGCAGCAAGAAGAAATTCACCTTGGGAATAGAACTTAGGATTCTCACGCACATGTAACTCCATGTGACAAGAAATGTAGAGCAAGTATGAAATTTAAAAGAAAAAGGAAGAACAAAACATGACTCATGAAGATTTTTAAAAAGACAAAAAACCTCAACAACCTGACCTCAACCACTCCAACTGCAATCCACAAAAGACAACCGCTGGAATTTGTATGTTATAAGCATTGCTTTATTAGCCGCAAGTCTCTATGCTCTAGGTTTATTTATACAAAACCTACCACTCAAGCCTTAAAAAGGCAACAACTCTTGAATTCTGAAAAGAAAAATAAATAAATAAATAATGAAACAGAGACTAGCCATTTTGCATCCAATTGCTATAGAAAGGCCTGTGGCTTTTCCTAGTAGTAATGAGAAATCAAATGATGTATCTAGATCTCGAATGCAAATACATCGTCCTTTATCTATTGACATGGGGATTTATTAAGGATAGGGGCAAAAGCACATAAGATATGTATGAAACCAGATGTATCATTTATGACTTACTGGTTGTCTTTGAAAATTTTCAGATTCTTTTAAGACACAATACAGCCAATACCTTCATTGAATCAACAAATTCTACGTCGCAATGATCTCACAGACAGATCCCTAGATTTGCCACACAGAGAATCTTGAATAATGACTTTGTATAATGCATTAAAAAGACATGAAAAACAGCAATAGCCAAAGAAAATATATCATCATCATCATCGTCATCATCAAGCCTCAAACCAACTAATTGGGGTCAGCTACACGAATCCTGTTACACCATTCCACTCTATCACAAGACTGTATCCTCAGTTATGCCATAGGTTCTCAAATCTTTTCTTACTACCTCCACCAGCTTTCTGTTGGGCCTTCCCTTGCCCTTTTAGAGCCTTCGGCTTGGACCGACTCACTCCTACTAACCGTTGTAGTTCTTGGTCTCTATTGCACATGGCCAAACCATCTAACTCTACTTTCCTCATCATCTATAGGTGCTACTCCTAAGTTACCTCAAATGCACTCATTCCCAATTCTGTCCTTCCTGGTCTTGCCATTCATCCATCTCAACATCCCCATTTCCGCTACACTCATCCAAAGTAAATATATATTACTAAGTATTAACTACAACAATAGCACAATGATTAGACAAGTTTATAGAATAAGAAAACAAATGACAAGTGCACGATATGAAAACATAGCCAGTACGACATGGTTGTCTCAATTTGATGTTGACAAGGATCATGCCTCAAGCCTCTCTTGGAGCAGTTTGGAATTGTCTTTTAAATGACAGATTGGCAAAAGTTTTACCATCAGCTACCCAGCAGGTTAAAAAAAAACTTTCTTACCCCAGCTCTTGGAACTGGCATATAAAATGCTCACACCAATACCCATCAAATACCATCACAATCCCACCTAGAATTTTTCCCCATCCCATCCCAAACAATTAAATGCACAGACCTAAGGGCGAGCAGTAAAAGTAGCTTCATGGAGTGGAAGCCGCCAAGCAAACCCCCAAAATGTTTGTTTGTACAAGCATACATGATAGCTATGGATCCCATTAAAATGTCATGATCTGTTAGAAAGTTAAAAAGGGCTGTTTGGAATGTTAATTATGTTAATTGGGTTGTTTAGACTTCATTGTATGTGTATGGTAAGTGTTTAGGCCCATAAGAGTAGTATTTATGTCATTACATAAGGAGGGCAAACTTGTAATTTCCCTATTTTTTTAGAGAAGTAATAAAACATGAGGTGAGGACGCGTGGAGGGTAGACTCTCCAACTGTCCCACTCTCCTTTCCTCTCTACTTTCTCTTTCTTTTCTATATTTTCTCTTATCTCCTTGTTTCGTACTAGTCTACATGGTATCAAAAGCATGATTGGGTAAGATTCGGGCCCCAAATCTCCTCGTTTTAAATCCCTAATCTATGGATCAAGTACTGGAGGCCCCCAAAAACTCTAGCGTGCTGATCTGACCTTAAGGAAAGAGTATCCCGCATTGCTTTTGTGCAGAAAATAACACATTTTCTGTGTTTTTCATCAAGTAAATGGAATTGCCTGCAAAAGGGAGGGTAGGAGCCTCAGCATGAAGAAGAAGGCTTGCTGATTTTTCACATAAAGGTGATGCGCAAGTTGATTTTCTTCCGTTATTTCGTTTAGGAAGCTTCTTCTTTTTTCTTTTTTCTTTTGGTAGACTTGTCTATTCGTAACATTGTGTGAGATTTATGACTGATGTTGAAGTGAATTCTAGACGAAAAAGGGCTGGAAAGTCCTATGTGATATTGTTGTGAGTAGTTGTACATAAATTTGATCATAGATCAGCGTTTTTTCTGTATAAGTTGAAGTAAATTAGTTACAAGGTAGCTATGGAGCCGAAAGGTGTGGTCATTGGTCCCTCATCACCAAAAGTGTTTGGATCTTTATTTAATGTGTCAATAACATCTGCGAAACTGAATGGGAAGAATTACCTTCTCCAGGTTAAATCTGTTGAAGTATTTCTCTTAGTCCGAGAAAAGGCTCACATCCTGACGGAATCTAAACTAAAGGAATCTGATCCTAAATATAAACAGTGGATGCATGTGATGCCTATATTAGATCTTGGTTGTGGAATAATATGGAACCTAAAGTCAGTTCCAATTTGGTGATCTTGAATACTGCGAACGATGTTTGGGCTACCATGAAAAAGATGTACTCCTTAGAGCAGAATATCTCTTGAGTCTATCAATTGTATGATGAGATTTTCTCATTCCAAAAGGGAGATAAATCCCTTTGTTGAGCATTTTGCCAAACTAGCTAGCATGCGGGATGATGATGGGGACATCACATGCACACTCACGCCCCTACGCACGTACGAAGGAGGAGGGGCCCACCATCGATCTGGATCGATGACGACGTCCAAGGAGGGCCTCCTAGCTAGATGACTACGTTTTATTCCCTTGGAGTGGACCCGATCATCATGTGAATCCCACCATGGATTCTCATGATCGTGGCCCACTATTCTAAACAATCTAGTACTTTGAGTTTTGGTTATTTTTGTTATTAGGAACATCATGGATGGTTTAAATTGCTTTGATTAGTTGTTATTTGTGGTTACTTCATCTCTAAGTAATAGATTGCGCACATGGCGCGAGTTTTGGGGTATAGGATTTTATTTTAAATAGACACCCCTTATAGTCTTTTTCTCATGGAAGATTGAATAAAATTTCTGTGTTTTCCTGCTCCTTTCTGAGTTGTAAAAGTGTAATTAGTTGCAAAACTCTCCCTTCTTCGAAGGGCTAACTACCGTGGTGCGAAGCCACACCCATCCCGATTCACCCCTACCTTCTATCATCCATATTCCTCTTCTCTTACAGTCATTCCACCTGCAAATTCATCGTTATTTTGCAGTTATTCCTTTTCTATTGCAGATTTCCAGAATCTGGCCCTGCAAGAGGGCTGAAACTTCGGCGGATCACCATACACGAACCGTACATCAGATCAAGCCGAAACTTGGGGGGTTTGTAGCCCAGCTCTGGCCGACTAGACCCAAGGAGGGGTTTTCTAGGTTCGTGGGCCCCATGCACGTGTGGACAGCCACCAGCGCATGTGCGTCAGGCCTAACTTGTCCACACGCGCGGGCTAGCGTCAGGTTCACTCTTTCCTCTCTTTTACTCCCCTCTTACTTGATTTCCCTAACCCTAGATTGTCTTAAATCCCAATTTTCACGCCTTTTTCTTCAACCTAAGGTTCCCTGAATTGAAATCTGTGAATCCCTTGGATTAGGAAAATATTTCTGTGCATGTGTGGATGAATTTACTCTCCTTTGAGTAGTGTTTGGTCTATAACTTTTATTGATCTAGCCCTAGCATGTGTTGGCCTGGACCCGCATAGATTCCCCTTGATTGAGTGCTTGACTTTATGTGGGATGTGGAATTTGTGTGACTGTTTCTGAACTAGTATGATCTAAAGCCTGGAATCTTGCATAGCATCTTTAAATTTTCATGTCCTGCATCGAATTTGGTATCAGAGCTTAGGGTTCTTGTAGGGGAATGCATTGCATGTTTAGGGTTTAGTCTATTCACGTTTAGTTTGCATTAACTCTCATCATAG
The DNA here is from genome assembly GCF_029962835.1 of Magnolia sinica. NCBI lineage: Eukaryota > Viridiplantae > Streptophyta > Magnoliopsida > Magnoliales > Magnoliaceae > Magnolia > Magnolia sinica. The sequence continues at coordinate 63,007,893 of NC_080576.1, forward strand.
AAGTCTTGTAGGATCATTTAGTTTCATTTAAACTCATATAGTTGTGTTAGAGGGCCTTTAAGTTGGGTGGTTGTATGCCCACATGGACTGGTCGCGGTTTTTGTTTGCACCCTACGCTAAACATGGAGCAATTGCAAGAATCAATGGACAACATAACCCTGCAGTTTGAATCTTTGGGTAAGCGCTTGGAACAACGAATTGATCATCGTCTTGAAAAAATTAATGTGCGCGTTACCCAATTAGAGACCTCCGCCCGGGCAAACCCCACTATTGGGGAAGATGCCCAATCTCAAGCAGGTGGTCGGGAGGATAGACCAAGGAATAAAGGTGGCCAAGGAATCAGTTATGGGCGTGCACCCGTGCACCCACCCCGTGAGGGACATCAAGACCACTATGACCTCAATGCGCAACTCCTCAAGGGAGTTAGAATAGATGCCCCCACGTTTGATAGCTACTTGGACCCTAAAGCTTTTCTAAATTGGTTGACTGATATGGACCACTATTTTAAGTGGTATGACATGTCGGATGCTCGTCGAGTTCGATTCGTCAAGATGAAGCTTGTGGGCCAAGCAAAGAGGTTTTGGGCTACTGTAGAGCGAAAGAAAGAAAGAGCGAGGGAGCTCCCAATGGTCCATTGGAGAGAAATGAAAGAAACTCTTAAGGAAAAATACCTCCATTTTTCTTACCATTTGAAGTTGGTTGAGGAATAGCAGTCTCTTCGACAGGGTTCCATGAGTGTTGCTGAATACATTGAAAAGTCTGAAGAGTACTTGACCCACTGTGAAGTTGATGAGGACCCCGTACTCACCCTTGCTCGATTTAAGACGGGCCTCTCTTCTGACATTAGGAGAGTTGCTCACCAATGACATAAACACTCGTGTTGAAGGTCGAGCAATACCTCGAAACACCTGTGGAAAGGCTGTTTGAGCCTCACGATTCTAGCGCTAAGGCCAACCCTTCTGGGGCTAAGCCTAGCACTGGATATCAATACAAGCCTTCCAATAGTGTTCAATCTGGACCCAAGGATGATAAGGGTAAAGGGGTTGTTGAGTCTAGCTCGCGCAAAAGTGATGCAACTGGGTGTTTTAGATGTCAGGGGTTTGGTCACTTTGCCCACTAGTGTGGCACGAGAGAGGGCACCAAGGTGTTCCTTATTGATGAGCAAGTAGAAGTAGTGCACCCAGAAAGTGACGGTGAGGAGAAAAAATATGAACCGGTAGAAGCCCCTAGTGATGGGGAAGAGGGAGCGCAAGCGTCTGCGACCCTTGCAGTTATGCGTCGCGCTTTTACACAAGCAAATAATACCAATGATTGGCGCCGTTATTTTGTTCCTATTCAGTTTGGGTCATATATAGCCACACTTTGGTGTGATGTTGTTCCTAGGAAGCCTATCGATTTTGTCCCTATGTCACTATCCCATAGGCCATCAGAGTCTGCAGAGTCCTTTGTGCATCACATTCATTCATTGCATCAAGAAATCAGGCAGAAGATCACAACTAGTAATGAACATTACACACTTTCTGCAGACCAACATAAACGTTTTAAGGAATTCAATGTAAGGGACTTTGTGATAGTCCGCAGCAGGCCAGAGCGGTACCCTTAGGGAGTCGTTCGTAAATTACATGCGAGTAGCGCTGGACCATTCAAAATTATAAAACGAAACGGTCTCAATGCGTATGTGGTAGATCTTCCACCCTCCATGGGAATTAGTTCCACATTCAATGTGGAGGATCTGGTTGCATTTCAGGGGACCACTAATGCATTATCCAGCCTTTCGCCTAACCACCCTAATTCCCCAGACTTTTTCCTTGATCCATAGCCCTTTCCCGACCCATCTTCCCAACCTCTACCTCCTATATCTAACCTTTCTGACCCATCTTCCTAGCCTATCTCCCATACCTACCCTTCCCGACCCATTTTCCCAGCCTCTACCTCCCATACCTACCTGTCTCGATCCATCTTCCCAGCATCTACCTCTCATACTTACCTTTCCCACACCCAAAGAGGAGATAGAGGATATTCTGGACCATCAGATAATATCCACGTCGGACGACGGTTTTATAAGTACCTGGTTACGTGAAAGTCACACCCAGCTTCAGACAATACGTGACTCACTGAGAAACGCATGAAATTCACTGAGGAGGAGCTTCGGAGACTTGATCCTGACATCTTGGAGTGGTTCAGGAGTTTTGTTTCGCCGGTGGCGAAATTTTCGCAACCAGGGACAGTTGATGGGGACATCACGCGCACACTCACACCCCTACGCACGTACACAAGGAGGGCCCCACCATCAATCTAGAATGAAGACAACGTCCAGGAAGGGCCTCCTAGCTAGAGGACTGCGTTTTGGTCCCTTGGAGTGGACCCGATCGTCATGTGAATCCCACCATGGGTTCTCATGATCGTGGCCCACTATTATAAACGATCTAGTACCTCGAGTTTTGGTTATTTTTGTTATTAAGAACATCATGGACGGTTTAGATTGCTTTAATTAGTTGTTATTTGTGGTTACTTCATTTCTAAGTAATAGATTGCGCACATGACGCGAGTTTTAAGGTATAGGATTTTATTATAAATAGACACCCCTTGTAGTCTTTTTCTCATGGAAGATTTAATAAAATTTCTGTGTTTTCCTACTCCTTCGTTGTGAAAGCCTAATTGGGTGTAAAACCCTCCCTTCTTCGAAGGGCTAATTACTGTGGTACGAAGCCATACCCATCCCGATTCGCCCCTACCTTATCCCATCCATATTCCTCCTCTTACAGTCATTTTACCTGTAAATCCATCGTTATTTTGCAGTCATTCCTTCTTTACAGCAGATTTCAGAATCTGGCCCTGCAGGAGAGTTGAAACTTCGACAGAGCACCATGCACGAACCGTACGTCGGATCAGGCCGAAACTTGGGGAGTTTGTAGCCCAGCCCTGGCCAACCAGACCCAAGGAGGGGTTTTCTAGGTTCGTGGGCCCCATGCACGTGCGGACAGCCACCAGCACATGTGCGTCAGGCCTGGCCTACTGTCCACACGCGCGGGCTGGCATCAAGTTCACTCTTTCCTCTCTTTCACTCCTCTCTTACTTGATTTCCCTAACCCTAGATTGTCTTAAATCCCAATTTTCACGCCCTTTTCTTCAACCCTAGGGTTCCCTGAATTGAAATTTGTGAATCCCTGGGATTGGGGAAATATTTTTGTGCATGTGTGGATGAATTTACTCTCCTTTGAGTAGTTTTTGGTCTATAACTTTTATTGATCCAGCCCTAACATGTGTTGGCCTAGACCCGCATAGATTCCCCTTAATTGAGTGCTTAACTTTATGTGGAATGTGGAATTTGTGTGACTGTTTCTGAACTAGTATGATCTAAAGCCTGGAATCTTGCATAGCATCTTTAAATTTTCATGTCCTGCATCGGACGAACTCTCAATATATCACCCCATTACTTCAGATGTTACTTTAGAAGATATGGAAGACATAAAACTCTTATCCAGTTTGCCAAAAGAATATCAGTCAACTAAAGATAAAATTTTAGGTGGCATATAAATCCCTTCAGTTGTGGAAGTTACTAGGCTTCAGAGAGTCTCTCTTGCAAATGACTCTGACAACGCTCACGGTAATGTTTTCATAAGGCTGCATTGGCCACTACATCTAGTTACATTAGTTTATGAGGAGTCCATTGCGATTGGACAAGTCATGGTATTAATCGTGGTGACAGAGGAAATAGGTTACCCCAATGGGAGGTGAAGGTGATTGTGGTGGTAGAGGAGACCATGTATGCAATCATTGTGACCTGATAAATCACACCATGGATTTTTGTTGGGATCTTCATGGAAAGACTCCTGAGGGCTAATCAAGCTCTAATGGTGGATGATCCCTATGTTGATGGTAGACCCACTCCTACTTCGTCGAATGTCGGTAGTAATCAAATTAGTGTCACACTATCACGGGAAGAATATAATGCAGGGGCATTTTCACACCGAGCTTGAGTGGGGTTGCCTGTGGGATGCAGGGGCACACTCGGGGTGGGCGGGGCCCACGGGGGAGGTCTCATGTTCGAGACTCCTCACCGGGGGTGATTAATGCGCATTTCACACCAAGCTCGAGTGGGGTAGCCTGTGGGATGCAGGGACACACTTAGGGTGGGTGGCCCGTGTGAGGCGGTACATATGTGATTTGGGGCCCACGAGGGGGGGTTCGGCCGAGGTCCTAACCCATGAGATGTGGAGCCTGGGCTATGAGATAAAGGGATTAATTCGTCATGCTCTAACAATTCGAGCTTTTAGAACAAGTGGTTAATTGTCCTGCATCAAATTGGTATTAGGGCGGGAGGTCTCGTATTCGAGACTCCTCACCGAGGGTGATTAATGCAGGGGCATTTTCACACCGGGCTCGAGTGGGGTCGCCTGTGGGATGCAGGGGCACACTCGGGGTGGGTGGGGCCCATGGGGGAGGTCTCGTGTTCGAGACTCCTCACTGGGGGTGATTAATGCGCATTTCACACCGAGCTCAAGTGGGGTAGCCTGTGGGATACGGGGACACACTCGGGGTAGGCGGCCCATGTGAGGCGGTACCTATGTGATTTGGGGCCCATGAGTGGGGTTCGGCCGAGGTCCTAACCCATGAGATGCAGAGCCTGGGCTATAAGATAAAGGGATTAATTCCCCATGCTCTAACAGTTCGAGCTTTTAGAGCAAGTGGTTAATTGTCCTGCATCAGAATATGCATGGTTTCTCTTTTAGTTACGTCAAACAATGCTCCTTCCACCTTTATGGCCAGCCACTTGGACTCAGTCAAGTATGACTCTTGTCATCTCATCCCTCTGTAGACCATCGATTTTGAGGTGTTAGATAGTATCTTTGGTAACCGCAGTTCTTTTTCCTCGTTTGATCATTTTCACCAAATATGTGTGTGATGTTAGTTAATGGCATCTCAGACATTGTTGTTGGACTTGGTACTACTCAGCCTAATGTGTCTTTGTCATTATCTTCTGTCTTGTACGCCCCCAAATTTCCTTTCAGTCTTTTATCTGTAAGTAAACTAACAAAATCTCTAAACTATTTTGTCTCCTTCTTTGCTTCTTAATATATTTTTTAAAGAACAAAAGACAGGCAGGATGATTAGTGGAGGTCATAAGAGGAATGGTTTGTATTATTTGGAGAGGGAATCAATAGGTATTGCAATGCTTCTTGAGGGTCCTACAATTCAATGGAATCATTATTTGCGTCATCTCTCCAAAATTGCAAACTCATGTTTCAGTCCTTCCAAATGTGTCGAATTTAGAGTGCAAAACATGCCAGCTAAGTGCGCATCATTGAACTCATTTTCCATCTAGGGTTGATACAAGGAGTAATGTTCCACTTATATTAGTTCATTACGATTTGTGGGGACCAACTCAAGGCCTTAGTTTGTTAGGCTTTAAGTACTTCGTCCTTTTGTTGATGATTTTTCTAGAATGGCATGGTTATATCTCATGAAACATAGGTCGGAAGTTTTTCATGTCTTTCAGAATTTTCATAGTAAAATAAAAACTCAGCTTGGTGCAAATTTGTGTGTGTTTAGACTTGATAATGCTTTGGAATTTATTTTTCAGGACTTTTAAACCTATGAACAAAGTCAGGGCATATTATTCATCAAACCTCTTATGCTCATACAACTCAATAAAATGGTGTGGTTGAGCGCAAAAATAGACATTTGATTGAAATTACTCATGCTTTGTTATTAAAAATGAATGTTGCACAATCTTTCTGGGGTGATCTAGTTCTTACTATGTGTCATTTGCTGAATAGGATACCGTAATCAATTTTTGATGGCAAAACACCGTTCTCATTATTATTTTATATCTAACAGTGATTTTTGTTCCGTCCAAAGTGTTTGGTTGTACTTTTTTTATTCGCCTGCTTGGGTTTGGTCAAGATAAAATCCCGCCTCGTTCTGTTAGATGAATCTTTCTAGGATATTGTCATACTCAAAAAGGTTATCGAAACTATTGTCCTTCACTTAAAAAGCAATGTATGACAACTGATGTTACCTTTTTTGATAATGTCTTGTTTTATAATAAAAACAAAGGGGTTGCCAAAGCCACGCCTGTGAAAGTGACATTATCTAATGTTTTTCCTCTGGATTTTGTCGTTGAGGAGCCACCACCTCAAAAGGATTTCATGCAGACATATCACAGAAAAGAGAGAGAAACAGACACACAAACAGACAGAGAAAAAGAGAGAGAAAATACCAAGTATCACAGACTATTCCCTCTCAATCCACACCATCAGCTACTACACCTAATGAGATTCTCACTTCTTCTAAGTCTATAGAGATTGTCAATAATCTACCTATTGTGATTCGTAAAGGTAAACTTTCATGTGTTCTTCATCCAATCTTCAATTTTGTTACCTTCAATCAAATATCCACAAATTATCAAAAGTTTGCTCTTGCTTTACGCCTTTATCTGACGTCTTCATCCCTAAGACAATTTAGGGTGCATTATTAGATGAAAATTAGGAAAGGACTATGAACGCAAAGATGAACACCATGCATTCCAATGATACATGGGAAACTAACTTATTTGTCATCGGGTAAGACACTAGTTAAGTGTAGATGGGTTTACACAGTAAAAAATTTGCCTGATGGATCAATTGATCGTTACAAAGCTAGGTTAGTTGCCAAGGGGTACACTCAAGTGTATGGAGTCGATTATCTAAATATATATTTTTTCCTAGTGGGCAAGCTCAATTCGGTTCGACTTGTTATATTAATAGTTGCAAATCCTTATTGGCCCCTATTTCAACTAGATATAAAGAAAGCATTTCAGCATAGATATTTACACAGAGAGGTTTATATGGAGCAACCTCATGGGTATATGGTGCTTATGGGGAATCTTATAAAGTGTGCAAATTAAATGCCTATATATGGACTGAAGCAGCTATCAAGAGCCTGGTTTGAAAAGTTCAATTCTGTGGTGGTATCGTACGGGTTGAAGAGTAAAGTATATCATTAAGTTTTCTTGAAACATACTTCATCTGGCTATATTGTACTTATTGTGTATGTGGACGACATTATAATGATATGTGATGACTTAGGGTATGGAAAAGTTGAAGTTGTATCTTCGATTTCAATTCCAAATCAAAGATCTTGATCTTCTTCGATTTTTTTGGGCATTAAAGTGGCGAGATCTAGAGCTGGAATAAAACTAACCTTGGTCGTCTTCGATATTTGCCAAGCATTGAGGTGGCGAGATCTGGATTGGAAGAAAACTATGTCAAAAGAAATATTTTGTGACTTGTTGGAAAAGATAAGTATGCTAGGTGCCAAAACTACAAATATACCGATGGACCCTCATCTCAAACTTGAGCCTGAAGAAGAAGAGTTTTTGGCATATCCTGGCATGTACGGAAGGCTTGTCGGCAAGCTCATCTATTTGACCGTCACCATACATGACATTGTCTCTTTTGCTGGCATGGTAAGTCGGTTTATACGAAGTCCCAGAGCCCCACATTTAGTTGCAGTTATGATAATCCTCAAGTACAAGGTGTATATTTGGGAAATGTAATGTCATTACCTTTCAAATAGCTGGTTATTCAAATGCAGATTATGCAGAACCAGTGGTCAACTATAGGTTACTATACCTTCCTGGGTGGTAATGTGATTACCTGGATTCGTAAGAAGCAAAATGTGGTTGCTAGGTCAAGTGCTGAAGCGGAATATAGATCAATGACACCCACAACTTATGACCTTGTCTAGCTGAAATATCTTCCTAAGGAATTAGTGTTCGTAGTTCGAATTTCAATGCCTTTACACTGCAACAATCAAGTTGTTATACATATTATCAATAATCCAATGTTCCATGAGAGAACGAAGCATATAGAGGTCGACTGCCATTTCATCCAGGAAGATATCTTAGAAAGAAATTTACACTCATTGTATTTCATCCCACGATCAAATTGCAGATTAATTCACTAAAGCACTTGGGAAGTCTCAATTCGAAAAGCGTTGTAATATTGTTAATTGGATCGGTCGGGCTTTATCGTATGTGTTAGGGTAGTGTTTAGGCCCATAAGAATAGTATCTTTGTGTCATTACTTAAGGAGGGCAAACTTGTAATTTCCCATTTTTTAATGAAACCCTAATAAAACATGAGATGAGGATGTGTGGAGGGGTACTCTCCAGCCATCCCACTCTCCTTTCCTCTCTCTAATGCACCTCCCCATCTCCAAGATCGTTAGCCCCTTGGTGTGATTTATTTGGGTACATTCAATGTTCCAAAATGCACTTCCAAAGCTTGTTTGCAATCCAGCATAAGTTGAACTAAAGCTGATCTCAGTTCCTTGATTCTTCAAATTGACCTCAGTTGCACTTTTTGTCAGTCGCATGAGGAAACCACCAGCCACCTATTTTTCTGTTGTGGCCTCACTGCTTGGATCTGGAATTGCCTCCTTACCAAGTTCCACATTGTCACCAATCACTCTCTTAATGACACTGATGCTTTAATGTTACAATTCCAAGTTGTTCCCTCACCATCTTTGGAATGGAACCTTGCTGAGCTCTTATACACCACTGCAATAGTGCACATTTGAAGAGAGTAAAATAGATGTATATTCAAAGGCAAATCCAATCAGAGCAATATTGTTCTGACATAATATGGTCATAAACAGGATGTTATTCATGGGTACTTCCCTAGTTCCCACCCCCTGCCTGACTCCATTAAAGCCATGTGGGACCTCCAACCATGACTCTGTTTATCTATTCTTGTTTTCGTTTTTGTTAGTTGTGCCCAGTCTGTGGGCTTTTCTAAGTCTTTTGCCTTTTTGCCTTCATGATTACTTCCCATGGATGATAATATAATTTACTTGGTTGACTCAAAAAAATATGGTCATCGTTGTTCTTGATGCCTAATGGAAAACATGAAGGGAATATCAGTAAGGTCAAAGCTGAAGTTTGCACCTTTGGTGTGCTCATGATCGAACTAACAGCTCTAAAATGGAGACCATAAAGGCATCATTCTAGATTCTCTCAAGATGCAAAGAAGGATACAAATTTTTATAAGGCCATAGTTGTTGAGACGCCCTCATGAAATCACGGCCCAAAAGGGACTACATGAGGAAGTGAGGTCGAGCCCTATGGGAGAGTTTTTTACTTCCTTCAGTGCCACACTGATTCCTAGATATTATAATAATATGAGTATACGACATACTGAGCAAGTGCATCATAGGTGCCTATGGGGACAATTGGACGAATGCATGGTAGAAGAATGCATGATTTTAGGAAAACTTAGCCCGAATCTGCATTTGAAGCTTCCTAGGAAGATTTATTATTTCAATGACAATTTGGAATAAGATGTAAATGACATACAGGTCCCAAGATAATAGAACATAAAATACCAGGAAAATTGTAAATGATGCAGATACCGCTAAAACTAATCCTAACAATTTAAGCAGTACAGAATTACCCAAATCCAATTGCCATCTAGAAGATGAGAAAACTAAGGGAATTACAAGCTTCAAGAGTTTATCATAAGATAGTTGCACCATGTTTGTAGCTCTATTTGAAAACTCAAATAAAAACTCCAAAACTCAGCCAATTCGACTTGAATCAATCAGGTTTTATCAACACTCAAGAAAAACCAAATTTGGTCTTGATTTGGTAAGGATCATTCAAAAGTCAAAACTTGACTTAGTCAACTCAACTCAAATTTTAAATATCAGACATTACTGAGGCTGTGTATTCAAGATTCTACAGAATTCGACATTGTTACTCGACTCGACATGACTCCACAGACTTTCAAGTCAGACAAGTTTGAGAGTTATATACTATGGGCTGTAGAAGAAAGAAAAAGTCAGGGATACTCTTCAAGGCCCTCTCCAACTAGCAATGGTTTCCTGTCAGGATGAGTTTATCTACGTCAAGCAACCACTTCAGGTTAAGAATAAGGCCCGAGACTCCAAATAAATATACTGATCTATTCTTTCCTAGTATCTCTTGGTGGACAAGAACCAGCTACTATAAATGGTTCCAGATGTTGGTACCACCTGTAAATCATCTAGGTAACTTTAGAATATGCAGGCATAACCAGTACTTTTAGCATTCATTAGTGCTCTAACAACCGCTATTATTGGCAACTAACGAAAAATCTGATAACGAAAAGCCTGACAATCTAAATGTGAAAGAACATGAAAGTTGCAATGAGTCTAAATCAACTTTTTGCGGCTGCAATATCCCCTTCAAAATGAAGAAACAAATCCACCATCTTGACACAAAGTACAGGAGCCAGTTATATATCCTTCCTCCAAAACAATGTAACTTGGACACGAGTGTCTCAATGTTGGATGTGGATACCTGTGCCTTGTATATTGTCCGTTAAAAGTCAGGTTCACCCCATGTCAGTACAGATTTAAAGCACTAATCATCACAGGCTATTTTATTCATTTATATTTGAAAAATCCAAAAGCTACTGATAATAAATAAAACCTAAACTCAGTGTATTAAATAGCGTGGTAGCATAGCGTGTAGCATATGCTACATAGCATAGCGTACAAAAAACGCTACGTAGCATATAAAATAGCATAAATATGCAGTAGCGTACGCTACACATACGTAGCATGTAGCGCATATCGCGTACGCCTCAAGACTACCGTAAGAATTTTAAAATAAAAGTCATTTTAGTTAAAAACTTGTTTTTAAATGGTGGTGACTGGGCATCTTTCCTTTTGAGTAGGTGGTGGTAGACTCATATTATAAGTCTTTTTAAAAAAAAAAAAAAAAACTTAAAACAATCGCAATAGGGCTTTTGAACAGCCCTATTGCAATGCCGCAGCAGCTGCAGGTTCCCCATTTTTGAAGCTTTGATTCCAAGATTTTGAAGAGCCCTTTCTCAAATCCGATTTTTGGAGTTCAATCGGAATTACAAGAGCATCATCTTGCTGGAATTTCAGGAGTATTGAAGCCCAAACAAGGGAGAAATCGCATATCCCTCTTTTCGCAGCCACGCGGACACGTAGCTCCCAAAAATCAATTTTCGGTTGATTAAATCTCTATTTAAGGTATGTTTTGGCCCTTTAATCATTGTTAATGAGTTTTATTTTTATTTATACTGAAATGTCGTGTTATTTTTTCATTTTTTCAATTTTTGTTCTTTTTATGGGGGCTGTGGTGTGTATGACATGGATTTGACTCATCCAACTATCACGTGGGACACATGCATGGGGTTCACTGTAGTGTTCTATGCCACGGCCCACATGTGTGGGGGTCCTCTGTGGTGTTTTATGCCATGGCCCACATGCGCGGCCATGGCCCACATGTGTGGGGTCCTCTGTGGTGTGTGTATGGCATGGCCCACATGCGTGGGGACCATTGTGGTGTGTATGGCATGGCCCATATGCGTGGATTCCACTGTTGTGTGTGTATGGCATGGCCCACATGCACGGGGTCCACTATGGTGTGTGTATGGCATGGCCCACATGCATGGGGTCCACTGTGATGTATGTTTTTTTTGAAGAATATGACATTTATATATTTTGCTTTTTTCTTACTATTTAATAGTTATCATATTTTTCTTTTCTTTTTTTAATTAAAAAATAGAAGTATTGTGTAGCTTACGCTACACGCTATGCTATTTCGCTACACGCTATGGAGGGTTGAACGCTACGCAACACGCTACCGCTATTTAAAACACTGCCTAAACTTCAATTAATTATCTATGAAGATGGTTCCCAATGGTTATTTTTTCCTTGGTGAATCAACAAGGAGCTCGGCCAAGTTAATTCAGATAGGTTAAGAACCTCGCCTGTTCACACTATGGATAAGTACCATACATAACTAGGCCGGGTTTTGCAATGACTCGGCCAATCCACCAAGTTGTAGAAACTCAGCCCGAGTTGGTCATCATCATTTAAGCCTTATCCCAACTAATTGGATCAGCTACATGAATCCTTTTCCACCATTCCACTGTATCAAGTGCTATAACCACAGTCAGACCATAGGTCATCCAGTCTTTTCTTACTACCTCCACCCACATCCTTCTGGACCTTCCCCTTGCCCTTTTAGAACCTTCAACTTGTACCAACTCACTCCTATCTTGGTCTCCATTACACATGGCCAAACCATCCAAGTCTATATTCCTCATCTTATTACTGTTCAGATTCATGTTTGAAGTTATGGCATAAGTTTGACGCTAGCTGTCAACCTAACACCACCACCATCCTTTATCCAGGCTGGGGACCAGCAATGAGAACATAAAACTACCACAGGTGCAACTCGAGTCAGTATGTGTAAAATTTTGCTGAAATCAAGACTAATCCTTGGTGTAAATGAATGAGTTTTCCTTCTTTTTCTAATTGTCTTTAACATTTTATTTTTATTTTCAATTCTCTATTTATTAATATCCTTATTTGGATTTTACACCTATTTATTTCCAAATCCCAATCTCCCATGTTTCTCCTCTCTAAATCAAATCTTCTCCTTTATAAGCTACTTCTTTTTCTCATGTTATTTAAAATTGTACTCCTAGGGTTAGATCTAAACTATTTGTCAGGTCTGTCAATGGCATTTAGATTCACATGGCTTAAATAGCTTGAACTATTAGATCATCCTGGTCTTCCAATTAATAGACATTTTTTCCTGTTGAATAGGAATTGTTTTTCCTGATCCTTTTCAGTGTTAATTAGTAGACCGCTGATCAAATAGTTAAGATTGTCTAATTAGTGTGACTTTTGAGTTAATGGCCACTCCACAATAGGGCACACCTGATGGATAGCTCAAATCTAATGCATATATATCATATGTACTGTTTTAGATCATGGATACTCAGGGAGATATATACTACATTGACCTTCTCTCTAGAAGCACATTTCACACCTTGAACAACCGATGTTGCACACTTAGGGCTCATGCCATTATTCCAATGGTCCATTCCTTTTTTCAACTGGCCAATCCTCACCATTTTTCTAAAGACTCCATGTAACAGTTTCCAGTAAGGGTTCAAGCTGGAGCCAACATTGGCAAAAACTAAAGATAAGTTAGACCTAGTCAAATTTTATGAGACTCATCAAAGTTACCCAACTGACTCATCCGAGTCCTGACTCATTGATTGACTGAGCCAAGTCTAGGCTCCTAGTTTTTGAACAATGCCCAATAGTAAAAGATGAGAAGAATAACCATGACATTATTTTCCATGTGCCTAAGAGTGTGTTGGGGAGGAAGGCACATCCACAGGACAACTTAAGAAAAGTGGTGTCCTTGTTACATCTTTTGAGACTCTAAACCATAAGCTCGGACATGGAAATTAAATCTTCATTTCCATACCAATTTTCCTTCCTCATATGCGCAATTCAGATATACTAAATACCTAGACCTCAACATATGATTTTGATCAAGGCCAAAACATTGAATTGCATTCCAAAGTCTAGAACTAGAGACTACTCTCCCTCCCTTCAACAACCACTGCAGAGAAAATAAGAAAATTTCATACAAAGAATATTAATCAGCTTGTCTTATTCCATGGGCCATAGGTCCTATTTATAATCAACCTTACAATCTGTGATAAAATATATGGAATCTAAAATCTATGAAAAAGGAAAGCACCTAAATAACAAAGCATTCTATAATTAAGAAAATGCCTGAAATAAGAAGATACTTAGATAATAAAATATTTAAAATTATTCCCAACCTAAAAATAAAGATATGAAAGAAAGAGCAAATTTCTTAATCTAGAGACTTGAAAAAAAAAAAAAATGGGAAGTGAAGATGGCTAAAAAAGGAAGGTGGTCCTTTTCTTGTACACACGTGCGGAGCGTTCACGTGTGGGATGTGGGACGATTGCATCACTAGGGGAAGGGGAGAGAGAGAGAGAGAGAGAGAGAGAGAGAGAGAGAGAGAGAGAGAGATTGGGAAGAGGGAGGCAACAGTGGTTGTTGTCGCGGCTGTCGACGATGGCAACATGGTTGCCGCTGCAATGGATGGCCAACGGAGGTGCCCATGCCGAAAATGAAGAGAGGAGAAAGAAATAGAGAAGGAGAGGGGTCCAATTGTTCTATCTGAGGTGAGGAAATCCTTGCTTGTTCCTAATTTATTTATTTATATAAAGTTTATTTTAAGGAAAGCTTGTTCGTTTAAAGTTTCTTTATAGAAATTTTGTTATGGAAACTTTATTTTGAAAGTTTTATTTATGGAAAGTTTGTTTATGAAAATTCGATTATGGAAAGTTTATTTATGGAAGTTCCATTTATGGAAAGTTATTAAAAAGTTCTATAGGTCTATTTATAAAAAGTTCCATTTATAGAAAGTTCCATATATGAAAAGTTATTGAAAACTACTATTATTTTACTTAAGAAAAGTTCCATTTATAGAAAGTTTTGTATATGGAAAGTTATTGAAATGTTCTATTGTTCCATTTATGGAAAGTTATTGAAAAGTTTTATTGTTCTATTTATGGAAAGTTCCATTCATAGAAAGTTTTGTATATGAGAAGTTATTGAAATGTTCTATTGTTCTATTTATTTTAAGTTCCATATAGGGAAAGTCATTGAAAATTTTTATTTTTTATTTATGGAAATTTCCATTTATAAAAAGTTCTATATATAGAAAGTTATTGAAAAGTGTTATAGCCCTATTTATGAAAAGTTCTAGAAGGTCCATTTCTGGAAAATTCATGGTAATTCCAATTTATGGAAAGTTTAATTTATGAAAGGTTTTATTTAAGTGTTATAATACGAAACTTTTATATTTCGAAGTTTTAAATTTGGAAAGTTCCATATTTTGAAAGTTTTATACTTGGAAAGTCCTATATTTAGAAAGTGTGAGTGGTTCTAAAACAAGTAGGCATCTTGATTTTATCTCATTGTGTATGCATCGATATATCCATGCATAGTAGGAATGTAATATTTGAAAAGTTCTTTATTTGGAAAGTTTATACTTGGAAAGTTTTATATTTGGAAAGATTATATTTGGAAAGTTCTATACTTGAAAAGTTCTATATTTGAGAATTTGCATATGTGAACATGTTGCAACATTCATCATTATAACATGAACACCAGATAGTGGGAAAGGATTGATTTTTTTTAGTGTTTAAAATAGAGGGGAACATTGAGGGGTCCTCGTGGTTGAAAGTTCTCCCTCCTAAATGTTACCAATTGGGGCCTCTTTGAAATTTAGGATTTTAGGACATGTCGAGATTGGCCTCTAACCATCCAATGGAGGGTACTCCCTTGGAATCCAAGTATTCAAGTCATGTCGGGATTGACCTCTAGTTGTCCAATGGAAGAAAATTATAAAGTCCTTGGTGGAATCCACGCTGCTAAAATTCTGTCCATCTGGAGAAATGCAAGTATGTGGTTGAGAGAGAAATTATTTGGCCAATTGAGAATGAATTGGCCCTGGTGTTCAAAGAACGTAAATTGTACTGAATACCATGGAATTAATGGCATACTTCATCTTCATGCATCCGCTTCTTGTTAAACTCATGTGTAGTTTTCTTCAATATTGCTCCTCGTATTTATTTGGAAAACTATCATTTAAAAAAAAAAAAAAACCCCTACCATATTAGGAAAACTATTATTTCTTAATATATTGCTATTTTTGGAAAGCGAATTAATCTTGGAAAGTATCATTTTTTGAATGTTTTACTTTTCGAAAGTAACCGTCATGGGAACTTGTAAGGTTTCTTCTAGCTTATCACATGTAAGCTAACCTTTTTGGGAATTCAGTATCAGGATCAAGATCAAGTTAGAGGAGCATAAGGAGTGAACATATAGTTGTCTTTACTTTATTTTGGAGTCAGTTTCCTTTAAAGTTCAGATGTTTTAGTGAAGGTCTTAGAATGAGAAGTTTGTGTACGACTTTGTTTAATGGTGGTAATATTTTAGTGGATGTATATTTCTTTATTTCTTTCTTTCTTTCTTTTTTATAACAGCATGATGTCCCTGCCCCCCCTTTTTAAGGCGAGACTAATCCCTACAGATGCACACAATTACCCGCAAACCATGTGCATCAGGTAATCCTAGGGAAGGGAATCGAACTACCATCTGTGGGGAGCAAACCCATGACAGTAGCCGTTTGCCCAAACCCTGTGCGAGTTTGTCTTTTGAAGAAGAAAAAAATGTCTCCATGTAATTGTTTGTGTTGTGGAATTTTGTTATAAAAATTTAGATTATGAGTCATTTCCTAGGATGCGGGATCAAGGCCTGGCCAGCTCGAGTCACAGATTTTAGGGGGAGAGCGCCCCCCACCCCCTTCAATAAACCCCTTTATTTCTATTCTTCCACTTCCAAAATCCCAACTATTAATCCCCCTCCCTCCCTCCCTCCTCTCGGCTTCACCCCATTTCCCTGCTCCCTCTCCCTTCCCTGCCAATCGTGCTCTCCATGGAGATAGCCCCTTGTGTTCTTTCTTCCTTTCAAGCCCATAATCGTTGCGTCAGGATACACAGTCCCATGCACTTCTCTCTGGTGTGAATGTCCTCACGATGAAGGCCTCGAACTCCACTTCGATCTTGATAGCAACAATCCTCTCTCATTCCAACATCTTCTCAATGGTGAATGTTATAGCTTTGTCATCTCACAAGCTCTCGCCATCTCTCGGCTTCTTGAAAGCTCGAGCTCGAGATCCTCTCCTCAAAGACACATTAGATTCTCTCTCACACATATTAAACATGGATCCAACTAGATATTAAACAACTTCCAACATTACAATTAAAATCGTAGCTAATTCACATACAGCACTATTGAAATTTATGTGGCATAACTTCATGTCATCATCATTATCATATGACCTTGTACAAGCTATTTGGTGTCAGCCTCACAAATCCTATTACACCTACACAAATCACAAGATAAAACAGGAATACGCATGATTGTTTGGTGAAAGTAAAATGATCAGCTGCCCAACAGAGATCAATCCACCCTTACCAGGGCTGGGGACCAGCTGCCGAATTCCACCATGCAGAGTTGAATTATGGATGTATTTTCAAATGAATAATCAAAATTCTTACCGAGGATCATCTTCAAGCCGCTCAGAAGGAAGTAGAAGCATAAAATTTCGAAAATGACCATAAGAAATAGGTCCTTCTGTGTCTGCATTCAAAAACCGCATCATAGCAACAGCACTATCTTCGTTCGCTGGAAGGCCTGCACTTTCAAGAGATGTCATGATTTGACTTTTTTGTAATGTTCCAGACTTGCTCAAACATAGAGTGGTATAAGCACGCAGAATCGTTGGTTCCTTCTGTTCCATCAATGATAGAAATTGTTTCCACCCAAATGATTTTGAGAATATGTGACTTCTGGTGCGACGCAAAAAATCTCGAGCATATCTTCGTGGTAATCTTCTCTTTCTCATTGCAATTTCAAGGTCTTCGAGTGTTACCTGGCCATCACCATCTCTATCCAGCTCCTCAAAAAACCGCCTACCTGTAAGCAAACGTAGCAAGTTAAAGTGAATAGTAAACATTGAGAAAATTCCATGGAATAAGGCCAGAATCAGAACTTAACGGAAAGACTGGTCTACCTGACAAGGAATAATTAACCAATCCAACTAGCCAAGCAAATAAAGGCACAGGCTGATGGTTAGAAGTGTCAGCAAGCCATATCCCAATATAAATTGCTTTCTACCAAAATTCCTAGGGATTTTAACAAATAGCAATACTATGGATAATTAAAATACTCAAACAGAAGTTCCAATTAATAGATAGAGGGTACAGTAAACAACATAATTCAGAAAGACAAGAAAACGTTTTTAAGAAAGAGACACAATGTCATTTCGACATAAAATGCTTTATCATATTCCACTTGCATCCTCAATCCTGGAAAAGGAAAAAAGAAAAGGTTCTACAATAAACCCGCACGAGGTTTGGGCGAATGGCTAGTGTAGTGGGTTTGCTCCCCACAAACCCGAGTTCGACTCCCCTCCCCAGGATTACCCGATGCACATGGTTTGCGGGTGATTACGTGCATCTGCAGGGATTAGTCTCGCCTTAAAAAGGGGCGGGGACACCCTAATGTCATCCAAAAAAAAAAAAGGTTCTACAATAAACTACATAATTTTGGTGAATTAATCCTCATTTGATTGAAATTTCTCTGAATGGGCTATATATCTACATCAAAGTTTTGCTTAAGCATTATAATCAAGGGAGTACATCCGATCAGTTTCCAAAGATTCTATTTGTTTCTTGCATTCCAAAATGCGGTAAAAGATTGCATGGGGAACCACATGCCAAAGAATATGGCCCATAGCACATTAGGCACTGCACAACCATGGAGAACAACCTCAAGTGTTTGGGATAGAACAGAACCTTAATAGGCCAGGAAAAATATGACAAATATTCGAAGCTTTCTGGCGATGCAAAAGATGATTTGCTGATTCTCCATCCTTGAACATGAAGCACATATTTCCAAGGCGTATTTTCTGGATCTCAAATGATCCCATGTACAAATATTATCTTGGCTACAACTTATTAGGCCTTTCTTTATTGAATAACAAGGAAGTTTATTAAAAAAGGGCTACAACACACTATCCATCAAGACAAGGAAGGCCCGATCAAGAAGATAGTAGGTGCAAGACTGCTTTTGCTAGTGATCCGCATCAGAGTTTGCTCTAATCTCATTTACAATGAAGGAGAACATCAAAGGTTCTAAACTTTCCTGGAAGCCAATGGATCGCACTTTTGGAGCCCCATTCCATGATTAGTGGGCCAGAAAACTGTTCCTTCAATAGCTTCACCCCTTGAAGGTTTTTCCCATTATGGGCTTTAGTTAAATTCCTTTTATTTTGAGTATGAGTCTTAGGAGTTGTATTCAAAGAAGCAGACATTAGAGTTGATATGTGGCAAAGATTCAAGATTAAGGTTTGTAGAGAGATTATTCAAGGAAATGTAAGAGCAAGGAGAAGAAAAGGCTGGCAATAGTTTCTCAAAATAATTTTTTTTTTCTGAAAGGTAACTAAAATGTCATTAAAGAGAAATGAGAACAAGACTACGCCAAGGGTACTAAGGAGCCAATCATGAGAAACCCCTCTTGGTCACTCCCTCTTCACAGGGAAATTGGCTACCTAGATTGCATCCCTCAATACATTAGTAAATAGAACTCTACCATTAGAAGAAAGATCTCTATTTCTTATATGAGAAAATAATTTCCAAGGCCACGTGATCACAGAAGAAGCCCACTTGGTGGCATCTCAAGAGTCTTCCTCAGTGACTGAATTCCCTGAAAATAAAGTTGAGAAGACATGGGATCCTGCCCAAAGTGCCAGAATTTCACCTGGTTAGACATATCTTGCCACATGGCCCAGATAAAGGAAACCATCATGATAGCAATAAACCTCAGTACCAAATGGACCCAGATTACAAATAGAGCCCCCATCAAAATTAAGCTTAACATAACCAATCAAAGCAGGCTTTGATGTGGAACCTATCTACAGTTTTGATGAACCTGATCAATCCCAGTAATCAAGCTAATGGTAGTAGAATAGGACACAAAGGACAAGATTCTTCCTAAAATATGATTGTTGGTAAGGTATACACAATAAAACCCAACATCCAGCCCTTAGAAATACTAAAATATAAACAATAAAACCAAAAGAATCAATTTCGGAACTTGTAAAAAATTTCCATCAACTTAGAATTTCCAGCAATAACAATCTGAATTTCAGCACTTTAATACTTTTTATTGGTATTGTAGCAAATAATAATATAACCAGCAATCCCAGACTGATTTCCAGCAACCATAAAATAAAATCTAAATGTATAAGATTCATCAAGCAATGCCACAAGGAGAGAAGTGCTTCAACTTGCTGAAACTCAAGGATCAAACCCTCCAAATACTAATATGTCTTGCGCATTTTTTAACAAAATTCGAAAATATATAACTGTCTCAAACAGCTGTAAACAGCCTCTTTATACTGTCTGCAATCTCCTCAAATTTCAGAACCTGGATACTTAAATTTTAACCCTTACAACTAGACACTAATAAATCAAAACAAACTGAAAGCACTATAATTTCAACCTGATTCAGTCTCAACCATTATGACTCCAGCAAGACTGATCACAATTTAAATTATTAAAAACTATCAAGTCTGGCTTAAATGTGAGGAATTCACATAAACCAACAGAGAGGCATAGAAGCTTCCAAGTTCTCTTCTTCTTTTTTTCACACACACCCACACTACATGGGCACTCGATCCCATGATCTCGGTGTTGAAACAGAGTCTATCTAGCACCGAGCCATGGAGCCAGGCCCAACTTCCAAGTTATCCATTATGCACTTGTTCTTGTGAATAAGGCCTCACCATCATGCTGAAATCAGCCCTTAACTCTGGCCTCGAAAGCTGCCCTACAGCCTTTTTGAGCTGCTGGTTCTGCATCAACTGTTGGGCCTCCTTTTGTGCTGGATTTGGGACTGCTTTATGCCCACTTCAAGACCCAGATGCCTCCTTGATTTGCATGCGTGTATGCATCTGTCTTCTTTTCTTTTTTCTTCATCACCACATTAGGCTTCCAATGAGATCTAACATTAATCTTGTTCCATCTACCACCTATCATGGGCTTCCAATGCTGGAAGATGGTCCCAGAAAAATCCAGAATTTGAATTTCGCCAATGCCCAACTAATGCACAAGAAAATAGTCTTTCACTCTTTCTTTTAATAGCTTTTTTTCAGTTGAAATCCTTCATTTTTTTTCTTTCCACAAGCCCCATATGAATTATGATAGCATTCGGCACCATCTTTCATAAAATATTGCATTGAATGAAAAAAAATCCCTGCCTAACCCTTATTCAAGTCACCCAAAGAACAATTAAGAACCCACTCAATCCTGCCAAGAATATAGTAGTGGCAGTTCTCCAGACAAGGCATGCCTAATAAAGATATGATCAGCAACTTCCTCCTCTTCCCAATATAAGAAGCAAATGCTAGGAAAAGCTTGGTGACGTTTCTGCAAGTTTTTAGGAATGAATATTTACATGGCTGTTGTTGTCCATGTGAGCACTTCCATTCTCATATGAAAGGAATATCCCCACACTTCTCCACAAGGGGAGTCCCCACCATTGCTAGCACTAGTAACATTGAAAATGACTCTATAGAGAAGCTACCATTCAAAGATCAATTCCAAATCATGCAATCCAAGATGCTTGCACTCAGTGTTTGGGGTGTCGATAATATCAGCAGATATAACAGCCAAAACTATCAGTATCGCACAGGGACCGAAATGAAACATGGGAGAATTCCATTACCTCGTGTCTATTAATATATTGTCGATATCACACAATATATCATGGTATCAACGATATATTGGAAAATATCGTCATAAAGCCTTTATAAACTTCCCTTTTATAGGCAATACATGCGATACGTATTGATGATACAAGAGCAGCAGCACCCATTTAATAATAATAATAATAATAAATCGAGAAGAGAATGAAAGAAGCACCATGCCTATGACTATACAGCTCCATCCATCATATCTAAAAGGTATTTAATACTCCAGCTGTGTATGACGCTTGATACACAAAAACACTTGAAATGGTACACGTGGCATATATTAACCCAAATTAAACCAATTAAATTGTGGATCCCACTCTTGTGAAGTTACAATAGACATAATCAAGTTGGTTGAAAAATACTAACCCCTGATTTGTGGACACTTGTTTTTAAAATAAGGCCATTGGATATTTTTTCATTTCTAACCGTCCAATAAGTTCCCAACAATCTACTATTTTGATAACCAAATAAGAGTAATTTTTGGTACATGGTACATCTAAATTAGTGCCCATAATTCGGACAGTTTATTTTGAATTATTTGTATGACAAAAGCAATTTCCTAGTAATTCCTATGTGCCTGCATATCATACATCACACTTCCAGAGTATCAAGTATTTCTCTATTTAAAAAGGAGTGGTAAGATGCTCTGGCAGTGTACAACACTTGATACACATGCACTCAGAAATTGTACACATGCCATATATTAACTCAAATTAAACCAATTAAATTGCGGAACCCACTGTCGCTAAGTCACTGTCCCAAATCCGATTGTGTGAACGATCCTAAGTTACTTTCATTGGATACTGGTTTGCTGAAACAGGACAATTGGATATTTTCATTCTTAATTATACAATAATGTCCAACAATCACATCGTCGGATGAGGAAATAAACATAATTTTTGGGATACAAGACAATTTGGATAATCTAATTCCAGTAACTTGTACGCCATCCATCACTCTCTGAGAATTAGTTTTTCTCATTTTGAAGCTACACTTCTATGTTAGTTTAGCACCACATAAAAAATGGTGGTGACTATTCAATAGTACACATGGCATAGTTGTAAGGCAATCTAGACCGGTCTAAGTCGCTGACCCTCCTGTCAAGGGAGCATAACCCAAAATAGACACTGCAAAGATAATAATAACCATCTGATTTGTACATTCAAATTTAAGCCACTCACTATTCTACTTTTAAGTTTTAACCATTCATTTAATAGCCGTTAATTAATTGTAGGACCTGGGATTACTTTATTAGTGTGATTTTAGAGATACACTCCATCCACAATGCGCTAATCAGTGTGAATGGTCTAAATAGTTGGACATCACTTCCACATGTGAGGAGGATAGGAATTAGATGGCTTAACCTTTGATCACTTATTTGTTATATTAGGAGTGTTGGATATTTTTCATTTTTAACCATCCAATAAATATCCACCAATCTGGTAGTCACATAATTAAATATGACTAATTTTTGGTTCATCATACATCTAACTTGGGACCCATACTTTGTATGATTTAATATGAATTAGTTGTAGGATATTTGAATGATATGAACTCATTTTGGATATAGTTGAACCACTGTTGTCATACATGGAAACTTATTATGGATACTTCCTTTTCTCTTCTTTTTTTTTTTTTCTTTTTTTTTTTCTTTTTTTTTTTTTTTTGTTCGAGTTCTGAGTGTGTAATCATGTCTTTTTTAACATCTCCTAAAGTTCTATTGTAAATTCCATCATTTTTCCAATGTTTCCCTCAAACAGCAATACATTCCTTGATACATGTGATGTTTCCCTTGCGATCAATACTGATACTATGAACACTATTTGCACTAGCATAATCCCTTTTAACAAACATAAGATCTTTGAAATTCCCAATCCAATCAAAGAATCCCCTCCTCATGTGGAACCTTTTGGTGGATGGCCGTGGCCCAAAAACACCTTGCAATAGAAAATAAATAAATAAATATCTCCAAAAATGGAATATGGTGATCCCAAATATCAGTTTCATATTCAGGGAGAAAGTAGAATCACAAATCATCTTCTCACTCATTCCAAGGTAGCCAGGAAGTTTGGTCCTTTTTCCTTTCGCTTTTTAAAGTCAAGTGGATCTCGTGATCCTTCATCCAAGAGATTATGATGTGTTGTTCCTATGCTCTTTTAAATTGAGGGGTCAAATGTTGGAGAATGCTTCCTCTTGTAATTATTTTGTGCATTTGGAAAGGAAAGAACGAGAAGAAGTGTCCACCACTGAGCGGCTAATGGAATTAAATATCGATGGTTCCTCTTTGGGGGATCATTGACCTTCTGGCATTGAGGGGTGTGCTAAGAGATGAAAATGGCACCATCCATCTTTTTTTAGGTACCCCTTGGGATGGGTGATTCAAGCCAATGTTTTTGGCATCTCGTGATGTCATCGATATATCCCACAATATCTCTTACCCCAGCTGGGCAATATGAAACCCAGCCTGAATATCCATTTTTTATGGTATCGTACATATCGCACGATATCATGATATATCATGGATATCGCAATATCGTGAGATATATCCACACTCCCCCTTTATAAATTCTTGATGTATTGGAGATATGTCGATATCAAGTGCAATTTTGAAAGGGATAAAAGGAAATCGGTGCTGTTTTATCTGGAAAATATTCAAAAATTCACAAAAAAAAATCGATTTTTTTGCCAAATAAATAAAATAAAAAAATCCTCCTAGTACATTGTAAGGTTATTTCGACTAGTCCACTCTAGTTTGTTTGAAGAAAATTGTCGAAATTTCTCCAAAATAGTGATCAGAAGCTTTTTGGGGCCAGATTTTAAAAGGTTTTGTATTTTTTAGTTTTGATTCTTTTTTTCGTTTATATATATTGTAAATAGTGTCAAATGGTAAGAAATCCATGATTCTTCATGTTTTGCATGAAAAGGTACAGATTTAGAGCTTCGATTTTGATATTTGGGGTACATTGACCGAGTTGTGAAAATTTGAAAAATAAAACCGAAATTTTTCCAAATCAATTGCAATCTTAAAGTCTAAACACAAAATCAGACATGTATATAACCTGATTTACACATTCTTGGCACTTTGGGGATTTTTTAAAAAGAAGATAATTTTTAAATTAAAAATTATTAAAATTGTTTTAAAAAATCGAAATCCATAGGTATATTTCTAGTTTTATAATTCTTCTTTTTCTTTTCATTGCAATGCTTGTGTTTCCATACATGTCTTCTTACATTTATAAATTTTATGAATAGACTTTGTATATAGCTACATTAGTTCAACCAAGATAGTGCCACAAAAAAAAAAAAAGCTTAAAAGGAAAAATACAATCCCTTAACCCATTTATATGAGACACCCACTCAACAACTAAATCCATAGCCCTACCTAACACTTTATCCACGCTATTACTTACATTGTGAAAACATCTCTCATTTCTTTTAGCCCATAAAGCCCAAAAAACTGCAAGCAAACTTAATATCCATAGAGCCTTAGCCTGCTTCTGGAGGCCCACCCCATTCCAAACCAAAAGGAGATCACCCGCAAAATTTGGCATCACCCAAAGAACATGAAAACAACTAAGGAGACCTGACCAAATTTAAGATGCAAACTGGCAATGAATGAAAAGATGATTCACCGACTCAGCATCCACCATGCACATGAGACATGTTCGAGATAATCATTGCACGCTTTTGAAGTTTGTCCACCGTCAGCACCTTCCCCCTTCCAAACAACAAAAAGCTGCAATCTTTGAAGGAGCTCCATACCTCCAAACATATTGACTATGTGCCACACCACTCGCCTCACAAGGATCAAACATATCATAGAAAGAGTGAACTAACAAACCGACAAATTTATCCTCCTTCCAAACCAACTTATACGCTCCTTGACCACCGAGTGAGAAAATGACTGTGAGGTTTTTTGGAAATAAGGGACCAAGTCACAACATCCCGTCAAACTGAAGCAACAGGAAATGGATGCACCCCCATTGGAAGAGATTTTGTATAGCCTAGAAAAATCACGAAGTGTAACACTAAGGATCTTCCCACATAATAAGACGCCCCTTCAATAAAATCTTGAATTCCTCCTATCCAACCTTCCAAATACCAAAGGCTTGTACTGAGAAGACCGAAGGCTATACCATCCTCATCCAGAGTGCCATATTTACAGTTGATAATTTGATTCCAAGGATGAACATCCTCAGCACTAAATCTCCAATGACACTTCCTAGTAGAGTGTGATTCATGGATTTAAGGATTTTTCTATTCCCATCCCTCCTAATTATTGTAGATTGCATGCCTCATTCTACCCAAACAAAAGGAGCCTTTTCTTCTCTTCCATACTTTACTAGGGCACTAGGAAAGGGACATGATAGGGTTGCTTTATTAAGGTGATGCAGCTCCCAAGAGAGATATTTACTTTTCCAAACCAGATAGTTTCCTTTCAACTCTTTCAATTATCATGTCCCATGACCCCTTCCCAAGTTTATTCACGCACAAGGTAAATTGAGAAAATTCGACAAATCGTCTCCATCTTGCATGCGAAATCATCGGAATAATATACATGTCTGTGTGTGTGTGTGTGTGTGTGTGTGTGTGTGTGTGTGTGTGTGTTATGGGTCAGCTGGATTTAACCCAAGAACTCAATGTTGAAATGCACCCTGCCGAACACAATTCTATGATATTTTCTGCAACATAAAGTTGCTGGATGATCTTTTCTATCCAGTTTCAGCAAGGAAAAACCTGTTTGCAAATTACTAGTTTAGGCTAGTAGGTTTTTGACCTTTGCTCAACATTCTGTTACATCATCGATATCGTTTCTGTATTATCTTTATTTTTAATGGTAAATTGGGCCCCGAAATTTGGTACATGCGTTCCTTGTTGAGGGTCAAATATTGCATATTAGACCCCAGTTATTACCTAATTTTACGAACATAATACTGTTTAATGTCCTATTTTAATCGTGTTTGTATTACAAGGTGAATTTAGGAGCCTGGACTGAAAAAGGGTGCTAAAAGCATGGATTTAACGCTCCAAAGTCACTAAGGCAAGGGACGGAACCCAGGGGACCAAGATCGAGGAATTTACACGCTAAAGATCCAAGAAAATCAAGTAAATGAAGTCCAAGAGGCCTGAAAATCGTCCAAAATGCAAAATCACAGGGTCCCCACCATCCGTTCAACTCGAAACTTTATATTTGGCCTGAAGACCATAAATTAACCATACACGTCAAATTTCAGCCATTGGATCCTTGTGGAAGTGGCCCAATGGACAGATCAGCCCATAAATCATCAATCAGGGGGCCACCGGATATCTGGATGTGCTCCAATTTTGGTCTCGACCCCTTAAATGGGGTGACAAAACGGATGGACGGAACGGATTTCCTAAAAACATCAAGGTGGGACCCACTTCACGAGAGAGGGAGTGCACAAAAGCTGTGCACTCGCCGTGCACCGCATCCCACAAAGTCAGTCAATGTCTGCTGACCGACTCAAACCTTCTTGCGCCAGACGTCCAGCGGCCGTACTGCCACCGTTGGTTTTGAGTAGTGAGGCCCACCCATCGTCCAAATGGATGATTTGGACCTTCCATATGCTCCAGAGAGGGGCACGACCTTGGCCATGGTGGCCTTTTGGCCCCCCGCACACATACACACGTGGATCGTCGGAAAACGCAGGATGAACGGCAAGTTGATTTGATACAGTGGACCGCACCAGAACTTGACCAAAACCACTCCTTTCTGATTGGTTTTTCGCCAAGAATCTAATGAGCGAGGCGGATTTCCCTGAAAACCTCAATCATGGGCCCCACCGAGAGTCTAGCACAGTTCTCGTGCGCATGGCGTGCGTCCGGTTTTCCGGAAATTGTGGCTTGTTGTGGCCCACAATCGTCCACTATTTCGACGATCTGGACCGTCCAAGTGGAGCCCAGGACAGCCATGACCCCATCCATGAAGATAAAATGGAGTTTGGGACGATCAATCATCCCAAAACGCATCGCAAACACGATTGTTCCGAGTTGTCGCTGCGCAAACGGATTTCGTTGTTGTTGCGCAAGCCCTGCCACTTGGTGCGTAAACTCCAGCCGACCGACCTCCTGAGGGCTATAAAAGAGAGAGAGAATGGGACGTGAAAGGCTATCTTGGACGTGCAAAGGAAGAAGCAAGAGAAAAGAAAGAGAGATCGTGGCTGGCGTTTGAGTTTTTTCTTCCTTTTTCTAATTCTGTTCATGTTATTTTTTTAAGAGATTTTTGTCTAACCATGGCTATGGCTAGCTAAACCTCTTAGCTAGGGCTAAGAGGTGAAGCTTGTAGTGAGAAGGGAGACTTTTCTTTATGCCTTTTGATTCATGTTTAACCTGAACTGATTTTGATTCTAGTTTAATTATAAGGAATGCCTTTAGTTTTTAATGGTTTATTGTGACTTAAATTACAATGGATCTGCAATATCTTTTGGTATTTCCCATGCATGTATGGAGGTTATGGTCGTAGGAACCCTGTTGTTCACCATCGTCTCAAGGACATGGTTGGATGATGGAACCTTTTCCTACGTTCATAACTCTCTCTAATTGGATGTGGATTGGTTAAATTCTGTTGTTTACTATCTCATGGCCATAGTTTTGTAATGGAATCAAGTATAATTCTCATATCTCTCATCTCTTGAAAACTAGATCAAAGGAAGTTTAGAATCAGTTTTTAATGGAATATCTTTCAACTGGAGGAAGATGGGACTCTGATTCTAATTGCGTTCTTGAATCAAGCATAAAACTCCCTAATCTCTACAAGTGGATCCATCCTCCCACATATAAATTGACCCCAACTCCTGCATCTCATCACTATCAACAATAATGAAGACTGGCTCCTATCAACTATCACAACCTCCATCACCAAACCATCTACACCACTGAGAGCATCTTGGATCTAAATTGGAGAATTTTATTTGATGAATCCTTCGCTAGCTCCACCAGAGTTTACTAGATAAGGTTGAAGAAGCTTCAAACCCAACGCCTACCATTGCCAAGAGAGGAGAAAGGACCATTAGTACCGAGGGAAGTACAGAGAGTTGTTTAACCAAGTGGGTGGGTGGTGGGGGGTATCCACATATACAGTAATATCATTTGGAACTTGCATGACTTTGTAATCATCCTTAAATGTCAACTTCAAACACATGTCCAACACATCGGTGGCCACTTCACCAATGCGAGCACCAAAATCATTAGCAGTCAGTCATATATACAACTAGCACATGAGAGGCCTCATCAATAAAAGAGGCCAAGTGTCCCTCGCTTGCCCTGCCATCTACCACATATGCTCCACATGTCCCATAGTAGCATCAAAGGAAGACCTCTATCCACTCATAACAATTGAGGGCAAAAGGTTCTAACAAAGTATATAAGAGGCTATCTTCCTATTCAAAATTGCATGAAATGCAGAAGACGCCTCAATAGGCGCCTCCATGTACCCCAAACCCCACACACCATAGATATAACGACACATGGAGAGGGTTCGGAGACATAGCAAGCATCGTATGTCTAAGTTAACCCTTCACCCCCACCATCCTTCGATCTTCTACTATATTCCCAGTGACCTGCGCAATCGTTGTTGCAACTTGGGTGATGGCCGAGCCGATTTACCGGCTTGGATTGTCAAGAGATGTGCAGGAAGTGTGCCTTTTCATCCACTGTGCCTTTGTGCGGGAAGTGTGGGATTTCTTCCTTGCGTCTTCTAATGTAGCATGGGTTATGCCAAATTCAATTGACAATCCTCTATAGGCTTGGCATGGGAGAGGAAGTGAGAAGACTAGGAAAGTTGTGGAGACTCATTGCTATGGCAATGTTTTGGGTTGTTTGGAAAGAAAGGAATGCACGATGCTTTCAAAATGAGAGTTCTTCCACTCGCAGGGTGATTACTTTTATTGTTTATCTTGTTAGGGCTTGAGCCCCTTTTGATGTAGCAACTTCGGTTGGCTATTTTGCTCTTGCTTTTTAATGTCATTGTATTCTTTCCTTGTGTTTTGGTAGGTTTCTTAATAAATTTTGTTATCTCTCAAAAAGATATAGAGAGAGAGAGAGAGATGTTCTTCACAAACCGATATGGGAAAGGACGAACCATCCTCCCTCTCCAGAATCCTACTCAAGACCACCCATGGCCTCAACGGCACCTCTACCCTGGCAAACAGCACGGACTTGTCTATCATTCTCAATCCAACTCAATCACCTTCCCAAACATAGATTTCACCCTTATTATAACTAAATCATTCTAGGAATGAAATAGAATTCCATAAATGTGAATCCAAGCTCAATTGTTGGGCAACATTTGAAGGGCACTAGACCTCAACCCTCTCCAAAAAAATCTCCTTTTTGCAATTCCTCATCTGAAGCAAAACAACCATTTCTTCCCTAGGGGGCCATTTGGATGGGAGTAAATGGAGGTAAATGGGTGGAATTGGGAGAAAATAGAGGTAAATGATATTTGAAGTGTTTGGATGGAAGTAAATGTATGTAAATGAAATGAAATGGGAGTAAATGTGCATGTAAATGAAATCCTCTCTACGAGAGAGGATTTGGAAGTAAATGGGATGAAATGTCTTTTTCAGCATCCTTGGAGAGTCGCACGTGTAAACAAAGGTGCCGCTATGCACATGTCCACTATACACGTGTCACACTAATGATACTCAAACACAAAAGCAAATATTAGCTACGTCACTAAAATCACACCAAAAGTATGATCCAAACCGTCCAAAGGATGGCCATCTAAATGGACGATTAAAAAATATTGGTAATTTGTAGCCTACCCGAGACTCGAAATTTCCTCATTTTTGGTTAAAGTATATATTTCAATGGGCTTATTACAATCCTTCTATTAAATATTGCATATGTAGACTAAGTTGGGATATTCAAGCTGATTTGGGATATCACATATATTCATGTGAACATATTGCAAAATTCAAATGCATTCCAATTCCTCCCATTTACTCCCATCCAAACAGAATATTTTGATTTCAAATGCATTTCATTTACTCCCATCCAAACACAACTTTGTAAGCCATTTACTCCCAATTCAT
This sequence comes from Magnolia sinica, assembly GCF_029962835.1. NCBI lineage: Eukaryota > Viridiplantae > Streptophyta > Magnoliopsida > Magnoliales > Magnoliaceae > Magnolia > Magnolia sinica. Next base: position 63,038,177 of record NC_080576.1, read on the forward strand.
TTACCTCCAAATCCATTTCCCATTTACTTCTATTTACAAGCTCCCAATCGAGCCCTAGAGGAAAATGAAAGGAGAAAGTTATTCAGTCCCGTTTTGGAAATGGACCACCTTACAAGCACCAAAACGAGATAACCTTAAAGAATCAATCAATCTCAAAACCTAAATCAAAGAGCTAGCCGCCTTATCCACCAGCGGGGAATCAAACTCCTTCCTCACTTATAATTTTCCTAGGGACAAAAAAAACTTTAGACACCCTCGCCAAAGGAGAATCCAGTCCAAGCTCCACCACCTCCCATTGTTGTGACCTAAAGAGGACATGTCCCTGATTGTTGCCTCTTTCCAAGACATGGGATCCTCCTTCCCCATTCCAATAAGGGACAAGATAATATCTCCTTGTTAAATCAAGATTCTCAAGATCATCTTCTTGTTACCAGAGAGACTCCATGACATGGGATCCTCCTTCCTCGTTGCCTCTTTCCAAGACATGGGATCCTCCTTTCCATGTTGTTGTTAGAGGCCCCTTCTTGTCAGCGAAAGGCTCCTCCACCACCTCTCCTTGTTGCGAACAAACAAATGAGGAACTGCCCCTGATTGTTGCCTCTATCTAGGACATGGGATCCTCCCAGTAAGGGCCAAGATGATATCTCCTTGTTCAATCAAGCTTCTCAAGACCACCACCTTGTCATTAGAGGTATTCCTAGGCACATCAACTGATAAAACCCTAAACCACCCCCCATCCAACATTTCCGTCGTTGCTCTAGAATGGTCTTAGTACCAAAATCAAACGAAAGCAACCCCGTATTCCTACTAGAGGGTTGAACTTTGGGGATGAAAACCTTTAACACTTCCCCATATCAATCAAACACTTTCTTTAATCGAAAGGGACATTACTGACAAACAGCAAAAAGGGACCTCTCTTCACCCTTTTGCCTCAAACTGGGATCCAATCCACCTTGCCTGTACCTAAAACCATTGTCACACCATGGGACAAGTACACGTTTTGACAAAACCACATTTGTTGAGTAAACAACCCCATGAGATGAGTAAACCGCTGTCACCGCCATGAGATGAGTAAACACTTTATTTAGATACCTCTTTATTTTACTGCACAATCTGTACATATGTGGTACATATGTAGCATGCTAAAAAGAAAATAGACCAAATGTTTACAGAATGATATTCGCTGGTGTTTCCATTTCCTAGACAACATTGTAAAATAACATATAGAATGAAACTACTTCATGGAGTAATTAACTAGCTTTGCCAGCAGCTTCATGAATTAAAACTGAAGGTAGTACTATTTAAATTATATGACCCCGCAAACAAGATTCAACCACATAGCTAAATATACCTCACAAACATGAATAAAAGGCATTTGAGCATAAAGTCACATACCCTCAGACTCCGTGTACCTGAAGAAATCCTGAACAGAGAACAGCTTCTTCTTGTCAGGATAGTCTTTTGAGGGTCGTCCCAGCTGAGGGACAAGCTCAATCAATTCCGTCAATGAAATAGTCGAGAGAGAGGAACACAAGCGCTCAACGTTCGATAACGGAATGCTTAGCAACCCATTAGCAAGCTTCTGAGCCGAACTGCTCTCTGGTTCTTCCCTGTTTTCAGGGGACCCAGAATTCTCACCGTCGTCTTTGGAGGAAGATGTTACTCCCACCAGACTTGGAGGGGCACCTCCTACTCTTGCAAACCTCAGATTGGTCAAAAGACAATTAACATCTGCTTTCCTTCCATTCAAGATGCCCGCAATCATTCCCAGATGATTGAATTGGGTTGAAGATGAAGGAGAAGAATCAGTACCATCGCAACTCTTACTATTGTTATCTTGGCTACTCTGATCAAACTTGTGAATATATTGAAAGAAATTATCAAACATGAAACCTAGAAAGAGCTCCAGCGACAAGATTTCTCCTTCCTTAAATGTGACACCATTGTCTTGAAACTGCGCTGAAAATGAACCATCCAATGTCCTCTGGGTCACTTTAGACGATGGCGAGCGCACAAGCAAATTGGGCAATCCATTGTCTTGGCCACACTGTTTCTGGAAACACTTCTTAACGGTTTTCAATGGACTTGGGAATGCCTGAATGATACTGTTCAGCAACAGAGACCAAGTCATCACAAACTGCAAGCAGTTGACGCAGGATGCATCCTCTTGAATATCCCCCCTCCTCTCTTTCAGTCCCTTCTCTGACATAATATCCGTTCTGTCACGGCCGTTGCTCCCCGAATTATGGAAAATCGTCCCCAGAAACGTCTTGAAAGGGACCCTTGCTGAGTTCCTCTCCTTGGATGACCCATTCTTCTTCTTCTCATCGTCAAACCCATCCCAATGCTGCCGCTTCTCATTCAATTGGAGGAAGAAATCCTTTCTCGGGCGGCCCAACCAACACGACTCCAGGTCTTCCGCGGCCCGTCGGATTCCACATTCGAGTGGGGTGAGTGCATCTTTCACGGCATGTAGGGTGTTGTAAAATGAATCGATAGGATCGTGGCCAGACACCATAGCTGAAGAAGCAACTATATTTGCAAGCTTAGCCTTCTAGATCATCATATGGAGTTCTTTTCATACGAGACAACAACAGATCAGGCAACCAGAGATGCATTTTAAAGGAAATCTGATCTGTTAGTGCAATGATCCGAATATAACATAACTTTACGGACTCAGAAGCGAGAAATCCTCTTTCAACGAGCAATAGTGAATATTGTGGTTGTGGCTCGTGGTGTGGAATGAGGATGAAGGTGGAGAGGGAGAGTCCAGAGGAGGGTTTGGCTTTGTCTTGATACGTAAAATATAAAAAATAAATAAATAAAAATAAAAACATGTAATAATCGGATATCTGCGCAGATAAAGCTGACGTTGATGTCTACTAAGACGCGCCGCGCCCACTCGGGTGTGTACCTGGGCTTACCCATTAGATTCGTTTGCTCTCGGGTTGGGACATACGAGCCAGGCATTGGCTCAAATTATTTTAACCCGACCGGCCCGACCTGACTTCATACGTGCAACTCACTTGATCAACTAGTGGATTAAGAAATTTTGAGTGGAAATAAGGATTTATCATTTTCAGCTAGGTTGGGCGTGTTGCTGGATGTTTTTGATAGTTTAATCGGGGAGTGTGTGACATTTGAATATGTGGTTCAATTCAAACCAAACAACTCAGACCCAAGCACCAAAGTAAGCAAATACGTAATATATGATTGAGATCCGTTGAGATCGTTTGCCTATTCAACCACCCACTCAATATATAAAATAGGATAAGACGATATTCAGAGGTAGGGTTTGTCTTCTGATGATGGGTAACACCTTTGCCTTTTGTACAAAAAGACTTGTCAGTATAGATAAAAGAGATACGATGAAAGGATCCTTACAGTCGGTCGTGAAAAACGGCTACAAAGCACCTTTCCAAATGAAGAACTGAATCCACCATATGTGCGTAGACTTAAATTATATCTAAGATTGACAATTACTTGATTAATGCTACAGATTACCCTATGGAATGTAAGCATGATGCGAAAAATAAATGTTACACTAGGAAATATAATTTACTCGGTAGAAAAGCATAATGATTGCACTAAGGAATGTAATTGACTGGTAACTGAATCGATAATTGAAAGGTAATGTTTGGGTTTGAATGGATTGGTGTGAGACCTCTCTTCATGTTGAATTCCTTTACAATTTATATATTTACTCTAATCATCTAAATCATTCCCACATTTTGACTGTCGCTATAACCGTTTAACATTACGTGGCCTTCTTTGCTCCTTTTGTCATTTATCCTGTAATCGCTTTTACACGATTACTCTTCCATCGTCTGCTTAAGCAATGACGTGGCATTGTTTGATGCGCTCTAGTTGTACTATCATGGGACCATCTTCATATATCTCCACGAATCGTCAAATAAACCATGCAAATCCATTTATATCACACAGAACTCGTTCTGATTGGTTCCCCACATAAAATGGCGACAATGGGGATGAACATTACCCCCCACGTCGCTTCATATTTGAAAAAAGGTGAAAGTAACGTGTGGCCCCTCATTAATGCAGCAGTAGCCTTATACACGTGGCAAAGTCATGGTAACCGTCTCCAGCCAATATATCCTCACACATCAATTGTAACCACCCTTTTTCGAAATAGGAGCCAAACCCCATCGTGGCACATGTATCTATATTGTACCAAGTCTAACCACTATGATGCCCTAATAAATGCACCACCGCCTTGGCCGATATAAGTGTCATTTCGATTATTCTTTCATTCCACGTTTACTTTCTCCTCATAACATTCTAATTTCCTTCTCATTCTCATACTCCAACAATGGTTGCGTCGTCATCTTTTGCTCCATCATTCCACTAGGATGATCTAGTCATAGTGATGGATGCCTTTTGTGAAAAATATTCTAACAACGTACTCTTCCAATCACCTACTAGAGATTATTTTTGAAATTGTGGTTTTACCGCTACAAGTAAAGCTTGAAGATATGGCTAATGTCCTAGAGGGGGGTGAATAGAAATTTTTAAATTTTAACTAAATAATTAACATGCACTTATAAATACTCATGTAAAGGAATACAAACAAGAAGAAGTGTAAGTGTAAAGTCTACTTAGTGAAAGCATCATTTAGGCATTTTGTCAAAGATGTTTGCTGCGGTAGATAAATCAAGTATATTGTTCAGCAAAACATAACAAATAGATATTTAAATCATTCAGCCCATTGCATAAGATGTATAGTGGTTCACCATAAACCTTTACAACCTACACAAGGTCTACGGTTTTCATCCTTCGATGGCCTACACAAGGTCTTATGAAGTCTTACACAAGGACAATAAAAACATACTATCCTATCGGAGGGATACACAAAGTCTTGTTGAGTTTGGTAGTTCAAACTCTCAAACCCAAACTTATACAAGGAATGGTTTCTAGACAACGGATTAAAAAAAAATACTTTCTTACTTAAAGTGAATGAGCTTCATTAAACACCTTGATGAAGATCTTCTCGAATCACGAAGGATCTTCAGCTCTCTTGTACCACAACCATATGATGATATCCCGTTAAAGATACAGAGGTTTTGGGTCAAGGGTTTGGTGAACTTAACTTGATATTGATGAGTCTTTATGAACTAGTTAATGATTCCCATGGCTGATCATTTAATGCAAGCTAGCATAAAGATTTGCTAATAAATGTGGTTGCTAAAGCATTAATGAATGTTGGAGTTCATTCTTCAATCCAAACTTTGAATGCTTTAATGAATGTCTTTGAGACATGGATTAAACGATAAACTTCACGAGGAAACAGAGCTTTGAGAAGTAGGATATCAATTATGGTTACAAACACAAAGCTCTCTCTATTTCTCACCCAATTGCTAAGAAACCCCTTATTCATATATAAAGAGAAGATTTGCAATGGTAAAAAAATGGGCAGAAAACTGTCTGGTTCAATGTCATCGGTTGGTCTTCAATGGCATCGAAGTATCCCTTTGATGTCATCGAAGGACCTTCGATGTCATCAAGAAAACTAGACATTTCTTCAATATGTTGTTGGACACTTGTTCGATGCATCGAGTGACCTTCAATGTCATCAAAGGGGTCCTTCGATGCCATCGAGAAAATTTTCATTTTTGACAAGAGGTTGATGGACATTTTTGTGATTGAGTTCGATATCATCAAAGCTACCCTTCGATGCCATTAAAGGATTTCTCGATGCCATCAAGAAAATCTACATTTTCAATCTTAGGTTGTTGGACAATTTGGAAGATACTTCGATGTCATTGAGAAAATTCATAATTTTGAAGTTTAATTGTTGGAGAGTTTAGCCTACAAGCTTGATGCTATTGAGTTGTCCTCAATGACATCGAAGATAGTTCGATAAGACTTCGATGCCATCGAACCTTGTTTATTTTTTATGATTTTCTTTTAAACAGACTTCTTCCTACACTACTAACTAGCACTCTTTAAGTTGGTTTTTCTTACGAGGTTTGGGCTAAATAGAGGGTTTTTGTTTAGAGGGATTAGTATAAGTTTTTTGAAGATGTCTTTGCCATTTCCTTACCTTGTCGTTCTTTAGACACCTTCAATATTTGAGTCTTTATACTTGAGTCTTCTTTGGGGCTCTCTGGACTCTAAGACTCATAACTCATGCTAATTGACAAACTAGAGTACTTATATTTTTTGTATGGGATAGGCCTTCTCACCTGTTATTTATGTCGATGAAGTTAACCTGATGGATCCTCTTTTTCCCATCTGTCTAGGCGAGACTCTACTGATTCAATCCGAATCCATCCCTAAACCTGTTAATGCCTTGAAGAACCCTTGATCCTAGCCGAGACCACTGTCATAATGGGATATTTGGTTCGCTCGTGTCTCATCTCAACATGAGGCAACATGTATGAATTTCGGCATTTACGAATGCATTAAACTATCCATCCACGATTACCCATCAGATCTTACCCTTCTCACAACAGCTTCGACATTTTGGAGCTCACCCACCAACATGTTTTTCTTCGGGTGCGGCCCAATGAGTCCAACGATTTTGGACATCATGGCACTGACCCAACTTCTTTCGGCGTAGTTGTATTCCCTAGCTTCGTTTAGAAAGAAACCAGACGATTTACGAATAAAGCCAACAAGGCTTATTCTCACTTCATGCAGACGTACCACAAGCATAGAGGACCGGTCGATTATGAAGAACATACAGCTTTCCTATTACTCTAGATCTGCTAACATTTACTCTGTGTGAATGCTCTACATGTCACGAATGAGTACATTCAAATGCCCGAGGTGCTGACATAGGGTCAAAAACTTACTCAAGCATCCTTCGTACTCAGTCACCTGTCTAGAGGTATCTTCGAGATTACTATCAAAGGCTTGTATCTGGCAAGAGGACCATTGTGCTTCTTCATATGTGGATCTACAAATACTTTCACCCTTCCCTTATACATAGTACATCAAGCTCGGCTTGACTCGTCCATGCTATACTCGAGTTCGAGCTCAAGCTCGAGCTCACCCTTGAGCTCAACATTGAAGCTTGACTTGTTTGCCAAAGCTTTCGAGTCGAGCTAGTGGTTCGAGTCGAGTTGAGTTTATCTCAAGTCAAGTCGAGTTTACCTCAGTAGGGTAAGGGAAAGAAAAAGAGGGAATTGGGACGGGTAGGGTCGAGTAGGATTTTTTAGTAAAAACTTTTAAGTTTTAACTTCTTTTTTTTTTACTTAAATAAATATATATTATATATATTTAATATTAATATAATATGTATAATATACATTATTAAAATATATTACTCGAGCTCGAGCTCGAGTCAAGTCGAGTCGAGTTGAAATACACCATGGTCGAACTTGGCTTGAACTCAACTCGAGCTTTAGTAAACAAGCTTGAGTCGCCTTGAGTCGGCCTTTCAAGCCGAGTCAATCTGAGCTAAGTTGAGCCGAGTCGAGCGAGCTTTTGAAGTTAGCTTGACTCATGTACAACCCTACTTGTACATCATTCCCTTCACTCTGACACTGCTTATTCTTCCTATGGCGAATGCGTCATCAATTCCCCCCAAGAAACCCGGGCATTTTCTGTATATATGGATACTTTATTCTTTTCCTTGGATAGGGGTAAACGGAGTTGGACATGTTCGTACCCATTCCGGCCAAGACCAATCAAAGGGAATTACGTGTGATAAATACGGGCACGCATGATGCGTTCAGAGATATGCAGATACGTACGGATGAGTCCTTGGAAAGTGAAGGCATAACGTATTAATTGTTGTTGTGCACCACAAAAGTGGTTGAGTGGAATAACAACTGATTCTTAATGATCAGAGATCGAGTTCGCATGATCGTCAGACGAGTGGTAAAAGGAGAAGAAAAGGAAGTAGGATGTGGGAAGCGTCTAGAATCTAAGTAATGGAGAGTGGTTACTATAACCATCAGAATGTGGGAATGATCCAAATAGCTAGATCAAAGCTATAAATAACATAGGAATTCAATAGAAAAATTTGTCTCATGCCAAACCAAACAAATCCAACATTATCTTTCAATTACTAGTCAATTTACATAGTGTAATCCTTTACTTCTCTTGTTAAGCAAGTTACATTTCTTAGTGCAATCTTTACATTTCAAGTCATCTACTTTACATTCATTAGCATAATATATAGCAATAATTAAGTAGCTGATAATCCTTAGTTGTAACCTGAGTTTATGGTAGCACGCTGGACTCAGTTCATTCATTAAAAGAGTGTTCCACAACTGTTCTTTGTGGTTAACTGTAAGAATCTCTTTCTCATTCCATTTTATCTATATTGAAAAGTCCTTTCGTACGGAAGGCAAAGGAGTAACCTATCATTGGAGGACGAACCCCTCCCTTTGAATAATGCATGATCTGATTAACACATTGAGCGAGTGGTTAAATAAGTAACTGATCTCCTCATATCTCGGTCATACACTACATGTCTGCCTACTTTGGCGCTTAGGGTTATTGTTGTTCAGTTTGAATTGGAGCCACAATCACAATTCTAGCATGCCCGTATACCCAGTGTCGGGGAAAAAAGTAGTGAACAATTTCCTAGCTTGCTCGGTGGGACCTTGTGTATTGATTATCGGACTAGTTTTTGCCAAAAATACAGAGGAGAAGTGCTCGTATAGCCGGGGCAGAACCCTCAACACCAACCGTACCACCCCCTGGTGAGGAGGTGTTGGTTCATGAGCCTCCTGAAGTATCCAATCCAAGAATTAACCTGACTAGGAACCAAACTAGACCGTCTGCGTCTCGAACCGTACTCCCAAACGAGATATCTGTTATCGTGCGGAATCTTCAAATGAGCATCCGGATGGTGTAGGAATATGGAAGAGCTCAAGCCGAGCAATTTCGTGCCTAAGATGAGAACACCATTCGCTACTGGCTAGTTAGATTGAGGCTATGCAACGATTGTTGGTTGTGATAACGGAATGAACACCCTTAGCATCACAACATAACGTTAATGGAAGCTTGGTCAACAATGCAGCCTCATTGCCACCTATGCCACCTTTGCAACGTAACCCTCCTCCATTACAGGTCAGGAATGCGCCACTTCCTATGGAAGGTAAGCAACCTAAGCCGCAGGCCATGAAAGAATTTTACGCCTGATAATAGGAACCATGGACCACCAGGTGGGTTCAACCCACAACAGGGTCCTACATTCCCTGATAATCCCAATCGGTTTACTCTAGATCACCTGTTGAGGGACAAATATTGTATATTAGACCCCCAGTTATTACCTGATTTTACAAACATGAAAATGCTTAACGCTCCAATTTAATCACGTTTGTGTTACAAGGTGAATTTAGGAGTTTGGACTGAAAAGGGTACTAAAAACATAGATTTGATGCTTGAACTCACTAAGGCAGGGGACGGATCTTAGGAGACCGAGATTGAAGAATTCACATGCCAAAGATCCGAGGAAATCAAGTGATTGAAGATAAAGAAGCCAGAGAATCGTCCTGAATGCAAGATCACAGGGTTCCCACCATCCGTTTGACACAAAACCTTATATCTGGCCTGAGGATCATAAAGTAACCATACACGTAAAATTTTAGCCATTGGATCTTTGTGGAAGTGACCCAACAGAAAGATTAGCTATAAATCATCAATTTGGGGCCCACCTAATCTCTGGATATGCCCTAACTATATGCCCTAACTTTGGACTCAGCCCCTAAAATTAGATGGGAAGTTGGATGGATGGTGTGGACTTGCAAAAGACTTCACAGTGGGCCACACCCTGCTTTGTGCAAGTGCACAGCAGGGGTGTGACCACTGTGCACTGAATCGGCCAGAGTGGTCAAAGACTGCTGACTCACAAAATCCCGAAAGGATTCAAAATCCTCTTTGCCACCGCTGTGAATAGACGAAAAGAGAGATCCAGGTGATCTTTGTGGGCCATCATTTGGATCTAAGAGGATGATCTGGACCGTCCATTTGAAGCAGCACAAGTCGCCGACTAGGACCTACCCGAATTCCGTCAGAAACTGACCAGGATGTATCCCCCACCATCCACTACGTCTAACTGACGATGAGAATAGAAATTTCATGGGCCACACTGAATCCGAGCTATAGCACGTCATCTCCAACTGAAATTCTGAGGAGAATCTAATGGATGGAGTGGATTTCCTCACCGACATTGATCATGTGTAAGACCTGTATCTTAGTCCGTACCATTTCGTAGGTTCTCACAATCCTCTCTGTCGAATTCTGGCAACCTTCGACCTATATCCGATGTTTGCGCGTGACCCTGAGACACACGCCGTCAACCAGAGTTGCCTCAACTCGAGACTTGTACCCTAACAAACGCGCCGTCGCTGCGGTTTCGATGCCGCGTCTCGTGCGCAAAGGCGATACCTAGGCCAGGAGATGTGGGCCCGCGTTCAGTTCGAGGAAAACACCCCGCGTACAAATTCAGAGAGAATCTCTACAACTTGTCACATCCATCAACCCATCAACCAATCACCTCAACCAAGTACACCATCACCTCACACCCTTCCCCAAGCAACCCCCAAAGTCAAAAAGGTTCTTACACACCCATACTTTTCTTACACCATCTACCACAAAAGTCAAAAAGTCTCTTACACATCCATCACCACCACATCCATCACCCATCTCTCTCTCTCTCTCTCTCTCTCTCTCTCTCTCTCTCTTTACAACCCTCACTCTCTCATTTTTCAAACTCATTTCCAAGCAACCAAGATACCATACATCCAAGCCCTTTCTAAACTCTAAGAGAACTTTGTGTGTGGCCCACTTCCTACCCTCTCATCTTCCATCTCAACCATCCAAACTCCATCTCTCCCGTTAGGATCGAAGCTAAGGAGCAAAGGAAGCCAAGGGAGCAAGAAGAAGTGGACGGTGGGTGATCTTGGACTCGCAATTTCTCTTTTTGTTATTTAGTTGTTTTGTGATTTAAGGGTCACGCATGGCGGGACCCACCTTGATGTATGTTTGTATACAAGAGGGGCCCATAGTGGCGGGGTCCCTCCGTCATCGCCGGTCTCTCCTTGTCTCTCTCTCTCTCTCTCTCTCTCTCTCTCTCTCTCTCCTTCTATGATCATGGCCCACCTATGAGGTGTGTATTTTGCCCATGTCATCCAACTATTGGGCCACTTGATTCCGATTTGGGGTCCGCATGGCCGGAAGGTCACACATGCCCGGATGAAGGGAAAAACATATATCAGCATGATCCGAGTCTGGTGGCCCACTACATGGGACCACCGTGATGTTGAACGCCATCCAGCACCATCCAGCAAGCTGGACGGTGGGTTGGACGGGCTGGCCAGTGGGGCCCATCCATAGCTCACGTGGTAGACTGAGTGAAAGATACCTCCTTTCAATGCCGAGGCATTGGCATTGATTGCTTAGTGGGGGTGGCTGATAGTGAAGTGTGAACTGACCGTGGGTCCATGGGACCCATCCAGGTCCTCCATCCAGTCAAATGGGCCACACCATCGTGTGGTTGTTTATCCAAACCGTCCATCGTCTTTGGACAGTGGGACCCACCCCAAGGTGATGTATGGGTTTTATCATCACCGTCCACTGATGTGGACCCCTCCATCACATGTGTTGAATGCTCACCGTCCAGCAGCAACAACTACTGGACATCGGTAAAGCACATATATCAGCTTCTCCACCTGGTACATGCGCCTCATCCCAGCCGTCCATTCATTCTGACAGTGGGACCACCTGGTGCGGGTACTTCATCTCAGCAATTCAGCCATCCCAGCCAAGATGTATGTGTCTTACACATGCCGTCCACCTGTTTTGATGGTGGGACCCACTGCCATCTGACGACAGCAATTCTGTGGGTCCCACTACTAAGGACGTCAAAGATATTGTAAATATAAAATATTATATTATATATTATATATTATATATCATGTGACATATACATGGTGGTGGGCCCTACGTGGGACCCACCTCTACTCCCCTTTTCATGCATAAAAGCTGTTGTATAGCAGTATATATATTATATATTATATATTATATATATTATATATTACATATATGACACATGAGGGTGGGCCCTACGTGGGACCCACCTCTGCCTTCCTAAGCAGTTGTAGCTGCAACATACAACAACTATATGTTGTTGTGTATGTCCAGCATGGGACGTGGACCACACCATAATTCATGTACTGTATCCACCGTCCATCAGGTTGGGATGGTGGGGCCCCCCAGCAGGGGAACGGGTTGGCTGGGGTACCTCATACCAGCTACATGGCTGGTGAATTGAAGTCAGCAAGTTCTGTAGCCCATGATGCATATGTTTATCTACACCATCCACTATTTGAACGGTGGGGCCCATCATGCATGATGCATGTGTTGTTTCTACCATCCAACCATTTTGAGATATCATTTATGGTATGAGGTAAAGAATGAGTCAGAATTAAAATTCAAATGGGCCCCACCACCGAAATAGTGGACAGTGACATTCACCGTTCAAACTTCTAAGGGCCATGGTAGTTCCTATTAAGCTGATATTGTTTCCACTTCATTTATCTCTATGTTATCTTATGAATAGGTCGGGTCTCAAAATACATAAGGGTGGGCCCAATTTGATATACATTTGGCCCATTGAATCGGTCCATTTGAATTGGCCCATTTGATCGGCCCATTTGAATTGGCCCATTCGATTCGACCCATTTGATCGGCCCATTTGAATCGGCCCATTTGATCGGCCTATTCAATTCGGCCCATTTGATTCAGCCCATTTGATCGGCCCATTTGAATCGGCCCACTCGATTCGACCCTTGTGATTCAGCCCATTTGATCGACCCATTTGAATCGGCCCATTTGATTCGGCCCATTCGATTCGCCCATTTGAATCGGCCCACTCGATTCGGCCCTTTTGATTCGGCCCATTTGATCGGCCCATTCGATTCAACCCATTTGATCGGCCCATTTGAATCGGCCCATTCGATTCGACCCATTTGATTCGTCCTATTCAATCTAGTCATGCCTTGGGAGCAATGATGGTTTGACATCCATATTATAGAGCAATGATGGTTAAATGTCCACATTGTAACTCTCCCGATAGCCCATTGTTAGGCCCATACTTGTGGTGCGTAGGCCGTCTAGGCCCATCTTCTCTACGAGCAAGAATTCATCGCCATATAACATGTTTAGTATAGTTCCATGATTCATGATCATTCACATCATATGTATGCTTGATATGAGAAGTGACTGATCGTAACATATGTCTTCGGGCAGATTATTTATGGGCTCCGGTTAGGCGGTGTTGCCCTACATGAGCGCACGATACATGCAGGATTGCTGCATGACTGGATAGTGTGATTCATGCATTTCACATTGTGTGACATGGTTATTGTACGCCCAAGCGACATCAGGGCCGTGGCCTTCACAATCGTATCGTGGTTGACAGGATTGGATACCGAAAATCTTGTTCTACATGGGGTACTATAGATATCCCTGGGTGAAAGTTCCTAAACCCTTATGGTACCGGGAGGTTGCTCCAACGTCTAGACCGAGTGGGTTCATGAGCGCCGAGTGCCGATTACTAGAAGGCTGCGCTTTCCACTGTGTCGTGGTCGGTTGGAAGGGGGTGCGACCTTACCCATCCTAGAGGAGAGGGTAAATCTAGGCTGAGTTTGACCAGCTCGAGGAATGAGTCCACTATCGACGAGCAGAGTCAGATATTGGCAGGCGGATAGTGAGGTCTTTTCCACTCACCTTGTTGCACGCGATGGGGTGGCAATCTGGTTGGAGTGTACTAGACCCCGGTGATATTCCAGAGTTGAGCTGTATTGATATGTGGACTTAGATGAGGATTTGTATGCTTGAGTTGCATCTTATATCGCATGGCCTTGGTACGACCGACATCATTCATGCCTTGCATTGCATAACCTTGGTACGTCTAACGACATTCATGGATTCATCAGCATGTTCTGCATTACTCTGATACTGCATAATTGTATTACTACCTTGTGCACCCACTTTCACCACCCTCTAAGCTTTCTATAAGCTTATGCATGACTGTTGCGTGCAGGTGACGTTAGACCGTAGCAGCGTTGAGGCAGGAGCGCATAGCAGATCATCTTGGGGCTTTTTGTCTATTATCATTGTATTTTCTTTTATGCTCATTGTACTTATAAAGTTTTTGATCATAGTGAAAATGTGATGGAGTTTTTGGTTGTTGTTTGTGGGTTATACCTTTGGTTATGCTTATTATAAATCAAACTGACGTTGAAAATCCTCCTCATAGCATCCCAGGATCGGAACCTAGCGAATGGGTGCTGGGAGTCGAGAATGGGGTACTACGGAGGCTGTCGGCGCCAGATTCGGCGATCAGAAATTTTGTGAGCCTGGTTTTCTGAGTTTGGGGCATGACATCATGGGCCCATCGAACATTTCAGTGTAGGAACGTGTGCCAAAGGGTGCGAACGGACCTGCGGACGACGCCTGGCCCACTGTGGGGCATTGTGCAATCGAGATCACGGTCGGATCAATGATCCAAACCGTCCAAACGCTAGAGAAGGGGGTTTTGACCCTTCCTATGCGTCAGAATGAGCAGATTGGATGATCCCTTCCCTCAAACTTACTTCAAACGTAACTCGTCTCATGTTTTCGCTACGCAAGAGAGACGTGCGAAAGACCCCAACTGACCTACATCTTGGCTATAAAAGGAGAGAAAATCAGACAAGTAGGCATCAAGCCGTGGACGTGGGGAACAAACAAGAGAGAGAGAGAAGGACGTGCGGACGTGTGGAGCGGGCCGACAACAAGTTTTTCTTCTCCTTCCTCTTTAGTTTTTCTTCCTTTGATGTTTCCAAGAGATTTTAGATCGATCATGTTCATGGTTAGCTAAACCTCTTAGCTAGAGCTAAGAGGTGAAGCTTGTAGTGTGATGGGATGCTCTTGAAGGCTTTGATTCATGTTTGAGTTGAACTCTCTTTACTTCTAGTTTGATTATAAGGAGTGCTTTTAGTTTTTAATGGTTTGCTGTGACTTAAATTAGAATGGATCTATGATTGCTTTGAGCACGTTCTTTTCATTATTGTGATTATGAAATTAGGAACCCTGTTGTTCACCATCGTCCCATGGGCATGGTTGAGTGATGGTATCCTTCCTAACGTTCATAATTCTCTTAGATTGGTTGTGGATTAGTTAAATTATATTGTTTGTTTTGTCTCATGGGCATGGTTTTGTGATGGAAACAATTCTAGTTCTCATACCTCTCATCCATTGAGAACTAGATCAAAGGAAGTTTAGATTTGATTTTAACGAGTTATTTTCCAGCTGGATGAAGATGGGACTCTAAATCCAGTTGTGTTCATGAATCAAGCATAGATCTCCCTGATCTCTACAAGTGGATCCTTGGAAACCCTAGTTTCCCACCTTTGAATTTTATAAGTTTTAGTTAAATAATTTACAATTATTCTCTTAAATTCTCAATATTTAAATTACATCTTCTTTTAGTTCTAGTTCTAGTTACTTTCAAAATATGTACAAGGTTCAGTCCCTGTGGATTTGACTTCGGTCTTACCGAGATTATTACTACATCGCGACCCTGCACTTGAGGTTGTGAACATCACCCACTAGTCTTAGATCCTCAACGGCTGGATAACGACCAAATCATGCAAATTGTCCAAGAGGTTGTTGCCCAAGTCCTCGGCCGCAACACCATTCTGATTTATTATAAACCATACCCCGAGTGGGTAGATCGGTAATATCCATTGCCGAGGAATTATAGGCCAAATTTTACCCTATTCTCAAGCGAGTCTATTCAATCAACCATTCAGCATGTCAGCTATTTCATGATGCAGTGTGGCGAACTGGCCAATAATGATTATTATAATTTACAATTATTCGATCACTCTGATCGCAGTATCCTTTACTTGGTACTCAAATTTATTGCCAGACTCAGTGCATACATAGAAAGAGCTGGAAGAGAAGTTCCATGCTCAGTTCTTCTCTAAAAACAAGGAGATTACCATGGCCGATCTCGCTTGATTCCGACAGTTGCCTGGGGAACCCTATGAGAGTTATATCATGCGAAAAGCCACTGTAAAGTGTTAATGGCTGAAGTCGAGTTTATGCAATTAACATAAGACGAGCTTGAGTACAAACTCCGAAAGAAGTTTATAGGTATAAAGTTTGTAGACCTATATGATCTAACCAAAAAGGTCTCTCATTACGAGGAACTCCTGCAGGAAGGGGCCGGTGATCGAACTCGTCACTAGGGAGTTATTATAAAGATCCTAATTATAAGATCACAGTCGTTGAAGTACTGGCCAAGAAGCCACTGGCATGTTCGGCATTGGTCAAAGTAGAACCGATCGTATCGACCACACAAAAAGCTCAAAAGGTGTAAACCTTTGACATCACCTAAGCCGAAGAAATATTTGATATATTATAGGTTGGAAAGTTTATTAAAGTTCATATTAATCATAAGATATCCCTGGTGGATGAATTACAAAAGATCGAGTACTGTAAATGACATGGAACTCAGTCTCATTTGATTAACAAATGCATTGTGTTCAGGAATATTATTGAAGACCACATCGATCGTGGACTGTCAAAGTTTCCCAAGAAAGGTGAAGAGGCGATGTTGATCGATACCGATCCATTTCCAGTCAACATCGAACTAAATATGGTAATTGCCAATCTGAGAGATCACCCTTGATCGAAGGTCAATCTTTGCTCAAATATTCAATGGAAAGGGTCCAATCGATTTACTCGGGGGAGATGATGGGTTCTGCGTCCTCGAGGTGATCAATCGGTCGTAACTAGAAGAAGCTACCGGCGCGCTCAAATCTGTGACTGATGCACTCAGGAAATTGCATCTTGGTCAAAAGTTACTCTTAAAAGAGGGAAGGAAGATCACCGCAGCAATGCTAGCCATAACTGACCAGTATAGTTGGCCTCGGCCCACCACTAGCGATGGGGGCCTCCCTTACTAAGGATGGTCAAGCATCCTGCTACACAGGAAGGGGTCTGAAAATGAGTTGTTCATCCAAAGTTTCTAGCGATACCAGAAGCGCTAACAATAACCCAAAAACAATAATGGTAAAGACAAAGGGTTGCTGGTAGAAGGGAAATGGAAAAGGGAGCATACCTCCTCGACCAAGGGCTAGAGCACCCCACCCCTTCTAGAAGATCCATGTTCTTGATGAATACTTAGAAGTAAACATGGTCAAAGTAGTGCTACCGACTAAGACATAGGGAGGGCCATAAGGCATGACTCAGCCAGAAGATATTAAAGAGGATGATAGCTGCGGGAATTTGTCAGACTACCTTAGCAAAGATTGTTTTCCAATAGAGGAGTGGATAGCCAATGAACTCGTCAACTGCTGACACCCTTAAAATTTCCTCACCTATGGATCCAGTGGCCGAACACCTGGCTGATCAATTCGAGAGGATGGAGTTTAAAACACTATGGGGGCAAGGTTCAAGTGATAAAATTGTGTTTGGATCATTGTCTCTTGTAACGTTCCATTACAATATGGTCTTCACACTGCCATCTACTTTTCCTGTTAGGCCCACTCAACCAAACAGTATGGCCGGTGATGTGGAGGAACATGCTTCTCCAGTAATAATTCAATATGCTTCTTTCTTGTTTAAGGAGTAAAGAAGATGAACCCAAAGTCGACAAGGCACTACATGTTGACACAGTTATTGTAGAAGTTGGGGGCATATCCGAAAGGATTATCATCAATAAACCCACCCAGTATATGACACAGCACCTTAAGCCGCTGTATTTGTTGGCCCACTTCGATGGCTGCCCTATCACCAAAATTCTGGTTGACAATGGAGACGCAACAAATTCACTAATAGATGTTGATGGCCAAGTTAGGAAAGACTATGGCTGATCTAATGCCATCAGAAGTGACCATTAATAACTTTGCAAGTCATGTTACACACACACACGGTGTCCTGTTAGTCGATTTGACCATAGCCACGATAACAGTTTTGGCTTCATTTTTGTTGTCGACCTCATCAAGCTATAATGCATTGTTGGGGAGAGATTGAGTCCATTCTTTTGCCAACATCCCATCCTCTCTCTACCAGTTTGTGGTCTTTTGGAACCAAAATAAGATCGTGTTGGTCTTGACCGACAACAAACCTTTCCTAGCCATGTCGAACGCCAACGAGGCTTAATATTACAGTGAAGAAGTGGGACCTATCAGGTTTACCAAAAGGAATACGTTTGGGCAACCTACTAGGATTACGGTGAAGAAGAATCCCAAAAGCATTGTATAAGCTATTCCAAAAGTCACCTCAGCTAACAATAGCCGGCTAAAGGATATTGTCTTATATCGGCTGATTCCCCGCTGCACTATTGAAGAGATTCCATGATCAGGAATCTAAGAGGTGGAATGAATTGGGCTGACTTGACGGCCAGAATTAAGAGGCTTGAAGAAAGCTTAAGGAAAACTGATGAAGGATGCTTTATGAATTTGGCCGAGTTAGAAGGATCGGTCAATAAAGGTAGTCTCGAGTTTGGAGAAACATCAGAAGAGAAGGAAGATCTTCAACCACAAGTTCAGGATTTGCTGGTTGAAGTCAATCTAGGCATGGAGCAAGATCCAAAACTAACATTTATAAGTGATTTGTTGCAACCTTCTGAGAATGAGGATTTAATAAAGCTGTTATTAGAATTCTCCGATGAATTTGCCTAGGATTACCATGAGATGCCAGGGCTCAATCAATCCCTGTTGAACATAGGCTTCCCACAAAGGAAGGTTATCGGCTATACAAGCAACTGCCTAGGTGGATGACAACCGAGGTCACTCTCAAAATCAAAGAGGAGATTGAGCAGCTCCTGAAAGCAGGCTTCATTCGGCCAATTAAATACGCGGAGTGGATGTCAAACGTGGTCCAGTGATGAAAAAGAATGGTAAGTTAAGAGTGTGCATCGACTTTAGAAATCTAAACCTGGCCACCCTAAGGATGAATATCCCGTGCATGTAGCCGATCAACTAATTGATTGGGCTACTAGGCATGGGATAGTGTCCTTCATGAAAGGACACTCAGGATATAATCAAATATACATTACATTGGAAAATGTGTCAAAGGCATCGTTTATATGTCTAGGTCCATTAGGGACTTACTGCTGGGTAGCAATGCCCTTTGGATTGAAAAATGCAGGGGCCACATACAAATAGCAATGAATGCAATTTTTCATGACATGATCGGTTGCTTCATGGAAGTCTATGTAGATGATGTGGTAGTTAAGTCAACCGATGCAATAGAGCACCTAGCCCACTTGCGTAAGTCCTTTAAACGCATGAGACTTCATAAGTTGAAATTAAATCCTTTGAAATGTGCTTTTGGAGTCTCGACTGGGAACTTTTTAGGATTTCTTATGCACGAAAGAGGAATTGAGTTTGATCAGAATAAGGCTTAGGCCATAATTGACATTGGGCCGCCCAAGAATAAGGCTGAGCTACAAAGATTCTGGGGCCACATTAATTTCTTGTATAGGCTCATTTCCAATTGTGCAGGTAATACTAACGTGTTTTCTCCATTGAAAAAACTGAAGTAAGGGTTTGAATTTATCTCGAAAGTCGAGAAGTAGTTGGCTTTTAACAAAATTTAAGAGTATATTTGAAGCCACTTGTACTAATTCCACTGATTAAGGCACGACCGCTCAAATTATATGTTGCAGCTTCAACGGAGTCGATTGGGGCCCTTTTGGCGCAAGATGATGACATGCATATGGAGCGGGCTGTATATGTTCACAACCCCAAGTGTAGGGTCGCGATGTAGTAATAACATGGTAAGACCGAGGTTGAATCCACAGGGACTAAAATTGTACGTATTCTGAAAATAACAAGAACTAGAACTAGAAAAAGATCTAAATTGAAATCTGAATAATTGAGAGTAATGGTGAATAATGTTAATTAAAACTTATGAATTTAAAGGTGGGAACTAGGGTACTAAGGATCCACTTGTAGCTATCAAGATGCTATCTTACTTGATTCAAGGAACACAATTGGAATTGGAGTCCTATCCTATCTAATTGGAAAATAAAGCAATTTAAATCAAATCTGAACTTTTCATTGACCTAATTCTCAATGGAGGAGAATTGTGATGATTGAAAGGGATTCCATCACCCTACCATGCCCAGGAGATGATGGTGAACAACGAGATTTGTCATGCCCCAAACTCGGAGATCGGACTTACAAAATTCCCGATCGTCGAATCCTGTGCCGACAGCCTCTGTAGTTGTAACGTCCTGAAAATTGAGGGTCAAGCAAAGCTCAACTCCTAAGATCCAACGCATCACTTATGCAATATAGATAATGATGTTTAAATGTTGTCCATATTAGTACATTAAACATGAGTGGGATTACACTAAAACAACATGTCATACTCTATAGATAATTAAATTAAGCGAGCGGAAGACTGAGATATGTATATAAAGTATGTAAGTATTTCTCAACCCCCCGAGTATGAGTATGATACCAGGCTGAATGTATACATGTATTGTTCTAAAATTTACAAAATCTCAAAATGTAAATATTCAACTAATCCATAACCCTGTAATCTCGGCGACACAGCTCTAGGTCTACACAGACCCGCCTGAGAGCTGAATGTAGGGGAACTCCTCCTCCTCGTCTAAGAAATCTGGCTCCATCGCGTAAGCCTCGTCATAACATGCATCTAAATCAGAGTCTGGTTAGTGTTTTAAAATACCGTCCCAGAGTGGGAGTGAGTGATCAACTCAGTGGTACTATAAGGCAAAAGTTAACATGTTGACAATTCAATCAAGCAGTAATGATAAAGCCATACAGCAATCACTTCCTAATTACTCTTGTTAATGCAGAAATGATATGTAGTAATGATGTATATCCTCGCCTGCACTCCCTCAATGACTTCATCTCATGATTACACATGACAAACTCCCTAAACGTGCCCTTCCTGGCCAAAGCACATGCAATGTGGTGCATGGTCATGTTAGCTTATATTTGATTAGGCTTATTCATACAGTAGATTCGGGAAGCTAAGGTACCTCCCTTTATATCATTAACCCAAACGAAAGATCCATCTAGGGTCGTCAATCCTAGTTAATCACATACGATAGGCACTCCAGGTCACTACGGAGATGCTCGTCACCTTAACGTAGGCCAAGTTTATACTCGAGGTTACTACGGGAAGGCTCGTCACCTTAGCGTAGGCCGACTGCTCGAATACACTGTCCCATACCACCGTATTTGGCTCACGAGTTTGGGTTACTCACCAGTCACTACGGGGAGGCTCGTCATCCCAGCGTAGGCCGATAGCTCGACCATGGTATCCCATACCACCATTCCCGGCTCATTAGTCTTAGCGGATCTTGGTACCATGGTTGAGACAGGTTTTACATTGGTAAGCGGTACCTTAGATTCAAGTAGTAGCGTCTATACATGGTCAACACACAATAGGCCAATCGGGTCATTTAACAAGTTTGATTGGTACGAGCGCACGCTAAGGTAATTGACATGGAATGCATAAGCACTCCACGTGGCCTAGCCACTGTCGACGATCACTGTACGGCTCGGATTCGTCGAATGTATCCAATGTGGCGAAACTAGTTCGACCACTCAAACGGGAACCGTTACCGATTGCCTGGACTACGTAGTAGTCCCAATTATACTTAAATACACTAAGTAGTCATATATGTTATTCATAACAACATTTAACAAATAATTTAAATAAAATTCTCATCTGAGCATTTTATCAAACACATAGAACATGTTACTATCCATATGCATTTCATCCATGAATCACATAGTAGCAATTTATATTACATGAAGGAAATTATAAGTGTGGATAAGGTAGTTGAGAATCCTATCTCAACACCCTCATTAGAAGTGATTCAACAAACACTTTCTCATTCAGACATTTTACCAAACACTTAGATTACACATTACTACATATATAAACTAATTTAGTTATAGCATATATTATGGAAAATCCTTTCATAAAGGAGTTTTCATTCATACAGCGCCAAAAACCTCAAGTCTTTGGCGCCGTTGCCGGGGACTGTTTCGGTCCAATTGGATTTAAGATTCTCTCTTATCATAATTCATAGTCTTAGGTTTTTTACTACCTTTAGGTTAAATTTTTTTAGAAACTAACCTATTTCCTGTTTTGTAGGGACCTGACATAAACTACTAATTTGGTAATCTCTTTCCAAATTTTCTATTTTTTTTTCTAATTTCTATTTTTAGAATTAAGGTTTTATTTTTTTTAGAAAGTTTCTATTTCTAGGCTAATTTATTTTATTTTTAGAAATTTCCTATTTTCTAATTCTAGATTCTGATTCTTCTTTCAAGTAACTTTCTATTTTCTAGTTTTAGAAATTTTTTCCCTTTGTAGAAACTAACTTAGTTTTTATTTCTAAGATTACAAACTTTTTTTTTAGAAATTAACCGTTGCTTAGGATTTTTTTTATTTCTAGCATTATTTTAGTAAATTTAATTTATTTTTGTTTTCTTTTTGAATTAAGGAAGGAAGCTGCTAAATAACATTGTCTTCAAAAGGAGGAGCTCTCAAATCTTCAGACATTCATCATCTCCTTTTCTCGGGTTCTTCTTTCCAATTCTCGTTTACATAGCTTTCTCTTGTTTTTAGGAATTCATAACTTTTTCCTTTAGTTTTATTCATGTTAGGTTGCATCTTAGTTAGTTTTCTTTCTTATATTGATAACATAGTTTATGCTCGGACGTTGATCTCTGAACATAGAACTAGCACCGTTTGATCCTGAGATTGAAAGAACAATTCGTGAAAGATTGAGAAATAATCCTGTTGAAATGGCGAATGAGACTGAAGTTAAAGCTCTCAAAGATTATTCAGCTCCTGTCCAATTTAATGCGCCTTCATGCATAGTGTTGCCAACCACTACGGCAGCACACTTTGAACTTAAACCCGGAGTCATACAATTGTTGCCATCCTTTTATGGATTGGACAAGGAGGACCCATATCATCATGTGAAAGAATTCTTAAACATTTGCTCCACCTTTAAGTTCCAAAACTTCTCAGACGATTCGATCCGCCTACGCCTGTTTCCTTTTTCTTTGAAGGATAAGGCGAAAGCATGGTTGAATTCTCTAGAAGTTGGATCTATCACTACATGGGACCAACTGTCTAAGAAGTTCTTAAACAAGTTCTTCCCCGTTCACAAAACCAATGCCCTCCGTAGAGAAATTACTAACTTCACACAAAAAGAGGGCGAGCACTTTCATGATTGTTGGGAAAGATGGAAGGACTTGCTTCTTAAATGTCCTCACCATGGTTTTGAGAAGTGGCAACAAGTTCAATACTTCTATGACGGTCTGACACCACAGAACCGTCGCATGGTTGATGCCACCAGTGGAGGGTCATTCATGACCAAAAGTGATGTCGAAGCGTGAAACTTCTTTGAAACCTTGTGCGAA
Source organism: Magnolia sinica (assembly GCF_029962835.1). Lineage (NCBI taxonomy): Eukaryota > Viridiplantae > Streptophyta > Magnoliopsida > Magnoliales > Magnoliaceae > Magnolia > Magnolia sinica. Next base: position 63,061,576 of record NC_080576.1, read on the forward strand.
AATTCCCAGCAATGGGATTATTCAAATAGAGGTGACAGAAGTCCCCAACCACAAAAGAGAGGTGGTATATATGAGATAGGAGTCATGCCAGAGCTGAGCGCCAAGCTTGATAACCTGACAAAGAAAGTTGATGCTCTGGTATTAAATAATGGACCACCACAAACAGCTCAAGTCGAGGCATATGCCACATGTTCTAGTCCTGCCCATCCTATGCAGTCTTGTCCATCTGGTGCAGCATTCCCAGAACTTCTCTCTGAACAAGTTCATGCTATGAACACTTTTCAAAAATCTGGGAATGATCCTTACTCGAACACATACAACCCAAGGTGGGCTAGACATCCAAATTTCTCTTGGGCAAAAGGACCACAACAAGGAGGACCATCTGGAAATCCTCCTATGCAACCGCACCTCCAAGTTGGCAGTCAACAACCTCAACAGTTTCCACAATATCAACAACTGCCTACACAATCAAGGAAACCATCTCTTGAGGATACACTCCATCTTTTCATGCAGAGTTCTCTCCAATTCCAAAAAGACACCCAACAAACCTTACTGGCCAACCAGCAAAGCTTACATGCAAATGCACAATCCATTGCCAAGCTGGAAGTACAAATGGGTCAACTAGCTGCCACATTGAGTGAGAGAGAGAAGGGCAAGTTCCCTAGCCAACCTGAGGCTAATCCCAAGGGACAGTATGAGATTGGCTCTAATTCCAACCAAGGGCTATATCATGAACAGGCCAAATCGATCACTACCCTTAGGTCAGGCAAGCAGATTGATAACATAATAGAGATGCCTGGGGATGAATCAAATTCTAAAACAGAAGATTAAGATGAAGCAGAGAGCCATACCAATGCATCCAAAGTCCAAAAGCTCTCTGACTCTCCAAGAGCCACTAACGTGCCACGTTATGTGCCCAAAGCACCCTTTCCTCAACGTCTGGCACCTATAAAGAAAACAAATAACTTTGATGAAATCTTGGATGTGTTTCAAAAAGTGCAAGTCAACATCCCGTTGCTTGACGCTATCAAGCAAGTCCCTGCTTACGCTAAGTTTCTTAAAGATTTATGCACTCAAAAGCGTAAGCAGAATGTTCATAAGAAAGTCTTCCTTGTAGAGCAGCTCAGCTCCATGATTCAACATAACACCCCTCCTAAATTTAGGGATCCAGGAGCTCCCACCATTTCTTGCGGCATAGGAGATCATAAGATCGGGAAGGCATTACTTGATTTAGGGGCGAGTGTCAATTTGTTACCATATTCGGTTTATGAGCAGCTAGGACTTGGTGAGTTGAAACCGACTAAGGTAACATTACAACTAGCCGATAGATCTATCAAGGTGCCCCGGGGTGTTATTGAAGATGTGTTAATCCCGGTTGATAAATTTTATTTTCCAGTGGATTTTATAGTTATAGATACTCAGCCTGTCCAGAATCTTCATAGTCAGATCCCAGTCATTTTGGGTCGTCCATTTTTGGCCACATCTAATGCTATTATCAATTGCAGGAATGGAGTTATGAAATTGTCCTTTAGTAACATGAATATTAAACTCAATGTTTTTAATGCAGGACAACAACCCTCAGATTTGGATGACATATTTGAAGTGGACATGATCGAGAGCCTTGTGCAGGACTCCTTCCGTACATCTTTTGAAGATCCTCTTGAGACCTGCTTAGCACAATCGGGCATGGATTTTGACATTGATAGTCCCATCCATGAAGTCAATGCATTGCTCGACTCTACTCCTATATTGGAGACTGAAAAATGGAGAGCGAAAGTGGAACCTCTTCATCCCTCTGAGACTCTTCCTGACTACACAGTTTGTAACTCTGAGAAGACAAAGGCGAGCAGGCTGCTTAATATTCTTAGAGCATATAAGGCAGCAATTGAACGGAAGATAGAAAAAATCCAGGTAGTATGCCCCACTGTATGGATGGATCATGCTGTGGTAATATCGCATAACATGCAAAGGAAGCGTGATCCTAACATAGAAGAAGTCGTTCGAGCAGAAGTCCTTAAATTATTTGACGACAGTGTCAGTTACCTTATTTCAGATAGCACAGTTCATGGGAACTCACATCACTTGTCTGGGATCGGTTAATGAAAGTGTTGAGGTAATTTCTTTGGCGGACCCTGGTTATAAAGATTATTTCATTCATGGTCCGTTCTTGTCTGGCTGAAGACGTTAAACTTAGCGCTCATGGGAGGCAACCCAGCCTTTTGCTTTATTGTATTGCTTTTTATTTCATTCATTTTCATTTTTCTTAGTTAGTTACTTCAATGTTTGTGGGTACCATTACTACAAACCCTCACGAGACTACAACTCGTCCACTAGGGGTAACCTAGGGGTTTAAAGGCTTGTTGCATGTGCTAAATGCAATCGAGAGCACCTGTGAAAGTGGTATAGGTAGGATCTTCTTTTGTTTTTCTTTTTGTTATTTTTGCTTATGTTGATTTCTCTCTTGTGCTAACTCGCTTTTACGTTGAAATTTTTCACAAATCTTGAGAAAGCTTCTTGATTCTCCATCCAGGTATTATCTTTTCATCACTCCTCTTTTATTCTCGTTGTCCCATGTGCATTGCTTGTTTATTTCTTTTACATTGAGGACAATGTAGATTTTAGGTTGGGGGTGGGAGATTAGGGTACCTAATCAGTATTTTCTTGGTCTTAAGCAAAATTTGTGAACATTTTAAATTTTTTTCTGAATTTCTATTGAATTCAAAGTGATTTTGAAGGATAGTTGTGATTTTAACATTATAAGATACATGATGTTGGTAACTAATGACTCTTGGATTCGGCCTTCTGCTTGATTTCACAGTCAATTTTGAATTGTTAATCCATGATTAGACGTTGTAAACATTGATTGAGTCATGATTTCACATATCACATCTCGCTTGCACATTAAGTTTTGGTTCGATAACTGAATGATTAACTTGGTAAAAAGAAGAATTAAAAGGCTACGTCACATAATCTTCACCATAGGTTTGCTCCCTATAGGTGTAGGTTTGATTCTCCATAGTTGACTTATAAAAAAATGAGGCGACGGGTTTTCACCATAGGTTTGCTCCCTATAGATGAGGATTTGATTCCCTTCCTTGGCGTACTGGTCATAAAGAAAATCAAAAATATGAAGGCTGAAAGGTTAAGCTACAATGCTAGTGTTGGTTGTCAGGAATTCTGTTGTTAATTACCAATTTTAGCATGAAATTGACAAATTGGATCTTTTAATGATTGTAAGCTGAGATGATACTATACACTCATGGAACTCAATGTTTACAATTGTTCAAATTAATGGATTAATATTTTAAACTTGATTATGAAATCTGCCGAGAGCTTGATTCCAAGAGAAAAATTCCACACACCGATCATGAATCTTAGAATTTTCACATCTCAGCTATCTGTTCACAAGTCACTTGAGTTTACAGGAATTGTCTTTTATTTCTGAAATTATTTTTCGCCTGTTTTGCTCAGGACTAGCAAAATGCTGGTTGGGGGTTGTGATGAGTGTCGAATGTTGCATCTCAGACCCCCGTAATTGCTTGATTTTACGTACATGATAAGGTTTAATGCCATATTTTAATCGTGTTTTTATTACAGGATGAAATCAGGAGTGTGTACTGAAAGATGATGTTAAGAACATGGATTTAGCGCTCCAAAATTACCAGAGCACGGGATGGACTCCAGAAAACCAATAGTGATGATTTTACACGCCTGGGATTGAGGAAGGCAAGGCAAAGGGGCTCGAAAAGGGTCCAGAATGCAAGATCACATGTTTCCCGCCATCCGATCAACTCGAAACTTCATACACGTGATGGGGACCATAAATTCACCGTACATATTAAATTTCAGCCATTGACGATCTCGGGAAGTGGTCTAACGGCCAGATCAGCCCCTTAATTCATTAAGTGGGGCCCGCTGGATATCTGGATATACATCAATTTTGGTCCTGACGGTTTAAAGAAGATGAGCAATAGGATGGACGGATTGGATTTCTCGAAATCATCACAGTGGACCTATATCTATAGCGTGTGTACACAGTGCACATGTGCACTGCATGAGCATCGAACGGACTAAAGTCGGTCAGCAGCGCTGACCCAACTTTCTTATTTCAAAAACGGAAGTTTCCGTTTCAGCGCGCGTAACGGACGGAAATCCGTTTTTTTACGGACAGCTGTGGGCCCCACCGGTAGCACGTACGGTTAATCTAAACCGTTCATCGTGTAGAAGGGCTCAGTATCTACAAAATCATGTTTTCCATTTATGCCCATAAGTGCACACGTGTGAGCTACAGAGGTCACAAGCGGGCTGCCCTATAACGTTCAAAAAGATCTCAGCATGATTCCTTCTCTGGGCCGCGTCCACGCAAATTCAAAACCACCCATATGCGGTCGAAATTCCGTCCTGCATCCAATGGACGGCGTGGATTCCTGTGAAAAGTCCAATAATGGACCCAACCATCATCGCAGCGTCGGTTTGGCGTCCGCGAAACGCACGGACGCTGCCAGTTTTTGCAGAAATTAGTGGGCCCCACTCGTCAACCTTCCGGAAGATCTGATCCGTCCATCGTGTAGAGGGCTTCGAGAGCTTCAAAACCATGTTGATATTCCTCGCCCATGCGTACACACGTGTGCGGTACAGTTCTAGATTAATATTCTTTTTTTTTGGGTTAGCTTGTTAGTGCACACCCATGTCAATACACACACTCCATGTTAGCCACCCCCACTAGGGATCGATACCAGGACCTTAACTGTTGAAACAAGGTATCTCCACTCAGTCTGCCAGTTGAGCTATGGATCTGGGTGTATATTCTAGATTAATATTCACAATAGGCACAAATCATAATTTCAATTTCATTCAAACATTTCGACAAACACATGGAATGCATTATATCTTCACATAGTTCACACACATGTATAATTTATTGAATACACCGTAACTAAGATCATATGGCAGCAATCAAGTCAGACATAAATCATTGCTGAGATTGAAAGCCTTGAAAACCATAACCTAAATGTTTATAGTCCGCACCTTTCGTCAGTTTGCTTGTTTCGAACTCGGTTCAAATCCTACGCACCTGAATACAGAACAATGGTACCTAAACATCGGGATAGGTTAGCTATTTCGCTGATTCCTCTATTGATTCCTAAAACAAGATTAGGGTTAGGATTCTTTACCCAAATTGTAATCGAAGATGAACGTGTAGCGATGGTGGGGAGGCGAAACGGCGTATGGAGTCATGGGAATGAATCCCTGCAACGATCTCCCTATCTCTCCCTCTTCTCCTCACTCTTTTCTCTCATTTTCTCTCTTCTCTCTCCTAGGGTTAGAGAAAATTTGTTTGGGAGAGAGAGAGAGAGGTTGGTTTAAGGGCCTTATATAGCCTCAAAAGTGGTGTTAATGGCCCAAGGGCCATGGTATACTTAATTTATAGCCAAAGGGTGCCTGTTTCCGATAAACGGGGCCCAGCTGAAGGTCCATTACCTGTCTATGTCATGGAGTAAGTTCTTGACAATGGATCTAAGCTAGAACTGGGTTTTCAGTGCGATTGAATAGGTAGATCAATCGTGATGGACCTATATCAGATCGACGGTTGTCGTCACTCGATCAGGACCACAAGTATACAGATATGAGTAGTGAAATTTTCCTAACCCATGGGTGTATTTGGGTCAGAATTTGACGGTCTAAAGCCTTCAATTTTCCCGCAAGCAAATGGTCCAATTCACTTAAGTTTGGGTTTGTTTTCTAAAGATATTCGTGTTTCTCACATACTTCGCTCAAGGCTCAAGTTGTGCGTTCCTGGATACTATTTGGGCTCGATTGCCGTGATAGTTGTCAAGCCCAGTAAGACTGTCATAACCCTATAGTTTCGTGGTTATCGGACTTTCGATGTATTGTCCAGGTTCGATATGGAGTTTCCATGTACTCCCAAGAGCAACTGGGTTTTGAGATTTCTCCTAGGTTTTTAAGTAATGTTCAGTTAGCGATTTTAATGGTTTTGGGTCTTGCAGTTCGCATAGATAGTGGTTCAAGTTAATCCACCGATTAATTTAGTTTAGTACTTAATTAATTTTCGTCTAATTTCCACATTATACGGTCTTTAGGGATTTCTGCCTGAGGTGGTACTCGGGTCTTTGTACGGATTTTTTCGAGACATTACAGTAGTAGCCCATTCTTGGCTTCCAGCGCCCGTACGCCAAATTCTGATCCTGGGATCTTGCGATGAGGATTTTCCAACGTACATTTACCTTGTAAGAAGCATAACCACAAGTTTACCCAAGTCATAAAGGCAACATCATCATCATATATCCACTAATATCAAAAGTTTTAAGTACAATGTATAAAAGAAAATACAATAACAGTATCGGAAGCTCCAGAAATCCGTTGCACACTCCAAGCTCAATGCTGTCGCGACCTAATGCCACCTGCACGCATATATCGTGCATAAGCTTATAGAAAGCTTAGAGGGTGGTGTAAGTGTGTGCGTAAGATAAGTGTCAAGCACGCAATATATCAGAGCAAGTGGAAATACTAATAAGTCCATAAAATATCATTAACCTTATCCAAGATATGCGATGCAAAGACATAATAAGCCAATGACATATACTGAGAAAGTAATGTAGGTCGACTATGCAATGCGGAGACATAATGAGCCAAATATCACATATTAAGGATGCAATATAATATGTAATTATGAAGAGCTACGAATACCATCAACCTCATCTAGGCCATATAAATGCAGAAACATAGCAATCCAAAATGTCATATACCGCAGATGTAATGCAATATGTGGTACGAATGAAATAACCAAGCTGGAGTGTGAAGTTGGGATGATAGTATGTAGTATCGCAAGCTACGAGGTCCATCATAAGAGACTTCTATCCAAACTAGTCCTATACCTAAATTTGGATAGTTAGACTCAATGTGTTAAACTCTTAATCTCAGGTTAGTCGCGCGCCCCAACAGAAATCCTGGCCATTGCGAAGGTACACATAACAATTAGTTGTGCACCACCAACCCAAGTGGATAGTGAATGTATGAATGAATGGTTAAAATGTTGAGTATACAACTCTTGCTTAAGAAGTCCACATATCAATACCGTACATCTCTAGGATCATCACCGGGGTTTAGTACACTCCAAGCTGGCTACCTCCCCGGCCGTCCACAGAGCCTAGCGAGTGGAAAAGATCTCACTACCCGCTTGCTAGTAGTATACCAATGCCTACCTGACTCATCGATAGCGGACCCATTTGGGAGCTAGTCAAACTCAGCCTAGCTTACAGTCCCCTCACTCGGGCGGATAAGGCCACACCCCCTCCCAACCGACCACGACATAGTGGGAGACACGACCTACTGGTATTCGGCACTCGGGCGCTCATGTATCTACTCGGTTTAAACATTGAGGCGTCTCCTGGCCACGGAGGTTTAGGGACTTTCACCCACGGACATCCAAAGTGCCCAAATGTTTGAACCAAACATTTCTAGTGTCCCATCTAGCTATCCACGACATACCTGTGGAGGCTACAAACCTGATGTCGTTAGGGCGTACAGTAATTACAACATACAATGCAAGATGCATGAGTCATACAATCTAGTCATGCATCAATCCTGCGCATACCGTGCGCTCATGTGAGACAATATCCGCCTATCAGAGTCTCATAACAACCTGCCCAATGACATATACAATGGTCAACCACATCTTATAATAAACATGCAGATGATGTGTATGGGCATGTACATGATGTTATGCTGTCACATACTCATAATCCGTATCGACAATCGGCACCGATAATCGGCCTAATAATCAGCCTCGACAATTGGTCTCGGCAATCGAAATCGGCCTTGACAATTAGAATCAGCCTCAATAATTGAAATCAGCCTCGACAATCGGAATCAACCTCAACAATCGACCTTGATAATTGGAATCAGCCTCGATAATCGGAATCGGCCTCGACAATCGGAATCGGCGTCGTCAATCGGAATCGACCTCGACAATTGGAATTGGCCTCGTCAATCGGAATCGGCCTCGATAATCAAAATCGGCCTCGATAATCAGAATCAACCTTGATAATCGGAATCAGCCTCGACAATCGGAATCGGCTTAGAAAATCTGAATCGACCTCGACAATCGGAATCGGCCTCGATAAACGGAATCGGCCTCGATAATCAGAATCGGCCTTAATATGCAACAAGTGAGCCGCATTAATGGGCCGCACCAATGGGCCTCAATATGCAACAAGTGGGCCGCATTAATGGGCCGCACTAATGGGCCTCATATATAACAAGTGAGTCATATCAATGGGCCTCAATATGTAATAAGTGGGCCGCATTAATGGGCCGCACCAATGGGCCTCATATACAAGAGGTGGAACCCAATTATCAGAGCAGCAGCAACGTGGGCCTCTTGATCAGACGATGTGGATCATAGTATACATCATGATGGATCCCACGGGTCAGCCAAACGATCTGAAAAATGGATAAATGGTGTGGATTAAAATACACTTGTTGGGTGTATAAAACACATACATAATGGTGGATCCCACCGTCTCTTGCTGGACGGTGGGGATATAATACATAAATCATGGTGGGCCACGTAGATGGGGTCCACGTCCAGCTGGATTGGATGACATGGATACAACAAGTACAACATGGTGGCCTACGCACCACCGTCCTAGGATGGATGGTGTGCATAAAACACATGCATCATAGCTGGCCCCACTCAGCACACCGTTCAAATGGGCGGTGTGAATGCAAAACAGGTGGACGACGTGGATGAAAACACATTAATAAAGGTGGTCCCACTTGCCCACGTGTGGACAGCATGGACAGACACATACATCATGTGCGGGCCCCACAGATGGACGCTGTGCATACAACACAAGATGCCAAGGTGGGGTCCACGTCCCTATACAGGATGGCGTGGGTGTAGAATACATACATAGAGGTGGGTCTCACAAGAAAACAGATGGGTGGCGCAAGTAAAACACATATATCATGGTAGGGTCCACCGTCATATGGACAGTGTAAATAAAACACTTACATCAGGTTGGGATCCATCGTCCATGGGCTGGACGATGGATGAAATACATGGGGGTGGGTCCCACTGTTAATGGATGGTGTGGATCAAACTCATACCTCATGACCAGACCCCCATAACTTGTTGATGCCAATACAATTGCTATATAGCTGTGTGCGGTACACTATCCAATCCGTTACACAGTAGGTGGGTCCCACCACATATACCACACCACATATACATATATGCACGCTTCACACGCATCCTTCTCCACACTCACATCTACACGCAGTGCACGTGCTATACTGGCAATTCAAATAGGTGGGCCCATTTTAAAGATGGCCATGTAAAAATAAATCATGCTAGCAAATGGCCAGGCTAGCCACGTGTGGAAATTGAATGTGGGCCGTTGGCTCTTGTACGTGGATGGTGATTCTATATATATATATATATATCATATCATATCATATTAAATATATTTATTAATTTATTATTATTATTATTATTATTATTATTATTATTATTATTATTATGTTAATCTGATCCAACGTCCAGGCCTTGGATAGCCTGGATGAAATTACATACATCAAGGTAGGCCCCCATGGATGGATGGCTGAGGTGAACACATACCTCAGGGCGGGACCCACATAACTTGCTGACGTGTATTGGTAGTGGGACCCACTATCCTGTGATATGGACGGCAGGGATATAAAATACATATATCAGAGGTGGGATTTCCACCATCTAAAAATCTGGACAGAGTGGATATAATGCTTACATCACGGTGGATTTCCACCATCCATGGCTAGACGGTGTGGATCTAATTCACTCTCCAAGGTGGGTCGTAATTAAAAAAATAGAGAAAGAGAGAGAGAAATAGAGAGACAGTGAGATGGAGGAACCTCGCCATTACTGGTCCCTCATTACAATGCATACATCAAGATGGGTCCCACCACAAGTGGGCCCTCAACACGGAATAATCAATGGTTGTAAAAAAAATCACCCACTATTGGATCTCCTCTTCCTTCTTCTGCCAATGCATGCTAGAGCTCCAAGGGAACAATTTTATCGGTTGAGATGGACTTTGGATGGTGGAGATGAGAGGTAGGAAGTGGGCCACACCTAGCTTCTCTTCCTTGGACGGTTGCTCTCATGGAGCTTGGGAGGAAATGAGAGAGAGATGAGAGAGAGAGGTGATGTAAGAGATGGGTGTGATGGGTGAAAGGTGATGGATGTACTTAACATAATTGACTTCGGGGATGGGTATTGTACTTAGGGATGGATGTGAGTGATGGGATGTGTACTTGACATTTGATGGAATATATTCTCTTAGGATTTGAAACGCATGGCATTTTCCTTGAACTAAACATGGGCCCACATCTCCTGGCCCGGGTATCTCATCGGCGTGCGAGACGCGGCTACGACGCGGTCGCACTGGTACAAGTCTTGGGTCAAGCCAACTCAGATCGACAGGATGTAACTCAGGGATGCGCGCAACTGCTATCCACACATCCTAGGTCATCGAAATTCGACCGGGAGAATCGCGAAAGCGTACAGAATAGTACGGGCTAGGATATGGGTCTCACAAGATTTACCAATCTCACTATCTCAAAATAGGAAAAGAAGATATCCATAGCTATCACAGCATCTATTGTAATTTGAGTCACAATAAATCATAGAAAACTGAAAATATTCTCTTAATATCAAACTAGAAATCAATGAAATTCAATAAGAATAAGAATCAAAGTAAAATAAACATCTAAACATGCTATAAGCTTCACTTCTTAGCCCTAGCTAAGAGGTTTACCCAACCATAGACATGATTAAAACCAAACCTCTTAAACAAAGCAATGAAAATAAACTAGGGAAGAAGAAAAACTCTTTAGTGACTGCTCCACCCTTGTGTATGCTCCTCGAGACCTTTCCAAACCATAGAAGATGCTTTGGAGTATCATAGAGAGTTCTATTTATAGTTGTGGAACTTCAACTTTCGCACCGAGTTGAAAAAATCTAGAAACTATATCAAATTTACGCACTCTGTGCAGTTTTCCAAAATAGACTCAGAGTTTAAACCACCTCAAATTTACACACTCTACACAGTTTTTCAAAATAGACTCAGAGTTTCAGAATATGCTTTTTTAGGATAATTTCAGGAATATATTTGTTTTAAGGACAATTTCAGGATTCATTTTCTTAACTTTAAATCTTTGATTCTCTTCATTCCTCAATTGGTTTTCTTGGATCTTTGGCATGTGAATTCTTTATTAATGACTTCTAAATCTCTAAATCTTTATTTAGTAATCTTTTGAGTATAAATCTTCCTTTTGACATCAATTTCACCTTAAGCTCTTGAAATCACCTTGCACATCAAAACATGCATAATTAAATCATTTAAGCATTATCATGTTTATAAAACTAAGGTATAAATAGGGGAAAATATGTAATATATCACACTCAACAGTCTACTACATGAGTAGAGCTCTAGTTGATGCCGAAAGAAAATATTCCACCATCGTCTGTCATTATATTTCATGGCCACCAAGCTGAGACACTAGTTATTGGCCGAAAGAGTACATGTAATAGCGGTTACTGACATGGTTAAATACATGTTAAATTGGCCAATGTTAAGTGCTGAATTGGTAAATGGGTACTCAATTTATTTGAATTTGATTTATATTATGTCCCACAAAAAGTAGTAAAGGGTTAGGGCATAGCCAATTTCTTGACCGATCACCCTTCTAACCTTAAGGAGAAAATCCCCCCAAGTATCCTAGATCTGTATTATGTGCAACTCACACAATGGAAATTATTTTTTGATGGATCGAGGACACATGATATAACTGGAGTAGGAATCAAACTCATCGCCCCTAATGGAAATCAGTAGGAGTTTGTTTTCCAACTAGAATTTGACTGTACTAACAATTAGGCCGAATATGAAGCTATGATAATTGGCTTAGAATTGTTATTGGAACTACATGTGAAAAATATGACCATCATTGGGGACTCACAGTTAGTGTTAAATCAAATGGCAGGATTGCTTAAGTGCGCTAGTCCATCCTTATTACCATATTATGCCTTAGCAATCCAGTAATCGACCAACTTAAAGAGTTTGAGTTGATGCACGTCACTAGGGAGCATAACGTGGATGCTAATGAAATGACACAGTTAGCCGTGGGACTTGAAGTCTTGAGGGGGTTGATCGGTCGGATGATTTTCGTCTAAAGGAAATCTTTGCCTTCTGTATTTCAGAGGGAGAGTGTGTTAAATTGAAGTAGAGGAGGATGATTGGAGAGCTCCTCTCATGGGCTATTTGTATAGCCCATGTACTAAAACTGATCGGAATGTACGAAGGTTGGTCGTAAATTATATGATGGTCGATAGTGAATTGTATAGAAAAGGGGCCGACGAAGTTGTACTTCGGTGCTTATCAAAGAAGGAAGTTATGTCCGTCATAGAGGGGGTCCATGAAAGGATTTGTGGGGCTCATCAGGCAGGGACAAAGATGAAGCTTACACTCAAGTGTTATGGCTACTTTTGGCAAAAGATGGTGTTTGACTATATCCAATATGGGAAGGGCTGTGAGGCATGCTAAAGAAACGGACCAGTCCAACATGTGCCTGCGACCAAAATACATCCCACAATAAAGCCATGGCCATTTCGAGATTAGGCGATCAATTTAATCGGTCAGATCCACCCACCCTCAACTCACATGGATTCTTTCATCATAGTGGTGACTGATTACTTTACCAACTGGGTAGAGGCAAAGCGTCTAAGCAAAATCGGTCATAGAGAAATCATTAGTTTTATCGAAACTACATCCATCATTTTGGAATTCTAGAGTCCATTACCATGGATCGAGGTGCAGCTTTCTTGGCCAAAGAAGTGCGAGCAATGGCCAATAGATATGACATTAAAATTCTACATTCAACTCCGTACTATGCCCAGGCTAAGGTTAGTAATAAAGTGATCAAGAATATTCTAAGAAAACTAATTTGAGAGATCTCTTGAGAGTGTCATATCAAGCTATCTGAGGTTATTTGGGCCCATTGGACATCACCTCGTACCAGCATTGGGGTCAATCCATTTGCATGAACCTACGGACATGATGTAGTCCCCTCATCGCGAACTACATATCAAGCTTAGCTGACCCCTCTAGAGTTCACAGAGGCAATGCTAGTCGAGCTTGAGGAGCTGGACGAAGTCCTAATTAGAGCTCTAGACCCAATTATTGTCAACAAAGTGGCCACGCGCGGGCGTACAATAAAAGAGTAAAAGGAAAGTCTTTCCAAGTATGTGATATGATTTAAAAAATGGTGCTGCCTATCAAGCAGAAAGACCAACTATTAGGGAAGAAATGGTCACTCACTTGGGAAGGACCATATGTCATCGACCAAGTCCTCAAAGGAGGAGCCTATCACCTGAAGGATATGGATGGGAATATTGTAATGGCCCCTATAAATGGCCATTTCTTAAAATATCTCTTCCCTTCACTCTAGGAAGTTATTAGGAATCGGGCTGAACCAATTTAGTAAAGTAAGTATTTCATTTAAATAAAAGCACTAAAATAAGGGCTATGTTGATTACAATATAGTTAAAATAATTACAGAAAAAAAAAGTTTGGTAGGTCGGACAATCGACCTATAGGTGGGCCTACTTGAGCTTTTCGAATTCCCGTGGCTAAGGCTCTCACCTCCCTTGCTAACTTTCACCTCTTCATCCACGAGGCGTGCTAGCTCACGAGCTTTGTAGAGGTGTGCTTTATATATGCAAGACGACGACCGATGGTTGCGTACTCCAGAGAGGCCGATTTCTTTTCGGCTTCACTGGATTCAACACGGTTTGAATCAAGCACGATCTGGGACTCGATGAACATGACCAACTTAGCATTTTCTGGATGATCGTGGTTCGGATGAAGTTGATAGGTCTCGACCAAGTCATTAGATAGATTGTTGCACACGGTTTCCAACGACCACAACATTTCTTCATTAAAGTTATGCTTGTGAGTCCAATACAGCTTATTCTTCCAAGTAGCTTCCTAGCAGGCTTGTGGAGCCCTCCATTCAGCACTAAGTGCTGATAGATGTGATAAGGCGATAGTGCAATGCTCAATCTCTCGAACAGCCTCAGAGTATTCATCTCCGAGTTGTCGGAGTTCTAAGAGAGTATTCAAGATTTCCTATGGAGGCCGTCAATCTTCAGGAAGATCAGCAACATCCTTGAGGAAGGGAAAAGAATCACAAAAAAAGGAAGAGCGCCAGAATGATTCGATTCCTTCGAATATAATCTCCAAGATTTTGATTGAGAGAGCAAAGTAATCCATGAGGGTTAAAATAGTGGCGACTAAAACTCTAGTTTGAAATCATTTGTGATGCAATTTGAAGCTTAAGGGTTGCTTTTATAGATGAAGATTCAATAATTAATGCACATAGGGTGTGGTGTGACGGTTGAGTGCCCAAAGAACTGATGCAATGAACTGTCTCTGGGATTGTGGGGAACCCAACGGAATAAATGTGATTTCCTAAAAAAGAATGCGGCGCTATTATTGTGGCCAGGTATGGCATGCACTTATGAGGAATGACTAAGTATTACATGTCCATGCTAGGGCCAGGCCAACAGTTAAAGTACTAAGACACTATCATAGTCAAAGGGAATGGCCAAAAGGAAGGTACATCTTATCCCTTAAGTGTTTATTTAATATTGGAGTTTATTCATCGCCTTATCAGTTATCGACCACATTGCAACAAAAGGAAACAAATACAAAAACTTTAGAAGTGGTCGAAAAAGCCTAAATTTTCATCCCCTCGAATCTTCAGAGAGGGCTTGCATCTTCGCTTCATCCTTTTCCTTGAGTTTAGCCCAGGTCACTCCTTTAATGACAAGTAGTAAGAGATAGAGTAGTTGGTTGACATGAAGCCCAGTCGAAGAGGCTACACTCTTGGCCATTTTCCTGGCACTGAGACTTGCTTTTGACCATGTTTGATATAGGGCGATCTGTTCGTACATGAATGATAAGTCCGTTGGAATGACCATCTCCTTAGTATAGAAAGAGTTATCTCACTCATCCAACTCTTATATTAGTCTAGCTCGATAAGATTGTAGTATTCACAGAATGGTGCAATCGAATTGGTGTGCTTGGGCACATCGCAACTGCTTGTATTGGGCCAATTCATACTTGTCACTCATCTCAGTAGAATCTTCCATGGTTGCATCTTGTTGTCGCAGATAAGCCGAGTTCACCTAGCGAGCAAAGGTTAGATCATAGTAGTGTGTTCCCATGGCATATAGAAGTTTTAGTTTTTGAATAAGCTCTCTTAACATGACGTCTGGTTCAGCCAGGGAAGAACATCTAATGTAAATCTATTAGCATTAAATAACAGGCTAGAAAGGGAATAATCCTTTAGGCCCCATTTGAGGATTTCTTTCATATAGGACTTAGTGCCTGTAATAAGGGAAGATGAGTTGGAAGCCATTGAGACAGAGAAAGATCGTAAGAAGTGCTAATGTAGGAATGAGATGGGGATCAGATGTTGTTTAAATAATGAACACTTAGTACCCACTATCTATAAAGATCCTAGCGATAAAACCGACACACATTCTTGTTTGTTAAGAACGCGGGCATAGTTATAGTTTCGAATTTGGGAGCAACTCGCGATCCACTAAATTTTCAGGAAGTTAACAATTGGTCACCCACAACAAGAGAAAGAAACAGAAGAGGGAACAAGTTGTAAAGGGTGGCTCGAAGGCCGTTCATATATAGTAAGAGTTATTACAATCAAAATTCCTTAGACAAAAATTGTTGTAGTGAATCCCTGGCCATCCCCAACTGGCCCCTTGCTGTTTGTAGTGAAGCCTCCTTCTTAGCCGCTAACCGAGAAGGTCGGTCAATCTCCACTGTTTGGAAATGCACAACAACAGCCAGTTGCAAAACTTTAATCTTGTGCTGAAGATGCTCCACATGCTTTCCGGTAAATTCTTGCCTAAGCGCAAGTAGCTCCGCTTCCAGAGCTGTAATTCTGACCTCTAGATTCTCTAGCTCGACCTTAGAAATTTTCATTGTAGCATTTTTGGCTTCAAGCTCTTGGGCAGTGGTGTGTGCAGAGGTCCTCTTGGACTTGGCTGCAACTCGTTCTGCTTTAAGTCAGTCGATAACAGTACCAACATGAAAGCAGGTCTTGAGTAGTGCTTGAGGTTCCTGGACAACAAGCACATTGTCGAAAAGGCTCGGGTCTGACCAGGAGTAGACATGGTAAGCTTCAACCAATTAGTCGAGTTTATTTACCGACTCAGCGTCATTGGACCCCTCTAGACCCTTCTGTAACAGGACTTGAAGCTCAACCCTTACATCCTATAGACTGCTGGAAGGTGAAGGAGATTTGGCCATGGCGGTCTCCCTGGCAAAATCCTTCTGAAAAGAAGAGATGATATCATCCATTGGGGGGAGGTCCTTAAAGATGGAGGTAGGAGCAGCTTGGTTGAAACAACATCGACCGAAGTCGTCTTTGTTGGAGCTTAAAATTAGAAGAAAAGAAGAAGATGAAAATCAACATCTTTTGGCTGCGCGGCGAGCAACACATATAAGAGATGAAAAGTCATTACGCGGCACGCAATGCCCAGATGGTAGCCGCGCAACAGAAGATTAGGATGATCTATTGTGCCCCGCGTAATGGGATCCACCCTGTGCAATAAAGTTGTGTTGCCTAGATTAAGGGTTCACACGTGTGAAGGCCTATAAGTACCCCTTTGTTCTCTTTATTTACATCATTCGAAGACTTTGGGAGCGAGCAGAAGATTAAAACTTCTTCAGACTTAGTACAGGTACTGAGTATACCTATTGGCGCATAACAGGGTAGCCACGCAACCAGATGAAATGAATTCACTCATTGTCCATTCAAAACTTCTATTACGAGGACAATAACTTTTTAAGGATGAATTACATCTTTTGGCTGCTGTGGAAAGCTTGGATGATTCGAAAGGAGCAAAGTTCTCTGAGTCTACAAGATCAACCGAGATAATATCATTTCCGCACAATGACTTCTTCAATCAGAAGATTGCCATTATGATCCGAAATGCTGCTGAAATTGATATTTGAATTTACTTGATTCTTATATTCTATAATTGTATTTGCTTTATTTTGGAATCAAGGTAAACATGAGGATATAAATGAATTCAGAATGAATAAAATATTTTATGATGATTGTTCTCTCATTATTTCTTTGTTATTCTTGAATAAGATAATCCCTTAAATCTAATATAATCATTTCTTGTCGAAACAAAATGACGACTTGGCTGGGGAATCTTTCTTATTCAATATAAACTTAGAAATTAGTGAGAAGACTTTTATTACTGTTTGGCGTCATACTAACGCCAAAATGATGACTCTCAATGGGAACATCCTCCCCTTCATCTCCAAAGTAAAGTGTAAATTTGTTCAAATTCTTACTAATAATATATCACGTGGTTTTTTTTTTTTTTACAGGAAGTACAATTTCAGTCAAATCGCAATGCCAACTTCTACAAATAAAACACTCTTCTACTTCATACTGACTAGGTTCGTTGTAGAATATGCTCACAATCAATCTCCGAGCTAAAAGAGATGACTAATTCCAAACAAAAGTGATATGTCACAAGCTACTATCAGAGTAGTATCTGTATCGCCGTTAGCACAGGACAATGGCGAGGAATGGGTTATCGTATCTCACTAAAGGTCGACACCCCATGTAATGGCTTGACCAACACTATATGATATTGTCTGCTCTGGGTCCCACTGGACCTGCACGATTTTGTTCTCGGGGTTGCCTCCAAAAGGCCTCGTATAGGGAAGGTCTGAACTAAACATATAACCACCATTACTTCGGACAACTCTTCTGATGTGGGATAAGTTACGCTATAGTCAATTGTAAAAGTAGCTCGCCCAGTGCGGTTGTAACGTCTCGTGTTTTCAGGACCCGAGTATATGACCCGTTTCCCAAGAACCCAAGTGTTAGCTTAAAAAGAGCCAAATTCCATATATAATCGTTTTCTTTTATCAGAGTTTACAGATAAGCGTAGAATGGACAAGTCAGCATAAAGGAAACTTTTCATTTACATTTAGAGTATACAAGAGTTTGCCCATAATGACTTATACAAACCAATGTCTCCACGTTAACATTACAAGATTTACATACATGAGAAATATATAAAAGCATATAAACGAAAGCCGTAAGATCGTGCAGCTTCCTTAATAGGTACAACTATGCATCCTTGACCGTCATAACAGCTCCTCATCAGTTTGAACCTGCATATCACTTAAGCTACCTGTGCTACCTGTACGGTTATATATTTGATGGATGAGTGGCCAACTCAGTTTGAATTCCCCTGAAGATTTGCACACCGCCGCCTTAGTTAAGCATAATTAAAAACAACAAGCATTAAAATAACCAAAATGCAGTCTTATTTAAATGAATGGATGCGTGAATGCACATCGACCTGGGGATACTCATCCAGTCGGACTTGGGCTCGTCACCCATGTAATCATTGACCTGGGAATGCTCATCTAGTCAGAACTTGGGCTCGTCACCCAAAAATAGGCTGATAGTCGATGGTCGGGGAGCTAGCGAAATGTTATCCCAATAACACTAAGGCACGTGCTACAACATCCAGAATTAGCCACCCGTCATCGCTAATATGCTATGAATGCATGATTAGCCAAACTATTATTATTCTAATTACAATCAGCCAATTTAAGTAACTCAATGGTCACTACGGGGGGCTCGTCACCCAGCGTAGGCCAACAGCTCGGGCATAGTGTCTCATGACCACCATCCCCAGCTCATGAGATTCCCCCACCTTAGGATGCTTAATGGAACCCATCGATCAATGGCCAATTAAATTCAATAAGTAGGGATTTCCACCGCATGGTATAGGCCAGTAAAGGTATGCAAGGAAATCATCAAGACGTGGGACAGATGTTAAATCGTAGCGGTAAAAGAATACTCAGAATATTAATCGAGTCGGCAAAGGGTCAGGTAAGAATAAATCAGAGCGGTTAAAGAGGTCATTTCAAACCATTCAAGCTGTATGCCCTATGGATGGTAAATCCCACATTATAATTCCATGTCCCATATAACCTCTAAATTTTAACATTGGATAAAGACTATAACTTAAACCAATTTGTAGGACTGTTTTGCGCTAGTTCTCGTGTACCCACATGTACCAGGAAAACTGTTGTAACAGTTGGGTTTTGGTCGATCCCGTCGTATGAACTCGATGGACGGTTCAGATCTTGAAGATGGGACCACAAGGTGGGCCATGGATGTTTCAAACGTTCGTCTGTCCATCCGCTGTTGGAAGGCAGAGACAGAGAGATGTTTCTCTATTCTGGGAAATTTTTGTGCCTGCGTTGGTCAGCCGGGCTGGCATGTCTGATGCACATCAGGTGCGCTATACACCATGGTGTATGTGCACTGCGATATAAGGTCCATAACGATGTTTGTGACTAATTCATACCATCCATTCGTCTTGGTAGGCCATATAAGGGACTCTGGCCAAAGGTCAGGTGGGCCCAAGGCATAGGTGGTCCATACTACTAGTCAACGTGGGGATCAGGTTCACCGATGAACCAAACCAATATGGAAAGTTAGTTACGTGTAATGCACATGATTTCATGTGCTTCTTGGCTCCGTGAATGGTTGGGGTGAAGGTGTGGTCGAGTATAATGTTTGGTGGGAAATCCTCTCCTTTCATTAGCTTCCTCATGTTAAGTTGGCCTAAGAGGTGAAATATGAAGCTGATTTGAGTTCCCGGTGGGCCACATGATCGGCCGACGTGGGGGAAATTGTTTATTGTTGGAAAAAGTCTATGTTGGGTATTTGAAAATAGGTGGGGAGGACTTCACGCTGGTTCGAGTGATCTTGAGTAGAAGAAAAACGTGATTTCCTAGTTTGAGCGTGATTCACTTTGGATAAGGTTTCCACTTGCGGATGTGACACATATGAGAGGCTAAGTGGGGTCCACTATGATGCATTTTTGGAAAATCCATTCCACTCATCACTTTAGTCACTCCGTGTTGGCCCATAAACCCAAATATGAAGTAGATTGGAGTCTTACATGAGCTAATCTTAGAAATTCTCCTTGCAGGTGTTAAAAAGGACTTGACTTAATTGACGGTCCATGTTGAATGATCGGGGCCCAAATTTGGGAAAAATGTGTAGTCAATATAGGTGAATGGTTGGACGAAACTTGGTAGTTGATCGATGGTGGGAAAAGGCTAGATCTGAATTATTACATTTTGCGCCAAAAGGAAGGAACTGGCTTTAGTGTTTAATGGTGTTGGATCATAGATCGGGGTCCAAATTTTGTATGACATCATAGTCATGTGATGCCAAGGTGTGTTCCAAATTTGAGTTTCGATGGACAGCCGAAAGTGGCTAGATCTGAAGATATAGATTTATATAGAGTTGATAAGCCTTGAAAGGATAACTTCGCACCTAAGGAAAGCCTACCAGAGTAAGGTCTTTATATTTTATTCTTGGTCCATATGATAGGCAATCCAAGTCATTCATATAAAGGAAAATATCTAATTATGACTATCCACGAGGTTTCTTCACTTGATGGACACCAAAATCAACGGTTAAGGGGCTGATATGTCAATTGGGCCATTTTTATAATGATCTAAGGGCTGAAATTCGACGTGTATGGTTAATTTATGATACATAGGAATGGTATAAAATTTCTCATCAAGAAGATCATGGGAACCATATGATTTAGAATTTAGGGGTCTAGGTTAATGGCACTTTCGTAATTATTGCTGATCTAAGAGTTTTGTGAAATATAATGGTTTTACTTGGTTCTATGTCCATTTCTAAACGATTCTTACAAAAGAACTTGCATCTAAATCATTATGGATAAGAAGTTATTCACCAATTCCTTCAAGAGAGGGTACATACGTCAAATCACATGATGGATGGCCTTGTCTCAAAATCAACGGTCAGATTGTTGGATCTATGAATGGAGATCATTCCCGATGGTTCAATTCTTGTTGGGGAATGGATGTAGGGTTAGGATAGCTAGGTTGGTGTCACACACATGTAAATATTATGTTACTTTTCACGGTAACGCTCGAGGACTTTCAATACTCGGTATTGAGAAGTTCGGGGTGTTACTGCAGTAGCTTGCCCAGGCATCCAGTCCCGCCCACATCGAGCCCACCCATATTGAAGCAATGACTAGGGCTTCACATTATCCCTCACTGAGGGCAGATCTGTCCTCGGCGTTGATACCATTTGTAATGGCCCGACCAACACTGTACGATATTTTCCACTCTGGGTCCCACTGGACCCGCACGGTTTTGTTCTTGGGGTTGCCCCTAGGAGACCTCGTACAGGGAAGGTCCGAACCACATATAGAACTACCATTACTTCAGACAGCTCTTCTGATGTGGGATAAGTTACACTACAGTCAACTGCAATAGTAGCTCGCCCAACGTCGTAGCTCGCCTAGGCATCCAGCCCCTCCCACATCGCACCCGCCCACATTAAAGCAGTGACCGGGGTGTCACACCCTGACCCCGTTCGACTATCAAACCAGCCCCATCATAAATGATCAAGGGACTGGTAACATGAAATGCTGCAAAATGATACCTAGCGCTTGCTTCGCTAGCATTATACCTTGGACAGTCCGCTTGTTCTTTCACTTTGCAAGACTTCCCAGCCCTTCATGTTATAAATTTTTAGTGGACTAGGAAGTAAAAAGGCAAATCTCCCATAGAAGATGAATAAATTTTCACAAAATTCATCGCGCTTTCGTAAACAATGCCTTCACAAACTATGTTGCGATCATCTGAATCTTGTGGGAGTATTAAAGGATCCAACGGGAGTCCTCTCTCGTCAAGTCCTCTCATGCCAGCATACTCTTGTCCCACTCCAGCAACGACTTAATTAAGAAAGTAGAGAGGCCGCTATATGTATGGAAGGAACAAGTTAGAACCCAATGCCGACTACAGACAAACGTATGACCAAAATGGTATAGACACAAAGAACCTTAATGAAGGAATGCATGAGCCTCTGAGAACCGTTGACCACCAATGCTCACAACGTGGCCCATATTGTAACCCCTCCCGTGATGGTTACAATGAATGGCCATGAATAGCAGCCTGAAGGCTCGCAACCACCGAAAGTAGGGTCACACGGATCGGCTCCCGTAACGAGAGTAATAACGTAGGATGAAATGCAACAAGTAATAATAGAGGTCTTTAGGACTGAGAGAGAATAAGAGCACCCGGGAAGATTCCGATATAGAACGTCATACCACAGAGAAGTGGAAGATGTGCCATTCCCCACTAATTTCAAGCCCCCAGACTTTGAAAAGTTCAATGAAGATGGATCTCTAGAAGAACATTTCATGCATTTCATTATGACCATGGGTAATTTTTCTATAGTCCCACAGTATTGTTTACGCGTATTTGGTTCTTCTTTGACAGGAAAGGTGTTTCGGTGGTATTCAAGCTTAGCTCTTGTAACGCCCTGAAAATTAGGGATTGAGTAAAAGTCTAACTCCCGAGTTCCAACGCATCACTTATGCAACATATTTAATGATGATTAAATGTTATCTGTATTAGTGCATAAAACATGAATAAGATTAAGCCAAATCAGAAAAACATAATCCAAGGATAGTTGTAATACGCAAGCAGAAGACTGAAACAAATATATATAAGTTTACAAATCAGTACAAGTCCCCAAAGTATGTGTGCATTGCCCGGTTAATAATTACATGTTTGGTTTCAAAATACAAAATGCCAAAATGTAATACTCTACTACAAGTATAACCATGAAGCTCCGCCGATCAGAGCGGTCTATGTAAACCCGCCTGAATAGTGCATATATGAGAATGCCTCCTCATCATCCTCGAAGTCCGGCTCCGCCTCACAGGCTGCGCCATCGTCTGAACCTACAATAGGGTCTGGTTGGTGTTTAAAATACCGTCCCGTAATGTAGGAGTGAGTGATCAACTCAGTGGAACAATAAAGTAAAGGTTAATATGTTATCAATTCAGTGAAGTAGTAATGATAAAGCAATACAATTGAACATCCCTAGATACTCTGATTAATGCAGGATGGTATGAATAAATGATGCATGCTCTCGCCTGCACTCCCTCAGCGATCTTCATCTAATGGTCACGCATGTTAGTCACTTCCTCGTGCTCTCTATACATCGCTAAACAGCACATGCAATGTGGTGCATGAGCGTGATTACCAAGTTCTTATTAGTCCTTTTCATACAATAGGATTGGGAAGCTAAGGTACCTCACTTATATCAATTCCCAAACAATGATCCATTCTAGGGTCGTCAATCCTAGTAATTCTCATACGATGTTGTAGTTCTAGGTCACTGTAAAGGGCTCGTCACCTTATCAGTGCAGGCCCAGTGTACTCTTGTTGCTACGTAAGGGCTCGTCGCCTCTACACAGTTTTAGCGTACGTTCGAGGTCACTACAAAGGGCTCATCACCTTATCAGTGTAGGCCGACAGCTCGAATACAGTGTCCCATACCATCGTATTCGGCTCACGAGTCTGGGTTGCTCACTGGTCACTACGGGGAGGCTCGTCACCCCAGCGTAGGCTGATAGCTCGACCACGGTGTCCCATACCACCATGCTCAGCTCATGAGTCTTAGCGGATGAGGTATCAAGGTTTTAGAGGGTTTTCATTGGTGAGTTTGGTACCTTAGATTCAAGCAGTAGCGTCCATACATGGTGAACATACATCGGGTCAATCGGGTTACTTGACGAGCTCGACTAGTACGAGCGTACGTTGAATTGACCGACATGAAGTGCGTAAGCACTCCGTGTGGCCTAACCACTACCGACAACCAAGGTACGACTCGGGTTCATCGAACATGTCCTATGTGGCGAGACAGCCTCAGCTACCTATTCAGTGCCTGTTACCGATTGCCTGGACTATTCTGTAGTCACAGACACGTTTAATTATAACAGATAATCATACAAGCTAATCAAAACAGTAATGGATCAACAATTCCAATCGTACAAGCATGTGAGCATTTGATGGATTTCAACTAAAACATGAATTCACACATATGCAGTGTCTAAGTAAAGCAAACAAAGAATACAAATTACATTGGGGAAATCATACACATCGTTAAGGTAGTTGAGAATCTTATCTCAACACCCATGTAAAGTACAAATACTACATGCCTGATCATTCAGACATTTCTACAAACACTTAGACTACATATTCCAACATACATAGATTTATTTACTTAAAGCGCATATCATAGCAAATCCCTTTGCATAGGAGTTGCGACACATACAACAATCATGTATTAACAAACATCTGTCATAACAAGTATTAATCATGATTTCATGTTCACTCAGACATTTCGACAAACACTTAGTCTACACACTTCAACATACATGACGTATGTTAGCCGTAACACATACTGGGCCAAATCCTTTCACCAAGGAGTTGTTACACATAAAACTAGCATAACCACACGACAATTAATCATGGTAAATACACGTTCAAATTCCATACGTATACGACCCTTTCTACAAATACATGGGATACACTAAACTCCATATAGTTCATATATATTTGAAATGTGAAACAAACATTGCATTTGGCATGTGAAATAGCACCCACATCAGTAATAAACCATTAACCGATATTGAAAGCCTTGAAAACCATAACCTATACGTTTATAGTCCACACCTTTCGCCGGTAGACTCGTATCGAACTCAGTTTTAAAAGTTAAGTCTTGTCTACGGCACCACAATAACCTATATCAGGGAATATGTCAGCTATTTCATCTATTACAACAGTTAGAAACCCTAAAACAAGTTAGGGTTATGTTTTCTTACCTAAGTACGGAGTCAGAATCACCTGTTAAGCGATACAGGACCGGCGGTTGATTGCGTGGTGTAGCGGGATTGAATCCCAGGAAGAATCTCCAACTCTCACTCTCACTTTCTCTCTTTTCCCTTCTCTTTTCTCTCCTCTCTCCCCTAAGGTTTCTCAAATTTGTATGGGGTGAGAGAGAGAGGGTTTAAGGTCCTTATATGGGCCCAGGTTTGATGGGAATGGCCCCAGGGCAAAGGTATACTTTGGTTATATCCAAATACGGACTGTTCCGGTCCAACGGAATACTTCTGGTGGCCCCTTTTCCACGTGTGATCGGACTTAAGCTCCCTAACCATGGATCGAGGTCAGGCTGAGTTTTCGTTCCGATCGGGTTTGTAGATCAGCCGTGGCGGACCAGTTTCAGTTTAATGGTCACGGTCACTCGATCAGGGTCACAAGTGCACTGACATGTGTGGGACATTTCTCCTGATCCGAGATTGTATTTAGGTCAGATTCTGACAGTCTAAATCCTTATATTTGGCCTGCAAGTGACACGACTCAAATTACTTAAATTCAGATTTTTATTTCTAAATATTTTCACGTTTCTCACACTTTTCGCTCCAGGCTCAAGTTGTGCATTTCTAGACACAATTAAGACTTGATTTCTGAGGGGGTTGTCAAGTCCAGTCATGCAGTCATAACTGTATAGTTTTGTCGTTATCGGACTTTCGACGTGTGGTCCAGGTCCAATACGGAGTTTCAAGATGCTCCCGAGAGCAACTGGGTTTAAAGACGGATTCTAGATTTCAGGGTAACTAGCGTCAATGATACTGCACGGTTTGGGTCTTGCAGATCATATTTAAAGTGATTAGTGCTAATTTCATAAGTGCTTTAGTTTAGCACTTGCTAACATTAACCTAATTTCTAAAGGTTTTGGTCTTGGGTAATTTCTGCCTGAGGTGGTACTCGGGTCCTTGTACCGATTTTTTCGAGACGTTACAATCTAACCCCCCTTTAAAGAAAAATTTCATCCTCGAAATTTATACCTTTTCGTACTCATCGAGAATCTAAGGGTAGTTCTTTTGAATCTCGGCTTCTGTCTCCCAAGTAGCCTCTTCTTCCGTGTGATGCGTCCACAGCACTTTCACAAGTGGAATATCTTTGCTGCGCAACACCTGTTCCTTCCTGTCCAGGATATGCGTCGGCCGCAGTATATATGTCGCATCCTCACTCAACTGCACCTGCTCCCATCTGATAACGTGGGAAGGATCGGGAACGTATTTCTTCAGCATAGAAACGTGAAACACGTTATGCACACCCGCAAGTGGAGTGGGCAAAGCAAGGCAGTACGCTACCGCCCCCACTCAATCAAGTATCTGGAATGGGCTAATGAATCGAGGTGTAAGCTTCCCCTTCTTACCAAACCGAAGGACTCCCTTCATAGGGGAAACTCTGAGGAACACATGGTCTTCAACTTCGAACTCTAGCGGTCGTCGCCTCGTATCGACGTAGCTCTTCTGTCTGCTCTGCGTTGTCAGAAGTCGGTGCCTGATAATGTCAAATTTCTCTGAAGTCACCTGAACTAATTCCGGGCCAATCAAGCTCTTCTCACCAACCTCTGCCCAGCAATGCGGCGCTCTGCATGGGCACCCATACAGTGCCTCGTAAGGAGCCATGCCAATACTCACTTAGAAGCTGTTATTATAGGCGAACTCTGCATAGGGAAGATAGTCATCCCAACTGTCCTTGAAATCCAGCACACAGGCCCGCAACATATCTTCTAGAATCTGATTCACCCATCCCGTCTGCCCGTCAGTCTATGGGTGGAACGCGGTACTGAACTTCAACTTCACACCCATCACTTCCTGGATACAAGTCCAGAAGATAGATGTAAATCGCATGTCTCGGTCCAACATGATCTCCAAAGGAACTTTATGCAGACGTATAATGTCCTTGATGTACAACCTAGCCAACTCGTCTGCAGAGTTCGAAACTCTGATAGGGAGGAAATGAGCCGATTTCATCAACCGGTCCATGATCACTCAAATGGAATCATGCCCCTTCCTCGTCTTCGGTAATCCAGAGATAAAGTTCATAGAGATGAAATCCCACTTCCATTCTGTTATGGGCATGGGCTGAAGTAGTCCAAGAGGTCGGCGATGCTCTGCCTTGACCTGCTGGCACGTGAGACAACAGGACACGTAATCTGCTATGTGAGCCTTCATATTGTCCCACCAGTATAACCTCTTCATGTCACGATACATCTTCATACTGCCTGGATGCATAGCCATCCTAGAATCATGAGCGGCCTCAAGAACTTCCTTCCTCAAGTCAGGGAGGTTCGGGACGCATAGGCGGCTACGGTAACGTAAGCCCCCATCCGTACCAACGCTCCACTCTGAATCCTCATCTGCACTAACCTACCCTCTCATCTTTGCCAATAGCTCATCGTTTGCCTGAGCCACGATGATCCTGTCATCAATGAGGGGCTGTACTCGAATATGTGCGATGCCCTCATACGGCTCCTCCACCGTGAGTTTTTGTTCAAAGTCTCGCACAAATTTTACCATGTCCCACTCTGCTACCATTAACAGAGCCACAAATGCCATGCCTTCTTGCGGCTCAGTGCGTCTGCCACAAGGTTGGCCTTGCCAGGATGGTAAGAGACTTCGAACTTGAAGTCCTTCAGTGTCTTCATCCATCGTCACTGCCTTGTATTCAGGTCTCGCTGAGTGAATATGTATCTAAGGCTCTTGTAGTCGTAAAAGAGCTCGAACTCCTCTCCGTAGAGGTAATGTCTCCAGAGCTTCAGTGCGAAGATGACGGCTGTCAACTCCAGGTCGTGCGTCGGGTAATTCTCCTCGTGTTTCCTCAACTGTCTCGAGGCATATCCAATCACCCTTTCCTTTTGCATAAGGACACCACCCAAACTGACACGAGATGTGTCTGTATATATAACATACTTGACCCCTTGCTCTGGTAATACTAGCACAAGGACGGGACGTCAACCTCTCCTTCAGCTCCTGAAAAGCTGGTTCTGCCTTCTCATTCCAGGCGAACTTCAGATCTTTTCGTGTCAACTGAGACAAAGGTCTGGCTATCTTCGAAAAATCCTAAATAAATCGTCGATAGTAACCTGTCAGACCTAGAAAACTCCTTACCTTGGTAATCGAACCGGGTT
The DNA here is from genome assembly GCF_029962835.1 of Magnolia sinica. Lineage (NCBI taxonomy): Eukaryota > Viridiplantae > Streptophyta > Magnoliopsida > Magnoliales > Magnoliaceae > Magnolia > Magnolia sinica. The sequence continues at coordinate 63,089,602 of NC_080576.1, forward strand.
GCTCCTAGTCCTGAACTGCGGCTACCTTAGCAAGGTCCACAGCTATCCCTTCCTTGGACACCACATGTCCAAGGAACTTGACTTCTTCTTTCTAGAAGTCGCACTTCTTGTACTGTGCAAACAACTGGTTCTTCCTCAGAGTATCCAAGACTACTCGCAGGTGTTCCTCGTGCTCTTCCCGACGCTTGGAGTATATCAGGATGTCATCAATAAACACAATGACGAATCGGTAAAGGAACGGCTGAAATACCCTGTTCATCAAGTCCATGAACAGAGTCGGAGCGTTCGTAAGACCGAATGACATCACGAGAAACTCGTAGTGCCCAAAACTGGTCTTGAAAGCCGTCTTCTGCACGTCCTCATCCCTGACGCGCAACTGGTGATACCCTGACTATAGATTGATCTTTGAAAAATACTGCGCCCCTTTCAACTGATCGAACAGATCATCTATCCTAGGCAAGGGATACTTGTTCTTCACCATCACTTGGTTCAACCTGTGATAATCAATACACAAGCACAGTGAACCGTCATTCTTCTTCCCAAATAACACGGGTGCTCCCCGAAGGAGACACACTCGGCAGTATGAAGCTAGCATTTAACAGATCATCGATCTGTTTCCTCAGTTCCTCCATCTCACATGGAGCCATGCGATTTGTCAGAAGAGATATTGGTGTCGCATCGGGCACAAGGTCGATAGTGAAGTCGATCTCGCGCCGAGGAGGTAGTCCAGGTATCTTACTGAATATGTCTTCAAACTCTCGAACCACTAGTGTGTCTTCAAGTACCAGGCCGTCAACATTCTTTTGTAAGGAAGCATAACAAAGGACTCGAAAAGGGCAACTGACCTGCACGGGGAACATAAAGGGCGTGCCCTCAGGTCCGTGAGTTGTCACCAATCGGGTCTCGCAGTCAATCTCGGCCCTCACTTCAGTCAGCCAATCCATACCAAGGATGACGTCGAAATGGTATATCATGGTGACAATCAAGTCAATGCATATCGTCTTGCTCTCTAGATCTATCAAGCAACCCTTACACATCTTTGTGGCATCCGTAAAAGTCCCTGGTGTTGTGATAACTCGCACCCCAACCATCGGAGTTATCTTCAGCCCTAAGCGCTGGATTGCAGAACATGATATCACTGATATAGTGGATCCCGTATCCACTAACAGATATATAGGGGTTCCTTCAATGTGGGCGGTGAGCTCGAAGGCCAAAGGTACGGTAGCTGTAGAATCAGGCACCTTCGTTGTAAGTGCATGGACGCGTGCCTACTGAGATCGGTTGGGCTGAGGAGCCATAGGTCGCTGGGGCGGCCTAGATCGAGGTACGGGTGGCCGGAAGGATGGATGAGCTGGTGCCGAGCGTAGAGTTGGTGGTGATATAGTTTGGGGAAGCTGGCAGTTGATCCTCTGAGGAGGTGAGAAGCCACTATCCCTCATCCTTGTGAACCAAGTCACCTCCGTGTGGCCTGGCCTCTTGCAGTAGGCACACCATACATCAGGTCGCCTCACAGGGGCAGGTGGAGCCATCAACCTCGGCGGTGAATCTGCCCGTGGCCTCTTCCTGAGGAATGGTCTGCTTTGAATCTCAGGTCGCGGCCTAGGAGCCGTCGGTGCTCGCATACGGGACTGCCTGTCTCCATCCTGCTCGGCCCTCATGGACATGCTCACTAGCTCAGAATAGTTAGGTATGCTAGCGTAGCACATCTTCGACCGAATATCTGGTCGCAAGCCCTCAGAAAAATGTCACATACGCATTGGCTCATCTGCCAGATTCAACGGGGCGTACCTGCCCAACACCATGAACCTGTTCTCATACTCAGCCACTGTCATCCCTCCCTGTCGGAGGAAAAGGAACTCACTCTCCTTCTCGTGGCGGTAGGTGACGAGATAATACTTCTCGTGGAAGCATGCCTCAAAATCTGCCCACGCCCACACATGTCCAACCACAACAGTATGGTGGACACTATCCCACCATAAGCTGGCCTCCTTCTCTAACATGAAGGTGACCAACTCCACCTGCTCGGGCTCTGTGCAGTGCAGTGGCTTTAGCATCTTAGAGATGCGGTCAAGCCAATACTCAGCCTCCTCGGGTCTATGAGTACCCACAAAGGTAGGGGGCCGTAAGCACTAGAATCACTCAAGGTGGCCGCTGACACCTGCATTCCCAGCTGGGGGCAAAAAAGGAGCATGCGAAGCCACACCCATGCTCTAGGAAAGAATCCCCGCCATGGTGGTGAAAAACTGCTGCTGCTGCTGTGCCTGCTGATGCTGTTGCTGTGCCTGCTGCTGCTGCTACTGCTGTATCTACTGATGCTGCATCAACAACATCATCTGCTCTAACCTATTAGTAGGGGGAGCTGACTGAGATACAGGTGGCATCGAGGAGGATGCACGGTTCTGCTCTGGAACCGGTGGCACAACAGGTGTAGGCCCATTGTTGGGGCCAGTGGTCGGCTGAGATCCGGCATGGTGTCAGAGGGAGACAGGCCCGAACTGGGGTCTGTATGGCTATCGCTTAGGAGAGATGCCCCGTCAAACGAATCGCCAAGAGTGAGACATGCCGTACTCCGTGTGGCCTTAGGTGGCATTCCCTATATACAACATAGGGTGCAACCCAGGTCAGATTCAGCATGCCCACAAACTCAACCACACAGCATTTACACACAGCTTAAAGAAACTTCATGCATTTCATTTACCAAAATTGTCACAATTACATGAGATACGTCATAACATGAATCATGATAGGAAACGCATATGAGCTATTACAAGTAAAGCTGCTAACATTAAGACAACTAACAGACACAAATACACTATTTACCTACGATACTACTAAACACTTAAACATTAAAACACAGACATTCTAAGACAGCAACAAAGCAAACTACTAGGCAACGACATGGATGACTAGACATCTGAGTCTGGCGACGGAGGCGGGGCGCCCTTATCCCACAGGCAACACAGGATAGCTTTCAAGGTGCGGGTCACCTTCTTGAACTTGTGCTTCACGAGGGCCCGAGTATTAATGATCTCTTGTCGCAGGGTAGCCTGGCCCTCCTCAAGTTGAACTAGATGGGCTTCCCTAGCAGCCCGATCAGGGTCATGCTCCATTGCCGTAGGTGGGGAGCTCTCATCCGTGTCCTGAGCCTCCACTTCTTCCTCCTATTCTTCTTCTATCTCCTCTCTACTTTCCTCCTTGTTATCATACTCTTCACTAGTCATCTCGTCCTCACTCTCATCGAGGCGGGCTTGTCGCTATCGTGGCCCAATTTTCATCTAGTTGAGAGTAGCCTCGTTGATGTAATGGGTCGACACCAGCACTTCCACCCCAAGTCTATAGCCAAACTCACGTGCAATCTTGCATATGAGTCGGCCAAATGGAAGTGAATCAGACGCTCTAGTGGAGCGTGCAGTAGGAACTATCTACCATAGAACTTGTGTAGGCACGCACAACTTCTCTTCCTACCCTACTCGGTACAGGAAATCTATCATCAAACGGGTGCATTCGCTGCGGTTGCTCCACCTAAGGTACACGTTGTACGTGAAGATGTGGTGGAGCAAGTGGAAGTCATCAGTCATGTTAGTTGCCAGGAGACTGTTGTTCAGATTCCAGCAAGCCAGTTGTCTACAAAGGAATTACGTACAGCGATCCCTTTCATGTGCACTCCTCAAATTCTTCTCGCTTGCATGCACTTCACCAAGCGGCATCTTTATGAGCTGAGCTATCAGCCCAGTATCAATTGTGACCTCCCAATCTCTACCAACGGGGATCTTGAACTGCAAGGGCTCTAACGTAGGCTTTCGAATGTAGGCGTAGAAGGCTCGGACTGTGCCCACATTTGCGCGGTACTCACCCTCGAACACAGGACCCCACCCAGCTTCGACCATGCGGTCCATCACCAGATATTGCCAAAAGAGCTTCTCATCCACATGAGCTTCAAAGAGGACCCTGCGACCCTAAAATCTCCCATGAGACATATCCGTCAGGAGGATCCTTTCGAGGGGAGCCTGGGGATCAAGCTCCTGCTTGGTCCGTATCTCTCGATCAACATTAGCACTAGTAGCGACATCTCTAGGCCTCCTTGAACGAGTAGGGCAACTAGGCCCGGCCTCATCCGTAGGAGTCCTCTTCTTCCCCATGAGAGAAAGAAGCGTAGAAATTGAGAAAATGGCCGTCACAAGCTCGAACAAGGTCATGGAAAAGAGAAGATAAGTGGAAAAAAAGAGGGGTTGTTGAACTTGAGGGTATGTGGGACACAAATGAGGGATTTGTGCTCTCAAATCAAAGGAAAAGAGAGAGATAGGAGAGGGTTTTGATGGAAAATGATGAGAGGGTATGTGTGTTGAAGAAAAATAATGAAATGGGTGAATGGAGGAGAGATTTGAGAGAGAACCAAAGAGTTTTGAAGAAAAAGGGAAGCTTGAAGGGGTAGATTATGAAGGGGAGGTGTGTTTGGAGGGTTTAAAACTGACCTAACACACGTCAGTGGGCCATACAACGCCCTTGGAGCGTCGGCCCGACCATTTGATTCAAGCGGTAGCGTCCATACATGGCGAACAGAAAGAAAAGTAGACACAGACTGCTATAGAGGATGCGTTAGTAATAAAAGACCTAGACCATTTGATTCTCATGAAGGGTACACATTCGAAAGAGAAGACGTCATTCCCATGATGAATAAATTGTTGATCACCGACATAATAAAACTGCCTCCCTCTAAACATCCTGAAGAGGCTAAGAAAACAAAAGAAAAGAACTATTGCCGCCATTATCGCCTACTGGGACACCCCACAGAAAATTATTTTACATTGAAGAACATATTGTAGAGGATGATAAACAAAGGTGAAATCTTGACGGGGAAAGAGAAAGAAAGAAACAGAAAAGCAGCAGTGAACGTACTATTTGCCCAAGAGATCGCGTGTGAAAAGACAAAATCTAAAAAGAAAGAAAGTTGTAACATGAGTACCATCAAATCTTCAGATGATGCATGCAAAGTAGTGGTAATTACATTGCATTCAAGAAGAAGAGTAACAAGTCCCCTTCAGAAGCAGAGATTCAAAACAGTGCAAGGAGAAACATCTGGAACACATTCTGATAAAAGAAAAGAAGAAAAAAAATAAAGATGAAATAAATCACTTGAAAAGCATCCCAGCTCGACTAAGCATATATGATGCACTGCAATTATCGAAAGATGTCAGACATACCTTAATTCAAGCTTTGTCCGACAATCACATCAGAAAAGCACTACTTGTTGAGATGGAAAGTGCAAAGCCATAAGCGTAAAATGATTGTATGTCTATTATTACGTTCTCTAATGATGATCTAGCTTGTGACGGAGAATATAATAAACCATTGATGATTGTTGGTCATATTAGTGATAAACAAGTCAAGCGAATAATGTTAGATACTGGGTTTGCAATGAATTTATTGTCGCTGATAGTGCTAAACGAGCTTAGATATTGTCGCTCTCTCTTACCCCCTAGTAGAATGATGATACAGGGCTTTAATTAAGATGGACAATGGGCACTGGGAAAAATCAAATTGACGCTGAAAATAGGAGAACTGACAACGAATGTTGTATGTCATGTCATCAATGCAGTAACAATGTACAATCTCCTCTTAGGAAGACCATGGATGCATTAATATCGTATTATACCATCTACTCTACATCAGTGCTTTAAATACTGTAGGAACGAGATCTAGTATAAAGTGATGGCTCATGCAAGACCGTATACAGAGGCAGAATCGTTCTTCACAGATGCAAGCTACTATGACGGATTTGTTGCCGAAGACATGAAGAAAGATGATAGAAACATGGCTATAAAAGATAGCCAGACAAAGGTAATAGAAAACAAAGTTGTGAGAATAGAACTATCAGGGAAAGTGAACACGAAAAAGAAATTTTATTTAGTGCCAAAACACTTGAGACAACCTGTGCAACCTCCTCTGACATTACTATCACCTAAACAATTAGAAATTTTGCAGTTGAACTATACAGTGCCACTACCATACGCTGAAAGAAATAAACCATTTCTTACTATGGCTAAAATATTTCATGTCAAGTCCAGTTCAAAGAATCCTTAGCCCATTGAGTTCTATACCCCATCAGAGATAAAGACGGAAGAAAAGGCTGGTAATAAAGTGAGTTGCGAAAGACTAACATCTCAAGATTTAGAGAGATACAGTTCCATTAGCAACAAGATTATGTAGAGTATGGGTTTTAATTGCGAAGAACCGACTGGATTGAATAATGGCAGAGGTATACTATTGAGGGTCAAATATTGCATATTATCCCCCAGTTATATCTTGGTTTTATGAACATGATACTATTTAATGTCCTATTTTATCCATGTTTGTGTTGCAAGGTGAATTTAAGAGCTTGGATTGGAAAAAGTGCTAAAAGCATGGATTTGATGCTTAAATATCACCAAGGCAAAGAATGGATCTTAGGAGATAAAGATTGAAGATTTCAAGGTCCCAAGATTCAAGAAAACCAAGTCAAGAAGGAACGAAGTTGAAAGAATAAGTGTAGTATTCACATTAACTGTGTCATCGATCACTGTTCGATTACATCGAGGACACATTCGATGGCATCGAATTTATGGAGGAAAATTGAGTTGCTTGCTGGACAAATTGAAGACACTTTTTGATGACTCAAGGACTTGTTCGTTAACTCAAAGCCCTGCTTGATGACATTGAAGCCAGTTTGATGACATCGAATTTTCTCCAGATTTTCGGTAAAACTCGTTAACACATTGGGCACCATGTTCGATTACTCGAAGGCCCCCTCGATGACATTGAAGACCCGCTCGATGATATCAAAGGCCTCTTCGATGACATCGAGTTTATTGAAGAAATTGAATAAACTCTCTGGACTATTTTGGACACATTATCGATTCCTCGAACAACGCTCGATGAAATCGAAGGCCTCTTCGATGACTTGAAGGTAGGTTCGATGACGTAGAAGGTTACAGAGTCCGGATGAAGCTACAAAAGTGCGGAAAAAACATGTATGAAAGACACATTCGAATGAATCATGGAAAGTTACGCAGAGTTACGTTGAGTGCGTAAATTTGTGGCAGTTTCTGAATTTTTCGTAGGAGGTGCAAAAGGAGGTGTTGCACAACTATAAATAGGAGTCCCTAGGCGTCCTTGGGCATTTATCTAGGGTTTGGAGGAGCAAAGCACAAGGGTGGAGAGCCGTCGCCAAGCGTTTTTCTTCTTTCTTCCTTAGTTTTTCATGCTTTCTTCTAGAGTTTTAGGTCTAATCATGTCTATGGTTGGCTAAACCTCTTAGCTAAGGCTAAGAGGTGAAGCTTGTAGCGTTATGGGATGTTTTCTATTACTTTAATTCATGTTTTTGTTGAATTCTCTTTGATTCTAGTTTGATATTTAAGGAATACTTTCAGTTCTTAATGGTTTGTTGTGACCCAAATTACAATAGATCTGCAATAACTTTGAGTATGTTCTTTTCATGATTTGAGGTTGTAAAATTAGGAAATCCTGTTGTTCACCATCATCCCTTGGGCATGGTTGGATGATGAAATCTCTTCTAATCTTCATAATTCTCTTATGACTGATTGAGGGAATTGGTATATCTTATTGTTTGCCATAGTCTATTGGGCATGGCTAGGTGATGGAATCACTTCCAGTTCTCACAACTCTCATCTGTTGATAATTAGGTCAAAGGAAGTTCAAATTTAGTTTTACTGCTATATCTTCCAACTGGATAAGATAGGACTTTGATTCTAGGTGTGTCCTTGAATCAAGCATAGATCTCCCTGATTGCTATAAGTGGATCCTTGGAAATCCTAGTTCCAACCTTTGAATTTCTTAAGTTTCTAATTAAAACTTTCACAATTACTCTCTTTAATTTCAGATTTAGATTTGCATCTTCTTCTACTTTTACTTCTAGTTGCTTTTAGAATACACACGATTAGTCCCTGTGGATTCGACCTTGGTCTCACTGAGATTATTACTGCATTTTGACCTGACACTTAGGGTTGTGTACAAGTTTTTAGCACCATTGTCGGGGACTAACGGTTGCATTTTTCTGAGATTAACTAGTTTTGGAATTAGTTTAAGATTAAAATTTTCCTACTTTCTATTTTTAGGTTATGGTTTTCTCTGAATTATTTTTGAAACTAACTTAGCTTTCTATTTCTAGGTTTAGAAACTTTCCTTTTCCGTTTTTAGAAACTAATTTGCTTTCTAATTCTAGGATAGAAATTTTCTTAATTTATTTTTAGAAACTTTCTTTTTCTGTTCTTAAAAACTAGTTTACTTTCCTTTTCTATTTTTAGAAACTAATTAACTTTCTATTTTTAGAAATTTTCATTTTTCATTTTTAGAAACTTGGTTGCTTTCTTATTTCTTTTTTAGAAACTAATTCACTTTCCCTTTTCTTTTGCAGGATCCCAATATAGAAACTTCTAATTTGGTAACTTCTTTCTAATTCTCTCTCTTTCTATTTTTAGATTTTTATTTCCCTGTTTCTTTTTAGGTTTAGGTTAGATTCTGAAATAGAGGGTTGAGAGTATTTCATGCCCAAGTGGGTCCATGATAACACTCGACGTCTCTTGAATTTAGAAGGATTAGTTAAGGGTTTATCTATCCATCACAGGAATAGACACCACTCGAGATCCTCGGAGTTAATTGAAGTGATAGCTGCCAATCAACCTACAAATCCACCTCAACCTAGGGTTGAGGAAATCTAGGATGAGAATGAGGTGCATCAAGCATCCCTGCCTCATACTTTATGAGATTATTTACAACTAGCGGGGGTGAGCATGCCCTCATGTATGGTTTTTCCAGAAAATACAGGACATATGGATATCAAGTCAGGGGTGATCTAATTCCTTCCAAAATTCTATGGACTTGAATAAGAAAATCCATATTTATACTTGAAAGAGTTTGATAAGATCATAACCACTTTATATTTTCCTAATGTGTCTGATGACACGGTTAGGCTGAAACTCTTTCCCTTTTCTTTGAAAGAGAAAGCTAAGACGTGGTTGAATTCACTACGCCCTCAATCTATTGGTAGATGGAACAACATGACAAGGGAGTTCATAAAGAAAATTTTCCTACCATAAAACGAACACCCTCAGAAAGTCAATCATGAGCTTCACCCAAAAGGAAGATGAAACAATCTTCCAATGTTGGGAGCGGTTCAAGGATCTTGTCAGTTCATGCCCATAATACAGTTTTGAAACGTGGCGCATTATACACTTTTTCTATGATGGACTGACATCCTCCATGCGCCAATTGGTCAAGACAATATGTAATGAGGAATTCATGTACAAAAATGTCGATGATGTGTGAGATTATTTGGACAGACTTGCTAAAAACTCACAATCATGGGACGTCTCCCCAAGATCGAGCACCACCTCTAGGCCTGCTCAATCAAAGGAGAGGGGCAGAATATACCTTCTGAAAGAGGATGATGATATCAATGCTAAAGTGGCTAATCTCATGAGGAAATTCAAGGCCATGGAACTAAAGAAGGATAAAGCTAAGAAAACTGTTTGCGGTATTTGTGCTTGCAACATTCACACAACTGAAAATTGGCCAACAATGCCTACTTTTCAAGAGGTATTGAATGAGCAATCTAATGCCGTGAATAATTACCAAAGGCCTTTCAATGGATCCACCTCCAATACAAACTATCCTAGTTGGAGAAATCATCCCAATTTCAGTTGGAGGAATGGACAAACTACTACTCCTCAAGGATTCTTTAATCAAATTCCAAATCAAAGGAAACCTCAGGAGGATTCAATTCTATAACATCTTCAAAATCAAGAGCGTTTCAATTAGGGTGTGCTACAAGCTTTTTAAGACCTTACAAATGCCATACAAGGGCTTGAAATAAAAAATGTGATTGAGGAGAAAGGAAGCCTTCCAGTTCAACCTCTTCCCAATCCAAAACAGCAATATGAAGTTAGCGACCCGATCTCTTCAAATCAAATGGAGCAAGCTAAGTCTATCACCACTCTTAGGAGTGGGAAAACAATTGATAAATCTATTCTGGTAAGGGCTAAAAAGTCTAAGGACTCAAAAATAGATGAAACTGATAGACCTAGAAACACTCCACAAGAGTTAGAACCGGAACCTCAAGGTAAGCCGATTGCTCAATTTCCCCAACGGTTGATTGCACCAAAACCTCTTTCTAACTCTTAGGACATTCTAGAGGTGCTAAAACAAGTGAAGGTCAACATTCCTCTACTAGATGCCATTAAAAATATACCTTCATATGCTAAATTTCTAAAGGACTTATGTATGACCAAAAGACGGTAAAGTATTCAAAGGAAAATCTTTTTAACAGAAAAAGTGAGTGCCATCCTAAAGTAAGATGTGCCACAGAAGTACAAAGATCCCGGTAGCCCAACCATTGCTTGTGTAATTAGGAATTACCGGATTGAGCACGCACTTCTTGACTTAGGAGCGAGCGTGAATCTTATCCCATACTCGGTCTATGAATAACTGGGTCTAAGTGAATTAAAACCCACTCGGACCACATTACAACTTGCTGATCACTCAGTTCATGTACCAAGAGGGATAATTGAGGATGCGTTGGTTCAGGTTGATAAATTCTACTACTCGGTAGATTTTATCATCTTGGATACTCAACCCATCGTGGACATGAGCACTCAAATTCCCATCATTCTTGGTTGTCCATTCCTTGCCACATCAAATGCAATCATTAATTGCAGAATAGAGTCATGAGTTTGTCTTTTGAAAATATGACATTGGAGTTAATATATTTTTGAATACAAGCAAAAATTCAGAGGAGGATAATGATTTCCAAGATATTAACCTGATTGACTCTTCCGTGGAAGATAAAACACTTTTGACCTTATCATCTAATCCTCTAGAGACGTGCTTGGCCCACTCTCATGATTTAGATGATGACAATGTTTCGAACAAGAAACAAATGTATTCAATTTGGGAAAATTATCTTATTTGAGCATAGCAAAGAAAGTGTATAAAGAACAATCATTGCTTTATTAATACTGAATTCATTTACATCCTCTAATATTCCCTGATTCTAAGATAGATCATCTAAAATATGTGAATTGACAAAGTTCGAATGTTGAATCTGAATATCAAATTCGGCAGCATTTCGACTTGTGCTTTGATCATCTCCCTAAGAGGAATTTTGTGTGGGTCTGATCATCTAATCTTCCCTTTTCGAGCTTATCCCTTATGCAAAAGGAGAACTTACAGTGATGAAGATCAAACTTAACGATTTCGACCCCTTTTTATCATTGGCTGTATAACAGCCTGGTTGGGCGGTCTGCGCAACTAACTTCTCTCCCTTCTCCTACCTTCAACTTCTTTTGGAGCTCTGACCTTCTTCTAAAATTCTTCCAATCTCCAAATGAGAGGGGGAGTGGGGTATTTATAGGCCTCCACACGTGCGAACCCTCGATCTTTGTGCTATGGGGCCCTCCTTGTATCAAATCCAACGATCCATAACAGACTACTTCTGATCTTGATTGCACGACCCACGCAACACATGAAGTTGGTTATGCAACCTGCATAACCAACTATTTGTTGCTCACCTTATTAAGTCATTGCGCGACTCGCACAACCATCTATTGGTTACGCGGTCCGCGTAACCACTTACTATGGTACTCAATTTTCTTCTTTCTTTCTTATTTCTTTATTTCTCCTCAAATCTTCTATCCTTTTAATCTTCTTTCATCTTTTTTTATGCTCCGACAGATGCCCCCTTGATCTGTTCTTTGTTTATTTAAATCAAAGAATTAGGATCAATCTTCCAGAATTTTTGGACTTCCTGAAGTGGTTGCGCGACCCGCGCAACAGGTGCCTGAGTACGTACTCGGTCCCGTCCTCTATAAATAGCCGGTCCCATTTCATTTTCTCACTTCCCACTTCCTACAGCGAAGCTCTGTCTTACTTTTTGCTCCCCGCGCAACTGAATCTGGTTGCGCGACCTGCACAATGGACTTCCTGTTCACGCAAGGCACAAACCCATTGCATGAGTCCACGCTACTTCTTTCAGTTGCACGACCCACGTAACCGACCCTTAACAAAATTTTCTAGACTTGGTCTTTTTTTCTCAACTTGACTGATTTTCCTTAGGGTTTTGAATCTTTTCATCATGGCCCGCACGAAAAGGACCTTCCTTGTCGTTGATCCTCCTGTCACACATCCTTCACACTAAGAATTACCGAACACATCATCTCCTCAAGCCACAAAATCTCCATCATCCCCAGCCCAGCCTTCGCGTAAGCACTTTAAAACAACTAGTAAGCGCCTTGCTTACTTTAAAGAGTCGGTGCTTCGTACCTTTGATTTCACTGACTAGTCTATATAATTGGGCGATGATATGGAAGCAATTGTTGGGCTACCGAGTTAACTCTTCCTTCATCATTCCAGGCTGCGATCGTACCCCTCGGGCCTCGTACAGTCCCATGAGATGGTGGGTTCACCAATCATATTTGGTAAGGAAAGATTTGTCGGTGTCTAAGCCTATTTGGCTTTCGCCACCGAGGCTCAGGGGCCGTATAATCGAAGAAGGGGTAGGTTTTATACCAGAGACAAGTCATGCCCCTTTTCTGGTCATCTTTGCGTTAAGATATCCGTAGATGACCCCATTCATGAACGAAAACCTGATAATACCTTGGAAGGATGGGTAGCCTATGGAGTCATTAGAGATTTTGAAAAAGTTTCCCAAGACCGCTCTGAGAGGATAGTTAAGGAGACAATGGGAGCTGTTTCTCCAATTTAAGAAGATGTTGCCAATCCTCCAGATCAGCCAACTCCTTCAGCCAATCCTCAAGATCATCCACCTCCTTCTCCTATGCCCAAGACAGTCCATCCCAGTCCCTCATCGCCGATGACAAGGTCTCGGACACCCTCCCAAGCCTCTCCCCCTTCACCTCAAGAAGGGACTATTGCTTCCGCTTCTCTGGCTCTAGTCAGTACAGCTCTTCAGCTAGGGAGCAGTCGGTCTCCTCTTTCCAAAGGGAAGTAGGTTGTAATTGAAGAAGCAAGCGAAGGAGATTCAGAGAGTGAAGGTTCAACCTCCTCATTTGAAAATACCGCTTCTGGTGAATATGAGACTGAAGGGGAGAATAAGATGATGACTATGAGGAAGGAGAAGTTGACATCGATGGCGAAGAAGATGTTGCTCCAGAGGGTGTTTTTGCCAACAATGAACATTTCCCTTCAACTTCTGAAGCTGTTCCTGATATCACTGTCCCTGCAAGGATTTCACCAATGGTGGAGGAAGAAGAAGATGAACCCCTGCACTATGGGGAATATGGATATTCATCGAGTAATAAAATCTTATTATTCTTTATTTACTTTTCTTTCTTTCATCATCATTTTTCTTATATGTTATTATGTATTTTATTTCAGGTGCTCATATTGCCAGTACTAGAACGGAGGGTACTTCCCTTGTGGATTTTCTTCCTATTATACCAGTAGCTTCCCCGAGGGTATCTTTGGCTTCTTTGGTGCCCTCAAGGACAGTGGCTCGTAAAATTATTTTTCTGGTGGAGCCAACTGATCTGCTAACTCCCACTACCAAAGATTCAAGCACTGAGGCCAGAGCTCCTTCTTTTGTTGAGATGGTAGGATCTAGTCTTCCTCTTACCGAAGAAATGTAATCTCCTGTTGTGCCAATGACAGCAGAGGGTATATTTCTTACCTTGTTTACGCTTCTCTTATCATTTATATTTACGGTCCTGCTATAACTTTACCTTTTCATTTTTTAACAGGGAACTTACCTCAGAGCGGCACAACTAGCTCTGGTTCTGTTACCGCCTTGTCGGATATGTTATCGTTTGAGAAGATTCCCGCATACAAGTTAACATTAATTAGGAATTCCATGTTGGTAGTTGTCAAAATGTTTAAAGACCCCGATCAATGGTCAGATCTAGCAGTTGCCATAGATGTTCTAGATAGTGCTGCAATGATGGCCAAAGTCAACGTTTCTTCTGTGCGCAATGCTCTCTTGAGATTTCATAATTCAATAGTTGCTCTGAAGTTAGCTGAAACTACGGTTGTTCTGCTAGAAATCTTGGAGTATGGGAGACAGTTAACATCTTCTAGAAAGAAAGTTTCCCAGATTACTTCCATCATCTCTCATCATGACCAAGAATAATTATCCTTGTGAGAGCAATTGAAGACTTTTGCTGATAATAAGATGACTATCCAGAACCTCATTGCTCTTTTAAAGTAAGAGATCGTCCAGTTGGAGAAGTAGGATTTGGAAGAATCTCAAGAGAGTATAGGAAAAGATACAATTTAGCCTTCATTCTGTGGATGCCGAGCGGTTTGAATTGGCCAAGAACGAAGAGCTAATTGCTTCATTGGAGCAAAAGTTAGCTGGCAGTCTAGACCCTACCAGAATCATTTCAAATGCCAAATTGGAACATGTAGCTGCTCAAGTTCATCTTCAGGAAATTTTGGAACAACACTTAGTAGCATTAGGCATGGTAGGAGAGTTATGAGAGATGAAACTTTGTCGTATTTTCTTTTGTTATTACAAGTACTCTTTGAATTGTAAGCTATACAAGTATTTTGTGATGTTCTTGAAAATGATTCTCTTTTGCATTTTCCTTTTATACTTATGCATATGTGTTTATGCGATATTCAGATTGATAAATTATATTTTTATTTAAGCATCTCTTATGACTGTTAGTAAAGGATTTTCTACATGATTCTCGTCCTAGTTGGTGGCACTAAGTTTCAGTTTAGTCAGATAATCACACACAGTTTATGCTCTTGAGTAGTGAAGCCACGCAGTTTTTTAGACTCTTGAGTAGTGGAGTTGGGTCTCACGTGATGGCCTCTGTAACTCTTAGGAGTTCACTGGACTTCTCACAGCCTGGTGAGTTCACAAATCGCAATCCATCAGAGGGGCCCAGTGAAGCTACCCGGGCCGTGAACTCGGTTGGATTTATGCACAGGGTTGGCCGCACTAACTCTCTAGACTTCACATGGTGCACAAGGTGACCTTTGGGGTGCCAAATCTAGGGCCGCTAGTCCATTGATGAGTAGGTTTAGGCCCTTTCTCATGAGTTACTACTGAAATCAAGCTAGAGATCGGGGGGGTCTTATGCGTAGTTGGCCTGTTGAGGCATAAAAAATATTTCATCTCATTGCCTGTCCATTGCATTGGTAAGAGAATTCCATGGTGTAGATCCTTTCTAGGGTTGTGCACTCCTTATTTCGGTAAAAAGGAGTGAATGAGGATATTTTGGTAAAAAGGAGTGATTGGGGGTATTTTGGTAAAAAAGAGTGAATAGGGGTATGTCACGCCCCAAACCCAGAAATCAGATTCACAGGAATCCCGATCACTGAATCCGGTGCCAACAGCCTCCGTAGTACCCCATTCTCGGCTCCCAGCACCCATATGCCAGGTTGCAATCCTGGGATCCCACAAAGAGGCTTTTCCAACGTACATTTATCTCGTAAGAAGCATAACTACAAGTTTACCCAAATCATAAAAGCAACATCATCATCACATATCCACTAATATAATCTTTGAATACAATGCTGAAAGGGAAATACATATGTCAAAATAAAATTAAAGCTCCAGAAGACAGTTGCATGCTCCAAGCTCAACGCTGCTGCAACCAACGCCACCTGCACGCATCTATCGTACATAAGCTTATAGAAAGCTTAGAGGGTGGTGAAAGTGTGTGCGCAAGATAAGTGCTAAGCACACGAATATAAGGTCATAATCATATAATGTCAGAAATATTGGTAAGATCATAAATCATACAATATCAGAGTAAACAAAAATACTGATAAGTCCATGAGTCAAACAATATCAGAGTACGCAACACAGATCAACTATGCAAATGAGGAGTCATAAAGAGACAAATACCAGATGCCGAGGATGCAATGTAATATACAATTCCTGATGAGTTCACGAATACCGTCAGCTGTATCTAGACCATATAAATGCAAAAACACAGTAACCCAAAATGCCACATGCCCAGATGTAATGGAATATGCGGTGCGAATGGAATGACATGCTGAAGTGTGAAGTCGAGATGATAGTATGTAGTATCGCAAGCTATGGGGTCCATCACAAGGGACTTTTATCCAAACCGGTCCCATACCTAATTTGGACAGTCAGACTCAATGTGGTAAACTCCTAATCTCAGGTAAGTCGTGCGTCCCAACTGAAATCCTGGCCATTGCGAAGGTACACGTAACAAATAGTTGCGCACCACCAGCCTGAGTGGATAGTGAATGAATGAATGAATGAATGAGTATGCAACTCCTGCTCAATAAGTCCACATATTAGTATTGTTCAACTCTAGGATCATCACCGGGGTATAGTACACTCTACATGTAAATCGCCACCCACTGACGCGCGGCCATGCAAGTGGAAGAGACCTCACTATCCGCTTGGCCAGTAGTTAGCCAATATCTACTCGACACATTAATAGTGGACCCATTCACGAGCTGGTCAAACTCAGCCTAGCTTACAGCCCCCTCACTCGGGCAGATAAGGCCACACCCCCTCCTAACCGACCACGACACAATGAGAGACGTGGCCTACTGGTATTCGACACTCGGGCGCTTGTTCACTCCCTAAGTATAGGGTTGTGATGTAATAAACTCAGTAAGATTGAGGTCGAATCCCAAGGGACTAATACTTGTACGTTACCTGAAACTAGGTAGAAATAGAACTAGCCTATGATGAAATCTAAATCAAATATAAATTGATGAATGATGGTGAGAAATTAATGTAAAACTTAAGAAATTCAGAGGAAGGAAACTAGGGATTCAGAGGATCCACTTGTAGAGGTCAGGGAGATCTTATGCCTGCATCAAGAATAATGGAAAGTAAATTGAACTTACTTGATCTAGTTTTCACGAGATAAAAGGTATATAAATTAGAATGGATTCCATCACCAAACCATGCCTAGGAGACAAAGCAAAAAATAAAATTAAACTAATTACCAACCAATCAACAATGCATGAAGGTGAAGAAGGATATCGTCATCCGACCATGCCCATGAGACGATGGTGAACAACAGGGCTTCCTGACGTCATAAACATCGAACGGAGGAAGAAATACTCAAAGCCATCGCAGATCTATTGTAGTTTCAGTCACAACAAATCATAAAAAAACTGGAAGTATTCCTTCAATTGAAGTAAAATCAACATCAGTCAGTCTAAACAAGAGGCATAAGCCAAATCTCTCCCATCAGACTATAAGCTTCACCTCTTAGCCCTAGCTAAGAGGAAGTTCAGCCAGACATGGATGGCTAGATCTCTTAAAAAAAGAAAATAACAAATTAAAATAAAAATAATAGGAAAAGAAAAACCAACTCTCTATCCCCTCTCATTCCTTCACGCTTCACGTCCCCACTTTTCTCCTCCACGTCCTGTTCTCCGTTCCTTTTATAACATCTAGGAGATGCTAGGTCGGTCACTGACCTTCTCTACGCAATACACTTTGCAAAAGAGCCGGATGCGCAGTCTCTGTTTTACGCAGTAACAACGCAAAACGGCTTGCATTTGATTTGCGCTGATGCTTGGTGGGGCCCATGATCAGAGTCTAAGGAGAATCCACTCCGCCCATTAATTTCCCCCCAAAAAACCAGTGGAACCTGATTGGTTTTAGAGCAGATTCGTGGTGGACCATGAATTATTTCAATTCACCGTCAGTCTTCCGTTTAGACGGTCAGAAACTGATCTTCATTGTTTCTTGAAATTTCGTCATCTAGGCTAGGATGATAGGGAGCGTGGGCTTCTGATGGACGGTCCTGATTAGCCCGATGGACCCTGATGGTGGCCCACAGAGATCAACCACGACCTATGTTGTGGAACAGAGCCATCGCAGATCTTACATTGAGGTTAGTGGGGCCCACTTCTTGGTGCCAGGCACAAGATCCACGCCGTACGTTGAAGTCTCCTCCAAAAACCATTCAGGTATGTTGGTTTTTGGATTGAATTCTGTGGGGCCCACAATATCTTTTACTTCGCCGTTCATCATGCATTTAACTGTTAGGATTCTGCAACATCTTACATGGTCTCAAGAGGCCACCTTGGTGAGGTAAATACCCCACCTATGCACACAATGGACGGTCCCGATTGATACTTTAGAAGAAGAGTGGGCCCCACTGAGAGGAACCCGTGGACGCTGGAGCGTCCACTGGAAGTTTTTTTATTTATTTGAGAAGATGAGTCGGTCAGCGCACGCTGACCGACTTAAGGTAAATTGGTGTACGTCCGGTGCACTTAAGTACATGCACACGCACTGTACATGTAGGTCCCACAGAGATGTTTGTGACAAATCTGCTCCATCCATCCTCTTTAGAACCTCATTTAAGGGGTTGAGACTAAAATTGAGACATATCCAAAGATCTGGTGGGCCCCAAATCATGATTTTAGTGGCTGATCTGTCCGTTGGGATACTCTTACAAGGATCCAACGGCCAAAATTTGACATGTACGGTTACTTTATGTTCTTCAGGCCATGTATGAAGTTTCGAGCCGAGAAGATGGTTAGAACCCTGTGATCTTGCATTCTAGCTGATTTTTGGGCTACTTGAGCTTCAGTTTCTCAGTTTTCTCAGATTTCTAACATGTAAATCCGTTAATCTTGGTCCCCTGGGGTCCATCCCTTGCCTTGGTGTATTCTGAACGTCAATTCCATGCTTTTAGCATCCTTTTTCAGCCCAAGCTCCTAAAGTCACCTTGCAACACAAATACGATTAAAATAGTTTGTTAAATAGTATCATGTTCATAAATGCAGGCAATAACTGGGTCTAATATGTAATATTTGACCCTCAACACAACCCCCGACCAGCATTTTGCTAGTCCCAAGCAAAGCATGCGAAAAATAAGTTGAGAGTTATAGGACAATCTCTAAAAACTTGAGTGATTTTTTTATTTTTATTTTTATTTTAAAAAAAAAACCAATCAAGATACTAGAAGTCTAAGATTCATGAATGTTAGGCTTTGCATTCCCTATACTCAAGCACTCTGTAGATTTTATGACCAAGATCAAAGTATTAATCCAACAATCAGAAAAATTCTAAACATTGAGTTCCATGGGTGTATCGTGTAATCTCGGCTTATCATTTAAGGTTCACTTCTTAATTTCATGATAGTATCGGTAACCAATAAGATAATTCATGATAACTAAAACTTTCCTCACAAAACATCTTTTCATTAATCGACCTTTGATATATATATATATATATATATATATATATATATATATATATATATATATATATTAAAATCAATATTTTGCAACATTAGATAGGTGCAAACCTATGATGAAGACCATTGCCCACCCCTTTCCGACTGGCTACTTTGGGAAATTGAACCTTCACCTATAGGGAGCAAACCTATGGTGAAAATTATTCGCCCAATCCTTTCAATTTTCTTAGGCAGGTTCCTTTCATGCTTAGTGATTACCAAGTTAATCCTTCAATATCGAACTAAACCCTTAATGTGCAAGCGAGATGTGTTTTGTGAAATCATGACTCAATCAATGTTTACAACTTTTAATTCCGGATTAACCATTCAAACTTAATTGTGAAATCTAAAAGATACTGAATCCAGGAGTCATAAATTACCAACATTACGTATCTTGAAATTCACAAGAAATTTCCAAAAAAAAAATTAAAAATTTTCACAATTTTTGCTCAAAACCAAGAAAACACTGATTAGGAAACCTAATCTCCCATCCCCAACCTAAAATCTACATTGTCCTCAATGTAAAAGAAATAAGCATGTAATGCACATGGGACAACGAAAATATAAGACGAGTGATGGAAAGATTGTACCTGGACGAGGGATTCAAGAAGTTTTTACATAAAGATCTTAGCATGAAAGCAAGTCAGCATAAGAGGGAAACCAACAGAAGTAAAATAAAATAACAAAAATAAAATTCTACCTATACCACTTTTGTAGGTGCTCTCGATTGCATTTAGCGTATGCAACAAGCCTTTAAACCCCTAGGTTGTCCCTAGTGGACGAGTTGTAGTCTCGTGAGGGTTTGCAGCAATGTTACCCACAAACATTGAACTAACTAACTAGAAAAATGAAATGGAATGAAAAGCTGGGTTGGCTCCCAGGAGCGCTAAGTTTATCGTCTATCCTAAAACAGCATAAAGGAAAATATCCTAGTCCTATGAAAACAGAAAACCTACCTATACCTCCATCAGACTAGGAGATCAATCCTGGTAAACAGGATCAGTCAGAGGTATGGACATGTCCTCAGAATCAAATTTCTCGACAAATGGCTTTAAGCGATGTCCATTTACTTTAAACTCCTTGCCATTGTCAGGATCTCTTATCTCAACGACCCCATGAGGATACGCAGTGACCACAATGTAAGGGCCAGTCCAACGAGATCGAAGCTTACCTGGAAAGAGATGTAATCGAGAATTATACAAAAGGATTTTTTGACCAGGTGTGAATGATTTTCGTAGAATATGTTGGTCATGAAACACCTTCATTCTGTCTTTGTAAATTCTCGAGTTCTCGTACGTATCGTTCCGGATTTCTTCAAGTTCATTTAATTGAAGTTTACGTAGCGAGCCAGCGTTGTCCAGATTGAAATTCAAATTTTTGATCGCCCAGTACGCTTTATGTTCCAACTCCATAGGCAAGTGACAAGCTTTCCCATAGACAAGTCTAAAGGGAGACGTTCCAATAGGAGTTTTAAAAGCGGTACGGTATGCCCATAAGGCATCGGTCAATTGGATTGACCAATCCTTAAGATCAGGGTTAACCATTTTCTCTAGGATATGTTTGATCTCCCTATTAGAAATCTCAGCTTGTCCACTTGTCTGTGGATGGTATGGGGTGCTCACCTTATGAGAGATACCGTATTTCTTTATTAAGCTCTCGATTGGTCTATTACAAAAGTGTGAGCCCCCATCACTAATGATGGCTCGAGGCATACCGAATCACGAAAGGATGTTCTCTTTTAAGAATTTAATGACTGTGCGATAGTCATTATTTTGGCACGGAATTGCTTCAACCCATTTAGTGACATAATCTACGGCAAGCAAAATATACAAATTTCCAAAAGATTGGGGGAATGGTCCCATGAAATCAATGCCCCAACAATCAAATGCCTTGATGATAAGAATGGGATTCAAGGGCATCATATTTCGACAGGACAACGCTCCCAATTTCTGACAATGCTCACAAGCCCTGCAAAACTCATGAGTGTCCCTGAACATAGTGGGCCAATAAAAGCCACACTGTAAAATCTTGGCCGTGGTCTTTTTAGCAGAAAAGTGACCACCACAGGCATATGAATGACAGAAGGAGATGACACTCTGATACTCGTCATCTGACACACATCTCCTTAGAATTTGGTCTGGGTAATATTTGAATAAATATGGATCATCCCAGAAAAAGTTGCGCACCTTAGTAAAGAATTTCTTCTTATCTTGTGGAGTCCAATGCGTTGGTATGGAACCTGTGGCAAGATAATTGGCAATATCAACGAACCAAGGTGAATGGGAGACTCTGAACAGTTGTTCATCAGGGAACATGTCATTGATATGGGTCACCTCAGAGGAATCAGAGGTATTAAGGCGAGACAGATGATCGGCCACTATGTTCTCAACTCCCTTTTTATCTTTAATTTCTAAATCAAATTCCTGAAGTAGGAGGATCTATCGTATCAAGCGGGGCTTAGCATCATTCTTAGACAGAAGATACTTGAGTGCCGCATGATCAGTGTAAATAATGATCTTAGATCCAATCAAGTAAGACCGAAATTTGTCTAAGCGAACACTACGGCCAAGAGTTCCTTTTCCGTAGTCGAGTAGTTCACTTGGGCAGGATTTAGAGTCTTACTCGCATAATGAATAACATAGGGTTTCTTATCTTTTCTCTGGCCTAGAACCGCCCCAAGAGCATAATCAGACGCGTCGCACATAAGTTCAAAAGGAATGTCCCAGTCGGGTGGTTGTATGATGGGTGTACTAGTCAACATGCCCTTAAGCTTAGTGAAAGCTTCCTGGCATGTCTCAGTCCACTCGTATGGTGCATCCTTTTGAAGTAGATTACATAAAGGATGAGAGAGGATACTAAAGTCCTTTATGAATCGCCTGTAAAATCCTGCGTGTCCTAAGAAGGATCGCACGTCTCTAATGTTCTTGGGTGGAGGTAGGTTAGAGATAAGATCGATTTTTGCCTTATCCACCTCAATTCCTTTGGACGAGATAATATGTCCAAGGACAATTCCCTTATGAACCATGAAATGACACTTCTCCCAATTAAGTACCAAGTTCTTTTCTTCCCATCTTTTCAGCAGACATTTAAGACTCTCTAAGCACTTGCTGAAAGATGAACCGAAAACAGAGAAATCGTCCATGAAGACCTCTAGATATTTCCCCACCATATTAGAAAAGATACTCATCATACATCGCTGAAAGGTGGCAGGGGTATTACATAATCCGAATGACATCCTTCTGTAGGCAAAGGTACCGTAGGGACATGTAAATGTAGTCTTTTCCTGGTCCTCAGGGGCGATTTCAATCTGATTGTAGCCCGAATACCTGTCAAGGAAACAGTAATAGGAATGACCAGCTAGCCTTTCCAAGATTTGATCAATGAAGGGCAAAGGAAAGTGGTCCTTCCTCATGACAGTATTCAGCTTCCTGTAGTCAATGCACATTCTCCAACTAGTAGTAACTCTAGTTGGCACGAGTTCATTATTAGCATTGGCTACGATGGTGATCCCGGACTTCTTAGGAACTACCTGAGTTGGACTCACCCATTGACTATTGGATATGGGGTATATGATACCCACATCCAATAGTTTAAGAACCTCGGCCTTAACCACTTCCCTCATGTTTGGATTTAGTCTACGTTGTAATTGCCGAGCGGTCTTCGCATTATCCTCAAGATAAATGCAGTGAGTACAAATCGAGGGGTTGATTCCCTTGAGGTCCGCTATCATCCATCCAAGGGCTCCCTTATGCTCAATGAGAGTCGATATGAGCATACTCTCCTGTTCTTTCTCCAGGTGGGCAGAGATCACCACCGGGTATGTCTCATCTTGACCTAAATAGACATATTTCAAATCAGAGGGCAAAAGTTTTAGGTCAAGCTTCGGCGGTTTGAGGTTAGACGGTAGAGGCACTACATCAGTTTGGGGCAACTCTTCAAATTATGGCCTCCACCGGTTAACTTCAAGTACCGGTGCAGTATCAAGCAAGGCACACGTCTCCCTAATCATGTCATCATCAAAATATTGGGAGTGGGCCAGGCACATCTCTAGAGGGTCAGTGGATAAGGTCAAAGGTGTCGTATCTTCCACTAAAGAGTTAATCATGTTAATGTTATGGAAATCGTCATCATCCTCTAAGTTTCTGTCGTTATTAAAAAAGATGTTTGACTCCAATGTCATATTCCCAAAGGACATAGTCATGACACCATTCCTGCAATTAATAATTACGTTTGAAGTGGCAAGGAATGGGCGACCAAGAATGACGGGAATCTGAGTGCTCATGTTATTGATGGGTTCGGTGTCCAGGATGATAAAATCTACAGGGTAGTAAAATCTATCAACTTGGACTAACACATCCTCAATTATCCCTCTTGGTACACGAACAGAGCGATCAGCAAGTTGTAGTGTGGTTAGGGTGGGTTTTAATTCACCCAAACCTAACTGTTTGTATACCGAGTTGGGAATCAGATTGACGCTCGCTCCTAAGTCAAGAAGTGCATGATCAATTCGATGGTCTCCGATTACACATGATATGGTTGGGCTACCGGGATCCTTGAATTTCTATGGCACGTCTTGCTTTAGGATGACACTCACTTTCTCAGTCAAGAAGATCTTCTTTTGAATACTCTGCCGTCGTTTGGTCGTGCATAAGTCTTTCAGGAATTTGACATATGAAGGTATCTGTTTTACGACATCAAGTAGAGGAATGTTGACTTTTACTTGTTTCAACACTTCTAGGATATCCTGAGAGTTAGAGAGAGGTTTTGGTGCGACCAACCGTTGGAAAAATGGAGCAACTGGCTTTTCTAGAAGTTCCAATTCTAATTTTTGTGGAGCCTCACTAGATCCATTATTGTTGTCCTCTTCTGGTTCTTGAGGCTTTTTGGGCCTAACCGGAAGGGTTTTATCAATGATCTTCCCACTCCTAAGAGTGGTGATGGATTTAGCGTGCCCCATTTGAATTGAAGAGCTGGGATCACTTATCTCGTATTGCGGTTTAGGATTGGGTAGCGGTTGTGCAGGAAGCATCCCCTTTTCTATAACCGTCATATATGAATCCATCTTTTGCATAAAGTCTCACATTGCATGGGTCAGTTCTTGTATGGAATTTTGAACTGGTTCTTCTTAAGGTTTTCCCTGATTTGGATTTTGATTGAAGAAACCTTGAGGGGTAGCAGTTTGTCCATTTCTCCAACTAAAGTTGGGATGATTTTTCCAACCAGGATTGTATGTATTAGAGGTTGGTCCATTAAAAGGTCTTTGATAATTATTCACGGCATTGGATTGTTCATTCAACACTTCTCGAAAGGCGGGTATCGTAGGACAATTTTCAGTTGTATGAATGTTGCAATCACAGATGCCGCAAACACTTTCATTAACCTTATCCTTCTTTCCTTCCATGGCCTCAACTTTCCTTATGAGCATAGTCATTTTACAATTGAGATCATCCTCGTCTTTCAAGAGATACAATCCACCTTTCTCCTTTAATTGAGTCGGCCTAGACGTGGTGTTCGATTTTGGGTAATAATCCCATGATTGTGTTTTTTCAGCAAGACTATCGAGGTAATCCCATATCTCGTCGACATTTTTATTAATAAATTCTCCATTATACATTGTCTCGACCATTTGGCACATGGAAGATGTCAGTCTATCGTAGAAAAAATTTGTAATGCGCCACGTTTCAAAGCCGTGTTGTGGGCATGAACTGACCAAATCCTTGAACCTTTCCCAACATTGGTAAAATGTTTCATCCTCCTTTTGGGTGAAGTTCATGATTGGGTAATCGTTTTATGATGTGAAAAAAATTTCTTTATAAATTCCCTTTGCATATCATTCCATGTGCCAATGGATCTAGGACGCAGTGAATGTAACCACGTCTTAGCCTTCTCCTTTAAGGAAAAAGGAAAGAGTCTCAGCCTGACTGTGTCCTCAGATACATTTTGAAATTATAAAGTGGCTATGATCTCATCAAACTCTTTCAAATGTAGATATGGTTCTTCAGATTCAAGCCCATGGAACTTAGGAAGGAGTTGGATAACCCCTGGCTTGATGTCCATATGTCCTGTATTTTCAGGAAAAATCATGCATGAGGTCGTACTCACCCCCGCTGGTTGTAAATAATCTCGTAAAGTACATGGCGGGGGTGCTTAATGCACCTCATTCTCATCCTGAATGTCCTCCACCCTAGGTTGGGGTAGAAGAGGTTGGTTTTCAGCCATCACTTCAATTAACTCAGGGCATTTCGAGTGGTGTTTAGTCCTGCGATGGATAGTTAACCCCTCAACTAATCATCCTTCAGTCAAGAGACGTCGAGTGTTGTCACGGGCCCGCTTGGGCATGAAACACTCACAGCCCTCAATCAAATTCAAAACCTAATCCTAAGAAAGGAAAAGAAACTCTAGAAAGAAAGAGAGGGTTGGAAAAAAGTTACCAAATTGGAGTCCCTAAGTTAAAAACCTGCAAAAGAAAACAAACAAGTCAGTTTCTGAAGAGAAGTTCTAGAATTAGAAAATCCTTAAAAAGAAAGATAGAAGTAAACTAGTTTCTAAAAGAAGAAATTCCTAAAGGAAAGTAGAAATTTCTAAAATAAATTAGGGACGTCCTAAACTAGAAAGTAAATTACTAAAAGAGAACTGAAAAATAGAAAGTAGAGAGAAAGCTTACCGAATTAGAAATTTCTATCTTAAAAGCCTACACAATGGGAAAGTTAGTTTCTAAACAGAAATTCTACAAGTAGAAAATTCCTAAAAAATAAATTAGGAAACAAAGTTAGATTCTAAAAGAGTTAAAATTAGAAAGTTACTAAAAATAAAGATAGAAAGTTAGTTTCTAAAAAGGAAAGTTCTAGAATTAGAAAGTTTCTAAAATAGAAAATCTAAGCCTAAAGTTAGAAAGTTTCTAAAAATAAAATAAAAGAACGATGAATTAGTTTCTAAAATTAGAAAGAATTTCTAAAAAAGGGAAATAACTAACCTAGTTTCTAAAAACAAAAGAGGAAAGTTTCTAAAAATAAACTATTTCCTAAAAATAGGAAAATACTAGAATTAGAAAATTTCTAAAATTCAAACCCTAATTCTAAAAAAAATAGAAAAAAGTAGAGGAATTAGAAAAGGATTACCAATTTAGAAGTTTATGTCAGGATCCTACAAAACAGGAAATAAGTTAGTTCTAAAAATCAAATAGTAATAAAAATCTAAAACTAAAGTTAGTAAAATCCTAATCTCAAACTAATTCTAAAACTATTAATTTCAAAGAATTGAAACCGTCAATCCCCGGCAACGGCGCCAAAAACTTGTTCACTCCCCAAGTATAGGGTTGTGATGTAGTAATAAACTCGGTAAGACCGAGGTCGAATCCCAAGGGACTGATACTTGTACGTTACCTGAAACTAGGCAGAAATAGAACTAGCCTAAGATGAAATCTAAATCAAATATAAATTGATGAAAGATGGTGAGAAATTAATGTAAAACTTAAGAAATTCAGAGGAAGGAAACTAGGGATTCAGAGGATCCACTTGTAGAGGTCAGGGAGATCTTATGCCTGCATCAAGAATAATGGAAAGTAAACTGAACTTACTTGATCTAGTTTTCACGAGATGAAAGGTATATAAATTAGAATGGATTCCATCACCAAACCATGCCTAGGAGACAAAGCAAATAACAGAATTAAACTAATTACCAACCAATCAACAATGCATGAAGGTGAAGAAGGATACCGTCATCCGATCATGCCCATGAGACGATGGTGAACAACAGGGCTTCCTAACGTCATAAACATCGAACGGAGGAAGAAATACTCAAAGCCATTGCAGATCTATTGTAATTTCAGTCACATCAAACCATAAAAAAACTGGAAGTATTCCTTTAATTGAACTAAAATCAACATCAGTCAGTCTAAACAAGAGGCACAAGCAAAATCTCTCCCATCAGACTACAAGCTTCACCTCTTAGCCCTAGCTAAGAGGTTCAGCTAGACATGGATGGCTAGATCTCTTAAAAAAAGAAAATAACAAATTAAAATAAAAATAATAGGAAAAGAAAAACTAACTCTCTATCCCCTCTCGCTCCTTCACGCTTCACGTCCCCACTTTTTCTCCTCCACGTCCTGTTCTCCATTCCTTTTATAACATCTAGGAGATGCTAGGTCAGTCACTGACCTTCTCTACGCAATACACTTTGCAAAAGAGCCGGATGCGCAGTCTCTGTTTTACGCAGCAACCACGTAAAACGGCTTGCGTTTGATTTGCGCTGATGCTTGGTGGGGCCCATGATCAGAGTCTAAGGAGAAATCCACTCCGTCCATTAATTTCCCCCCCGAAAAACCAGTGGAACCTGATTGGTTTTGGAGCAGATTCATGGTGGACCGCAAATAATTTCAATTCACCGTCAGTCTTCCGTTTAGACGGTCGGAAACTGATCTTCATTGTTTCTTAAAATTTCGTCATCTAGGCTAGGATGATAGGGAGCGTGGGCTTCTGATGGACGGTCCTGATTAGCCCGATGGGCCCTGATGGTGGCCCACAGAGATCAACCGCGACCTATGTTGTGGAATAGAGCCATCGCAGATCTTACACTGAGGTTAGTGGGGCCCACTTCTTGGTGTCAGGCACAAGATCCATGCCGGACGTTGAAGTCTCCTCCAAAAACCATTCGGGTATGGTGGTTTTTTGATTGAATTCTGTGTGGCCCACAATATCTTCTACTCCGCCGTTCATCATGCATTTAACGGTTAGGATTCTGCAACATCTTACATGGTCTCAAGAGGCCACCTTGGTGTGGTAAATACCCCACCTATGCACACAATGGACGGTCTCGATTGATACTTTGGAAGAAGAGTGGGCCCCACTGAGAGGAACCGGCGGACGCTGGAGAGTCCGCTGGAAGTTTTTTTTTTTTTTTAAAGATTTGAGAAGATGAGTCCAGTGCACTTAAGTACATGCACACGCACTGTACATGTAGGTCCCACGGAGATGTTTGTGACAAATCTGCTCTGTCCATCCTCTTTAGAACCTCATTTAAGGGATTGAGACTAAAATTGAGACATATCCAAAGATCTGGTGGGCCCCAAATCATGATTTTAGTGGCTGATCTGTCCGTTGGGATACTCTTACAAGGATCCAACGGCCAAAATTTGACATGTACGGTTACTTTATGTTCTTCAGGCCATGTATGAAGTTTCGAGCCGAGAAGATGGTTAGAACCCTGTGATCTTGCATTCTGGCTGATTTTTGGGTTACTTGAGCTTCAGTTTCTCAGTTTTCTCGGATCTCTGACATGTAAATCCGTTGATCTTGGTCCCCTGGGGTCCATCCCTTGCCTTGGTGTATTCTGAGCGTCAATTCCATGCTTTTAGCATCCTTTTTCAGCCCAAGCTCCTAAAGTCACCTTACAACACAAATACGATTAAAATAGTTTGTTAAATAGTATCATGTTCATAAATGCAGGCAATAACTGGGTCTAATATGCAATATTTGACCCTCAATAGCGCTTATGTATATTCACTCGGTCTCGACATTAGGGCATCCTCTGGTACCAAGAAGGTTTAGGAATTTTCACCTAGGGCCTTCTACGACAGCCCGATGCTAGTAACAGATTGCCGGTGTCCCATCTGGCCATCCACGATATGCCTGTGGAGGCTACGGCCCTGATGTCGTTAGGGCGTAAAGTAATCACAGCACACAATGCAAGATGCATGAATCATACAATCCAGTCATGCATCAATCCTACGCATACCGCGCGCTCATGTGAGATAATCTCCGCTTATCAAGGAGTCTCATAACAACCGGCACTATGGCATATGCAATGGTCAATCATATCTCATAACAAACATGCAGATGATGCTTATGGGCATGTATCATGATGCTATGCTGTCACATATTCATAATCGGTATCCATAACCGCCATCGACAATCGACCTCGACAATGTGGACATTTAACCAACATTGCCCTTAAGGAATGGCCCACATAGAGCCAAACATACAGTGGACCCATGGCCTCACACAAGGGCCAAATATACAACACCATGGGCCTCACTCAAGAGCTTAATACACATCACAATGGGCCTAACATAAATCACAATGGGCTCCATTGCCTGGCCCTCAAATGCATTACAATGGGCCTCATCACATAGGCCTCATATACATCACATTGGGCCTTAAACACGGGCTGAATACACATCACATTAGGCCTCAAACATGGGCCAAATGCACATCACAATGGGCCTCAAATACGGGCCACATATACATCACATTAGGCCTCAAACACGGGCCGAATGCACATCACAATGGGCCTCAAATACGGGCTGCATATGTATCTCATTGGGCCTCGACAATCAGAATCAGAATCAACAATCAGAATTGGTATTGATAATTGGAATTGGCCTCGATAATCGGCCTCGACAATCAAAATTGGAATTGGCATCAACAATCGGCCTCGACAATCGAAATCGGAATCAGCCTCAACAATCGGCCTCGACAATCGGAATCAAAATCGACCTCAACAATCGGCCTTGACAATCAGAATCGGCCTTGATCATCGGAATTGGTATCGACAATCGGAATCAGCCTCGACAATCGAAATCATAATCGGCCTTGACAATTGGAGTCAGAATCGGCCTCAATACTCGGCCTCGACAATCGAAATCGGAATCGGCCTCAACAATCGGCCTCGACAATTGAAATTAGAATCGGCCTTGACAATCGGAATCGGAATCAGCCTCAACAATCGGCCTCAATAATCGGAGTCAGAATCGATAATCAGAATCGGCCTCGATACTCGGCCTCGACAATCGGAATTGGAATCGGCCTCAATAATCGTAATCAAAATCGGCCTCAACAATCAGAATCAGAATCATCCTCAATAATTAGCCTCGACAATCGGAATCGACCTCGACAATCGGAATCGACCTAACAAGGGCCTAAGGGAAGGTCACGATATGGACATTTAGCCATCATCACCCATCAATCTGGACATTTAACCAACATTGCTCCCAAAGAGTGGCCCGTATTGAGCCAAACACATATTGGGCCCATGGCCTCATTAAGGGCCTAATATACATCACACTACGCCATAAATACATCACATCGGGCCTTATCAATGGCCCCAATTACATCACAACGGGCCCCATACAATCACAATGGGTCACAAACAATCACAATAGGCCATATACAATCACAATGGGCCACATATAATCACAATAGGCCTTACAAAAGGGTCTCATATACAAGACATCGGGCCGTATCACATGGGCCTAATACATATCACTGTGGGCCGCATCACATGGGCCGCTTACATATACAACACATTCATCACAGCAAACCGCACAAATTGACAGTGTAGATATATAATAAATGCATCAATGGTAGGCCCTTGGACAGTGTGAATATAGAATACGTACACCAAGGTGGGACCTATCACATGGGCCTAATATATAACAGGTGGGCCCCACATATGCAGCGAATGGCCCCCACTAGATGGGCATCGTGGGTACATACATTGTAGTGGAGCCCACGGTACCGTCCAAACATTATCCATGTAAATCGGCACTGCCCAAACATTGCCCATGTAAAACAACACCTTTCATACATTCTCCAGCACCATCCAAACACTCTGGACGGTGTGGATATGAAACGTACATTGAGGTGGGGTCTACAGCACCACCCAAACACTGTCCAGCACCGTCCAAGCATTCTGGACGGTGTGGATGAAACACATACAACACAGTGGGGCACCTCAGCACATCCAAGCATGTCTAACACCATCCAGATCATCTGGACGACGTGGATGAAACAAATACATCATGGTTGGCCCCACAGCACCTTCCAGAGATTGACGGTGTGGGCATAAAATGCATACATCAAGGTAGGGCCCCACCCCACACGTGCAGTGCATGTGGGTGGGTCCCATACCCAATAAAAATGGACGGATGGTGTGTATATAATACATACATCAGAGGTGGGGTCCACCGTCTTGCCCAATGGATGGGCGTCACATGATCTGGATGGTCAGCATGGATAAAATACTTACACCTCGTTGAGTCCAGTAGTTTAGATGATCAGGATACAACGCATACATTAAGTACGTCGCACCATCTGGATGGTTTGAATATAATAGATACATCACAGTTGGGCACCACCGTCGAGATGATGGACGGTGTGATGAAACAAATACCTCAAGGTGGAGTCATGTGCGTGGCCCACAAGAGATTTGAACCTACCTTAATCCAGGGCCAGGCCTGGATGGACGGTGTGATGAAATAAATACCTCAAGGTGGAGCCACGTGCGTGGCCCACGAGAGATTTGAACCTGCCTTAATCCAGGGCCAGGCCTGGATGGACGGTGTGGCTACAAGGCATACATCAAGGTGGGCCCTATCTCCACACGTGCAACATGTGTGGGGTGGGCCCCCCACACGCTGCAAAATGAATGGACGGCTTGGTAATAACACATACGTCAAGGTAGGACCCATAACTTGCTGGCGTCAATCCAGCAACTGCATGCTGCTAGGGTCCACATCAACGTCCTGATGATGGACGACTAAGATGAAACACCTACATCATGGTGGGTCCCATCGTCAAAAGAGCTAGATGGTGTGGATATACCCCACATTCATCATGCGAGACCCACAGAACCTTACCGAGGTAAATACAGTAGCTATATAGCTGTGTAGGTACTCCAGCTAATCCCTAGCATGGCAGGTGGGTCCCACCAGATAAACATATATATTTATTAATACAATTTATTATTATTATTATTATTATATTAGAAAAGGGACTGTAGTGTCCAGTGTCTAGGCCTAGACGGACGGCCTGAATGCAAGACACATGCATCACGTGTGGGTCTCACGTGGGTGGGGCACACATGTCAGACCCAGCTGATATTTGCTTCTTCCCTTCATCAGGGTTCGTCCAATCGGACCGCCAGATGGGTCCCATCGTACAAGCTGGACGGTGGATGAAATAGGTACATCATGGTATCCCTTTTCTAGCACCACCCAATGGGGTAAAATACATATATCAAAGTGGGGTTCACGTCCCACGTGGCTAGGCTGGATGGCGTGGGAACAACACATACATCAGGTGGGGTCCACGGACAGACAAGGTGGATACAACACATATATCATGTGGGACCATGATCTGGATGGTCTGATAACCCATGTACGAACGGTGTGGATAAAATATACATGCCAAGGTGGGTCCATGTGTGGGCCACACACCTCATCCTTACCATAAAGAAAGAGAGAGAGAAAAAGAGAGGGAGAAACGTGAGTAGCGGAGGGACCCCACCACTATGGGTCCCTCTTTAAACAATGCATACATCAAGATGGGTCCCACCATATGTGGCCCCTCTAATCATCAAAATTACACAAAAATCACCCACTTATTAGCCACCTTCTTGGTCTGATGGAACGCCAAAGTCCTTAACTTCGGCTTTGACGGAGGATGATGGAGATTGGATGGTTGGATTGGGTGGTAGGGAGGTGGGCCACACATGACTTTTCTCCCATGGATGTCCATCTCTCCCATGGTTGCTTGGAAGATGGATTTTGAAAAAATGAGAGAGAGTGATGAGAGAGAGAGAGAGAGACTGAAAGAGAGAGAGTGATGGGTGTACTTGAAAAGGGATGGGTGAAGAGAGAGAGAGTTGACTTTGGTTTGCTTTTGGGTGATGTGACATGTACTTGATTGATTTGACATGTTGTAGAGATTCTCTTAGGATTTCACAAATGCATGACATTTTCTCGAACTGAACGCCGGCTCACATCTTCTGGCCTGGGTATCACCTCAGCACGTGAGACGCGGCGTCGGAATCGCGGCGATGGCGGGGTCGCTAGGGTACAAGTTTCGAGTCGAGTCAACTTTGATATGTAGGACTCAGCTTAGGATCACACGTAAATGTTGGATACAGGTCGAGCGTTGCTGGAATTCGAATGGGAGGACCGCGGAAGCTTACGGAACGGTACGGACTAGGATTTGGGTCTTACAGGGTATTTCAGTAAAAATGAGTGAATCGGGGTATTTCAATAAAAAGGAGTGTATGGGGGTATTTCGATAAAAAGGAGTGGATAGGGTTATTTTGGTAAAAAAAGGATGCATGGGGTTATTTTAGTAAAAAGGAGTGGATGGGAGTTGCCTTATATGAGGGGTGGAAGTGAGGTTCTTATCTTAGAAATGGAGGTACACCATCATTTAAGGAAGAAGTGGTTGAACACCATTATGTAAAGGAAGGAGGTTGGTTATTGCCTTAGGAGAAGTGGTGGTGATCACCACTGTTTAAGGGAGGAAGGAGCCTGGGAAGCATATAAATACCCCCTCCTCACTCCTCATTTAGACAAGAGACAAGAGGGAGAGAAACAAGGAGAAGAAAGAAGAGAGATTTGTCCACCCAAAAGCCTTGTGCGCTGGAGGTGTTGTGCGGTGCATAACATGTTCACCCCACAACCCATGTCAAAGACACTTGCGCATAACACCCTCTAAAGATGCCTGCGCACAACATCCTTCAAAGGTTTTTTGTATAATCTCCTTCCAAAAGGATTAGCGCACAACCTCTTTGTCCTAACACAAAGCTTTAACGGCACTTCTTAAGGAGTTTTGATATCTTTTGTCTTAAAGCTCTCCATTGTGTGCCATCTCAAGGAGTGCATTGTGTGCTTGTCCTAATGACACGCATTGTGGGCCATATCTCAAGGAAAGCATTGTTTGCTTGTCCTGATACAAGTGTTGTGTGCCACTTTCAAAGGGAGCTCTGTCCTGATACAAGTGTTGTGCACCACTTTCAAAGGGAGCTCTGTCTTAATACAAGTGTTGTGCACCACTTTCAAAGGGAGCTCTATCTTAATACAAGTGTTGTGAGCCACGACCTTGTCTTAGGGCTATGTGTTGTGCGCAATCTTCTCTTGTGCGCCACTTTGCAAGTGATTTTGTCCTGAAGCCACGCCATTCTCCATGGGCTCTTGTCTTAGGAGAAGACTTTGTGCACTCCACATTTCAAGGGTTGCATGCTCCACATTTCAAGGGATGTGTGCTCCACATTTCAAGGGTTGCGCGCTCCACATTTCAAGGGATGTGCGCTCCACATTTCAAGGGTTGCACGCTCTACATTTCAAGGGATGTGCACTCCACATTTCAAGGGATGTGCACTCCACATTTCAAGGGTTGCGCGCTCCACATTTCAAGGGATGTGCGCTCCACATTTCAAGGGTTGCGCGCTCCACATTTCAAGGGATGTGCACTCCACATTTCAAGGGTTATACGCTCCACCTTCAGAGGAAAATGAAGGAAATGTGAAGTACAGAAAGAGAATTCTGAAAGAAAGAAAAGTCTGTCCATACAACTGAAAGGATAAATGGAAAGACAATCAATGCCTATCATACAACCAAATCAAGGACTTCAAGTCTACACAAGCCATCTGCCTTTGCGATGAATGTCAAAAGCATCAAAATGCTGCTAAAATTGCCAGTGAACTACCTTCTCTTTCATTCATTGCGTTGCATTGATTGTACTCTGTTTTCAGAATCAAGGGAATGCGAGGATGTAAATGAACTCAGAATAAATAAGATACTCTGTGATATTTGTTCTCTCATTCTTTCTTTGTTATCATTAAATGAATTTCCTTGAATTGAATGCATTTGTTTCTTGTCGAAACTTGGCCTATCTATGGACATGGCCAAAGAGTTCACACTATAGCCCGCGTTTTCTTCACCTGCAAGGTCGGACCGATTCATGGGAGTGCAATTTCATCCGTTCCCTATGACACTGTTGGAAAGCTATACAGACGGCATGGGTGTTATGCGTGACTAGCCATTGAAGACTTTTGGTCCTTTTAGGACTTTCAGTTGCTGGCTTCGTCCGCAGCCCACATGGGTATGCATATGATGGCCTTCATGGGATTTTTAAGGCCATTGGCTTCTCACTGCTGCCTGAATGGTGAAAATGATAGGTCTTATATGCAGCTAGCCATTTTTAGGGTTTGGTGGCTTAGCTAGGCTACCTTGTAAGATAATGCTAGGTAGCCATCGTTGTTGCGAGAATGATAGATATCTCTGATTGAGATTGATATACCACCACTTCCGCTAATATCTTCAATGATATTCAAGTGTTGTTCATAATATATCAGCTTGGTGATGATATCAATTTCAACAAAATTCTGTAAAGCTCGCTTGATGATGATAGTGATGGTCACTTTCCTTTTGTAACAATAATTGATATGTAATCATGGTGTGCTCACAAATTTCTTCTTTATTCATTCATCTGACAATACATAGCCATGACCTTGCTTATTCTTGTCCCCTTTTGATGCAGGTGTATTATTATGATAATATGCTAGATCAAAATCGAATGTTTCTTCAAGGACGATATCTTTTGATGAGGCGAGCATTGACCGGTATACTTATGCCTCATCCTTCTTGATCTACAACTCTATATGCCCTATTAGAATACACTTTTTTTTATTATGTACGGCCCGTCCCATTTGGGTTCAAATTTGCCTCTTGTCCTGTGGGTGACCACTATCGGTCTTTTTAACATTAGCACCATATTCCCTTTTTTGAAAGAGCGATCCTTGACTCGTTTATCAATGGCAGCCGATATCCTTGCCTGATACGATTGCAATCGCTGTTGAGTTGTTAAGCATTTTTCATCAAGCAGGTCCAGTTCTTCCAGCCTTATTTTTGCATTTTCATCATCTGTAATTGACTAATGCGCTGCCACTCTGAGTGACGCAACTTTTATTTTGATCGAGATCACCACCTCTACGCTGTAAACTAATGAATATGGTGTTGCTCTGGTTGCTGTCCAGTGGGTAGTTCTGTAAGCCCGTAATGCTTCTTGCAACCTTTCGTCCTAATCACGCTTGTTTCCTGTCACCATCTTCTTTAGTATTTTCACCATCATTTTATTGAATGCCTCTGCTAATCCATTGGCTAGTGGATAGTAAGGTGTTGAAAACGAGTGATGAATACTAAATTTCTAACACAAATTTTCCATTCCTCTATTTTTGAAAGGAGTGCCGTTATCAGTGACAATTTTCTTTGGGATACCATGGCAGTATATTATTGCGTGTTGAATGAAATTGACCACATCATTTTCCTTGATGCTGCACAATGCAATTGCTTCTATCCACTTGGAGAAGTAATCTGTCGCTGCTGGAATATACTGTTTTCCTTTGGACGAAGGTGGATTTATGGGACCAATAACATCAAGTCCCCAAGTAGAAAAGGGCCAAGAGGTGACTGACTGGTGCAGTTCTTCTGGAGGAATGTGTATAACATCTCTGTGAATCTGACATTCGTGACACTGCTTTGCATAATCTATCGTATCTTTACATATTGTAGGCCAATAGTACCCCATTCGATGTATCTGATGAAATAAATTTTGGCCAGCTTGATATGCCCCACATTCTCCAGAGTGTGCTTCTCGCAACGTCTAACCTACTTCTTATTCATATAGGCAATGTAGCAATATCCCATTGTAGGATTTTCTATACAGTACTTCATTACATATAATGAATCTGCCCGATCTTTGCCAGATTTGCTATGTCTGCACTGGGTCTTCTGGCAAGATATCGTATTTGAGGTAATCTACGAAAGGCTGAAGCCAATCATTTGTCGTCACCTCTAAACACGATATGGGAAGTACCTCAACAATTTCATCAATGACCTTTGAAGAAGGTAAAAATCTTCTTTCTTCTATAGTTACCTAGAGAGGACTTCGATTTGGATAGGACAGAGCTACTGCCAAGTTGGCCAAAGCATCTACTTTTACATTTTCAGTCCGCAGTATATGCTTGATTTCGACATGGCAGAACTGTTCCAATAACTGTTGTGCTTTCTCACAATATGGCAAGAGCTCTTGCTTTCTTATCTCGAATTCGGTCGTCAATTGATTTATGATTAATTTAAAATCCCTAAAGATTTGTAGCATTTTTATCTTCATTTCTTAAGCAATTTCCATTCCGACGACGAGGGCTTTATACTCGGTTTCGTTATTTTTGCACAAGGCACCCAACGTGAAAGAGTAAGGTAATAAATCACCTTGAGGAGTAAGGAATATCACTCCGACACCTACCCCTGATGCTTGAGAGGCATCGTCAAAATACATCTGCCATGGACTTTACGATTCGGCTAACATAACCTGTTCATTGGGAAAATCATCACTAATGATCTTGCTCTCTGCTGCGGGATGTGCTGCCAGGAAATCCGCCACTACTTGCCCCTTTACCTCTTTTGCTGGCTCATATGTGATCGTGTATTCTGAAAGTAACATCATCCATTTGGCCAGTCTTCCTGATAGCATCGGTCTTGTCATTAAATACTTTATCGGATCTGCTCTTGAGATTAAAGTTATGTCATGGGAGAGACAATAATGTCTCAACTTCTGCACCATAAATATCAGTGCCAAACATTCCTATTCAATCAGGGAATAATTGCATTCTGTGCCCATCAGAGTTCGGCTCAGATAATAAAGTGCGATCTCTTTCCCAGATTCATTCACCTGTGCCAACAAGGCTCCTAATGAATTCTCCACTGCAGATATGTATAAAATGAGCGGCTTCCCTTTTATAGGGGCTGTCAATACCAGCGACTGTTTTAGCAATTCCTTTATCGAATCGAATGCATTCTGACAGGCTTTGTCCCATACAAAATCTATTCCTTTCTTCATTAAACGAGAAAATGGCTGACATCTCCCTGCCAGATTTGAGATGAAATGGCGAATGTATGCTAGCTTTCCTTGTAAACTTTTTAATTCCTTTAATGTCTTTAGAGGTGGCATATCTTGAATGGCTTTAACTTTCCCTGGATCGATCTTTATGCCTCTGTTCCTGATAACAAAACCAAGGAATTTTCTTGATGACATCCCAAAAGCACATTTAGTTAGATTCATTTTAGCTGCTTCTTTTTGAGTCGATGAAAGACTGACGCCAGATGTTCGTGATGTTCCTGATGATTACCTGACCTGACCACCAAATTGTCCACATAGCACTCAACATGCTTGTGCATCATATCTTGAAAGATATTCTGCATTGCCCTCTAATACGTTGCTCCGGCATTCTTGAGACCAAATGGCATGACTTATAACAGAAAATTCCCAGCAAAGTTCTAAATGATGTTGCTTCTTTGTCTTCAGGTGCCATTTAATCTGATTATAACCTGCAT
Organism: Magnolia sinica; assembly: GCF_029962835.1. Classification (NCBI taxonomy): domain Eukaryota; kingdom Viridiplantae; phylum Streptophyta; class Magnoliopsida; order Magnoliales; family Magnoliaceae; genus Magnolia; species Magnolia sinica. Next base: position 63,127,957 of record NC_080576.1, read on the forward strand.
AACCATCCATGAAGGACATTGCAACATACTGAGTTGTACTATCAATAAGCAATTCGGTTATCGGGAGAGAAAAATCATCTTTCTGACAAGCCTCATTCATATCTCTAAAATCAACGCACACCCTGATTTGTCCATTTTTCTTCTTTACTGGGATAATATTTGATATCCATTTGGGATATTTGACCTCCCTAATAAATCTAACTTTTATCAGCTTGTTTTCTTCTTCTTCTATCAGAGGAATCAAATCTGGGTGAAATCGCCTTTGTGCTTGTTTAACTGGCCTTTTCTCCTTAGAAATATTCAACCAGTGCATGGCTACTGATGGTTCCAGACCTGACATCTCTGCATATGTCCAAGCGAAGACGTCTCTATTTTCTTTAAGAAGTTCAATGTTTTCTCGGCCTCTTACTCAAGAAGACCGGTGCTGATGAATGTGTTCCTTAGTTCTTCTCTGTACCTAAATTTATTTCTCACAAATTGTCTATCGTTGGCTGCCTTCTATCTTCCATTTGCTTTGGAGCTTTTTAGGATGCTCAACTACTTTTGGATCTATCTCTGATAATTGTTCAACTGTGACCATGTTCACCGATGGTTTTATCCCTAATCCTTGAAATTTTGCTCGCCTTTTCTGACCAACCCCAATAGGAATCTGGATCCCTTTCCCGTGATTTAGGCCAGTGGGTTCTTCGTAATCAAAACCCATGCTTTTCATGATCTTCTCACTTGCCGGGCTATATTTCTTAAGATCTTGTGGTGTCAGCTTCCCGTGATAAACATTAGTTCAGCCTCTTCCTCTTTCTGCGCTTCTGAGGGAGCGTAAAACTCAATTGGTTTCAGATATTTTGCGTTGGCCCTGATTTGAAATCTTTCTGGAACAGCCAAGAATGGTTTGTTCCTTTTAGCATATGGTAACGATACTATATAATTGGACTATAAGATTTTTAATTGTTCGGGGGACAATAATGTTAACGACAGCTGCCCCAGCTGTCTCAGATGTTTCGGTACAAAATAGAATCTTTTCTTTTTTTTCACAAGTTTAGACGATTCTGCCTTTTCTGCTTCCTCTTTCATCACCTTCGCTTGAATATACTTCCGGGCTTTGCTTTCATCGTTCTTTCTCTATTCTTCTTTAGCAAATCCTTTGTAATAACTGGCGTCCGCAAAAAAGGCTTCGACTTCTGTATAAGGTTTCGTGTTAGCGATTACTTTATATTGTATGCCGTCTTTATAGTATTTAAAACATTGATGTAGCGTAGAGGGCACAATCCCATACTGATGTATCCATGACCTTCCCAAGAGAAGATTGTATGTCATCAAGGCATTTATGATGTGACAAACGACATCAGTAGTTAACTTTTCTATCTCCAATGTTACTATAATTTTACCGAGTGCACGTTACCCGTCCTGATTGAAGCCCTGTATCATCATTCCACTGGGGCACAGATTAGAACGACGATAACCCAGTTTACTCAACATCGTCAGTGGTAGCAGATTCACCACGGACCCATTGTCAAGCATAATCCATTTAACTTTCTTACCATGGATGTTGTAACCCCTGGTCCATTCGGTACTATTTTCTATACATATGTGCATGATGATCGATGCCCTTAGCTAGACCTAGATTGGCTGTTCATAGTACACACCCAACTGACCGGAACCCAAGACCTCAAAACCTATCTCATATCGACCGCCCCATCGCCGCGATCGTGGAGGTACCACCCATGCGTCGGTATGATACTCCGTTAGTGAGATACGCCGTGAAGAATAATTAGTGTATCATGTGCGCATGGCGCCATGTACTCCACTCCACACATGTACACAACACATGTCATACACACATGCACATGCCACACATGGGTGAGAGAATCTCTACCCATGTGTGTGATGTCACACACCCATACCTCTCATCTCTCATGTGCATGAAAAGTCAACTCTCCTCCTTGCCACACCTCACGCATGACATCATCACACCATGCCATCCCATACTCCTTTAATCCAACATTAATTACAAAGCATGAATTAAGTACCATAATCCTATCCTAAGCTAATTTTGATCACATTAGCTTAACTTAAGTAAAATTTTATCCATTTCTTTATAAATACCCCTCCATCTCTTAGCATTTCACCATTTTCCATAAAAGAGAGAGAGAGGAGTGATCTTGGTGGGCCACCAACTCCATCAATCCCATTCATTCCATCTATCTCAACCATCCATCTAATTCATCAAGATGAGTACACCCACTCCACTCTTGGTTTGTTTATTTTTTTTTAATTATTTATATGATTATTAGTGGAAATGATTTGAGGATAATGATCTGATCAATGGTGTGGATACATAAGAGAGTACATATAAAAAAAGATAATAATAATAATTAATACTTGTGATGATATGATGATAATGATATGATTAATGGTATGGATGCATGGAAAAAAAATAATAATAAATAATAATTTATTATAGGCTTTATGTGGGACTCATTGATAGTGGGCCCCACTAGAATTTTTTAGTGATCCAAACTGTTCAAGTATGACAATTTGGTTAGCCCCACACTCACACATGCACACGTGCATACACACCACAGGAAAAAAAAGGAAGGTAGGTGTCCAAACGCCTGCCGCCGTTTGAAAGAAAAAGAAGGGAAGAGGTGTGGGTCCACAATGGGCCCCACCCATGATGTATGTATTAAATCCACGCCATCCATTCAATTTTTCAGATTAGTTTAGGCGTTGAGCCAAAAAATGAAGCCAATCCATTTCTCTGGTAGGCCACACCATCAAAAGATCATGTGAAGACATGCTAAAACATATAAAAGTACTTACTGGGGCCCAATTGAAATTTTTATGCATTTGAAACTTGGATTGAACACTCCACCACATGGGACACACACAACAGATGGACTGGATCGTCCTGTTGTGGGCCCCATATATGAGAAACAATAAAAAAAAACAAACAACACTCTGACGCTGCAGCATGCAGTGTCTCTGTTGATGCTGGAAAGAGGTGGGCCCCACCATAGGCCCTAGCTTGATGTATGTCGAACATCAGCACCGTGCATTTGATGGGTCCCCTCTTAAAAATGGGTCACGCCAAAAATCAACAGTACAAAGAACTTAGGTGGCCCACACCATCTAAAATAACGTGCAGACATGACTAAAACATATAAAAGCACTTGCTGGGCCCCACCTGAAATTTGGATGCATCTGAAACTTGGATTGACCCATCAACCATGAGGGATACACACAACAGTCAGATTGGATCATCCTGTTGTGGGCCCCATATTTGAAAACAAAAATAAAAATAAAAATAATATATATATATATATATATATATATATATATATATATATATATATATATATATATATATAGATATATTTGCCCTATGTGGCTTAGTTTTGATATTTGCCCTATGTGACTTTGTTGGAAAGTGGGCCCCATCACAGGCCCCACGTTGATGCATGTCGAACATCAGTACCATGCATTTGATGGGTCCCATTTAAAAATGAGCCACCTCCAAATTTCAGCCATACATGGAACTCAGGTGGCCGACACCATCAAAATAATAAAATAAAAATAAAAATAAATTTATGAAGCTGAATAAATCAGCAATTTTATGGGTCTGATCATGTGGATATGTTATATCTAAACCATCCATCCATTTGTCGAGCTTGACCTAAGGCTTGAAAGAAAAATAAGATAGATCTAACTATCAAGTGGGCCACATGACAAAAGGAGCAAGGATTGAACATCTACCATTGGAACCCTTTTTGGGTCAGAAGTTTTGAACCAATATAAAATTTGTCTTTCCCCTTAATTTAGGTCTTTATGACCTTATGAACAGATTGGGTGGAAAATAAATGTTATGGTGGGCCCGATGAATGGTTTAATGGTGAAATCATTATCCTAATTGCTAATTGAGGAGAGGTCCAAATAATCTTTGGTTATGATTCATTTTTGGATAATTTTCTAAAATGATCTCTAAAAATAGATGAACGGTGTAGGTGTAATAAATACATCACTTTAGCACCCATGTAACTTTGATCTCCTTGAACCATTCGTACAACTCAAAGCTCGAGCATGTAAAATCATGTGTTAGGTCCACCTGAAATTTGGATGTATCTGAAACTTGGTCTGACCCCTCAACCAAGTGGGACACACATAATGGATGGGTTGGATTTATGAACCACACCTCTGCGGGCCCAACAAATAATTATGAATATTTAAGGGAGGGTAACCCTCTCAACTTGTGTGTGGTATGACCCACTTTGATGTAGGTGTTATGCCACTTAATCCACCATGGTTATGACATGATTTATATTCAAGATCCTCATCATTTATTTATTTTATCAACCCCTTCGACGGTATGTTACCAAGACTCAGGCCCATCCAATAATTAGATAGCCGTTCATTATTAAATAATGTAAATTGAACTCTCATCACTAAAAATTTATTATGGGTCATCCTGATGATGTATTAGATATTCAACCCATCTAGCCCATGTACCGGGTCCCCTCTAGGGCATTGTCCCAAAGATTAGTTAATCTAACCTGAATTGGACCACACAATACGAGGCTGTGAGAATAGGGACTTAACTATTGAATCTAACCTAAGGCCACCATGGTGTATCTATTTAATCCATGCGGACCATCCACTTCCTCATATCATTTTAGGATTTGTACTAAAATCAAAGTAGACCTAAGTCTTAAGTGAGTCACATACGACTTAACCTCATGGGAAAGCCCCATGAGCTCCACCATATAGAACTCATTGTAAATTTCATTTATTTGTGGGTCCAAGAATGTTAAGGCCCATTTTAAGTGAATGCCATGTGGGCCCATCAGTGGTAGCCTTGGGCCAACCATTAGGTCTCTTCGACAAGAGTTTGTAATCTCCATGTGTTAAACATATGACGAACTGGTATTGTAATTTTTGAAGTAATGATGGTTAATCCCTTAAATGGGTTGATCGTGGACAGCTCTTGATCACTTGGCACTTTGGTTAAAGTACGGCCCTAAGTAATAGGATCATGTGACTTGTGTCTAAACCCTTAAACATGTTTAATTATAACAAATATATAGACTCTAGTGGTGTGAGGGTGTGATATACCTGTTTGGTCCATTAATCATGTAGGTATTTGATGTATATATAGCCACCTAATCATAGGCAATGGTGTAGTATATGTAGTATATGTAGTCATCTAATTGTATGAATGTGAAATACATACAAGGCCACCTAACCGTACGAAATCAAGTGGCATTGATGGCCATTCAATGACGTAGGTTTGTGCTTATCAATATAGATACCACCAGTTGAATCACATATAACTAAGTTGTACACTAACCGAATGTGATGTAGAGTTATATTACCCAAGCTAATGCTATTAAGGTCATGGATTCTATATGCTGTGATCGCTAAACCGTAAATGGTATGATGAAACGTGGCTCTTGGCCCTTAACTATGCAGCACCAAATATGAGCCATTAACTATGTGACGTGTGAAGTGGTTGTAGTATAAGACTTATCATAATTGGTGTAGCCATGTATTCGTGGCCTATGGGCAAGGCCCATTGAGATATATTTCTGGCCCATATGATGAGGCTCATTGTGATGTATTTGAGGCCCATGTGTAGGGCCCACTTATTGTGTATTTGAAGCCCATGGGTTGTGAAGCCTGATGTGGTGTATTCTTGGCCCATATGCCGAGGCCCATAGCGATGCGTAAGGCCCATATGATACGGCCCAATGTGATGTATATGCAACCCACGAGTGAGGCCCAATGCGATGAATCTGTGGCCCTTGCGAAAGACCCAAAGCGATGTATATGAGGACCAATGTGATGTGTGATTTCGCCATGATGTATGTATTGAGTTTATGTGGGTCACTCCTTGGGAGTAATGTTGTTTAAATGTCCACATTGTGACCTTCCTTTAGGCCTTGTTAGGCCCATTCTCACCGATTCCAATTGACGATGCTGATTACGAGTACATGATAACATAACATCATGATACATGCCCATACGCATCATCTGCATGTTTGTTATGAGATGTGGTTGATCATTGCATATGTCATTGAGCATGTTACTATGAGACTCCTTGATAGGCGGAGGTTATCTCACATGAGTGCACGGTATGCACAGGATTGATGCATGACTGGATTGTATGACTCATGCATCTTGCATTGTGTGCCCTAGTGACATTAGGGCCATAGCCTCCACAGGCATATCGTGGAGGGCTAGATGGGACACCGAAAATATTTGGTTCTAGCATACGGGTGCCATAGATGTCCCTGGGTGAAAATCCTTAAACCTCTGAGGCCAGGAGACGCCCCAACGTCGAGATCGAGTGGATACATGAGCGCACGAGGGTCGAATGGCAGGAGGCCGCATCTCCCACTGTGTCGTGGTCAGTTGGAAAGTGGTATGGCCTTACCCATCCGAGGGTAGGGGCATTACTAGGCTGAGTTTGACCAGCTCGTGAATGGATCCGCTATCGACGTGCCAGATAGGTATTGGCAGACTATTGGCCAGGCGGATAGTGAGGTTTCTTACGCTCACTTGGACTGTGCTAGTGGGAGAGAGACAATGCCATTTGGAGTGTACTAAACCCCAGTGATGATCCCAGAGAGGAACTATAATGATATGTGGACTTATTAATTAGGATTTGCATACTCATTCATTCACTATCCACTCGGGCTGGTGGTGCACAACTATTTGTTACGTGTACCTTTGCAATGGCCAGGATTTCGGTTGGGGCGCGCGACTAACCTGAGATTACATCTATTCTTCGATTTAGCAATGTTGATGTTACGTACCTTTTGTAAAGCATTATACTTATAACCATCAGGACTTGTAATGGAGAGTGTTGCTTGGTAGTTTGATCATAGATCTTCATGCTCAGGTATTATTATATGTATATACCAAAAAAAATTCAGTAAAAAATCTTCCTTGTGGTGCGCCGAACTCGGGACTTGGTGTATGGAAGTCGAGTGTCGAATTCGGGGCATTACGGAAGCTGTCCATCCCCGGGTTTGGGGCGTGACAGATGTGGCCTTCTATCATCAGTGGCCTGTTGTGTCCTGTATCACAGACTAAATCGTTATCAGAGAAGGAGATGACTAGCATGAATCTTCTTGTTCTTTGCATTCTTCGCTTTCCATTTCTGCAAGCAATGTTTCTTTGACATCATGATTGGATAGTGCTTGAACTAGACTTTGCCGAAATTCCTCCGACAACTTAAACACATCATAAATGCTCAATCGAGCCAGTATGCCTTTCAAGTGACTTATCACATCGTAAGTTACCTTCGTTATCTCACTCTTTTCTCTCTTATCACCATTATGCTGACCTTTAACGATTTCTTTTCTTGTAACCCCTATTTTCTACTTCACGGGGCTCACTGTCCTTTTTCCAGACTGTAGCGTAATCATTGCTACCTTTCTTGCTGTCTTACAATCTTATTTCCCTATTCTTTCTTGGGCCTTTTTCCAGATTGTCAGCATATGCACTACTGCCTTCACATCTCTTTCCTTTTCTGTTCCTATCACTATTTCACCTCTGTCTATTATCCTTTATATTATGCATTTCAACATATAACAATTTTCTGTCGGATGTGCCAGGCGATAATAGCGGCAGAAATCTCTTTCTCTTGCTCTCGTCGTGTCTTCAGGGCGTTTAGGTGCAGGTAATTCTATCATACCGGCTTTCAGCTGTTTGTTCATCATAGGGACAACATCTTCCCTATTGAACGCAAACCCTTCATGAGAATTGAGTGATCTAGGCCTTTTTCCATTGAATCTGCTTCTAGGACGGCTTGATTCTTCTTTTCGTTCTGTCCTTTTTTCTCCTGAATTTCTCGTTTCTTAACCTCTTTTCTCATGGTCCACAGTATTTGCGATCAACCTATTGGGACCTCTTTTGGCCGTTTCATAGTGAAACACTGACATTTTTCGGGTCATCAACTCTAAGGCATGGGCTTTCGTGGCCCGATCACGAAAGTCTTCATATCGACGCTAGTAAGCCCAAACGCAATTCTCGTTTCCATGGAGTTCAAGCACATCTTGACCTCTTCTTTTTCTTCCGGCAACTGTCTGCAAGAGGTTCTCAATGTCTTCCATCTGTCTATGAATTTCTCTACAGGTTCCCCTTCTCTTTGCTGTACCGAAGCTAACTCCGTAATACTAACATCGCGTTCTGATGAGAAGAATTCAACATGAAAGCGTCCTGCATTTGTTCCGAAGTCCATATAGATCCTGGAGCCAAACTAGAATACATCGGAATGCCATACTTTTCAGAGAAGATCCGAATAATCGTAGGCAATATTGTGGAATCGTGGAGAAATTTCCCATGTTGGTGATGAAATGCATCAAATGTTCCTCTGGCGATCCATCCCCGTTAAACTTCTGAAAGTTTGGATGCTTGAAGTTAACCAAAAAAAGAACTTCTTCCACTTCCCTTGGATACGACATTTTATATCTGAAATGGCCGCCATTCTCATGCTCCCTTTCTATTTTGACAGCTTTCTCAACAACTTGTCGTACTTCCTCTTGAGTTATGGTTCTCACTGCCGGAGCGGATCTGAGTGATCCTGCCCCCGGATGCTAAAAGTCTTCAGGTTGATGTTCATGTCCGTTCGTCATGCCCATTATTGGAGGAGCCGCTATCTGGGCCACATTGTGCGCAAGAGTTGCCAAAGCCTCCCTGAGATTTCTACACTCTTCCATCAGTGCTCTCTATGCTTGTGTCATTTCATTCATACGGTCTTCCGCGGTTGGCATAGTTCCTTGATCTGTTTCGGCTATGTGTACTGTAGCTTCCCCACTTCTTGATGAAGCTATAGTCGGAGTAGGATGAGAATATTTTGATGCGATGGGGCTTACAAAGAGGGGAGTCCCATTTAATTTTCCTGTACCTCCACTCTAATTGATTGATCAAGGTGATACAGAAGTAGGTGATCCTATGAGTAGCGCCTTTCCTTTTTGCTCTTTTGTCCATTAGGCTCTTGGAGCAATCAAAGCCGAGAAGTCACGTGATGTTAACTGCGGAACTGCTTGCCCAGGATATATTGTAGGAGGGGCTAGTTCAGGATTCTTTTTGGCAGCATTCCATGTTATTGGTCCCTTGACTCTTGGTGAAGGTAGACCCGTTCTGAAGCTACTTACATTTCAAGCTCTAATCCTTTGAGATGTCACAACAGTCTAGTACTCATCACCTTCCAGTGCTCGAGTTGAAGCAGACACGACTCAAACTGTTGTTCAAGTTAATTCATTTTTGCTTACGAGAGACTGGGTTTCATGACTCGAAGACTGGTCCGATATGTATTGTAAGGCTTGTATCCTAGTCTATACTATTCCGTAGACTCTCGCGATCCTCCCTGTCGAATTCCGGCAACCCTTGACCTATAATCGGCGTTTGCACGCGACCCTAAGTTGCATTCTATGATTCTGAGTCGGCTCGACTCGAAACTTGTACCATCGTGACCTCACCGTCACCATGGTTCCAACGCCACGTCTTGCGCACTGATGCGATCCCAGGCTAGGAGTTGTGGGCCGCATATTTTCTGAAGAAACACCATGTGTTACAAATTTCAAGAGAGTCTTTACAACCCATCACATCAATCAATCAAATACACAACCCATCCCTCAATCCATCACACCCATACCTCACATTTCACCTCTCTTACACAACCCATACCCCTCTTACAAAAGCTACCCCAAAGTCAACTCTTACATCACTCCATCCATCACTCACACCCATCACTTCTCTCTTACAACCACCCTCTCTCTCTCTCTCTGTCTCTCTCTCTCTCTTTCTCTCTTTCTCTACTCACTTTTCTAATCAACCAAAGAGGTTGGCCGTCCAAGCAATTCTAAGCTCCAAGAGAGCCAAGTGTGGCTCACCTCCTACCCCTCTCATCTCCCATCTCAACCCTCCAACCTTCATCAACCTCCATTAAAGAGAGACCCAAGGAGTTTGGCATTCCATCAGATTAAGAAGATCCAACGGTGGGTGTTTTATAGGCCTAGATTTCATGTTTTGATGATGGGCCAAGTGGGGCCTCCCGATTGATGGTATGGATCTCACTTTGGACCCTAGGTGTGACCGATGGCCCACCATGATTCACATGATCATTCTATGATGGGGCCATTCTCCATGGACCCCATCATGATGTTTATTTTTCCTAGTATATAAAGGGTCATCTGGACCTTACTTCTTAGTGGAGAAGAAATCTCCACCGTTGATTTTGATTGGTGGGCCTACATGTAATGGGACTCACTTAATGTATATTATAATGTATGGAAGGGAGGGCCCATAGTGTCGGGGTCCCTCCATGTCACGCCCCAAACTTGAAAAATGGGCTCACAAAATTTTCGATCACCGAAGCCGGTGCCGATAGCCTCCCTAGTGCCCCATTCTCGGCTCCCGACACTCATGTGCTAGATTCCGATCCTGGGATCCTACAAGGAGGATTTTCAGTATAATTTTTTTTTATAATGGAGCATAACCACAAGTTTACCCAAATCACAAAGGCAACATTATCATCACATATCCACTAATATAAATATTTGAATATAATGTCGAAAGGGAAATACATATGTATCAAAATTAAAGCTCCTGAAAACTGCTACATGCTCCAAGCTCAACGCTGCTGTGACCTAATGCCACTTGCATGCATCTATCATGCATAAGCTTATAGAAAGCTTAGAGGGTGGTGAAAGTGTGTGCACAAGATAAGTGCCAAGTATTCAATAAAGCCCATAAATCATACATCATTGGAATAAGTAAAAATACTGATGAGATCATAAATCATACGATATCAGAGTAAGCGAAAATATATTGGTAAGTCTATGAGTCATATAATATTAGAGTATGCAGTGCAAATCATAATGAATCAAATATCATATACTACGGATGCAATGCAAATGCAGATCCTGCCAATTTTGTCTAAGCCATCTAAGTACATAAACGTAGCAATCCAAAATGCCATATGCCTTGGATGAAATGCAATATGCGATGCGAATGAAATGACCAAGCTGGAATGAAGTCGGGATGATAGCACGCAGTATCACAGGCTATGGGGTCCATCACAAGGGAATTTTATCCAAACTAGTCCCATACCTAAATTTGGATAGTCAAACATAATGTGGTAAACTCTTGATCTTAGGTTAGTCGTGCGCCCCAACCGAAATCCTGGCCATTACGAAGGTACATGTAACAAATGGTTGTGTACCACCAGCCCGAGTGGATAGTGATTGGATGAATGAATGAGTATGCAACTCCTACTCAGTAGCCTGCCAACCACTAGTAGCTCGCCCAGTGTGGTAGCTCGCTCAGGCCTTAGCCCCGCCCACATCAGTGTCCGCCCACGTGCTCCTGCCCACATGTGTAGTAGTGATGAGGTGTCATACTATCATGTCAGTCCTCAGGTCAAGCCTACATATCAGTACGGTTCCTCTTTGGGGAATCACTGGGGTCTATTATACTTCACATTAACTGCCGCCTCCCTAGCCGCACAGCCCGATAAGTGGAATAGACTACACTATCTGCCTGACCAGTAGTCTACCAATACCTACTCGGCTCGTCGATAGCGGAATCATTTGCGAGCTGGTCAAACTCAGCCTACCTTATAGCCCCCTTACTTGGGAGGATAAGGCCACACCCCCTCCCAACCGATCACGACACAGTAAGAGACGCGACCTACTGGTATTCGGCACTCGGGCGCTCATGTTCCACTCAGTCTAGACGTTGGGGCATCTCCTGGCCTCGGAGGTTCTGGGACTTTCACCCAAGGACATCCTAAGTGCCCACAGTGCTAGAACCAAACATTTTTGGTGTCTCATCTGGCCATCCACGATATGCCTGTAGAGGCTATGGCCCTGATGTCGTTAGGGCGTACACGATCATGTCACACATATGCGAGATGCATGAGTCACACCGTACAGTCATGCAGCAATCCTGCACGTACCACGCGCTCATGTGGGTAACTCCTATCTATGAGTCCCATAAATAATCTGCTCAATGGCAATGATCAATCACTACTCATATCAAGCATACATATGATGCGTATGGGCATGAGTCATGGAGTTACACTAAGCATGATATAAGGTGATGAACTATCCTCACAACGAAGATAGGCCTAGATGGCCTACACACCACAAGTATGGGCCTATCAATGGGCCCTAGGGAGAGTTTATAATGTGGACATTTAACCAACATTAGTCTTACAATGTGGACGTCAAACCATCATTGCTCCTAAGGCATGACCTGCCATAAACATCATTACATAAACTATGGTGGAATCACATATTGCAATGGACCTTAAGGACATCCTGTTGGGCCTCAACCCATGGGCCTTAGATACATCACATGGGCCGCATCACATGGGCCTTATATTGATTAAGTGGGCCGCATCAATGGGCCGTACCAATGGGCCTTATATACATTGCAATGGGCTATAACCCATGGGCCTTGAATACATCACAATGGGCCTCATAACATGGGCCTATATATATCAAGGTGGGCCTCAATGGACGGCCACAAATAAATCAAGATGGGCCTCATACATATACCAAGGTGGGCCTCAATGGACGGCCACAAATAAATCAAGATGGGCCTCATACATATACCAAGGTGGGCCATCAATGGACGGCCATAAATAAATCAAGATGGGCCTCATACATCCCCAAAAATCATATTGGAGGATCATTTAGACCATACCACAAATAGCAATGGAGATAATAATTTTCACGGTTAAATAAATCACAAGGCCCACTATGAAGTTTATTTTCCAACCAATCTAATCATAAGGTCATAAAGACCTGGATTAAGAGGGGAAAACAAATATCATATAGGTCCAAACCCTGTAGCCCAAGGGTTTTAATGGTGGACATTCAAACCCACTATTTCCTGTAATGTGGTCCACCTGATCAACGGCTGTATGGTGTGGCCCACTGTGATGTATTTTGAGATCCAACCTATTCATAAATTAACATTGATAGATGAAGTGGAAACAAATATCAGCTTAATAGGAAACTACTATGGCCCTTATAAATTTTGAACGACCCATCATTTCAACGGTGGGGCCCACTTGAACCTTAAATCAGACTCATCCTTTAGTTCATACCATAAAATAATATTTCAAAATGGTTGGATAGTATAGATACAACGCATTGTATCATGGTGGGCCCCACCGCCCAAACATTAGATGGTGTGGATAAAACACATACATCAATAGGTGGGTACCACCATCCATTGCTGTGGACAGTGTGGAAAAAACACATACACCATGGTGGGTTCCACCGTCCAATACCGTGGATGGTGTGAATAAAACACATACATCATTGGTGGGTCCCATGTGGGGCCACCATAACGTTTACTTGCTAACCAATCAGTTAATAAGGTCACAGGGACCTGAATGAAGAGTAAAAACAAATTTCATATTGATCCAAAACTTCTGGACCACCAAAGGGTTCCAATGGCAGACGTTCATCCCACCACTGTTCCCTGTCGTGTGGGCCACCTGAGATGTGTATACGGCTGATTTCTGGAGGGGGCCCACAGCAAGAAGGGGCCCACCAAATGCACGGTGTTGATGTTCCACACACATCACTGTGGGGCCTAAACATGGGACCCACATCCCTGCCTGTTCATGTCTAGTGCAGGACGCTATTGCGTCTTCTGACGGTCTGTAGCAGCGCCTATGCTGCTTATTTATTTATTTATTTATTTTTAAAAAAAATGGTTTTCCTGTGGTTTTTCACAGGTGGGGCCTGCACCAGAAGAATTCATCCCACCCATTGGATTCTACAATTCATAACAAATCCATCAAGCCCAATATTGAGCATTTTTCGGTGTATAGAAACATTGGAGTGGGTTTCAATGGTAAAAAACACTGTTTTCTAAGGAATGACCCACCAGATATTCGGATTGGCTCCATTTTTCGGTTCAACGCCTAAAATGAGCTGAGGAATGGAATGGATGGCATGGATAATGTTCATACATTAAGGTGGGGCCTGTATGAGTGGCCCACCCAAAGAACTTTAAATCAAGTACATATATGTATATTCAACGTCCAGGCACTGTCAGCACATCCCACTTTCTGTTCACACTTCACTCAACCCACGTCCAGCGTCCAGGGACGCTGGACGGATGGCTGAACATATACTTCATCAAGGTGGGTCCCACATGGTACTATGTATTTCACATTGGGGTGGGTCCACATGTGTGGGACCCACCAACCTTGATAAAGTGGATATTTGTGTATTTCCTCCAATTAGGCCTGCCTAAACGGACTGCTAGGTGGGCCCACTAGGTGGACGGCATGGATGTGAAACATATCACAAGGTGGGCCATAACATATGAGAGAGAGAGAGAGACGTGTGATGGAGGGCTCCGCCACTATGAGCCCTCCCTTGCATTCAATCATACATCAAGTGGGTCCTAATACATGTGGGCCCACCAAATCAAAGATCAACTGTGGAGATTCCTTCTCCACCCAAAATAGAAGGTCTAGATGACCCTATCCATGCAAGGAAAATAAACATCATGATGGGGTCCATGGAGAATGGCCCCATCATGGATGATCATGAGAATCATAGTGGGTCATCGACCACATCTAGGGTCCAAAGTGAGATCCATACCATCAATCGGTAGGCCCCACTTGGCCCATCATTAAAAGAATAAAGTTTAGGCCTATAGAACACCCACCGTTTGATCTTCTTGGTCTGATGGAACGCCGATCCCCTTGTGACCATCTTTGATGGAGAGAATGAGAAATGAAGGGCTAGGATGATGGATCTTGATATGGGAAGTGGGCCAAACACACTCACTTTTCTCTCTTGAAATGATTGGATGTGCACCTCTTTGGTGTTGCATGGAAATGTGAAGAGAAAGAGAGATAAATGGTGGTTGTAAGGGAGAGGTGATGGATGGGAGTGATGGATGTGAGGTGATGTTGTACTTGACATGATATTGTACTTGACATGTATGGGTGTGTAAGGGAGAGGGTGAGAGAGTGTTGACTTTGGGGTTGCTCTTGTACTTGAAATGAGGTGATTGATTGATTGATTGATGGGACATATTGTAGAGATTCTCTTGGGATTACAAACGCATGGTGTTTTCCTCGAACTGAACGCGGGTCCACATCTCCCTGCCAGGGTATCAGATCGGTATGCAAGACGCGGCGTTGGAACCGCGATGACGGTGCGGTCGCAATGGTATAAGTCTTGGCTTGAACTGACTCAAATCTATGGGATATGACTTAGGGTCGCGCGCAAACATGGATCATCGGTCGCAGGTTGTCGAAATTCGACGGGAAGGATCGTAGTAGTCTACGGAACGATATGGATTAGGATACGGGCCTTACACTCCATCACACAACTCTCTCTCCCTCTCTCTTCCCTGTTTGTGGCCCACCATGATGCAAGTATTTTATGCACGCCGTGCATTTAGTGGACCACGCAGCTATCCAAGCGGGGCCCATGTCATTGCCATGTCCAGGGCCCACCACTGGCTGTCCGTTTGGACTGGCCTGGGCGATGAGAAAACACAAATATCAGCTTTCTTCCAAGCTGGTGGGCCACACATGGGACCCACCATGCTGTATCTATTTCATCCCACTTTCCAGTGCAGATGGTGGGGCCCTGATTTGGTGCACGTGTGGATCCACACCATCCAGTTGGGATAGTGGGACCCACCATGATATATGTATTATATCCATGCTGCCCAATGGCCGTGGGCCCCACCCACATGGGACCCACCATGTCATATGTGTCTTATCGTCATCGTCCATTTAGACGGTGGGATTGCCATAATGTATGTGCCTTGCATCCAGGCTGTCCATGGCCTGGACGCTGGTTTTAGAAATAAAAAAATAAAATATAAAAATATAAAAAAAATATAAATAAAAATATTATAATAGTGTAATATATATTATACAATATATGATGGTGAGCCCCACGTGAGACCCACCTAGATCGGAATATGATTGGCTGGTGTATGCTGGCCAGCAGCTAGCTATGTAGCTGCTTTAATCCACACCGTTCTTCCCCAGAATGGTGGGACCCAATCTGCACATGTGGGGTCACCACCATCCAGGAACGTGGACCCCACCATTGATGCATGTGCTTCATCTATACCATTTTTCAGTAGGCCCCATGATGTCAACAGTTCTGCGGGGCCCACTGATGTATGTGTTACATCCAAACGTCCATCCAACTGGCAAGCTCGTCTCAAGGCTTGAGACTAAAAATGAGGCAGATCTATCAGGTGGACCACTTTGCAGAAAATAGTGGAGAGTTGAACGACTATCATTGAAATCCTTTTGGTACCAAAGAAGTTCTGGATCAATATGATATTTGTTTTTCCTCTTGATTTAGGTCTTTATGACCGTATGAACAGGTTGGATGGAAAAAAATGTGATGGTGGGCCCTGTGAAGTTTTAACTGTGAAAATCATTATCTCCATTGTTATTTGTGGTATGGTCCAGATGATCTTCCGATATGATTCATTTTTTTGGGTAATGTTCTAAAATGATCTCTAAAAATAGATGCATGGTGTAGATAGTTCACCTAGAACGGTGGGCCCGACTTGATGTATATGAGGCCCATTGGTGCGGCCTATTGATGCGGCTGACTTAATGTATATGAGGCCCATTGGTGCGGCCCATTAATGCAGCTCACTTGATGTATATGAGGCCCATTGATGCGGCCCACTTGATATATATGAGGCCCATTGGTGTGGCCCATGTGATGTGGCCCACTTGATGTATATGAGGCCCATTTGATGAGGCCTAGGTGATGTATTTATGGCCTATTAGGTGAGGCGCAATATGGTGCATTTAGGGCCCATTTGATAAGGCCCGATTTGATATATATTGGCCCATTTGTTGAGACCCAATATGATGGCCCACGTGTGAGGCCCGATGTGATGTATATGTGGCCTATGCGATGAGGCCCACATGATGTATATTAAGCCCATGTGATGCGGCCCATTACGATGCAAGAGGCTCATGAGATGCGACCCATTGTGATGTATATGTGGCCCATGAGTGAGGCCCATTGTGATGTATATTAGGCCCATGTGATGTGGCCCATTGTGATGTGTATTAGGCCCATGAGATGCGGCCCATTGAGATTGTATGTGGCCCATTATGATTGTATGAGGCCCGTTGTGATTATATGAGTCCTGTTGTGATTGTATGAGACCCACTGTGATGTATGTGTTATACATATGCCGTCTACCCATTTTAGGCCATAAACCCCACTGACTTATGTAGGCCCACCTTGTATGAGTGATGAGCCCACATCATCTATCCATCTCCTAGACATTAGGAGGACCGAGGGCCCCATTATGATTTGATTTCCAAATGGGCCACACCTTAGGCGCAACGATGGTTAAATGTCCACCATTGGAAACCATCCTAGGGCCCACCATGAAGCCTATCTCCCATCCTCTCTTTTACCCCAACCTTAAGTAGAGTCCCACCATAGTACAGTCCCACCATAATGTGTGTGTTATTTATACTTTGTTCGTCCATTCTTCCAGATCTCATAGGGCCGTGGACCACATTAAGAGTCAAGTCCAAATCCCTAGTGGACCGCATCATAGGAATAGTGGTGGTTAAACATCCACCGTTGAAAACCATACCTTATAGGGGGTTAAACATCCACCGTTGAAAATCATACCTTGTAGGGCCCACTGTGATACCCACTTCTCAACCCATCTTTCCTTATTGGGCTATCCCAAATCACTGAGGCCCATTGATGCTAGTGATACCCATCCTTCCCTTGTTGGGCTATCCCAAACCGTTGGGCCCCCATTTGATATTGATGCTTTCCACCATACCCTGTAGGATCACCTAAGCCTTGGAGCCCATCTTGCATTTGTACCGGGCCTTTCATAGGGAATGTGGCCCACCTAGATGCATGTGTTTGTCCAAGCTTAGTAACCCAAACCCGAGGCCCCACTTAGATGATGAGCAGGACCATTTGTAGGGTTACATAGTCCTGGATGTGTGGATCCTACCAAGGCTCGCCTTGTATTCGTATCAAGACCTCATAGGAAAGCCCAGTTGTTCATGATAAAGGGAGCAAGGATGCCCACTTGTTGTATACCCACTTAACTCACCCCGTGGGATTGTATCCTACCTTGTAATCGATTGTTAGGACCTCATGTTATATATGTATCATCCCCACTGTCCATTTACCTTCTTATGACGAGTGCAAGGCCTATCTTTGACATTAGTACATCATCATCACCTCCCTTGTCATAGATGGAAGAATATGTGGGACCAGATTTAGTATATCCACTGTGTAGAGCCTATCTCAATGTATGTGTTAGATCCATTGTCCTTGTGTGGACCCCACCTTAGGATATATGATATGTTAGTACCTTGAGAAGGTTAGGATAGTTTATCATGGACCATTCCGTATAGACTTCTACATGTCTAGTAGGGCGTATCATTCAGCCCCTACTCTCATAAGTGACATACCGGGTTGCCTGTTATATCTGATAATTATGCTAGTATACTTAGCCTAGTAGGACACACTGAGATCATGCTTAGTATTACATCATGATACATCTCCATATGCATCATTTATATGCCTATTGTGAGGAATGGTTGATCATAGCATTGCCATTGGGATGAGTTATTTAGGGGACTCCTTAAGAGACGGAGTTGCCCCCTATGATCGCGCAGTACGCGCAGGTTTGATGCATGACTGGATGGTATGACTCATGCATCTCGCATTTATGTGACATGATCACTTGGCGCCCTAGTGATATCTGGGCTGTGGCCTCCACAGGTTCATCGTGGATGGCTAGAGGGATACCAAAAATATTAGTTCTAGCACTGTGGGCACATAGGATGTCCTTGGGTGAGAGTCTTAGAATCCTCTGGTACCAGATGAGACTCTAACATTTAGACCAAGTGGATACATGAGCACCTGGGTGCCGAATACCAGTATGCGACGTCTCCCACTGTGTCGTAGTCGGTTGGAAGGGGGTGTGGCCTTATCCACCAAGTGAGGGGACTTGCAGCCAAGCTGAGTTTGACCAGCTCATAAATGGGTCCGCTATCGACTAGCCAGGCAGGTATTAGCATACTACTGCCAAGGCGGATAGTGAAGTCTTTTCCACTCGCTGGTTGTGCGGGTAAGGAGGCGGTAACCATTGTGGAGTGTACTAGACCCCGTTGATATCCCAGAGATGAGCCATACTGACATGTGGGACGTACTGAGTATGAGATTACGTACTCACCATTTGATTGATTGATTGATTCATTCACTATCCACTCAGGCCGATGGTGCATAACTAGATCATTATGTGTACCTTCGCAATGCCCATGATTTTGGTTGGGTACACGGATAACATGAGATCAAGAGTTTACCATGTTGCATCTGGCTATCCAAATTTAGGTATGGGACTTTGATGTATGCGTAGTATTCCAAGTGTCCAGTTTGCTGGATGGTGGACTGCTTAAAAAAACATAATAATAATAATAATAAATAAATAAAAATGAAGCTGAATTAGTTCTTTGGTGGGCCACGCATGTGGACCCCACCTTGATGTATGTGATACATCCAAACCGACCATACATTTGGTGAGCTCGTCCTCAAGTTGAGAAAAAAATGAAGCAGATCTGATGGTCAGGAGTACAGAAACCAGTGGAGAATGAACGTCCACCATTGAAAACCTTTAAGGATCCCAAAAGTTTTGGAACGTCCACCATTGAAAACCTTTAAGGATCCCAAAAGTTTTGGATCAAATGATATTTTCTTTTCCTCTTTAGCCAAGTCTTGTGACTTTATGAACAGATTAGGTGGAAAATAAATCTTGTGGTGGCCATGAGTGGTTTAAACAGTGGAAAACATTACCTCCATTGCCATTTGTGGTATGGTCTATGTGATCCTTGGGATATGATTCATTTGTGAAGATGTTCCAAAATGATCTTTAGCCATAAATGAATAGTGTGGTTGGTTTGGGCCCACTCAACTTGGCCCATTTGACTTAACCCATTTGACTCGGTCCATTCGACTCGACCCATTGATTTGGCCCATTCAATTCGGCCCATTTGAATCGACCCGATATTTTATATATAGGCCCATTTGATTCGGCCCAATTGATTCGATCCATTTGATACGACTCATTGAGATGTATTTGGGGCCCATGGGTTGAGACCCATTAAGATGTATTTGAGACCTAGGTGCAGGGCCCACCTGTTATGTATTTGAGGCCTGTGTGTGAGGCCCATGTGATGTATTTAAGGCCCAGGTGAGGGGCCCACCTGTTGTGTATTCAAGGCTTGATGTGATGTGTGATTTTGCCATGACGTATGTAATGATGTTTATGCGGGCCACTCCTTAGGAGCAATGTTGGTTAAATGTCCACATCGATGGGCAATGATGGTTGAATGTCCACATTGTGACCTTCCCTTGGGCCTTGTTAGGCCCATTTTCATTGATGCTGATTATCGAGGCCACTTTTGATTGCCGATTTCGATCATCGAGGCTGATTATCGATCGATTCCGATTGTTATGGCCGATTGCTGATTTCAATTATCGAGGCCGATTATCAATCAATTCTGATTATTGTGGCCGATTGTCGATTCCGATTATCGAAGTCGATTATAAATCGATTTCGATTATTGTGGCCAATTGTCGATTCTGATTATCAAGGCCGATTATTAATCAATTTCGATTATTGTGACCGATTACCAATTCCAATTATCAATTGATTCCGATTGTTGTGGCCGATTGCCGATTATCGATCGAGGCTGATTATCGTGATCAATTGCCGATTGTCATGGCCGATTGCCGATTCTGATTATCGAGACTAATTTCGATTGTCAAGGCCAGATATCGAGGCCGATTGTCGAGGCCCAATGTGATGTATATCAAGCCCGTATTTAAGGCCTATTGTGATGTATATTCAGATCGTGTTTAAGGCCCAATGTGATGTATATGAGGCCTATGTGATGAGGCCCATTGTAATGCATTGAGGGCCAGGCGATGGAGCCTATTGTAATGTATGTTAGGCCCATGTGAAAGGCCATCGTGATGTATATTAGGCTCTTGAGTGAGGCCCATGGTGTTGTATATTTGGCCGTTGTGTGAGGCCATGGGCCCACTATATGTTAGGCTCTATATGGGCCAATTCCTTAGGGGCAATGTTGGTTAAATGTCTACATTGTCGAGGATGATTGTCGATGCCAGTTATTGATATCGGTTATTAGTATGTGATAGCATAGCATCATGATACATGCCTATACGCATCATCTGCATGATTGCTATGAGATGTGGTTGACCATTGCAAATGTCATTGGACAGGTTGTTATGAGACTCCCTGATAGTTGGAGGTTATCTCACATGAGCGCATGGTATGCGCAGGATTGATGCATGACTGGATTGTATAACTCATGCATCTTGCATCATGTGTTATGATTACTGTACGCCTTAGTGACATCGGAGTCGTAGCCTCCACAGGTATGTCCTGGGTAACTAGATGGGACACCAGAAATATTTGGTTCGAGCATCTGGGCACTTTGGATGTTCGTGGGTGAAATTTTCTAAACCTCCGTGGCCACGAGACTCCCCAACGTCGAGGCCGAGTGGATACATGAGCACCCGAGTACTGAATACTAGGAGGCCATGTCTTCCATTATGTCGTGTTCGGTTGGGAGGGGGTGTGGCCTTACCCGTTCGAGAGTAGGGGCATAGCTAGGCTGAGTTTGACCAGCTCGTGAATGGGTCCGCTATCGACATGCCGGGTAGATATTGCCTGACTACTGGTCAGGCGGATAGTGAGGTCTCTTCCACTTGCATGGTCGTGCGTCAGTGGGCGGCGATTTACCTGTAGAGTGTACTAAACCTCGTGATGATCCCAGAGATGTATAGTATGAATTTGTGGAGCAGGCATTGCATACTCATTCATTCATTTACTATCCACTTGGGCTAGTGGTGCACAACTATTTGTTACGTGTGCCTTCGCAATGGCCAGGATTTCGGTTGGGGCCTATGACTAACCTGAGATTAGGAGTTTACCACATTGAGTCTGACTATCCAAATTAGGTATGAGATTGGTTTGGATAGAAGTCCCTTGTGGTGGATCCCATAGCCTACGATACTACGTACTATCATCCTGACTTCACACTCCAGCATGGTCATCCCATTCGCACCGCATATTGCATTACATCTGCGACATATGGTATTTTAGGTCACTGTGTTTTTGCATTTGTATGGTCTAGATATGGCTGACGGTATTCGTGAACTCATCATGGATTGTATATTGCATTGCATCGTCGACATCTAATATTTGGCTCTTTATAGATCTTCGTTTGTATAGCTGATCTGTATTGCGTACTCTGAAATTGTATGACTTATGGATTTGTTGGTATTTCCGCTTATTTGACACTTACCTTGTGCACACACGTACACCACCCTCTAAGCTTTCTATAAGCTTATGCACGATAGATGCGTGCAGGTGATGCTAGTTTGCAGCAACATTGAGCTTGGAGCATGCAAAGGACTTCTAGAGCTTGATTTTTGATATATGTATTTCCCTTTCGGCACTGTACTCAAACATTTATATTAGTGGATATGTGATGATGATGATGCCTTTGTGATTTGGGTAAACTTGTGGTTATGCTTCTTACGAGATAAATCTATGTTGGAAAATCCTCCTTGCAGGATCCCAAGATCGGAATCTGGCATATACGCGCTGGGAGCCGAGAATGGGGTATTACGGATGTCGGCACCGAATTCGGCGATCAGGAATTTTATGAGCTCGGTTTCCGGGTTTGGGGTATGACATTTACTATGAATCTGCATTATATGGCCTAAATAAGACATTTGGCTTACTATATCTCCACATTGTGTGGTTAATTTACATTGCTTTCTCAGTATATGACATTTCCTTATTATGTCTTCGCATCGCATAGCCTGGATAAGATTGATGGTATTTATGGACTTGCCAGTATTTCTGCTTACTCTGATATTTATATGCCTGTGACATGTATTGCACATACATACACCACCCTCTAAGCTTCTTGTAAGCTTATACACGACCGTTGTATGTAGGTGTGATTAGGTTGCAGTAACATTGAGGTAGGAGTGTGGAGGCCGAGCTTTATGGAGATTTATTATATTCATGTATTTCCTTTTAGCACTGTATTCAACTATTTCTAGTAGTGGATATGTGATGATGATGTTGCCTTTGTGATTTGGGTAAACTTGTGGTTATGCTTCTTCGAGATAAATGTACATTGGAAAATCCTCCTTGTAGGATCCCAGGATCAGAATCTGGCGTATGGGCACTGGGAGCCGAGAATGGGGTACCACGGAGGTTGTCGGCACCGGATTCGGCGATTGGAAATTCTGTGAGCCTAGTTTATGAGTTTAGGGCATGATAGAAGTTAGTATCAGAGTATAACTTGGGAATACCTGAGGATAACATCACATATCTGTTGATAGCTACCCTACACTATGTGATTGTTGCAAACTTAGAATGATTAGATCCCCAAGTTCGAATAACTTAGAAACTTCCTGATATAGCTCCATATCGTGTGTGCATTCGAGAGTGCTCAAGGATAATAGGCCCTTGTCCTTTCCTGTAGGACATGACACCCAAGCGAGTGACCTGAGTGAGTTCCACTTCCCCGCCTGAGATTCTTATTCCCCCACCTGAGACGTCTGCACCCCCATCTGAGTCTAGCGTAACGCCAACCGTGTCCATGAGTGTGGACCTGCTGCAAAAGATGTTACAAGTGATAACTGTCATTCTTCAGAGAGGAGGCCGGAAGAGGTGAACCCCCTCCGGTAGCTCCCGGCAGCGTCGACAGTCGCAGAGGCGCGCAACCTACTAAGCCACCAGAGAACCAGGAGCACCTTCAGCACCACCTTAGAGGCTATTTACGAGCACTTATTATGGATGCGGTGGTGTAGGACACCGTAGGCAGGAGTGTCCCCGCCCTTAGTAGCAGAAGCATCCGAGAGCACCAGCAGTACCTCCATCACCTCCTCTACATTAGTTCACAAGTGCTTGCTTTGGATGTGGTAGGGTAGGGCATCGTAGGAGCGAGTGTCCCCATCCTCAGCAGCAGCCTCCACAACAGCAGCAGCGATGACAGTATCTACTGCCGAGACCCCAACAGTGGCAACAGTAAACACATCAGCCACCGAGGCACCCGCACTACTATAGGCCGCCACAGCGGCAGAGCAGCAGCATGATCCTTAGGCATCAGGAGGAGTTGTCGATGATTAGTGCGACTTGGCTCCTGCACCATCTTGCTAGATTGCTTATGGCTGAGGCATCTTGGGAGCGAGAGGCTGAGATTCATAAATGTTATCCCTATCCCCTTGTCGATGCGTGATTTCATGTGTGTATTGCGCTTTTGATTTTACATAGTGAAATGATTTTCCTCTTTTGTGAGCTCTAGTTAGTTACGTGATAGTGTAAATTTCAAGGATGAAATTTTTATTAGGAGGAGAGAGCTGTAAGGCCCGTATCCTAGTCCGCACCGTTCAGTAGACTCTCGCGATCCCCCTGTCAAATTTCGGTAACCCTCGGCCTATAATCAGTGTTAGCCCGCGACCCTAAGTAGCATCCCGTGATTCTGAGTTGGCTTGACTTGAAACTTGTACCATCGCAATTGCACCATCGCCACGGTTCCAATGCCGCATCTTGCACACCGATGTGATACCCGGGCCAGTAGTTGTAGGCCCACGTATTTTCTGAAGAAACGCCATGGGTTACAAATTCTGAGAGAATCTCTATAATCCATCACATCAATCAATCAATTACACAACCCATCACTTAATCCATCACACCCATACCTCACATGTCACCTCTCTTAATAACCCATACCCCTCTTACACAAGCTACCTCAAAGTCAACAGTTACATAACTCCATCCATCACTCACACCCATCACTTCTCTCTTATAGCCACCCTCTCTCTCTCTCTCTACTCACTTTTCCAAGTAACCAAAGAGGTTAGCTGTCCAAGCAATTCTAAGCTCCAAGAGAGCCAAGTGTGGCCCACCTCCTACCCCTTTCATCTTCCATCTTAACCCTCCAACCTTCATCAACCTCCATTAAAGAGAGAGCCAAGGAGTTTGGCATTCCGTTGGACCAAGAAGATCCAACGGTGGGTGTTTTATAGGCCTAGATTTCATGTTTTCATGATGGGCTAAGTGGGGCCTGCCGATTGATGGTATGGATCTCACTTTAGACCCTAGGTGTGGCCAATTGCCCACCATAATTCACATGATCATTCCATGATGTGGCCATTCTCCATGGACCCTATCATGATGTTTATTTTTTTTAGTATGTAAAGGGTCATCCAGACCTTACATCTTGGTGGAGAATGAATCTCCACTGTTGATTTTGATTGGTGGGCCTACATGTGATGGGACCCACTTGATGTATGTTGTAATGTGTGGAAGGGAGGGCCCATAGTCTTAGGGTCCCTCCATCACACAACTCTCTCTCTCTCTCTCTCTCTCTCTCTCTTCCCTATTTCTGGCCCGCCATGATGCAAGTATTTTATGTATGCCGTGCATTTAGTGGACCACGCTGCTGTCTAAGCGGGGCCCACGTCGTTGCCATGTTCGGGGCTCACCACTGGCTGTCCGTTTGGACCAGCCTGGGTGATGAGAAAACACAAATATTATCTTTCTTCCAAGCTGGTGGGCCATATCACGCCCCAAATTCAGAACCGGGCTTACAAAATTCCAGATCGCTGAATCCGGCGCCGACAGCCTTCGTAGTGCCTCATTCTCGGATCTCGACACTCATATGCTAAATTTCGATCCTGGGATCCTACATTTTGAGTATGATTTTTTTTTTGTAATGGAGCATAACCACAAGTATAACTAAGTCACAAAACAACATCACCACATATCCACTATATCAAAAACTTTAAGTATAATGCGGAAAGGGAAATACAGGGTGATCAAAAATTCTAAAATAATTTACTGGGCGCTCCTGCCTCAGTGTTGCTGCGATCCAACGACACCTGCACGCAACGGTCGTGCATAAGCTTACAAAAGCTTAAAGGGTGGTGTAAGTGTGTGCGCAAGGTGAGTGCCAAGTATACAATATCAGAGTAATGCGGAAATATGCGGGTAAGTCCATGAATACAATCAACTGTACGAGAACTATATGATGCAAGGCATGAATGCTATCGGCCATACCAAGACCATACGATGCGAGGCCTATATAGCCAAATGTCATATGCGAGATGCAAAGAAAGCATGACAGTCCTCATCAAGTACACATATTAGTATAGTTTCACTCTGGGATATCACTGGGGTCTAATACACTTCACACTGACTGTCGCCTCCCTAGCCGCACAGCCCAGCAAGTGGAAGGGACCACACTATCCACCTAACCAGTAGTCTGCCAATACTTACCTGGCTCGTCGATAGTGGACTTATTTCTGAGCTAGTCAAACTCAGCCTAGCTTATAACCCCCTCACTCGGGTGGATAAGGCCACACCCCCTTCTAACCAACCATGACACAGTGGGAGATGCGACCTACTGGCATTCAGCACTCCTACACTCATGTATCCACTTGGTCTAGGCATTGGAGCATCTCCTGGTACTAAAAAGGTTCTGAGACTTTCACCCAAGGACATCCTAAGTGCCCACAGTGCTAGAACCAAGTATTTTCGGTATTCGATAGGCCATCCACGATGTGCCTGTGGAGCCACGACTCTAATGTCGCCAGGGTGTACAATGATCATGACACACAAATGCGAGATGCATGAATTACATTGTCCAGTCATGTAACAATCCTGCGCATACCACATGTTCATGTGGGTAACTCCTATAAGTGACACACAAATGACATATGCTATGATCAGTCACTACTCATATCAAGCATACATATGATGCGTATGGCATGAGTCATGGAATTATACTAAGCATGTTATAAAGTAATGAACTATCCTTACCACGCAGATGGGCCTAGACAGTTTACACATAACAAGTATGGGCCTATCAATGGGCCCTAAAGAGAGTTACAATGCGGACATTTAACCAACATTGTAGTTACAATGTGGGCGTCAAACCATCATTGCTCCCAAGGCATAGCCCACAATAAAAGTCAACACAAGCCACGGTGGAATCACATTACAATGGCCCTTATGTACATCCCATTGGGCCTCGACCCATAGGCCTCCAATACATCAAATGGGCCTAACCATATGGGCCTTATACATATACCAAGGTGGGCCTCAACGGACGGCCACAAATACATTAAGACAGGCCTAATCATATGGCCTTATATATATATATATATATATATATATATATATATGAATTCATATCAAAAGATCAATTGGATATATATATATATATACATCAAAATGGGCCTAATCACATGGCCTCATATATATATATATATATCAAAAGATCAATTGGATATATATATATATATATGAATCATATCAAAAGATTAGCCGTACTGCACTCCAAATAACAGTGGTGAGAATGATTTCCACCATTTAAAACTCTTGAGGCCCACCATAACATTTATTTTCTACCCAATCTGATCATAAGGTCACATAGAACTGAATTAAGAGGAAAAACAAATTTCCTAATGATCCAAAACTTCTGTGACAACAAAGGTTTCAATGGCAGACACTCAATCCTCACTGCTTTTGCTGTGTGGTCCACTTGATATTGGATCTGTCTCATTTTTGAACTTAAGCCTTAAAATGAGCTTTTAAAATGGTTGGACGGCTTAGATGCAACACATGCATCATGGTGAGTCCCATAGATGGATGGCGTGGATGAAGTAGGTGGGACCCACAGAACTTGGTGACGCCACTACAACAGCAGCTATGCAGTTGGAGTGAGGTACACCAGCTGTCCCACTCCACATCAGTGGGTACCACATGGGGCCCACCATAACGTTTATATGCCATCCAATCTGTTGATAAGGTCACGTAGACCTAGATGAAGAGGAAAAACAAATTTCATAATGATTCAAAACTTCTGTGACAACCTAAAAGGGTTTCAATGGCAAACGTTCGATCCCACTGTTTCCTGTGACGTGGGCCACCTGAGTTATGTACACGGCTGATTTTTGGGGTGGCCTGCTGCCCTAAGGGGGCCCACCAAATGCAAGGTGTTGATGTTCCGCACACATCACGGTGGGGCCCATGGCTGGGACGTGGGTCCCTACCTGTTCAGGTCCACGGTAGCACCATCCTGCACTGCTGATGCTGCAGTAGCAGGCACTGCTGACGCTGCAGCAGCAGGCGCTGCTGCATGCAATGTTATTGTTATTTTTTATTGAAATATGATTTTTTTATGGATTTTCCCAGGTGGGGCCCGCATCGTGAGGATCCACCTTGTCTAATGGCTCCTATGGCTCAAGACAAGCCAAATAAGCCCAATATTGAGCATGTTTCGGTGTATAGAAATATCGGAGTGGCTTTCAATGGTAACAATACTGTTTTCTATACTATGGCCCACCAGATAGTCAGATCAGCTTCATTTTTCGACTCAATGCCTAAAATGAGTTGGGAAATAGGATGGACGGCGTGGATTGAATTCATACATCAAGGTGGGGCCTACATGAGCAGCCCTCCCCAAAGCTTTGAATCAATCTAATATTTATATTTTTTCTCTTTTTGTTGCTGCCAGCACACCCCACTGTTTGCCCAAGCTCCCTGAACACGTCCAGCATCCAGGGACGCTGGACGGATGGTGTGTATACACATTTCATCATGGTGGGTCCCACATGGACATGGCTTACGTGATTTGGGTCAATTTGATATTCATGTTTTCCCATCATCCCAGGTATGGCCCATATGTCTTGGACGGTTGGATAAGACATACTTAAGGTGGGGTACATCTGGGTGGGCCACACAGCCACATCATCACCAAAAAAAATTGGAAAAGAGAGGATGTAAGACCCGTATCCTAACCCGTATTGTTCCATAAACTTCCGCAGTCCTCCCAATTGAATTCCGACAACCCGCGACGCGTAGATAGCATTGGCGCACGCTCTTGAGTCACATCCTGTAAACCCGAGCCAACTCAAAATGAGACCTATGTCATTGCGACCGCGCCGTCGTCGTGGTTCCGACGACGCGTCTTGTGCGTCAATGCGATGCTCAGATTATGAGATCCAGCCCGTGCATTATTTAGGTTATTGATCACTTGATCGTGGGACCCACCTACCCTTATTGTTGTACATTCCTAAAAAAAAATATAATAATAATAATTACTATGATGTCACCATAGGGGTGACATCACCCTACCCTACCTTAGCCATAACTCATAAATAACCACCCATTCCCTTTTCCCCATAAGTCAACTCATTAATTACCATAAACCATCACCTCTCTCTCTCTCTCTCTCTCTCCTATCTCTCCCTCCCTCCCTCTTTCTTCCTCATTCTCCATTGCAAAAGCCATGGACGTCCAACCATCCCAAAAATCTAACCACCATCTACCTTAGATCCCCACCAATCCAACCTCTAGATTGTCATCTTCACCATTGATTGAGCTTCCTAGAGGCATTGGAGTATATGAGAAGAAGAAGAGTAAGGTGGGTGCTTCTTTCTCTCTCTCTCTCTCTCCATTGTTTTTGAGTGATAATATGGTTGTGTGGCCGCCCTGATGAACCCCACCTTGGTGCATGTTTTATCCACACCCTCCATGCCTATGGTGGCCCACCTGGATAGCATGTCTGAAGGTGGGGCCCACTTTAATTTGTATGTTGTATCCAAAACCGTCCAGCGTATAGGGACGCTGGACGTCAGTGAAGGAAGAGCTGACAGTGAGTGTACAAACGTCCTGGAAAAAAAAAAAGAGAGAGAGAAGGAAAGAAAAGGGGGTTTTGGGTGGGTTGCTCATGCAGGCCCCACCTTGATATATATTTTTAATCCAAGCCGTCCATCCCCTTTCCTACCCCATTTTAAGCGTTGACCAAAAAAAAATGGAGCCAATCCAAGGTTCTTGCGGGTCATAGCGTAGCAAATGGTGTTTTTCACCGTTAAAACTCACCCTAATATTTTGGTACACCAAAACATATTGGATATTGGGCTCTTTTGGACGGTCTCAAGGTAGGGAGTCCAATGGATGGGTTGGATTTTCCGGAGGTGGGCCCTACCTAAGAAAAACTACGAATATACTGTGTTTTTCAAAAAAAAATAAAAAATAAAAAAATCAAGCAGAAGGCGCTGCTGCTGTGCACGTTGCACAGTAGCGTCCTGCGCTGTTGCGGCGTCCAGAGGGCCAAGAACGTGGGTCCCTTCCGTACACTCCACCATGATGTGGTAGAACATCCACACCTTGCATTGGGTAGGCCCCTGAGGGTAGTGGGTCCCCACCAAAAATCAGCAATATATGGAGCTCGGGTGGCCCACGTCATAAGAAACAGTGGGATTGGATGGCTGCCATTGAAATCTTTTTTTGGGTTATCTAAGAAGTATTGTACCGTTATGAAATTTGTTTTTCTCCCTTTATTCTGGTCTTTGTGACGTTATTAATAGTTTGGATGGAAGATAAATGTTATGATGGGCCCCACGTGGGACCCACTTGCATGGAAATGGATTGGATAGTGTACCGCATGCAGCTATATATAGCTGCTGTATTGACGTCAGCACCCATGTGGGTCCACACAATATATGCAATATGCATTGTATCCAACGTCTGGACGGTGGTGCACACGATGAAGTTTTTTTGCCATCCAACTGTCCGTCCATCTTTGGGCTGCCGTGAGACCCACTCCACACGTGCTGCACGTGTGGAGGTGGAGCCCACAGATGCATGCCTGTATGTGGCTGGGAGGATGTACTGTACATCCCAGCCGTCCGCCCACCACACCTGGACGCTGGAACTTATGAATTTAAATAATATTATATATGTTACATATAGATATATGATATATACTTATATCGTGTATTTGGTGGGCATGCACATGGGACCCACCAGAGGGATTGGCTGACATACCTCTGATGTATTGACATCACCATGGTATGTGGGCCACACAAGATAAATGTGTTTTATTCCTACCCGGTTGCAGCCGTGGGACCCACACATGTGTGGACTCCACCATGCTGTATGTATCTTATCCACACCATCCAAACACACGGTCCAAACGGCAAACCACACCTTGATAAATTTTGTGCCCATCTGTGAGGCCCACCTTGATGTACTTTGTGGCCCATCCGTCGTGCCCACTTCGATGTATTTTGTGGCCTAAACGAGAGGCCCACTTTGACATACATGAGATTCATCATGGTGTATCTGTGAGCGAGACCCACATGTTGCGTCTTTTGAGACCCAGGTGCAGGGCCCAACTGTTATGTATTTGAGGCCCGTATGATGTGGCCCATTGTGATGTAATAGGGCCCATGGGTTGAGGCCCATTGTGATATATTTTCGGCCCATTTGGTAAAGCCCATTGTAGTGTATTTGGGGCTCGCGAGTTGAGGCTCATTGTCATGTATTTGGAACCAGTGAGCAAAGCCCACCTCACATGTTCCATCCTAACCGTCCAGGTCATATAGGGCCAGCCTCAATGTATGTTTTATTCACGACGTCTGTGGGATGTGTGACCCACTAGATGTATGCCTTCTATATCCACAATAACCATCTGGTGGGGCCCATCTGTTGCATGTGCAGACCCTACCCATTGTGCATTTGTACGGCCCATTGATGTAACCTACTTGATGTGTATGACACCCATTAATGCGGCCCATTGATGTAACCCACTTGATGTGTGTGAGACCCATTAGTGCGCTCATTGCTATATATTGAGTTCCACGAGTTGTAGCCAATTATGGTGTATTTATGGCCAGGTGATAAGGCCCATGCAATGTATTATGGCCCTTTACAATGTATACTAGGCCTTTGTGTGAAGCTATGGGCCCACTATATATTTGGCTATCTATGATTCCTCTTTTGCATAGTTGTTCTACATTGCATATTCTGACATTGATTGACTCATGGACTTGTCCGTATTTTCGCTTACTCTGTTATCGTATGGTTTGTGATCATGTCAATATTCTGTTTACTATGACAATTCATGCTCTTGTCAATATTTCTGCTTATTTCGACATTACACAATTTATGAATTTCAAGTACTTTCGATATTGTGTGATTTATGACATTGTATCCTCGGCATCTAATATTTGGCTCGCTTTAATACCTTATTTGCATAGTTGATCTGTGTTGTGTACCCTGATATTGTATGATCCATGGATTTATCAGTACTTCCGCTTAATGTGATTACTCTGATATGGAATACTTGGCACTTACCTTGTACACACACTTACACCACCCTCTAAGCTTTCTATAAGCTTATGCACGATAGATGCGTGCAGGTGATGTTTCGTTGTAGCAATGTTGAGCTTGGAGCGTGCAACAGTCTTCTGGGGCTTGGTTTTATTTATGTATATCCTTCCAGCATTGTACTCAACTGATTTTATTAGTGGATATATGATGATGATGTTGCTTTTCTGAACTGGGTAATCTTGTGGTTATGCTTATTGCGAGTTAAATGTACAAAAAAAAATCCTCCTTGTAGGATCCCAGGATCGGAATCTGGCGTATGGACGCTGGGAGCCGAGAATGGGGTACTACGGAGGCTGTCGGCACCGAATTCGGTGATCGAGATTTCCTGTGAATCCGATTTTCGGGTTTGGGGCGTGACAGAGGAAGAGAGAGAAAAGGAGACATGTGATGATGGAGGGACCCCGACACTATGGGCCCACCGTTCCATGTATTCAGTCATACATCAAGTGGGTCCCAATACATATGGACCCACCGATCAAAATCAACGGTGGAGATCCATTTTCCACCGAAATGCAAGGTCTAGATGACCCTATCCATGCAAGGAAAATAAACATCATGATGGGATTCATGGAGAATGGCCCCATCATGGAATGATCATGAGAATCAAGGTGGGCCATCGGCCACATCTAGGGTCCAAAGTGAGATCCATACCATCAATCGGTACGCCTCACTTGGCCCATCATAAAAACATGAAAATCTAGGCCTATGAAGCACCCATCGTTCGATCTTCTTGGTCTGATGGAACGCTGATCTCCTTGTGCTTCTCTTTGATGGAAGATGATGAGAAAGGAATGGCTAAGATGAAGGATTTTGGAGTGGGAAGTGGGCCACAAAAAATACACTTTTCTCTCACTTGGGATGCTTGGACGTCCACCACTTTTGCTTGAGATTTGGAAAGTGTGTTGAGAAAGAGAGAGAGAAGGATGGTTGTAAGAGAGAGGTGATGGATGTGAGGTGATAATGTACTTGACATAAGAGTTGTCTTGGTGGTTGCTTGACTTGGGGAGAAAGAAAGCATGGGTGTGTACTTTGATTAATTAATTGATTGATTGATGGGATGGGTTGTAGAGATTCTCTTGGGTTCTTAAAAGTGTGGCGTTTCTTCAAAATATATGCTGGCCCACATCTCCTGGCCAGGGTATCGAATCGGTGTGCAAGACGCGGCTTTGGAACCGCAGCAACGGTGCGGTCGCAATGGTACAAGTCTCGGATTAAGCTGACTCAAATCTACGAGATATGACTTAGGGTTACGTGCAAACATCGATTATAGGTTACAGGTTGTCGAAATTTGACGGGAAGGATCGCAGGAGTCGACGGAATAGTTGGAACTAAGATACGAGTCGTATAGCTCTCCCCACCTAATAAAAATTGTCCTCGAAATTTGTACTATCATCGCAGCTAATCATAACTCATAAGGGAATAGGAAACATAACATCATATATAATCAAAACACAATACAACATACAATCAAACATAAAAAAGATAGGGATAACACTCTCAAATCTCCGCCTCGCGCTCCCAAGACGCCTCATCCACACTATGATTGCCCCACTGCACCTTTACCAAGGGAATGACCTTGGTCCAGAAGACCTGCTCCTTCCGATCGAGGATACGAACTGGCTGCTCAATGTAAGAAGCGTCCTCACGAACCTCTAATGGCTGCCAATTAATAACAAGAATGATGTCTGACCTACACTTCCTCAATATAGAAATGTGAAAAATGCTGTGGATGCCAGACAACTGAGATGGCAAGGCAAGTCGATAGACCACGGTGCCAATGCGCCCGGTGATCTCGAAAGGTCCTATGAATCTCGCGGTAAGCTTGTCCTTCACTCCAAAACAAATCACACTCTTTATGGGTGAGACCTTGAGATACACTCTGTCCCCAACAACAAACTTCAAGGGACGATGCCGATGATCAGCAAAACTCTTCTACCAGCTCTGAGCTATGCGTATCCTCTGCCTGATGATATCGATAGCCTCTGACGTCTGTTACACCAGCTCGGACCTAGGAGACACCGCTCTCCAACCTCGGTCTATTAACTTAGAGATCTGCATGGTCTGCCATATAATGCCTCAAAAGGAGCTATACTAATAGTCACCTGATAGCTGTTGTTGTATGCAAACTCAACCAATCTCAGGTACTCATCCTAACTACCTGAGAAATCAATCGGGTAGGCCCAAAGCATATCATCAAGGATCTAGTTGACCCTCTCAGTCTGGCCATCGGTCTGCAGATGGTACGCGGTGTTGAGATCCAAATCAGTGCCCATCGGTCTCTGAAAGCTCCCCCAAAATTGAGACGTGAACCTCGGGTCTCGGTCCGAAACGATCGAGACAGGAACACTGTGCAGTCTCACGATCTCATCAACAAACAGCTTGGCGAGACGGTCTGCATGCCAGGTCTCACGAATCATAAAAAAATGTGCTGACTTTGTCAGATGGTCCACAATAACCTATATGGCGTCATGACCGTGCTATGTCCTCGGTAAATCCATGATAAAATCGGTAGATATGTGAGCCCACTTTCACATAGGGACGCTCAACGGCTGTAATAGACCAGGGGGTCTCTGATGATCAGCCTTAACATGCTGACATGTATCACACTCGGCCACAAAACTGGCTATCTGGCGTTCATTCCTGCCCAAAGATACTAACGCCTCATATCACGATATATCTTCGTCGAGCCAAGGTGGATAAAGAACTGCGATCGATGTGCCTCGATCATAAGGTCTCTACGCAACTCAGGAATATCCGAGACACATAATTAGCCTCTGAAGTGAAGTCCACCATCAGAACCAATCTACCAATCTGACTAACTCTCAGTTGATGCCTCTACTCAATAACTCTGCATTGACTCATCTGCCTGTTGAGCCTCGATCGCCCTTTATCACGACCCTAAATCTAGTGTTGGTGATCCATGATTACGGGACACCAAATTTTGGTTGACAGCCTCTGCAGAACTCCGATTTTGGGACTTGTGACTATCACATCCTAAGTCCCACAAGCGGGGCTCCACAAGGAGGATTTTTGAAAGTAAAGACAACAAGCATGTATATCTTAAAATTTCGTCATATTCAACATATATGATTGTGTACAACTGAGCACATCAAGGCAAACAAATAGAACATAAACCATGTCATATTTACTATACATGTTGTACATATTCAGGGTATTACAAAACAAAAAAATATATACATTGATATGTATAACACAAAAAGGACAACTGGAGTCTGTAGCCTCTACTCCTGCAGCTCCCTACTCTCACCTGTAACAAAGAAAGAAAAAGGAAAGCTTGAGAAACTAAGCCCAGTGAGTGCATGTGTGCAGTGAAAATGCATGTTTCATGTCATACTCCTCTAATGCACATGCTTTCTGGCTCGATAACAATAAAATAAAGATATAATGCCTACTCTTTCAACGTTTCCATAACTTTCCACATTTCTCAATTGGACCACCAGGGTCTAAAACAGAGGTGGGACTCGCATATGATTACTACCCACTTATGTAGACTTTTCCATCGTGGTCAACTATAGAGGTGGGACTACATAGTTCACGGGCTAAACTAGTCTAACCCACTTGTTTTAAACCTCACTATCTGCCTAACAGCGAGAAGTAATAAGTCGCTTGCCAAAACGATAGTGGACAATTTATGAGCTCGTCACACACAACCTATCTTTGCTTGCCCATAAGCAGGTCAGGTCAAACCTCTCAACCAATTGACATACGTCGGTGGGAGTCGCTGCCTACTTTGGTATGTCGGCATTCCAGCGCTCTGTTCTTCCACCTGGTCTAAGCATTGGTCATTCCCAATGGTACCAATCGGGGTTTAGGGACTTTCACCCACGGACCCTCTAATCATGTCATGTCGAATTACACATTTCCGGTGTGGTGTCCAACTCAAGTTATAACAAAGTATGTTTCATCGCATTTACAATTACCATATGCATAAGTCTACATACAAGCACAATATGTCATGGTTTTCAAAGCAAACATAAGACGACCTTCCTCATGTGGTCTCCTTATACATTTAAGTTCCACATTTAAATTCCTTATAAGGGTCTCATGTAATACATCATCTATCTAGACGGTTTACATACGCATCATAAACACATCGTGCATCGCACCACAACCCACTACAATCACCAAATCATGATATGAATCATGCACTACAACTATGAGTCATGCATATGATATGCACATGACTTAGCCAATCAAATTCCAATCCAGGATTTATTCTGCTATAAGACTTCATGCTACAAGCATGCTTTTTCTCAAGAAGTAACTACATTAAAAAGATGTAGGATATTTCTTTGAAATAATTTATCAAACAGATAGTGGGCGGATGTAAGGGACAAAGAGAGAACCCGTTAGAAATATGTATGACTTTCATCTACATCAGCCATTAATAACCTAGTCAACTAATGTAGAAAATCTCCTTTCATCTAATCAGCCATAACCTTAAGAAAGTCCAGCAATACCCTAACGAATGTAAATTAGCAAAGCTAGTCTTCTATAGGGTTTTGAAAGAAAATCCAGCAATCCATTAACCCTAAATACAAATCCAGCGAAAACCTAACCCAAAACATACAATCTAGCAATATTTAACCTTAAAACAGAAATTTTAAAAATTTTCTAACCCTAAATGTAAATCTAGCAAAAACCTAACCCTAAAACAGTAAATCCAGCAATTCTTTAACTTTAAAACAGAAATTTTAGCAATCTTCTAACCCTAAATGGAAATCTAGCGAAACCCTAACCCTAAAACAGAAAATCCAGCAATTCTTTAACTTTAAAAAAGAAATTTCAGCAATAGGGTT
Organism: Magnolia sinica; assembly: GCF_029962835.1. NCBI lineage: Eukaryota > Viridiplantae > Streptophyta > Magnoliopsida > Magnoliales > Magnoliaceae > Magnolia > Magnolia sinica. The sequence goes on from NC_080576.1 coordinate 63,165,084, forward strand.
TTGAAGAAAACCTCAACGTACACATATACGTGCTCCTAATCTATACACTCACCTGGAACTATCAAAGGATTGACTTGTAATCTCAGCTTCTATTTCCTTTTATTCTTCTTCTTCTTCTCAACTTCACATTCAACAAGAAAGAGTGCTGAAAAATAAAATCCTGCAAGAGGGTTTTCATATGTGTGGACTTAAAATTGGTTTTAAAGGGTTATGGGATGTGTTGTGATGATTTTGAAAAGGTTAAGTGTATAGTAGCAATATAACAATGTTATTTAAGTAGTTGGAACTAACGTATTCCAAGGAGTTTAAAAACATCGAGGTCATTTGAGTATATTTTCTCAAAATATACATGTACATATCTATGCATAACTTACACTCCGGGTGTCCTATTGACATGCCGTTTTCGCCATTAACTCCATAACTCGACTACGGTTACAACGGTTAGGCTCTCGGACCTAACGGATTTTAAAAACTCGATGGTGGGGCTCCGCTGGATAAAATAAGGACATAATTGTCATTTCTCAGATTGTTTAATTTTAAGTCCATATCTTAAATTCAGACATCGGGTTAAAATACGGCTTGTAGCTTGATAACAGAACAACATTATGATTATGTCAAAACATTCTCGAGGCCAATGGACCTATAGTCAATGGCTATCCAATGTACAAACTAGATTTTGGGGTCATGGGTCTTACACCCTTGCAACAAGAGAGGGTTGAATCAACAGGCTCGATAACTGCACAATAGAAGACTGCAAGCCAATCTCGAAGTGAAATGCCCGAGATAAAAATAAAATAAATAAATAAATAAAATATAAATAGAAATATTATAATAGTATAATATATATTATACAATATATGATGGTGGGCCCCATGTGGGACCCACCTAGATCGAAAGCAGATTAGCTGGTGTACGTTGGCCAGTAGCCAGTTATATAGCTACTTTAATCCACACCGTTCGTCCCTGGGACGGTGGGACCCAATCTACACATGTGGGGTCACCACCGTCCAGGAATGTGGACCCCACCATTGATGCATGTGCTTCATCTATACTGTTTATCAGTGGGCCCCATGACGTGAGCAGTTTTGCAGGGCCCACTGATGTATGTGTTACATCCAAACCATCCATCCAACTGGCAAGCTCGTCTCAAGGCCTGAGACTAAAAATGAGGCAGATCTATCAGGTGGACCACACCACAGAAAGCAGTGGAGAGTTAAACAACTACCATTGAAATCCTTTTAGTACCACAAAAGTTCTGGATCAATATGATATTTGTTTTTCCTCTTGATTTAGGTCTTTGTGACCATATGAATAGATTGGATGGAAAAAAAATGTGATGGTGGGCCCTATGAAGTTTTAGTTATGAAAATCATTATCTCCACTGCTATTTGTGGTATGGTCCAGATGATCTTCTGATATGATTCATTTTTTTGGGTAATGTTCTAAAATGATCTCTAAAAATAGATGTATGGTGTAGATAGTTCACCTAGAACGGGGGGCTCAACTTGATGTATATAAGGCCCATTGGTGCGGCCCATTGATGCGGCCGACTTGATGTATATGAGGCCCATTGGTGCGGCCCACTTGATGTATGTGAGGCCATTTGATGAGGCCCAGGTGATGTATTTGTGGCTTATTTGGTGAGGCACAATATGATGCATTTGGGGCCCATTTGATGAGGCCCGATGTGATATATATTTGCCTATTTGTTGAGACCCTATATGATGGCCCATGTGTGAGGCCCGATGTGATGTATATGCGGCCTATGCGATGAGGCCCACTTGATGTATATGAGGCCTAGTGATGCGGCCCATTGCGATGTAAGAGGCTCACGAGATGCGGCCCATTGTGATGTATATGTGGCCCATGAGTGAGGCCCAGTGTGATGTATATCAGGCCCATGTGATGCAGCCCATTGTGATGTGTATTAGGCCCATGAGATGCGGCCCGTTGTGATGTGTATTAGGCCCATGAGATGCGGCCCATTGAGATTGTATGTGGCCCATTATGATTGTATAAGGCCCGTTGTGATTATATGAGTCCCGTTGTGATTGTATGAGACCCACTGTGATGCATGTGTTATACATACACGTCTACCCATTTTAGGCCATAAACCTCGCCGACTTATGTAGGCCCACCTTGTATTAGTGATGGGCCCACACCGTCTATCCATCTCTTAGATATTTGGAGGGCCGAGGGCCCCGTTATGATTCTGATTTCCAAATGGGCCAAACCTTGGGAGCAACGGTGGTTAAATGTCCACCGTTAGGAACCATCCTAGGGCCCACCATGAAGCTCATCTCCCCATCCTCTCTTTTACCCCAACCTTGAGTAGAGTCTCACCATAATGTATGTGTTATTTATACATTGTTCATCCATTCTTCTAGATCTCATAGGGCCGTGGACCCTATTGAGAGTCAGGTCCAAATCCCTAGTGGACCGCATCATAGGAATAGTGGTGGTTAAACATCCACCATTGAAAACCATACCTTGTAGGGCCCACTGTGATACCCAATTTTCAACCCATCTTTCCTTATTAGGCTATCCCAAATCACTGGGCCCCATTAATGCTAGTGATACCCATCCTTCTCTTGTTGGGCTATCCCAAACCGTTGGGCCCCCATTTGATATATATGTTTTCCACCATACCCTGTAGGACCACCCGAGCCTTGGAGCCCATCTTATGTTCGTACCGGGCCTTCCATAGGGAATGTCTCCCACCTAGATGCATGTGTTTGTCCAAGCTTAGTAACCCAAACTTGAGGCCCCACTTAGATGATGAGCAGGATCGTTTGTAGGGTTACATAGTCCTGGATGTGTGGATCTGTATTCATATCAAGCCCTCATAGGAAAGCCCAGTTGTTCATGATAAAGGGAGCAAGGAAGCCCACTTGTTGTATACCTGTTTAACTCACCCTGTGAGATATATCCTACCTTTTAATTGATTGTTAGTACCTCGTGTTTTGTATGTATCATCCCCACTGTCCATTTACCTTCTTAGGACGAGCGCGAGGCCTATCTTTGATATTAGTACATCATCATCACCTCGCTTACCGTAGATGGAAGAATATGCGAGACCAGATTTAGTATATCCACTGTGTAGAGACTATCTCGATGTATGTGTTAGATCCACCGTCCCTCTGTGGACCCCGCTTTATGATATATGATATGTTAGTACCTTGAATAGGTTAGGATAGTTTATTGTGGACCATTTCATATAGACTTCTACATGTCTAGTAGGGCATATTGTTCAGCCCCTACTCTCGTAAGTGACATACCAGTTAAGACCAGTTGTCGCCTGTTATATCTGATAATGATGCTAGTATACTTAGCCTAGTAAGACACACTGAGATCATGCTTAGTATTACATCATGATACATGTCCATACACATCATTTGTATGCCTGTTGTGAGGAATGGTTGATCATATCATTGCCATTGGGCCGGGTTATTTCGGGGACTCCTTAAGAGACGGAGTTGCCCCATTGGGCTGAGTTATTTAGGGGACTCCTTAAGAGACGGAGTTGCTCTGCATGATCGGGCAGTACGCACAGGTTTAATGCATGATTGGATGGTATGACTCATACATCTCACATTTATGTGACATGATCACTTGGCGCCCTAGTGATATCAGGGCTGTGGCCTCCATAGGTTCATCGTGGATGGCCAGATGGGATACCGAAAATATTTAGTTCTAGCACTGTGGGCACATAGGATGTCCTTTGGTGAGAGTCCCAAAATCCTCTGGTACCGGTGGAGACTCCAACGTCTAGACCGAGTGGATACATGAGCGCCTGGGTGTTTCCCACTATGTCTTGATCGGTTGGAAGGGGGTGTGGCCTTATCTGCTAAGCGAGGGGGCTATAAGCTAGGCTGAGTTTGACCAACTCATAAATGGGTTCGCTATCGATGAGCCAGGTAAGTATTGGCAGACTACTGGCTAAGCGAATAGTGATACCTTGTTCACTCGCTAGTTGTGCGGCTAGGGTGGTGGTAGCCATTGTGGAGTGTACTAGATCCTGATGATATCCTAGAGATGAGCCATACTAACATGTGGGATGTACTGAGTATGAGATTACGTACTCACCATTTGATTGATTGATTTATTCATTCACTATCCACTTGGGCCGATGGTGCTTAACTAGATCATTACGTGTACCTTCGTAATGGCCTTGATTTTGGTTGAGTACGCAACTACAATGAGATCAAGAGTTTATCATGATGCATCTAGCTATCCAAGTTTAGGTATGGGACTGGTTTGGATAGAAGTTCCTTGTGATCAACCCCATGTTTGCGATACCACGTGTTATCATCCCGATTACACACTTCAACTTTATCATTTCTTTTCCATTTGCATATTGCATTGCACCCTTTACTTATGACATTAGGTTTACTATGAATATGCACTGTATGGCCTAGATATGACATTTGGTTTACTATATCTCCGCATTGCGTGTTCGATTTACATTTCTTTCTCAGTATATGACATTTCCTTATTATGTCTTCGCATCACATATCCTAGATAAGGTTGATGGTATTTTTGGACTTGACAGTATTTTTGCTTACTCTAATATTTATATGCCTGGCACATGTATTACATAGACATACACCACCCTCTAAGCTTCTTGTAAGCTTATGCACGACCATTGTGTGCAGGTGTCGATAAGTTGCAGTAACATTGAGGCAGGAGCATGGAGGCTGAGTTTTGTGGAGATTTTATTATATTCATGTATTTCCTTTCAGCACTGTATTCAACTGTTTTTAGTAGTGGATATGTGATGATGATGTTGCCTTTGTGATTTGGGTAAACTTGTGGTTATTACGAGATTAATATACGTTGAAAAATCCTTCTTGTAAGATCACAGGATCGAAATCTGGCATATGGGCACTGAGAGCCGAGAATGGGGTACTAAGGAGGCTGTTGGCACCGGATTTGGTGATCAAGAATTTTATGAGCCCGGTCTCCGAATTTGGGGCATGACAGAAGGTGGTATCAGAGCGTAACTTGGGAATACCTAAGGATAACATTTTGAGCTTATCCCTTATGCAAAAGGAGAACTTGAAGTGATGAAGATCAAACTTGACGATTTTGGTAGCATTTCGACCCCTTTTTATCATTGACTATATCACAGCCTTGTTGCGCGACCCATGCAACTAACTTCTTATTAGGCGGTCCACGCAACTAACTTCTCTCCCTTCTCCTACCTTCAACTTCTTTTGGAGCTCTGACCTTCTTCCAAAATTCTTTCGACCTCCAAATGAGAGGGGGAGTGGGGTATTATAGGCATCCACACATGCGAACCCTCGACCTTTGTGCCATGGGGCCCGCCTTATATCAAATCCAACCATCTATAACAGACTGCTTCTGATCTTGATTGCACGACCCATGCAACACATGAAGTTGGTTGTGCGACCCGCATAACTAACTATTTATTACTCACCTTATTAAGTCGTTTGCATGACCCGTGCAACAAACTATTAGTTGTGTGGATCACGCAACCATAGTACTCAATTTTCTTCTTTCTTTCTTATTTCTTCGTTTCTCCTCAAATCTTCTATCCCTTCAATCTTCTTTCATCTTTTTTTGTGCTCTAACAGACATGATTAGGGAGACGGGTGCCATGCTTGATATTATGCCGGTACTTGAAGTTAACCGGTGGAGGCCATAATTTGAAAAATTGCCCCAAACTGATGTAGTGCCTCTACTGTCTAACCTCAAGTCACCGAACCTTGACGTAAAACCTTTGCTCTCTGATTTAAAATATGTCTATTAAAGTTAAGATGAGACATACCCGGTGGTGATTTCTTCCCACCTTGAGCAAGAACAAGAGAATATGCTTATCTTTACTCTTATTGAGCACAAAGGAGCCCTTGGATGGTCGATTATGGACCTCAAGGGATTTATACTTGCCACATTTATCTAGAGGATAATGCGAAGATTCCTGAAAACCACAACGTATATTAAATCTAAACATGAAGGAAGTGGTTAAGGCCGAGGTTCTTAGGCTATTGGATGTGGGTATCATATACCTTATATTTGATAGCCAATGGGTGAGTCCAACTCAGCGGTTCCTAAGAAGTTCGGAATCACCATTGTAGCCAATGACAACAATGAACTCATGCCAACTAGAGTTACTACTAGTTGGAGAATGTTCATTGACTACAGGAAATTGAATACTGTCACGTGGAAGGACCACTTTCCTTTGCCCTTTATTAATCAAATCTTAGAATGGCTAGCTGGTTATTCCTATTACTGTTTTCTTGATAGGTATTCAGGCTATAACTAGGATAGAGATAGCCCCTAAAGATCAGGAAAAGACCACATTCACATGTCCGTTTGACACCTTTGCTTACCGAAGGATGCCATTCGGATTGTGTAATGCCCCCACCACTTTTCAGCAATGCATGATGAGTATTTTTTCTGATATGGTGGGCCAATATTTAGAGGTCTTCATGGATGACTTCTCTGTCTTTGGTCCATCTTTCAGTGATTGTTTGGAGAATCTTAAATGTGTACTAAAGTGATGTGAGGAAAAGAATTTGGTACTGAATTAGGAGAAGTGTCACTTCATGGTTCGTAAAGGGATTGTCCTTGGACATATCATCTCATCTAAAGGAATTAAGGTAGATAAGGTCAAGATTGATCTTATCTCTAACTTACCTCCACTCAAGAACATACGAGACATGAGATTTTTCTTAGGACACGCCGGGTTTTACTGGAGATTCATAAAGGATTTTAGACACCTCTCTCATCCTTTATGCAATCTACTTCAAAAGGATGTACCATACGAGTGGACTAAGTAATGATAGGATGCTTTTTCTAAGCTTAACGACATGTTAACCACCGCACCGATCATGTAGTCACTCGACTAGAACCTTCCTTTTGAAATTATGTGTGATGCGTCTGATTATGCTCTTAGGGCGGTTTTAGGCTAGAGAAAAGAAAAGAAGATCTACATTATATATTATGCAAGTAGAACTCTAAATCCGGCCCGAGTGAACTATTTTACTACGAAAAAGGAACTCTTAGTCGTAGTATTCGCTTCGGACAAATTTAGATCCTACTTGATCGGATCCAAGATAATCATCTACACAGATCATGTGGTACTCAAGTATCTTTTCTCTAAGAACGATGTTAAGCCATGCCTGATAAGATAGATCATCCTATCCAAGAATTTGATTTGGAAATAAAAGATAAAAAGGGAGTAGAGAACATAGTGGCTGACCATCTTTCCTGCCTTGATTTCTCTGATTCCCTTGAAATGACTCATATAAATGACATGTTTCCTGATGAACAATTATTTAAAGTCTCCCATTCACCTTAGTTTGCAGATATTGCTAATTATCTTCCTATAGGTTTCACGCTAACACATTGGACTCGCAAGATAAGAGGAAATTCTTTACTGAGGTATGCAAATTCTTCTAGGACGATCCATATTTTTTTAAAATATTGCTTGGACCAAATCTTAAGGAGATGTGTGCCAAATAATGAACACCAAAGTGTCATCTCCTTCTGTCATTCTCAAGTATGTGGTGGTCATTTTTCTGCTAAAAAGACCACGACCAAAATTCTGCAGTGCGGCTTTTACTAGCCCACTATGTTCAAGGACACTCATGAGTTTTGTAAAACTTGTGAGTGTTATTAGAAATTGGGAGCATTGTACCATTGAAATTTGATGCCCTTGAACCCCATTATGATCTTGGGGCATCGATTTCATAAGACCATTCTCCCAATTGTTTGGAAATTTATATATTTTGCTAGTAGTTGATTATGTCACTAAATGGGTTGAAGCGATCCCGTGCTAGAACAAAGATCATTAAACGGTCATTAAATTCTTAAAAGAGAATATATTTTCTTAGTTCGTAACATCTCAAGCCATCATTAGTGATGGAGGTTCACATTTTTGTAATAGGCCATTTGCAAACTTAATGAAAAAATATGGCATTTCCCACAAAGTGAGCACTCCATACCACCCACAAACAAGTGGGCAAGCTGAGATTTCCAATAGAGAAATTAAATACATCTTGGAGAAAATAGTTAACCCTGACCATGAGGATTGGTTAATCCACTTGACTGCTACCTTATGGGCTTACCATACTACATTCAAGACCCCTATTGGAATGTCTTCCTTTAAACTTGTCTATGGGAAGGCTTGCCACTTGCCTGTGGAGTTGGAACATAGGGCCTACTGGGCTATTAAAAATCTAAACTTCAATTTGGACAATGCTGGGTCGCTACGCAAACTTCAGTTGAATGAACTTGAAGAAATTCGGAATGATGCGTACGAGAACTCGAGAATTTACAAGGACAGGATGAAGGTGTTTAATGACCATCACATTCTTCGAAAATCATTTATTCCAGGTCAGAAAGTCCTTTTGTATAATTCTCGATTACATCTTTTTCCAGGTAAACTCCGATCTTGTTAGACTAACCTTTCACTATTATTAATGTCTATCCTCATGGGGCCATCGAGATTCAGAATCCAACCAATGGCAATATTTTTAAAGTGAATGGACAAGATTAAAGACATTTATTGAGAAATTTGATTCAGAGGACATGTCCAAACCTCTGATCGATCCTGTCTACCAGGATTGACCTCCTAGTCTGACGGAGGTATAGTTTAGGTTTATTGCTTTCATATGATTTAGGACTAGTATAGTTCGCTTATACTCTTTTGAGTTTTGTTTTGTGCTATCCTTTCTTCACACTGAGATCATTGGAAAAGCCTTAAAATTCCTTCTTCAGGTATTACCTTTCCATCACTTCCCTTTTCTTTTCATTTCATCTTTTGCATTATATGCTTAATTCTTTTACATTGAGGACAATGTAGATTTTTCAATTAGGGATGGGGGATTAGGTAACCTAATCAGTGTTTTCTCAGTTTTGAGCAAAAATTTTTAAAAATTTTCAATGTTTCAAGTTGAAATCTATTTGGGAAGTGATGAATTATGTACTTAAGAATGCTTTGGGTATGATAATATAGAGATTAAAATTTGAATTTTGATTAAGAGGAAGTTTGAATATCATGTTAATCTAAATCATAAGACACATTCAATTTGTCTTCTATAAGATATACTAGAAGTTCTGATTATTAGTATGTGAATCATTGATAGATGGTGAGAATTGAGTATGGAGAGCTTTATCCACCTTAAAAGAAGGAAAGAACCTGTTAAAAAACAGGAGATCGACAAAGAGGTCATAAAAAAGAATGAAAAATTTGGAAAAGAATGCAAAAATAAAAAGAATAAATAAAACTTGATCATCGATATAAAATTAAAAAGTGGAGAAAGAAGCAGAAGGGGATAAGTTCGGAATCAGTACTTGAGTCTCAAACTGATCTTGAGGTGATGAGCATGGCTAACATGATGAATTGATAGTATTCGTACGGGAAGTAAGTTGATTTTCACTTAGCATATTGAAAAACTTGATATGCAAATTATGCTTCTATTTAATGGACAAAGAACTTATTTGACTGACTGCTCATGTGATTGGGTTCTAGGTTTTTAAAATTTCACTTTCGTATCTTATTTGTACCCATTCATACTTGAGTGCACAAAAGATTATTTTCTGAAAAAGGTTTTGGAGGTTAAGCATTGAGATTTATTTCACGAATACTTTACTCGAGACTAGCAAAATGCTGGTTGGGGATTGTGTTGAGGGTCAAATATTGCATATTTTCCCCTAGTTATATCTTGGTTTTATGAACATGATACGACTTAATGTCTTATTTTATCCATGTTTGTATTGCAAGGTGAATTTAAGAGCTTAGATTGGAAAAAGTGTTAAAAGCATGGATTTGACACTCAAATATCACCAAGGCAAAGAGAAGATCTTAGGAGACAGAGATTGAAGATTTCAAGGTCCCAAGATTCAAGAAACCTAAGTGGAGAAGGAATGTAGTATTCACATTGACTGTGTCATCGATCACTGTTCGATGACATCGAGGACACATTTGATGACATCGAGTATGGGTCGATGACATCGAATTTATGGAGGAAAATCGAGTTGGTCGCTGGACAAATTGAAGACACTTTTCGATGACTCGAGGACTTGTTCGATCAAAGCCCTGCTCGATGACATCGAATTTTCTGTGGATTTTCGGCAAAACTTGTTGGACATATTGGGCACCATGTTCGATTACTTGAAGGCCCCCTCAATGACATCGAAGACCTGCTTGATGACATCGAAGGTAGGTTCGATGACTGTAACATCCTGTACTTTTTAGTACTCAGGGTGTTACTATTATAGTTCAAGTTAGCAACTAGCGTGAAGGTACACACCCAACATATAATAGTCACTAACAATTAATAATTCAAAATCCATCCATTTCAACTATTAAACCTTAAGAGGGACAATTGCGTTCCCTTGAAAGTGAACTTTAAGTATCAAATCAGAGTCGTAGATCACCTGTTCCACCATTCATTAGGGTCCAACTTGAAGGCCTTTGATTTGATCATCACTTAGACCATTGGACCACTAATCCTACCATGGATCTTCATTTGGATGAACCCTAAGACATTCGGACCATTGATGTTCAGATTCAAAATGATTTGACCGCTAAATTGTTGATAAACATTAACTAGATGCCTTCCAATAGTCATAAGACTGAACCCAAAATTTAAGTAGATCCAACCATTAGATTTTCTGGTATCAATGATTAATTATCAAAAAGGGTACATCAGGTAGCCTTTTCAAACATCCGAGCCACAAATTTATCACCCCATTATACTCAATTTAATGATCCATCACTCAATCATTGTGATTGGACCATAAGATCATCAAATCTACTAAGGATTTCCATATAAGCAGAGTTAGAAATCCTAATGAACAGATTAGGAAAAGATCTGATCGTCAAATCTCTAATGATCATTGGATATCATCATTTAGATGCAGAAACCCATTATTATGGCCCACCTTAGCTTTATATCAACCTCATTGCAGGACTCATGGCCTAGAACAGATAGACTAATTGGATGAATGGAGTGGATCTCATTCAAATACACTGATGTGGGCCCCACCTTAATTGAGTGTGCACAAGAGGTGTGCACTCGCTGTACATCGGATCTGTTAACATGGTCAAAGTAGTGTTGACTCATTGAAAGAGTGAAAAAGAGAGATTTCTCTCTCTTTCTCTTGTGTTTTCAGCCAGCGAATGGACATGGTCCATTAATTTAAATTTTGGCCCATCGTCATGATCATATTGGATGATTCAAACTGTCTATCATGTAGCCCAGGAAATTCTGATCAAAACCCAGCTCTTCACGCACGTTGATAGGCACTCGTGTGCACACGATTTTCGATGGTAGTAGAACCCATGCGCGGCTGGCTTTCTGAAAATGGAAAGATTCTTTCTTCTCCTTTCCACGTTGGCATGTGTGTGCGATGGCTCTTGAAATCTTGACCCTCCACTTCATCAAATCCCAACTATAGGGTCTGAGGTAGTCTTAGGGTTCTTAGTACAAATGAGAGAGCCACCGTGGCATGTGGGCTTTAAAACCATTAAGCAAGGGGTGATCACCGTCCCTTTTGTGGGTCCCACAGTGATCATGGGACCCATCCACACCATCCAAATGCCTTGGATCATGAGATCATCCATTGGATCCAAATCCACCATAGGAGGAGGGGTCATCCTCTCCATTGGTTGAAACAATCCACCACTTGTATGTGGGTCCCACCTGCTGATCTAGACCATCCACATGGTGGCCCATGGTCCTAGAAGTTCATCCACACTGTCCGATCTCAGCTATGCAAACAGTTTCTAAAGAGATCAGCAACAATCTCTCTTTGTTAATTGAGGTTAGTGGACAAAGCTGTAACTAATCGCTTGATTAGGTGTCGATCCTTCTAGGTATTTTGAGAGAGGTTATAAAAGCTCTTTAAGGGCATCCCTTCTGGAAAGAGAAAGGGAAGTGAGAAAGAGAGAATGAGAGCGCTGTTTCAGCTACCTAATTGGGTGGAGCTAACTCGGTTCGATTCACTGCACATTCGGATGAGTCTAGATCCACACTCCCCTTCAACAGAAGAAGAGAATCAGAAAGAAAAGAAAAGAAGAGGAGAAACGAGAGAGGAAAAGAGAGAGAGAGAGAGAGAGAGAGAGAGAGAGGGAGAGAGAGCGTCCGTCGAGCCACACCACTGCATCAAGCGACTCGCTGAGTTCAAGTTGGGTTGAGCTCTTGCTGATTCCAGCATCTAGTCATGGGTTTTGAAAGAAGTAGAAGAAGGAGGAAGAGGAAGAAGGAGAGAGTGAAGGAGAAGGAGGGCAGGACGTTGCTCCTCGCTGGGTAGCTAACGAGTCAACTCACTGACTCGTTGAGTCGTAGTGAGTTCGGCTGAGTTGAGTCTGAAATGACTTAGTCCAGACCCTTGCTGGACATTCCAACATGTATAGAAAAGAAGTGTAAATGCTATCTTATCTAGCTCCTAGGTTTGTCAAGTTTTGTAGTGCCAAAACCGCTTGAAATCTGTATCTTGTTTAGCAGTTATTGTAAGATCAACTTCATATTATCCTTACCAATCTTATCTACATTCAAGTACAAGATCAAGAAGTTCAAGTACAACATCAAGAAACTCACTTTTAAGAATAAGAAGTTTAAGTACAAGATTAAGAGGTTCAAGAACAAGAAGTTCAAGTACTAGATCAAGTCTTCAAGCTTCAACTACTTTAAGAGAATGATATGTGATGAATCAATCTCACAAGTAAGGTTTGTTTAGGTCATACAATTTTTACTTATATCATAAGTCATTTGATAATTTTATAAATCATTTTTCGACCAGTCCTAGTCATGGTTCGATTAGTCCAGACACCGGCTCGACTAGTTTAAGAATTTTCTCGACCAGTCCAAGGTTTGTTGTGAATTTTCAGAATTTTCTATTGGACCCTCGACCAGTCTTGGAGACTTCTTGACCAGTTGAGTGAACAGTGCTCGACTCAAAGTCCAGCAACATTTTTGGGTCTCACTCAACCAGTCGAGTGCAAGGCTTAACCAGTCAAGCAGACCACTCCACCAGTCGAGCAAGCCACTCGACCAGTTGAGTAGCAATCTTATCTTATCGCGCCAGAAATTTTGAAATGTTATTGGTCCTTCGACCGATCGAGTCGACCACTAGGCTAGTCGAGTGAACAATATTTTTGCCTATAAATTGAGGGCGATTTTTAGAGTTTTTCAATTCATTTAAAGCTATTCAAGTCACAACTTTGAGAAACTTGTCCCCACATTTGAGAAGTTAATTAGTTAGTATTTAAGATTCTTTTCATAGCTTTTTTGCATTTGATTTTGTGATTTCTATTCAATTCTATTTCTTTTGAAAAGGGAATATTGATTTTACCCTTTTTGAGATCAAAATCAAATCAAGCTAGCCCAGATTGATTTAATCCAAAAATCATTTAGATCTAAGAACCCTTTCATATGTGAGATTGGACATTGAACATCTACATTAAATTGGTTCTACCGGGCTTCATCAGAAGAAGAATCTTCAGATAAGTACATTTCAATTCTCTGTATTTGGTTTATAAGATTGCCAGAAAACCTTTCATTTTTTGGTTTTGACTAAGACAGCCAAAAAATCTCAGTGAGTGGGGTTTTTAATTGTGGTAGCCCTTTGAAAACACAATTGTGAAGGTTTTAGGTGAACCTTGGAAAACCTATTTCATAGTGAAAGCCAATATCCCGTGGGTGAGGATATTGGGAGTGGAGTAGTTGTGTGGCTATTTTCTAACAGTTGGTGTACATAAAGCGAACCACTATAATTGTTGGAGTTGTGGTGAATGTTTATTATTGTGCATTTGTGGTGAATGATTGTAATTTATTTTTTGCACATGTGGTGAATGTTATAATAACAGTAGATATTTATTTCTATTTTATTATTTATTCCTCTATATTAGTTTGGCATTTTGATACACAGACTGTTCTAGAAATCAGGTTACACAGACCGTTCTAGAAATCAGGTTGTACTACCATAAGCCATTGGTTTTTTATGTAAGGTTGTCCTTAGAACAATATCTGTATCAACCTCTTAATACTTGTGCATTTGAGGTTGCTATTTATTTCTGCTATTTGGGATTGATAAGTGCTATCTTGTTCTAGTTCTTTCTTAATTCCGCATTTAAATTTTTATTTGGTATAGTCCTATTCACCCCCCCTCTAGGACAAAGAAGGAAAAGGCTAAAGAAGAAAATGGAAGAAAGAAAGAGAGAGGTAAAGGTGATACTACACCGAGCGGCCGAGTTGACTCGCTGCCGAGTCAGTTAGGTCGAGTTGGGCGTGGGCCTGACTTGGGTTTGGGTCTTATGAGACTCTAGAGAGAGTAGAAGTATAAAGTGGAAGGAAGAAAAAAGAAACAAGAAAGGAAAGAGTGGAGAGAAGAGAATAGAGAAGAAGGGAGGAAGACCGAGTGACTCACCTAAGTTGACTCATCGAGTTAGCCCCTGAAACACATGAACTGGGCTTGATTTAGGTTAGTTCAGCCCTTGTAAGGCCAAGAATCCTATTGTGGTGGTACATTGTGTTCGATTCAAGTTGGGAGCCAAGTTTCGGCACCAAGTCGAGTTAACTCAGTTTGGACAAGGTAATTAATCTTATAGATTTTAAAATTTTAGCTTAAATTCCAAGGTAGCAATCCTTAAAATATTCTATTCTCATATTGAATTCGAATCACCTTCTCTAAATAATAGATTCACACTAAATCATACACTATCTAATATTTAGGCATGTTGAAGGAATGGCGTTGCAATCTAACTAAACAAACGGATTAAAGTATGATCGAAATTGGATTCATGAACATGTGCGATCAATTCCAAATACATAGGTAGTCGATTCGACTCTTGAAAGGTGAGGGATATCCCACATGGCTTCTTCATTTCATTGAATTCTAAGATAGTTAAGCCTAAAAGTATAAAGATATTTTAATTGTGTATATGTTAATTTTGCTTCCTTAATCTTGAATTGACATTGATAATCATATGGGATTGTTTTAAATCTTGTTGTTTTAATCCATCTTATAAGAATTGTATTACGCACATTATGCCACATTTGAAATTGCTTACGTACATGTATACTTCTACTATCTACACTAAGAGGTAACGAATCTTGTTTCCATGATAAGGTTGCTCCATTAATTCCATATATATGCTAGATTAACTTTAATTGAAGTTAACGAAGTATTAGAATATTGCAAATAATAACTTGGTTCCTTAGTTTCTGATTTGGATGTGGTGAACACGAGTTATTTCATTAACTTCTATCACTTAAGTCCTATGATTAATAATTATGTGACTAGGACTTAGAATTGCATTCTTTATGCTATCCTAGCAATTTCTCAATTTTGTACATAGTTTTATTAGTGGAGAAAAGAATCGTGATGCCTATATTCCTTCTATCTCATAAGATGTACAATGAATATCTCTTTTCTTAAGATGTGTAGAAATCCACTTATTATCCTAATATGTTTGAAATGTCATATTTGGGCCCTCCTTTGGATCTTGGGAAAGTAAATGAATTTATATTGAGCTCATATTTAAGTGCTAGATATCCTATTAAAAGACCACAAGTCTTGATCATGCTTATGAGAGTAATCTTGTTAATCCTATGAAATGTGCATGAGCATCATATTACATGACATCCACACATGACATATGAGCTTTTCTGAGTGCTCGATGTAAGCCACACTCTGTTCAATTTACTGAAAGTTATAGCACTTTAGTTTAACTCACAGAACTGTGCATTTAGCTCACTTTGAGTGCTTTTCTTTACATGAGACTTTTCTGGGATTTTAGAACCTCCTCGGGCGTACCCCTTGTACTTTTCCAGGAGGTTAGACATCCTTGGGTGCACTCACTTACATGGCCTTTTCCAGGTAGATAATCTACTGCGGGCAGTCTGCATGGTCTTTTCCGGGCGGCTAGTTCTCCTTGGGCGTACCTTGAGTATTTTTCCAGGCGACTAGTCCTCCTTTGGGCGACCCCTTTATTTTGACAGCTGGATGTGCATCCCCAGATCTATGACTTAAGCATACATTCATACACTCATACATTTATTTATAAGTTCATGTTATCCTCTTTATTATCTGAATACGTTGGTTTAAACTGTTTTGGAATGACATGGTATGCATGAATCCTTGCGAAAAATTTCCACTGAGTTTTCACTCACCCAATCGTACGGTTGTACCAAATAGACATAAGTTTGATGACAGGTGGAGACCCCTATGATAGGATCCCAAGGGCGGCTGAGGTGGGGTTTAGCGAGGAAGTACTCTATGTGAATGTAGTTGAGCCATTGGAGCTCAATTGATATCTTAGGATTTTACTTACTTTCATATCTTATACTTTAAGTTTTGTTTGAGCTGTAATAACAATTCCCCTGCTGAGGGATTCCATGTTACTTTCATTTACTTGTATTAAACTTCCTTATTGTTACTCTTGATATTCTAGTTTACATGGTAGTTGTCTGGTTTACGTCATGAAATTTTCTAGTGACTAGATGTAAAGTTGTTCACTTCATAGCGTAATACTCAGGTTCTCATACTTGAGCTATTGTCCTCGGGTTTAGAGAACCAGGGTGTTACAATGACATAAAAGGTTACAAAGTCTAGATGAAGTTACAAAAGTGTGGAAAAAGTACGTATAAAAGACACCTTCGAAGACATCTAAGTCAGTTCAATGTCATCGAACAAATCGCGTGAAGTTACGCAGAGTGCGTAAATTTGAGGCAGTTTCTGGACTTTTCCAAGGAGGTGAGAAAGGAGGTGTTGCACAACTATAAATAGGAGTCCCCAGGGCATCCCTGGGCATCTATCTAAGGTTTGGAGGAGCAAAACATAAGGGTGGAGAGCCATCGCCAAGCATTTTTCTTCTTTCTTCCTTAGTTTTTCATGCTTTCTTCTAGAGTTTTAGATCCAATCATGTCTATGGTTGGCTAAACCTCTTAGCTAGGACTAAGAGGTGAATCTTGTAGCGTGATAGGATGTTTTTTATTACTTTGATTCATGTTTTTGTTGAATTCTCTTTGATTCTAGTTTGATATTTAAGGAATACTTTCAGTTCATGATGGTTTGTTGTGACCCAAATTACAATAAATCTGCAATAGCTTTGAGTATGTTCTTTTCATGATTTGAGGTTGTGAAATTAGGAAATCCTATTGTTCACCATAATCCCTTGGGCATGGTTGGATGATATAATCTTCATAATTCTCTTATAATTGATTGCGGGAATTGGTATATCCTGTTGTTTACCACAGTCTACGTGGCATGGCTAGGTGATAGAATTACTTCTAGTTCTCACAACTCTTATCCATTGATAATTAGCTCAAAGGAAGTTCACATTTGGTTTTATTGCTATATCTTCCAACTGAATAAGATAGGACTTTAATTCCAGTTGTGTCCTTGAATCAAGTATAGATCTCTCTGATTGTTATAAGTGGATCCTTGGAAACCTAGTTCCCACCTTTGAATTTCTTAAGTTTCTAATTAAAACTTTCACAATTACCCCCTTTAATTTCATATTTAGATTTGCATCTTCTTCTAGTTCTACTTTTAGTTGCTTTCAGAATACACACGAGATTAGTCCTTGTGGATTCGACCTCAGTCTCACTGAGATTATTACTGCATCACGACCTTACACTTGGGGTTGTGAACATATACAGGTCCCGATCGGAGTAAATGAAGAAGCACGAGAGAAATTTCATGGATTAGGAGCATCATCTTCTCATGCACAAGAAAATGTGATCGTAGCAGGTTTAACGACTGTCCAAGAAATAGATTATGAAATAATCTAGCATCTGAAAATAACTCCGAAACAGATAGAAGATGGGGGGCAACCGACAGTTGATGCTTTGCAAGAAATCCATCTAGGAACAGAAGAAGAGCCACGACATCCATTTATAAATGCCAGTCTATCCAAATAGGAAGTCAATCAGTACATTAAATTGTTGAAAGAAAATAAAGATGTTTTCGCTTGGACATATGTATAAATTCTAGGCTTGGAACCGTCAATGGCGATGGATCGGTTAAGTATCTCTAAAGATAAAAAAACCAATTAAACAAGTGCAGATGTGATTTCATCATGATCTAATCCCTCTAATAGAGGAAGAGGTAAACAAGTTAATCAAAGTTGGTTTTATAAGAGAAGTTAAATACCCTAAATGGATATCAAATATTGTCCTAGTAAAAAAGAAAAGCGGACAAATTAGAGTATGCATTAATTTCAGAGGTTTAAATGAAGCATGTCCAAAAGATGATTTTCCATTGCCCATAACAGAATTGTTGATCGACAGCATGACGAAATATGCTGTCATGACGTTCATGGATGGATACGTTGGGTACAATCAGATACGGATGACTCCTGAAGATGAAGAAGCGACTGCATTAAGGACTTCTCATGGAATCTATTATTATAAAGTCATGCCTTTTGGCCTCAAGAATGCCAGCGCAACATATCAGAGAGTAATGCATAATATATTTCAGGACATGATACATAAACACGGGGAATGTTATGTCGACAATTTGGTAGTCGAGCAGTCATGAAGAAAATCGTGAGCATCTATCTTTAGTATTTCGTCGACTCTCAAGGTTACAGTTAAAGCTGAATCCGACAAAATGCACCTTCAGTGTCTCATCAGGTAAATTCCTTGGCTTTGTCATTAGGCACAGAGGAATTGAAATTGATCCAGGAAAGATCAAGGCTATTTAGGAAATGTCACCACCAAAGACACTGAAAGAATTGAAAAGCTTGCAAGGAAAATTAGCATATATATCTGACGCTTTATCTCTTATCTGGATGGAAGGTGTCAACTGTTTACTCATCTAATGAAAAAGGGAACATAATTTATATGGGATCTGGCATGCCAAAATGCATTCGATTCTATCAAAGAGTTACTGAAACAGCCCTCGGTGTTAACAGCTCCTATGAAAGGCATACCTCTCATCCTGTATATCTCTGCAGCTGAAAACTCCCTGGGAGCTTTATTGGTTCAAGCAAATGAACAAGGAAAAGAAATTGCGCTCTATTATATGAGTCGAACTTTAATAGGTGCGGAATGCAATTATTCACCCATTGAGAAAGTATATCTGGCATTGGTGTTCGTAATACCAAAATTGAGGCATTGCTGTGTCATGCCCCAAACTCAGAAATCGGGCTCACAAAATTCTTAGCCACCGAATTCGATGCTGATAGCCTCCGTGTACCCCATTCTCCGCTCTTGGCTCCCATGCGCCAGGTTTCGATCCTGGAATCCTATAAGGAGGATTTTCAGGTTGATTGTTTTTATAAAGAAGCATAATCACAAGTGTACCCAAGTCACCAAAACATCATCACCACATATCCATTAATATAATATTCGAGTATAGTGCTGAAAGGGAAATACATCATATAACAAAATTCTAAAAGATCGGGCACATGCTCTTGCCTCAATGCTATTGTGGTCTAGCATAAGCTGCACATAACGAACATGCATAAGCTTACTATGAAGCTTAAAGAGTGCATGCGTGTGTGCGCAATGCATGTGCCAAGCATACAAATGTCAGAGTAAGTGGAAATGATAGAAGGCTAAACTATCAAGTCCATAAATGATGTTAGCTAAACCAAGGCTATGCAATGCAAGGCCTACATGGTCGAATGTCATATGTTAGAGATGCAACGCAAGCATGCCAATCCTCAACTAGTCTATGTATCAGTACGGTTCGTCACTGGAAACATCACCGGGGTCTAGTACACTCCAACACTGGTTGCCACCCCATCAAGCGCATGACCAAGTGAGTGGAAGAGACCTCATTATCCGCCTTACTAGTGGTATGTCAATGCCCACCCAGCTCGTTGATAGAGGACCCATTTATGAGCTGGTCAAAATCAACTTAGCTTACAGCCCCCTACTCTCGAGCGGATAAGGTCATACTCCTTTTCACCCGACCACGACATAGTGAGAGACTCGACCTACTGGTATTCGGTACTCGGGTGCTCATGTTATCCACTCGGTCTTGACGTTGAAGCATCTTATTAGTACCACAAGGGTTTAGGGACTTTCACACAAGGACATCCATGGCGCCCTAATGCTAGAACATATATTTTCGGTATCCAAACTTGTCATCCATGATATGCTTGTGGAGGCCATAACCCTAATATTGCTATGACATAAAGTGATTATGACATACAAGATGTAAAATGCATGAGTCATACCATCAAGTCATGCATCAAACCTGCGTGTACTGCGCAATCATGTAGGTGTCTTGAACAAGAAACAAATGCATTTTATTTGAGGATTTATCTTATTCAAGCATAATAGAGAGAGAGAGAGTATTAAGAACAATCATCATATTTTATTAATACTGAGTTCATTTACATCCTCAAACATCCCTTGATTCTTAGATTATTTAGAATATAGAAATTGACAGAGTTCAAATGTCCAAGTCAGATGTCAAATCCGGTAACACTTCGACTCGTGATTTGATCATCTCTTTAAGAGGGATATGACATAGATCTCTTTAACCGATTTCTCTTCTTGAAGTTTGGATAGAAGAAATCTAGAGACTTGGTCATTTCAACAGCATGTTAGCTCCTTCACATCACAGACTGCAGAGCAGTCTGATTGCCCGAACCCATGTAACCAACATGGTTTGCACGGGTCCGCGCGAGCCGTTGGCTCTTCCTTACTCCCACCTTCAGTCTTCTTCCGCTGCTCTGCTTCTCTTCCAAAATCTTCGATCCTCCAAATGAAGGGGTAGGGGGGGTATTTATAGGCCCTTGTATGTGTGGCACCTCGATCTTGGTGTCATGGGACCCACCTTTCAATGCTTCAGATCTTTTATAGAGAACTAATCCGGAAGTCAATTGAGCGAACCCGCGCGACTGGTGTTTCGGTTGTGCGGTCTCGCACAACAGATATCATTTGCATGGACCCATGTAAACCTCCTTTAAAAGTATTTGTTCTTCTTCATTTTCTATTTCCTTCCATCTTTCGCTTTTAATCTTCTTAGCCTTTAATTCCCTTCTTCTCATTTTTATGCCTCAACAGATGCCCCCTTGATCCTTTCTTTGTTTCTCCAGAAAACGAAGAAAAAGGATCAATCTTCATTCTCTGAAATGGTTTGTATGGACCCGCACAACCATCGCTCGTGTACTATACTTGGCCTTATGTATATAAATATCTGAAACTTCTACTCATTCCCCACCTACTTCATACCGTGTCGAACCTCTACCTCTTCATCAAGCTTTCGCGTAATCGACTCTGATTGTGCGAACCCAAGCAATGAATCTCTTGCTCACGCTAGACTCTCAACCATTGCGCTACCCCACAGAGAACTTCGTTTACATAGACCCATGCAACCAATCTCGTTGTAGACTTCTTTGACTTAGAAATTTTTTGTACTCCGGGACCCTTTTGGTCTTAACATCTTCTAGACTTTGACACTCTTTTCGTAAATCTAACTCCTTCCACCATGCATCGCTCTCAAGCCCCTTTTTCAAAAAGAAAGAACTATCCCTCCTCTTCAAAACCTGAAAAACCTCTCTGCTACTCCTGGAAATATGTAGAGATTCACAAAGAAATTTTGGATCTCCATAACCCCTTCACTAGCGATCAAACTACTATTCCCATTAATCTGCAATGCCATTGATCAATCCTGCATAGTGAACCTTTTGATCGTCGAAATATCTTTGTCTCTCTAGACAATTAGGTTAGAAAAGAACCCAGGATCTTGACAGGATTTTTGGAAGGAAATGGACACTTCCAAAGAGTAAGCAGAATTCATAAGATGAGATTTTTGTGCCCATATTATGCTCCTCAACAACCTTCCCCCACCCATTATTTTGAGATAGCTCAACAACTATTCTTATTTAAGAGATTACCTTGGAATACGGAGAACTTCTCAGCTACAAGACTCCTATCTCTTCGCAATTTCTATAGTGCCTGGGCTCGTGCTGTTGTTCAGAAGCATACTGCCATTCTGGAACAGATTTCTCTTTCTGATGCAATTATAGCCACATCTGAACATTGCCATGCGGATGCTGCTATCTTCAGGGGCTTTCTCAACCATTGGTCTCCGATCACCAATTCATTTCATCTTCCTTCAAGTGAAATGAGCATCACCCTTTAAGATCTATTTTGCTTAGCGGGTCTCCCCATTATGGGTGACATTTTTTATGTATATGTGCCTTCTAATGAAGAACTTGCTCTAGCATTGGCGGGAGGAGAAACATCCAAAATTTCTGGAACCACTCTTGAACTCTTCAGCGCATTAGCCAACTTTCCTCATCCTGATCGCATTACTTCTCTCGAATGGTTAGCTTATTTTTCTTGAAAGTTGCGGTATGTCATTCTCCTTTCAATTTCTAGTTTTTTGTAATTTTAACATCAAATGATTTTAGCCTGATCATCTTGGCAGCTTCACATATCATAACCATCCAGAGCTCAAGGTCATTCGTAAGAAGATTAAGTATACTACGGAATATAGTCCCTCTTGTGAAATAGCCGCCTAAGATATTCCCGAATTCTGATCAAATGGACATCATCAGACCTTCCTTCTTTATAGTCACAAGCGCAATGGTAAAAGGTTGCAAATATTCGTTAGCTCCTTCAGTTCTATGTTCCCTTTATTGCACTTTTGGAGATGTCATTCTTGGTCTAAAGGATCTTGTCTCCAAATCTTTTCTTGTCTGTGCTCCATGGCATTTTTTCATAGGCTGGCTAGGGGTATACTTTCCTTGGACATTTGCTGATTCTGAAAGAGCATTTGTGAACTCTAACCAACTTCCTCTTCAACATTATCAATTGACAGATATGATTAAGAAATCAAATGGATCGGTCTCTAGAAGAATAGAAAGCAATGATCCCGTCAACTTTCATCAATTCCCAATGTTTAGCTATCTTGAAGATGTAGAAGCTGTCGACAATGATTCTATCTCATCCGGTGAACATTCTTTCCTTATTTCTATTAGATCCGGTACCCTTCCTTTCAGAGAAAATAGCGTATTTTGGCGTGAACCATATTATCCCAATAGATTCGCTTGCCAATTCAGATTTGATCAAACTATGCCAGAGACTTGCGATGTCGTTACCAGAGCAATGAGAAGTGACGGCATTAGGCTGTATAATTGGGCCCTAATATGGAAGTAACTTTTGAACGTTCACACTGGATCGCTTTCCTCATTCTCGGTTATAATTATCTAGTTGGTGCTTCTTACTGTTAGATGTGATGGTGGGTCCATCAATATTACTTGGTAGACCAATGTTATCCAGTGAATCATGCTATATGGATCCCTCCTCCTCAGCTGAAAGATTATCAGAAGGACCAAGATATCAGCTACTTTGAAGAATTGAATAGTTCCCCCTCCTCAGAAGACGACGTTCATGAAATAAAACCTGCTGATACTTTTGAAGGATGGATAGCTTTCGGCACTCCTTTAAGAGGCACTCACAAATCTCCGACAGCGACTAATGATTCCTTGCAATTCTTCCCTCCTCCTCCTTTGCAAATATTACAAGAGCCTTCACCATTAAAAAGGCAGAAAGCGAAGGAGCATCGTTGCACACCTCAGAAAAATAAACATATTGTTATTGAAGACTAGTCCTCTTCGAAAAGATAAGCATATTTTGAGACATTTGTACAGAAAATTTTGAATATTAAACATTTTGATTCAAACTTAATGTAATCATGGATTATGTTGCATGCTTGTTTGTTCCAAACATGAATATCTCATGATTTTTGTAATTACATTAAATAATCAGCATATTTGAGGACATTTCATCTAGTCCTCTTCTGAAAGTATCACGCTATTTTAAGACGGTCTATGTCATGATTTATTATAAGCATGTTTATTTACTCTCATATGAAATATTCTAGAAGCACTGTAAGGTATTCTATCATTTAATGGAGCATAACAAATAAAAATATCAACATATTACGACCGTTAGTTTAGAGTTTCCTATGTGATTCTGGTCTTGATAGGCGATACTAGGTTTCAATTCAGTTAGATGATCACACACAGTTTAAGCTCTTGAGTAGTGGAGCCACCCAGTTTTTTAGACTCTTGAGTAGTGGAGTCGAGTCTCACGTGATAGTCTCTGTAACTCTTATGAGTTCACTGAACTTCTCACAGCCTGGTGAGTTCACAAACTGCGATCCATCAGAGGGGCCCAATGAAGCTACCGGGGCCGTGAACTCGATTGGATTTACGCAGAGAGTTGGCCGCAGTAACTCTTTAGAGTTCACGGGGCACACAAGGCGACCTTTAGGGTACCTAATCCAGGGCCGCTAGTCCATCAATGAGTAGGTTTAGGACCTTCCTCATGAGTTACTACTGAAATCAAGCTAAGGATCTGGGGGGTCTTACACATGGTTGGCCTATATATAGTTAACGACTAAAGAGCGCACACTACAGCTCACGTTTTCTTCATCTGCAAGGTCGAGCCCATTCATGGGATATTATGCCCCAAACTCGTAAATCGGACTCACAAAATTTCTGATCGCCAAATCCGGTGCCAATGGCCTCCGTAGTATCCCATTCTCGGCGCCCAGCGTCCATACGCCAGATTCCAATCCTGGGATCCTACAAGGAGGATTTTCCAATGTACATTTAACTTGTAATAAGCATAACCACAAGTTTTACCCAAATCACAAAGACAACATCATCATCACATATCCACTAATATAAACTTTTGAATACAGTGCTGAAAGGGAAATACGTATGTCAAAATCAAAGCTCCAGAAGTCTGCTGCACGTTCCAAGCTCAACGCTGCTGTAACCTAATATCACTTGCATGCATCTATCATGCATAAGCTTATGGAAAGCTTAGAGGGCAGTGTAAGTGTGTGTACAAGGTAAGTGCCAAGTATCCAATAAAATGCCATAATCATACAATATCGAAAGCACTAGTAAGATCATGAATCATACGATATCAAAGTAAGCAGAAATACTACAAGTCTATAAATCATACAATAGCAGAGTACGCAACATAGATTGGCTATGTAAATGAGGAGTCATAGAGAGTGAAATATCAGATGCCGAGGATCTAATGCAATATGCAAATACTGTTAAGTCCGTCTAGGCCATATAAGTGCAGAAACCTAGCAACCCAAAATGCCATATGTCCGCGGATGTAATACAATATGCGATGTGAATGAAATGATCAAGCTAGAGTGTGAAGTCGAGATGATAGTATGTGGTATCACAAGCTATGGGGTCTATCACAAAGGACTTCTATCCAAACTAGTCACATACCTAAATTTGGATAGATAGACACAATGTCGTAAACTCCTGATCTCAGGTTAGTCGCGCGCCTCAACCAAAATCCTGGTTATTACGAAGGTACACATAACAAGTAGTTACGCACCACCAGCCCAAGTGGATAGTGAATGAATGAATGAATGACTATGCAACTCCTGCTCAATAAGTCCACGTATCAGTATTGTACATCTCTGGGATTATTACGGGGGTCTAGTACACTCCAAGCTGGCTACCGCCCTGATCGGCCGCGCAGCCCAGTGAGTGAAAAGACCTCACTACCCGCCTGCCAGTAGTATACCAATGCCTACCCGACTCGTCGATAGTGGACCCATTTGGGAGTTGTTCAAACTCAGCCTAGCTTATAGCTCCCTCACTTGGGCGGATGAGGCCACACCCCCTCCTAACCGATCACGATACAGTGGGAGACGCGGCCTACTGGTATTCGGCACTTGGGCGCTCATGTATCCACTCGGTCTAGATGTTGGGGCGTCTCTTGGCCTCGAAAGTTTAAGAAATTTCACCCATGGACTTCCAAAGTGCCCAGATGCTCGAACCAAACATTTCTAGTGTCCCATCTAGCCATCCATGACATGCCTGTGAAGGTTACGGCCCTGATGTCGTTAGGACGTACAGTAATCACAACACACAATGCGAGATGCATGAGTCATACAATCCATTCATGCATTAATCCTACGCATACCATGCGCTCATGTGAGACAATCTCTACCAATCAGGGAGTCTCATAACAATCTACCCAATGACATATGCAATGGTCAACCACATCTTATAACAAAAAAGTAGATGATGCATATGGGCATGTATCATGATACTATGCTGTCATATACTCATAATCGGTATCAATAACTGGCATCGACAATCGACCTCGACAATGTGGGTATTTAACCAACATTGCCCCCAAGGAATGGCCCATGTAGAGCCTTACATATAGTGGACACATGACCTCACACAAGGGCCAAATATACAATACCATGGGCCTCACTTAAGAGCTTAATACACATCACGATGGGCCTTTCACATGGGCCTAACATACATCACAATGGGCTTCATCACCTTACCCCCAAATGCATCATAATGGGCCTCATCACATAGGCCTCATATACATCGCATTGGGCCTTAAACACCTGCTGAATACACATCACAACGGGCCCCAAATACGGGCCGCATATACATCACATTGGGCCTCAAACATAGTCCACATATACATCACATTGGGCCTTAAACATATGATGAATATACATCACAATGGGCCTCAACTATGGGCCACATATGCATCACATTGGGCCTCAAACACAGGCCGAATGCACATCACAATGGGCCTCAACTACGGGCCGCATATACATCACATGGGTCTCGACAATTGGCCTCGGCCATCAAAATCAGCCTCGACAATCGGAATCGGCCTCAACAATCAGAATCGACCTCGACAATCGAAATTAGCCTCAATAATCGGAATTAGCGTCGACAATCGGAATCGGTCTTGATAATTAGAACCAGCCTCGACATTCAGAATTGGCCTCAACAATCAGAATCGACCTCGACAATTGGAATCGGCCTCGACAATCGGAATCAGAATCTGAAACGGCCTCAAAAATCGAAATCGATCTCAATAATCGGAATCGGCCTCAATAATCGGTCTAATAAAGGGCCTGAGGGAAGGTCACAACGTGGACATTTAACCATCATCGCCCATCAACATGGACATTTAACCATCATTACTCCCACGGAGTGACCTTCAAGGGCCAAATATATATAGTGGGCCCATGGCCTCATACAAAGGCCTAATATATATCATGGGTGGGCCCTACACATGGGCCTCATACACATCAAGTGGACCACATCAATGGGCTTAATGTACATCGCTATGGGTCGTATCACATGGGCCGAAAATACACCTCAATGGGCCTCATCATATGATCAGGAATATATCACAATGGGCCTCACTAAATGGGTCAGAAATACATCACGATGGGCCACGACATATGGGTCGAGCATACATCTCAATGGGCCACGACCCATGGGCCTCAGTACATCATAATGGGCCGTAACCCATGGGCCTCAAATACAACAAGTGGGTCGCATCAATGGATGACATAGATATACAATACATTCATCATGGCGGGCTGTACAAATGGATGGTCATGGATGTAAAACAGGTGAGCGGCATGGAATACACCACATAAATCAAGTGGGCGTCATGGAACTTGCTGCCATCAAAACCTCAGTTATCCAGTTGGTGTGAGGTACTCCAGTCAATCCGTATCCACCGTCCATGGAGTGGACGGTGTGGATGCAATACATTAAATCAAGGTGGGCCGCACATGCTGCCATGGTGGGGCCATGTCTAATGAATGGTTGGGGTGGAGAAACGGATACATCGTAGTGGAATCCCACCGTCCTTGCACTGGATGGTGAGGATACAACACTTACATCATGGTGTGGTCCATGGATGACGTGGATAAAACACTTACATCAAGGTGGGGTCCGCACACGTGGCCCACTAGAGAATTAAATCTGCTTCATTTTGTCTCAAGCCTAAAAAAGAGCTCGCCAATGGGTGGACGGCTTGGATCAAAACACATTAAAGGTGGGTCTACCACACGAATCACCCAGATGGACGGCTAAACACATAAATCAAGGTGGGGCCCCACACGTGTGGATGCAAGGCATCCATCAAGGTGGGCCCCACGTCCGTGTATATGGATGGACAACATAGATAAAACGCATACATCATGGAGTCCCACATGGGACCCATGATCTGGACGGTTCGATGATCCACTGTCTAAAACTACTGGACGGTGGGGATGATTCCATACATCAAGGTGGGTCCTCACGTGGGGCCCACCATAATATCATATTGACATATATTATATATATTATATTAATATATATATATATTACTTATATAAGCCTATGGCCCTATACCCTCCAGTGTCCAGATGGACGGTCTGGATGGATGGATTCCATCCATACATTCAAGGGGGGCCCACGTCTAGAGATCTGGATGGTGTGGATTGATAAAAACATCACGGTGGGTCCACTGTCGTTGGACAGTGAGGATATAACACTTACAGCACGGTGGATCCCACCATCCCTTTGCTGGACGATGTGGATGCCACATGTGCAGAGGGTGGGCCCACACCCCATGCATGGACGGGGTGGATAATAGATGGATGGTTTGGATATGATGCATACATCATGGGTGGAGTCCATGTATACGTGGCCCACCTGTTCTTAAGCAACGTTCATCTCCAGCAGCGCCTGCTGCTGGATGGTGTAACTTTAATACATAAATCATGGTGGTCCACATTTGGCAGCAAACAAGGTGGGCCCCACGGTGATGGATGGCGTGGATAAGTCACACACATTGGGTGGGCCGAACATTAAGAGAGAGAGAGAGGGAGAGAGAGAGAGACGATTGTGAGAGGGGAAGGACCTCGCCACTATGGGCCCTACCTATACATGCATATATCAAGGTGGGTCCCACATATGTGGGCCCTCAAATCACAAAATCAATAAATAAAAGCACCCACCTTTGATCTCCTCTTCCTTCTTCTGCCTATAGCCTCTAGAGCTCCAAGGGGACGATTTCAATGGTCGAGATGATCTTTGGATGGTCGAGATGGGAGGTAGGAAGTGGGCCACACAAACTCTATCCATGGAGCTTGGACGATTACTCTCACGGGGTTGCTTGAAAATGAAGAGAGAATGAGAGAGAGATGATGAGATAGAAGTGATGGGAGAGAGGGATGGTGAGTGATGGATGGGTGTACTTGTGTAAGGGAGAGAGTTGACTTTAGGTAAGGTTATGTAAGAGAGGGATGGGTTGGGTTGCTTATACTTGATTGATGGATTGATGTGACATGTTGTAGAGATTTCCTCGGGATTATAAATATGCGGCATTTTCTTCGAACTGAACGCGGGCCAACATCTCCTGGCCTGGGTATCACCTCAGCCCGTGAGACGTGACTTCAGAACCGCGGCAACGGCGTGATAGAAATGTTATAAGTCTCAGGTCGAGCGGACTCTAATATACGGGACACGACTAAGGATCCGGCGCAACTATCGATTACAGGTCATGGGTTGCCGGAATTTGACCGGGAGGACCATGGAAGCTTACAGAATGGTACGGTCTAGGATACGGGCCTCACATGGGAGGGCAATTTCATCTGTTCCCCATGATGCTGCCGAAAAGTTATACAGATGGCATAGGTGTTATGTGTGATTAGCCGTTGAGGATTTTTTGGCCCTTTAGGACTTTTAGTTCCTGGCTTCATCCGCTGCCCGCGTGGGTATGCGTGCGATGGCCTTCACGGGCTTTTTAGGGCCATTGGCTTCTCACCGCTGCCCGGATGGCGATGGAGATAGGCTTTGTACGTAGTTGGCCACATAGGGCTTGGCTACGTTGCCTCAAGAAGTAAGCTACTATCACTGTCATTAGCTTTATATGTGGTTGGCTATATAGTTTGTTCCACTGCCAAAAATGATGAATCAATAGTTGATATTTCGCCATTGCTGACAATGATCTGAGAACATCCATATTGTGTTTAAAATAGTGTATCAGCTTGGCAATGATAGCAATTTTGATAAAATGAGTGATTGATAATGACAGTGATAGTTGCTAATTTTGGCAATAGTCATCGATGCCGGCGGCAATTGTCAATGTTTGGTAGAAATCATCAATGCTTCTGATACGATCATAAATGCTTTTGATACGATCATCAATGCTTCTGATACATTTGAGAAGCTTCACTTGAAAATTTGCGCCTTTTATTCATATGAGGGAGAGTACTGACTTTTATCTTTCACAGCCCTTTTGCCCCCTTTTGATGTAGAGGCATTATGGCAATAGTCCTGTAGATTAAAATTAGAGCCTTCTTCAAGGATAATATTTCTTGATGAAGCGTGCATTGACCGGTATATTAATACCCCTTCCATCTTGATCAATCACTCTGTATGCTTCATTTGAATATACTTCCCGTATAATGTATGGCCCATCCCATTTAGGCTCTGTTCTACGGGTCACCACTATTGCTCTTTTCAACATTAGCACCATATCTTCTTTTTTGAAAGAGCGATACTTCACTTATTTATCAAAAGCAGCTGATATTCTCGCTTGATACAACTGTAACCGCTACTGAGCTGCCAAGCACTTCTCGTCAAGTAAGTCCAATTCTTTCAGTCTTATCTTTGCATTTTCATCATCTGTGACTGACTAAAGCACAACTACTTTGAGTGACGCGATTTGTGTTTCGTTCGGGACAACCACCTCTACACTATAAACTAGCAAATATGGTTCTATACGTCCATAATGCCTCTGCAACCTTTCATCCTAGTCGCGTTTGTTTCCAGTCATTGTCTTTTTCAGTATCTTTACAATCATTTTATTAAACGCCTCTGCTAACCCATTTGCCGATGGATAGTAAGGTGTCGAAAACGAATGGTGAATACCGAACTTTTGACATAGTTTCTCTGTGCCTCTATTCTTAAAAGGGTACCATTATCGGTAACAATCTTCTCTGGGATACCATGGCGATATATTATCACGTGTCGAATGAAATTGACTACATCTTTCTCTTTGACATTACGCAATGCAATTGCTTCTATCTATTTGGAGAAATAGTCTGTTGCGGCCAGGATATATTGTTTTCCTTTAGATGAAGTTGGATTTATGGGCCTAATGACATCGAGTCCTCAAGTGGCGAAAGGCCAAGAAGTAACTGTTTGATGGAGATCTTCAGAGGGAACATGCATGACATCCTCGTGAATCTGACATTCATAACACCTTTTTGCATAATTTATCGCATCTTTGAACATCGTAGGCCAGTAATACCCCATTCGATGTACTCGATGAAATAAATTTCATCCAGCCTGGTGTTCTCCACATTCTCCAGAGTGAACTTCTCGTAGCATTTGACTTGCTTCTTGTTCATCAAGACAACGTAGCAACATCCCATTGTAAGATTTTCTGTAAAGCACCTCGCTACAAATGATGAATCTGTTTGCTCACTGTCTGATTTGTTGTCTTTATGCTGGATCTTCTGGTAAGATATCGTATTTGAGGTAATCTACGAATGGCTGTCTCCAATCATCCATTGTCACTTCTAAACACGATATAGGAAGTGTTTTGACAACTTCATCGACAGTTTCGAGAGAGGGCAGGAATCTTTTCTTCTATAGTTACTTAGAGTGGGCTTTGATTTGAATAGGATAGGGCTGCTGCAAAACTAGCCAAAGCATCTGCCTTTGCATTCTCAGATCGAGGTATATGCTTGACTTCAACATGACAAAATTGCTCAAGTAACTGTTGGGATTTTCAACAATATGGCAAGAGTTCTTGCTTTCTTATTTTGAACTCAGTCGTTAACTGATTTATAATCAACTTGGAATCTCCAAAAATCTGCAACATCTTTATTTTCATTTCATGGGCGATTTTCATTCCAATGATGAGAGCTTGATATTAAGCTTCATTATTTGTGCAAGTGATGCCCAATGTAAAAGAGTAGGGTAATAAATCACCATGAGGTGTGATAAAGACAACTCCTGCTCTTGTTCCTGCCGCACGAGAAGCACCATCAAAATATATATGCCATGGGCCTTGTAGTTCGGTCATCGTTACTTGTTCATCGGGAAAATCATCATAAACTATCTCGCTCTCTGTTACTAGATGCACTGCCAAGAAATCTGCCACTACTTGTCCTTTCACTGCTTTTACCGGCTTATAGGTAATCGTGCACTCTGAAAGTAACAACATCCATTTTGCCAATCTTCCTGATAACATCGGTCTTGTCATAAAAAAATTTATCGGATCTGCTCTTAAGATTAGAGTTATGTCATGGGAGAGACAATAATGTCTCAATTTCTGCACTATAAATATTAGTGCTAGACACTCTTTCTCGATCGGAGAATAGTTGCATTTCACGCCCATCAGAGTTCGACTTAGATAATAGAGAGCAGTTTATTTCCCTTCTTCATTCACCTGTGTTAACAAGGCTCCCAGCGAGTTTTCGGCTGCAGATATATATATATATATAAGATAAGTGGTTTACCTTTTACAAGCGCTGTCAATACCGGAGGTTACTTTAGCAACTCTTTTATTGAATCAAATGCATTCTGACAGGCTTTGTCCCATACGAATTCTATTCCTTTCTTCATTAAATGTGAAATCAACTGACACCTCCCCGCCAGATTTGAAATAAAACAGCGGATATACGCCAGCTTCCCTTGCAAACTTTTCAATTCCTTTAATGTCTTCGAAGGTGGCATATCTTGGATGGCCTTGACTTTCCCTGGGTCGATTTCAATACCCTTATGTCTGATGACAAAGCCAAGCCTGACAACACTCCAAAAGCACACTTAGCCAGGTTCATCTTTAACTGCTTCTTTCTGAGCTGATGAAAGACAGACGTTAAATATTCGCGGTGTTCCTGATGACTACCTGACCTAACTACCAGGTCATCAACGTAACATTCAACGTGCTTATGTATCATATCTTGAAAAATATTCTGCATTGCCCTTTGATATGTTGCTCCAGCATTCTTAAGGCCGAATGGCATCACCTTGTAACAATAAATTCCCAGCGAAGTCCTAAATGCCTTTACTTCTTCATCTTCGGGTGCCATCCTGATCTGATTATAACTAGCATAGTCGTTCGATCAAGAAACAAATGCATTTTATTTGGGGATTTATCTTATTCAAGCATAACAGAGAGAGTATTAAGAAAAATCATCATGTTTTATTAACACCGAGTTCATTTACATCCTCAAACGTCCCTTGATTCTTAGATAGATTATTTAGAATATAGAAATTGACAAAGTTCAAATGTCCAAGTCAGATGTCAAATCCGGCAGCATTTCGACTCGTGATTTGATTATCTCTTTAAGAGGGATATGACATAGATCTCTTCAACTGATTTCTCTTCTTGAAGCTTGGACAGAAGAAATATGGAGACTTGGTCATTTCAACAGCATGTTAGCTCCATCACATCATAGACTGCAGGGCAGTCTGATTGTGCGGGCCCACGCAACCAACATGGTTTGCATGGGTCCGTGCAAGCCATTGGCTCTTCCTTACTCCTACCTTCAGTCTTCTTCCGCTACTCTGCTTCTCTTCCAAAATCTTCAGTCCCTCAAATGAGGGCGAGAGGGGGTATTTATAGGCCTTCACACTTGTGAAACCTCGATTTTGGTGCCATGGGGCCCACCTTTCACTGCTTCATATCTTTTATAGAGAACAAGCCCCGAAAGTTAATTAAGCGAACTTGCGCAACTGGTATTTTGGTTGCGCGGTCCCGCTCAATCAATATCGTTTGCGCGGACCCGCACAAACCACCCTAAAGACACTTTGTTCTTCTTCTTTTTCTATTTTCTTTCTACTTTTCAATCTTCTTTTGCTTCGATCCTTTCTCCTCATTTTTTATGCCTCAACAGATGCCCCCTTGATCCTTTCTTTGTTTCTCCAAAAATCAAAGAAAAGGATCAATTTTGCCCCCTTAACAGGGTTTGTGCGGGTCCGCTCAACCAAGACCCGCGCACCGTACTTGGCCACTCATCTTATAAATATCCTTGAATCTTTCACTCACTCTACATTTGCTACTATTCGCATCGAACCTCCATCCCTCTGTCAGACTTCCGCGCAACCTACTTTGCTTGCGCGAACCTGCGTAATAGGTTTCTTGTTCACGCAAGACTGTTGGCTATTAGGCCATTCCGTGCAACAATCTTTGATTGTGTGAGTCCACGCAATCAACACTTGGACAATTTTCTGCTTTTACCTTTTATTTCTCAAATATCTTCAAGACTTTGAAACTTCTTTTCACCATGGCCCGTATCAAGCAAACCTTTCGTCCTGTAGACCCACCATCTGAACAACCTTCTCACCCAGATTTGCCAGACCCATCTTCTTTCCGTCCTTCCCCTTCTTCAGATCAACCACTAGCAAAACACACTAAAACCACTACTTGTAATCCCTCATATTTCAATGAGCCTGTACTGCCAACCTTTAACTTCATCGATCGTATTTCTTCCTTACCTTCTCCTATTCACCAAGCAATTGCGATGGGAGACATAAAACGGCCTCCGAAGCAGGGCCGAGAATATGATTAGGATGAATGGTTGAAGACAACTGCCCACATTCATACAGACAGTCAAAGACATCCTGTTCGAGAAGACACTCCTGCTTCTAGTTCAAAGAAGACCCGCTGAAATAAGGCCAAGGAGTTTGAGGAGAAGATCAAGGTGCACAACAAGAAGAAGCTCCAGAAATCATGGGAATCAATCAGAGCAATCAAGGGCATTATGAAATTCAATAATCCTCACTCAGAGAGTATGACGGTGATTCCCATCAACCTTCATTGCCACCAATGCTTGATTACGAGCCGAGGGATTACATAGATGGAGAGAAGCTAATGTACACTTCTTCATGGTCATCAAGAGAATGGCACATCCTTGAGGGGATATTGCTAGCGCATAAGCCACGACAACGTATTGGTGAAGTCTACCCTATGATTTTTCTTACCCCTTTTCACAGTCATCACAACCTATTTCCCACATATTTCTATGAAACCATCAAGCAACGCTTCTAAGACCGGGAGCAACTTTGGGGACCCGAAGAATTCTGAACAAGGGGTCTTTTAACTTTACAACGTTACTATTCGAACTGGGCAGAAGCCATCTTGCAAAAACATGGGGGTATGCTTGCTAAGATAGGCTTATATGATGCTATAGAAGTCACATCCCAATATTTTTATAAAGAGCCAACTATGATAAAGGGCTTCCTCGATTACTGGTCTCCCACCACCAATTCCTTCCATCTGCCAGTAGGTGAAATGAGCATCACACTTTGGGACCTCCATCAAATGGCGGGTCTTCCACTGATAGGAAAGTTCTATGATGAATTCGTCCCATCTAATAAGGAATTGGCCTTTGTTTCTTCCCCTCGATCGCAAGCCTTCTATCTCTAAAACTACCATCGAACTTTTTAGAGAAATGGCAAAATTTCCAAACATTCACAAACTTTCTCCTCTATAATGGCTTGCTCATTTTTCCAGGGTCCTCAGGTATTTTCAAGTCTAGAAATCAACTTCCCATTTTCTTTCTTTTTCTTCTCTTCCTTTTTTTTTATTATTATACATTCCCCATACTAATCTCTTACCTTTCCCTGTAAATTCCGCGATTGTTGGTCTAAAGAGCTAACAGAGGTCCGCGACAACATCAAGGAAAGAGTAGAGTACAACTTATACGGGGAGCTAGCGGCCTTCTTAGCCTATTGGCTAAGCATTGTAGTACTTCCAAGCTCAAAATGGGCAGTACAGCTTATACGGGGAGCTCGCGGCCTTCTTAGCCTATTGGCTAAGCATCGTAGTACTTCCAAGCTCAAAATGGGCAGATGTTATTCACCCTACAGTCTTTGTCGTTGCCGGTGCTTTGGCAGAAGGTCATAAATATTCACTTGCACCTCCAATGTTATGTTCTATTTATAGAGCCCTCGGAGAAGTAACCACTCATGCTAAGAATCCTACCATCAGAGCTTCTTCAGCGCACACTCCATGGCATTATATCACTGGCTGGCTGGGAGTCTATTTTTCTTGGACTTTTGAAGCATCGGAGAAGGCATATGTTCATCCTGCACATCTTCCACTCTGGTTTTTTTAACAAAGGGCTATGGCAAAAAGGTCATACAATTGGGTAGCCAATAAAATCCGGGACACCAATCAAGTGGATTTCTTTCAATTTCGTCTCCATCGCTATATCAAAGATACTGACATGGTGGACCAGGCAACACTCACCGTAGAAGAAAGGGCTTTCTTCCTCTCCATACGCTCTTGCAGCCTGCCATTACGAGAAGGAATGGAGTTTTGGCGAGAACCATACTATCCCAGTCACTTTGCTCGCCAATTTGGCTATGACTAGGCCATTTTAGAAGACTGCGGATTAGTCACTAAAAGAATGCGTTGCTATGAAACCGGTCTTATCAATTGGGCCATGGTATGGAAATAGCTACTAGGCGGTCATGTTGATTCTTTCTTTATAATCCCCGGTTGCGACCGCATAGTTCATACTTCTTATAGCTGGATGCGGTGGTGGGATCACTAATCATTCTTAGTCAACAATTGTTTACCAATAGATTCACCCATCTGGCTCCACCCGCTCAGGCTAAGAGGTAGAAAGCTTGAAGACAGAATTGGTTACATACCAGAGAAGAGTCACTCACCCTTTCATGGTGAGATTTGCAGAAAGATATCTTTAGAAGATCCAATCTGTGAAAAGAAAGCCATCAATACTTTAGAAGGTTGGATTGCTCATGGACTCTTGACAGAATTCGAGCAAGTCCCTCGTGACTTCGGTGGCCGGGCCATAAATGATGTTGAAGGAATGTCTTCTCCTGTTCCGGCAGAAACTGTTATGGCTCAAGTTGAACCGGCCCCTCCTTCACAACCTACTCCTCCTAGCCCATCGTCCCCCATGACTTGGTCTCGAACATGCTTGCAAGCATCACTGTCCATTCCTCAAGAAGGAAGCAGACCAGCCTCTACATCCCCTTCGATCCCAGTTGATAGAGAATCTCAATCAGAAGATAGTCAAGCCCCTCCCTCTAAAGGGAAATAAGTCATGATTGAAGAAATTAATGAAGAAGACTTAGGGGATGAGAGTTCAGCTTCTTCATCGGAGGGTACTACTTCTACTGAATACGAAGATGATAAAGATGACGAAAATGGTAAAAATGATGACGATGATTTCGAAGAAGGAGAAGTCGACATAGATGGAGAAGAGGATGTTATTATAGAAAGTGCTAACACAGAGCATCCCCCGCCTAATTCTGAGGCTCTTCTTAGCATGAATGTTCCTGCAAAATCTCCTGCGATAATAGAGGAGGAAGAAGAACCTTTAGATTATGGGGAGCATGGATATTCACCAGGTAAGGGAATTTTAATTATGTATATATTCATATATGTAATTTGTGATAGTTATCTCATTATTATTGTCATATCTTTGTTTCAGGTACTCATGTTGTTAATGCTAGGACGGGTGATACTCCTCCCATAAATCCTCCTACAACTGCACCGGTAACTTCACCGAGAGTACCTCTGGTTCCTTTGGTGACACCAAAAGTAGTGGCTCGTGAAATTATCTTCCTAATAGATACCACTGATTTGCCCACCCCAACTACTAGAGATTCGAGTACAGAGGCCAGAGCACCTTCTTTCATTGACATGTTAGGAGCTGGTCCTTCTACGGTTCAAGAAATCCCACCTCCTATTAGTCATACTTCTGCGGCTGGTATATATACATTAATTGCTTTATCAAGAGTTGTGCATCTTTTAATTTTATTATCACTATTTTGAGTTCGTTCCTTCTTTATACTACAGGAACTCCTCCCTGCAGTGGGGCAGCAAGCTTTGAGTCTGTGGCCACTGCGTATGAACTATTGTCCTTTTCAAAGATTCCCACATACAAGATGCTTTTGATGAAGAATTCTATGTCAGCAATAGTTCACATTTTCAAAGACCCTGAACAATGATCAGACCTGGATATTGCCATTGAAATTTAATAAAGTATTGCAAGAATGGAGAAGATCAACATTTTCGCTCTGCGTGATTCTCTTTTCAGATTTCGCGATTCAATAATCTCTTTAGCATCAGCGGAAAATGTCACAATTGCTCCTGAGATCTTGGAATACGGGAAGCAGTAACTTTGTCGAAGGAAAAGGCTTCCCTTATTACTTCCACTATTTTTGAATTTGATCAGGAACAATTAGCTCTTCAAGAATAGCTGAAGGGTTATACTGATGACAAAGTGGTTATTCAGGACCGTATCGTTGCCCTGAAAGAGAAGATTTCGCAGCTAGAGTTGAAGGATCACGAGAAGGAATCATTCATAAAGGAGATTGAAGAAAAGATATAGGTCAATATTCAGTCTGCTAATGCTAAGAAATCTGAACTACTCAAGAGCGAAGACATGATCGCATCATTGGAAGATAAAATGGCTAGCATTCCTGATCAGGCCAAGATCATCCTTGAGGAAAAGTCAAAACATGCCACAGCTCAAATGCAATTAAAGGAAGATTTTCAAAAGTATATGAGGATAGTAGGAATTATAAAAGAACTTTGAACATGTAATTTCTACTTGTGCATATTTTGTTTTTGAACATGTAATTTCCTTTGAGTCTCAACGTATATAATGATATTTTGAGATATTTTGTTCTTCCATGAATTTCTATATCATATATCTTTTCAAGCATATGTGATAATCTTGACATGCTATTAAATGAAGAATTGATACATATATAAGAAAACATTAGCATATTATAATTGTCAGTATGAGATTTCTTATATGATTTTTGTTTTGATAGGCGGTAGTAGATATTAATTCAGTTAGATGATCACACATAGTTTAAGCTCTTGAGTAGTGGAGCCACCCAGTTTTTTAGACTCTTGAGTAGTGGAGTCAGGTCTCACGTGATAGTCTTTGTAACTCTTATGAGTTCACTGAACTTCTCACAGCTTAGTGAGTTCACAAACCGCGATCCATCAGAGGGGCCCAGTGAAGCTACCGGGGCCGTGAACTCAGTTGGATTTACCCACAGGGTTGGTCACAGTAACTCTCTAAAGTTCACGGGGCACACAAGGTGACCTTTAGGGTACCAAATCTAGGGCCGCCAGTCCATCAATGAGTAGGTTTAGGCCCTTCATGAGTTACTACTGAAATCAAGCCAAGGATTTGGGGGGTTATGCATGGTTGGCCTATCTATAGTTAATGACCAAAGAGCGCACACTGTAACCCACGTTTTCTTTATCTGCAAGGTCGAGCCCATTCTCGAGAGGGCAATTTCATCTGTTCCCCGTGATGCTGCTGGAAAGCTATACAGACGGCATAGGTGTTACGCTGATTAGCTGTCGAGGACTTTTTGGCCCTTTAGGACTTTCAATCACTGGCTTCATTTGCTGCCCGTATGGGTATGCGTACGATGGCCTTCACGGCCTTTTTAGGGCCACTGGCTTCTTGCCACTGCCTGAATGGCAATGGAGATAGGCTTTGTCTGTATTTGGCCGCATAGGGCTTGGCTACGTTGCCTCAAGAAGTAAGTTGTTGTCACTGTCATTAGATTTATATGTGGTTGGCTATATAGTTTGTTCCACACCCAAAATTGGTGAATCAATAATTGTTATTTTGCCATCGCTGACAATGTTCTGAGAACATCCATATTGTGTTTAAAATAGTGTATCAGCTTGGCGATGATAGAAATTTTGATAAAATGAATGACTGATAATGATAGTGATAGTTGCTAATTTTGGCGATAGTCATCGATGTTGGCGGTAATTGTCAATGTTTGGTAGAAATCATCAATGCTTGGGGCAATCGTCAATGGCATCGATCATCAATGCTTCTGATACAATCATCAATGCTTCTGATATGATTATCAATGCTTTTGATACGTTTGAGAAGCTTCACTTGAAAATTTACGCCTTTTATTCATATGAGGGAGAGTACATGACTTTTGTCTTTCACAGCCCTTTTGTCCCCTTTTGATGTAGAGGCATTATGGTAATAGTCCTCTAGATCAAAATCAGAGCCTTCTTTAGGGATAATATTTCTTGATGAAGCACGCATTGACCGGTATATTAATACCCCTTCCATCTTGATCAATCACTCTATATGCTCCATTCGAATATACTTCCCGTATAATGTATGGCCCATCCCATTTAGGCTCAAACTTGCCCCTTGTTATACGGGTCACCACTATTGGTCTTTTCAACATTAGCACCATATCTCGTTTTTTGAAAGGGCGATACTTCACTTGTTTATCAAAAGCAGCTGATATTCTCGCTTGATATGACTGTAACCACTGCTGAGCTGCCAAGCGCTTCTCGTCGAGTAAGTCCAATTCTTTCAATCTTATCTTTGCATTTTCATCATCTGTGATTGACTGATGCACAACTACTCTGAGTGACGTGACTTGTGTTTTGATCGGGACAACCACCTTTACACCATAAACTAGCGAATATGGTGTTGCACTTGTTGCCGTTTAGTGGGTGGTTCTATACGCCCATAATGCCTCTTGCAACCTTTCATCCCAGTCTTGTTTATTTCCAGTCACTGTCTTTTTCAGTATTTTCACAATCATTTTATTAAATGCCTCTGCTAACCCATTTGCCAGCGGATAGTAAGGTGTCGAAAACGAATGGTGAAACCGAACTTTTGACACAGTTTCTCCATGCCTCTATTCTTAAAGGGGGTACCATTATCGGTAACAATCTTCTGGTTAAATTTTATTAATAGTGAGTTCATTTACATCCTTAAACATCCCTTGATTCTTAGATAGATTATTTAGAATATAGAAATTGACAAAGTTCAAATGTCCAAGTCAGATGTCAAATCCGGCAACACTTCGACTCGTGATTTGATCATCTCTTTAAGAGGGATATGACATAGATCTCTTCAACTGATTTCTCTTCTTAAAGCTTGGACAGAAGAAATCTGGAGACTTGGTCATTTCAGCAGCATGTTAACTCCTTCACATCACAGACTGCAGAGCAGTCTGATTGCGCGGACCCGCACAACCAACATGGTTTGCGCAGGTCCGCGCAAGCCGTTGGCTCTTCCTTACTCCTACCTTCAGTCTTCTTCCGCTGCTCTGCTTCTCTTCCAAAATCTTCGATCCTCCAAATGAAGGGGTAAGGGGTATTTATAGGTCCTCGCACGTGTGGCACCTTGATCTTGGTGACATGGGACCCACCTTTTAATGCTTCAGATCTTTTACAGAGAACTAATTTGGAAGTCAGTTGAGTGAACCTGCGCAACTAGTATTTCGGTTGCGCGGTCTCCCGCAACAGATATCATTTACGCGGACTCGCACAAATCTCCTTTAAAAGTATTCGTTCTTCTTCATTTTCTATTTCCTTCCATCTTTTGCTTTTAATCTTCTTAGCCTTCAATTCCCTTCTTCTCATTTTTATGCCTCAACAGAAGGGCAAACCTATCTCATATGGAGTCCCCTAAGTATCTCAACCCAATGACATATGCTATGATTAATCACCACCTACAACATGTATACAAATGTTGCATATGGGCATACGTCTGGGCATGATGTCATTATATTAAGCATGTTCTTAATGTGTCCTACCAGGCCAAGTACACTAGCATGTTATCAGACATATTAGATAATAATCGGCCTTAATCAACACATCATATACAGATAGTGGGAACTTAATGACATGCCCCACTAAAAATATAGAAGTCTATGTGGTATGGCCCACGTTAGACTAACATCAGCTCCTCATGTAGCCTGCAAGGCATGAATAGAATATATATAATAAGGCGGGGTCCACTGGGAGTGACCCGGATGGACACCCACATGTACAACACATGTGTCACTAGGCTAACAATTCATTTGGGCACATGACCCACTAATGATGTCCCAAAATAATCAGATTATCAATGACATCACTATAATTACTTTAGTAGAATGATCTACACCGTCTAATCATTGCTAATGTAAATTGACGGTTACAGATCATTGGTTAGTCACTAGGATGTGATCATATGCTCATGGCCCATCTGAGTCTTAAGATTTCATCAGTTCAGGCAAAATATATGCTTAAATGGATTAATAGAACCATAGTTTTAGCATTCACACACTAACTAATTTAAGGATTTGGATTCAAGATGATAAATATAACTAAAGACCTAATGAGTCTTGATTCTAGGGATTCCCAAGTCCAAGGGATCCCAAAACCAAGAAATCCCAAGTCTAAGAGGTTTCTACCCCCCACATTACCCTATGGTGCGACCCACATGAGATTTGGATCAACTTGAGTTTTGGACCCATGGCTTAACATGGTCTGATAAGAAGGATGAATGGAGTGGATACAATACACACATCATGTAGGGTCCCACGTGTGGGGGCAGTAACCCAAGTTGACTTCCACCCTCACATCATTGGGTAATAACACCCAGTGACACCTTCCTTTTTCTTCATTGTTTCTCTTTTTTGTTTTAATACACTAACAGTGTGGGCCCTATGTGGATTTTCTACTCTGTTCACGTGTAGTCCACCTCGAGTGGGTCTAATGGGCTCTGATATGGGTTGATTTGGATGAACAGAGACTCCATAGTGGGCCTTAGAAGATTTCAACAGCAATAGTTTGTTTCCATCATTACGGCCCACTTGAGACCTGAATCTGTCTCATCTTTTGGCCCAAGGCCTAAAATGATCTTGTAGAGATGGTGGATGGTGTGGATTCAATATAAACATCAGAACAGGGTCCCACTTGTGAGACCCAAAATTGGCTAAGAATGGGTTAACGCCCACGTGCATGGCATTCATATTTTATTATTATTATTATATTATTATTATTATATCAAGGTGGGGTCCATGGTTGGGATGCCCCCCTCACATCCGCATGGTTGACGTGAGGGGGTGCTCCCACTCCTACCATCAGTTGCAGTGTGGTCCACCTGATGGGTAGATCAGCTAGATTTTTGGGCTCCACAGCTAAAATGAGCCAGCAGATGGATGGATGGTGTGGATCTAAGAAATACATCAATATGGGTCTCACAAGTGAAAACTCATTCTAAACCTCCCATGCAAAGTAAGAAATGACGTGGGTAACCCAACTCCTCTAGTATTTGTGGTATGGCCCACCTGGGATTCAGATTAGCTTCATTTTTGAGCTCAACGCCTAAAATGAGAAGGGAAATTGGATGGAAGGTGTGGATTACACACACACTCACATCATGATCGGGTCCACGAGAGAAACCCATATGGTGGCTTTGGAAGGTGAATGTTGGCAGAGATAGAGACATGTCTCT
Organism: Magnolia sinica; assembly: GCF_029962835.1. Taxonomy (NCBI): domain Eukaryota; kingdom Viridiplantae; phylum Streptophyta; class Magnoliopsida; order Magnoliales; family Magnoliaceae; genus Magnolia; species Magnolia sinica. Next base: position 63,208,122 of record NC_080576.1, read on the forward strand.
GGACATTGTTGTGTCCAAGGACACAGTGCCACTACCCCTCTCCCTCTCTTATGTTTTAAGGGTGAGGTAGGGCCCACTTAGGAAATCCACTTCATCTATTTGAATATCCAACTCATGGTGGGGCCAAGAAGTTTTGGATCACATCCATTTTTGGTGTATTTTCACCATCCAAGTGTGCTTACACAATCAATTGTTATAAATAGAAAATAAATATCAAAGTGGGCCACATAAGGTGGTCCATGTTATGATAGCATGCGGGACACACTCTCCAATAGCGTGGCCGACTTGTGGGTCCTACAAAACCATGAGAATAAGAAAAGAAATGGAAAGGAAGGGAAATAAATCCGGCCATCGAGGTGGCCCCCACCACTATGGGTCCACCACATACTCAATACGTGATCAAGGTGGGTCCCACCCTTATGGGCCCACCAAAATAGAGAAATCACAAACAAGGGGAGGGTCTTAACCCTCCCATGCACTCACTTAGAAGGATGAATGGTTGTATCGTCTCAGATCGGTGATTGGATGGCCCACCAAGCTCCTCTTCACCCCTAATCTTCTTTAATCTCACTTTTCTCTATTCTCTTACTCCTATTCTCTTGATCTTTCCTAATACTCTCACAAGCTCTCTTTCTTTTCTTTTAATCTCTCCCTAATCTTTCTTTCTTTTCTCTCTTTCTCTCTTAGTTTCTCCCTAATCTTTCTAATTTTTTTTCTCTCTCTCAATCCTTCTTTACTCTTGCTATGAAATGGTAAAAATGAGAGGGAGTTATTGTGGTAGAGATTTTGGGATAGGGAGGGAATAAGGGGAAGATGGAGGGGTAAAATGGGGAGAAAAAGAGTAAGAGAATGATGGCTAGCATAGGTAGGGGTATGGGTTACATGAGAATCACATGGGTTTGTTTGACTAATGGGGAGAGAGTGACATATGTGATGGATAGATTGATGGATTAATGGATTGATTGATTGATTGATTGATTGATTTGACAACATAGGGATTTGTGCAAGTGGGGCCCCTGTGCATTGCGTGGCCCATCTCGGATTGTGCTAAAATTGTTACTTATAATCTAAGGGTCGAAATGGGGCATATTGCACGGCGTTGGAAATGTAACGCCTGCGCGGTTGCTAGGGTACATGTCTCGGGGTATTGTGGTACAAAAGTAGGGTAACGATCCAAACTCATCGATTTAGTCTGCTGGGAACATGCCATTGTTTAAGTAGAAATGCACGGAAGGTTTCGTGAGATTACGAGTCTTACAACTCTCCCCTCCTAACAGAAAATTTCATCCTTGAAATTTACACTACAACCCAAACTAGATAAAGCTCACAAAGGAAGTGAAATCATATCACTATATATATAATCAGAAACACAACATACATAGATAATTAAACATCAAAGAGATGGGGATAATGCTCGTGAATCTCAGCTTCTCGCTCCCAAGACACCTCATCCGCACTATGATGATCCCACTAAACCTTCACCAAGGGGATGATCTTGGTCCGGAGGACTTGCTCCTTTCGATAAAGAATATGAACTAGCTGCTTAATATAAGAAGCATCCTCACGAACCTCTAAAGGCTACCAATCTATCACAAGAACAATGTTTGACTCACACTTCCACAACATAAAAACATGGAAGACGTTATAGATGCTAGACAACTGAAGTGGCAAGGCAAGCCGATAGGCCACGGAGCCAACGCGCCCAGTGATCTTGAAAGTTCCAATGAACCTCGGGGCAAGCTTCCCCTTCGCTCCAAAATGAACTACACCCTTCATGGGTGAGACCTTGAGATACACATGGTCTCCAATGACAAACTCCAAGGGACGACGCTAACAATCTGTAAAACTCTTCTGCCAGCTCTGAGCTATGCGCATCCTCTGCATAATGATATCGATGGCCTCTTAAGTCCTCTGCACAAGCTCGAGAATAAGGAGACGATGCTCACCAACCTAGGTCCAACAACTCGAGGATTTACAAGGCCTGTCATACAATGCCTCGGAGGGAGCCATGCCAATAGTCACTTGATAGTTGTTATTATATGCGATCTCAGCCAAATGCAGGTGATCATCCCAGTTACCAGAGAAATCCATCACGCAAGCCTGAAGTATATCCTCAAGGATCTGGTTGACCCTTTCAGTCTGCCAATCGGTCAACGGATGATATGAGGTGCTGAACTTCAAGGCAGGCCCCATCGCCTTCTGGAAACTCCTCCAAAACTAAGACGTGAATCTTGGATCTTGGTAAAAAATGATCAAAATCAGAACACCGTGCAGTCTCACAATCTCATCGATGAACAATCCAGCAAGACGGTCCAAAGGTCAGGTCGCATGAATCTCAAGAAAGTGTGTTGACTTCGTTAGACGATCAACGACAACTCCGATGGCGTCATGACCGCGTTGAGTCCTCAGTAAGCCCATGATAAAGTCGGTGGTCACGTGCTCCCACTTTCACAATGGGACGCTCAATGGCTTCAAGAGATCTAGAGGTCTCTGATGATCGGCCTTGACACGCTGGCAAGGGTCACACTTGGCCACAAAAGTAGCAATCTGCCGCTTCATCCGTGCACAAATATACTGCCTCCTCATATCGCGATACATCTTGGTGGATCCGAGGTGGATAGTAAACCTCGATCGGTGTTCCTCGGTCATAAGATCTTTACATAACTCTCAAATATCTGGAACACATAATCGGCTTTTGAAATGAAGTCCACCATCAGACCCAATCTGCCAATCTGACTGACCCTCAGATGCGGCCTCTACTCGGTAACCCTACAACATTTGGTCCACTTGTTGAGCCTCGATTACCCTTCCGACAAGAGATGGTTGAATCGATAAGATCAATAATTGAATAATTGAAGATTGTACACTTAACTTGAAGTCATACTCAGCAACATCCTCGAGCATCCTCCACTCTTGGACCATCATATGTGCTATCCAGCATTGTGGCTAATGGCTAAGGGCATCCGCCACCACGTTAGCCTTGCTGGGTTGTATTAAAGATCGAAATCAGTCCTTCAAGAGCTCCATCCATTGCCTCTGTCTCATGTTCAACTTAGACTGCGAGAAGAGATACTTCAAGCTCTTATAGTAAGAGAAGAGCTTGAACCTAACCCCATAAAGGTAGTGCCTCCACACTTTCAGTGCAAAGATAACTATAGCCAACTCCAGATCATGTGTAGGGTAGTTCTGTTCATGAACCTTGAGTTGGCGAGACACGAAGGCCACAGGCTTCCCGTGCTGCATCAGGACAACACCCAACCCAACATGCGAAGCATTTGTAAAAACCATAAATCCTTCACTCCTAAAGGGGAGAGTGAGGACTGGTGCAAATGTAAGATAGTCCTTTAGCTCTGCGAGTGCTCGCTCACATCGTCACTCTAAATGAACTCAGCACCCTTTCGGGTCAACTTGATTAATGGGGCTACAGTATGGGAGAATCCCTCAATGAAACGTCGATAGTAGCCTGCTAACCCAAGGAAACTACGGATCTCGGACGCATTCGTGGGCTTGCCCTACTGACGCATGACATCAATCTTTGAAGGTGTAAATGCTAGTGTAAATCTAACACCCGAAAAGTTGTCAAATTTTGTTGTGCCAAACCATTTAGAGTTTGTATCATCTTTTAAGTTGAAGTGCTCGGGTTCGTGCATTTTAAAGTTTTCTGGATCCTCGTCAAACTTGCCTACATCTTCAAGTTGAACAAAATATTATTGAAGATCATGGTTTCAAGCTCAAATTCAAGAACTAAGACTCAAGAACTCAAGTTCAAGTTTGAAGTTCAAATACTGTATGCGAAAGACTCAAGAACTCAAGCGTAACTCAAGCTCAAGTACAAGAGATCGATCTCAAGCTTCAAGTATCACAAGATATCAAGATTCTAAAGTAAATGGTGTTTTAATTGTTCTAACTCACAAACAGGTATGGATGAACCTAGATTGACTATAGTTTGTGTCATATTCATTACATATTGTATCTGGGTCATTTCATATGTTTATAGGTCTTTTCTCAACTAGTCTCAGTCCTTGTTCGACTAGTCTAAGTACTGGCTCGACTAGTCTAAGAGTTTTCTCGACCAGTCCAAGGTTTGTTGCTATTTTTTAGAATTTTCTATTAGACTCTCGACCAGTCCTGGAGATTGCTCAACCAGTCGAGCGAACAGTGCTCGATCAGTCATGCAGGCTCGACTCAAAGTCCAGCACACTTTTCTGATTCCACTCGACCAGTCGAGTGCATTGCTCAACCAGTCGAGCAGGCCACTCCACCAGTCGAGTAACGACCTTATCTTTTCGTGCCAGAAAATTTAAAATTTTGTTGGTCCCTCGACCAATCAAACCGACCCTTAGACTAGTTGAGTGAACAGTATTTTCACCTATAAATAGAGCACAAATTTCAGAGTTTATTCATTCATTAAAGTGAAATTAAGACACCACTCTGAGAGATAAGTTTATGAATTCATTAAGCTATATTATGCTCATTTTAGATTCTCTTTAATTAGCTTTTGTAATTTGATTTTGTGATCTTTATTCCAATCTTACATTAAGAAGGGATTTGTGTTTTCCCCTTTCTTAAGATCAAAATCAAATCAAGCTAGCCGAGGTTGATTTAATTAAAAATTATTTAGAAATAGAACCCTTTCATCTGTGAGAGTGGACATTGAACATCTTCGTATACATCGGATTGGTTCTACCGAGCTTCTTCAAAAGGAGAATTTCCAGAGAAGTATTATTTACAATTCTGTATCATTTTTGGTTTTTGAGGTTGTGCCAGAAATTTTATTTTTTTGGTTTTGTCTGAGGTGATCTAGAAAATCTCAGAGTGTGAGGTTTTTGTAATTGTGTAAGCCCAATTAAAGACACAATTGTGAAGGTTTTAAGGTGAACCTTGGAAAACCTTTTTCATAATGAATGCTAATATCCCAAGGGAGTGGATATTAGGAGTGGAGTAGTTGTGTGGCTGTTTTCTAACAGTTGGTGTACACACAAACGAACCACTATAATTCCTAGAGTTGTGGTGGATGATTGAATGTGCTTATGTGTGTGAATGTTGTAATTTACTTTAAGCATTTGTGGTGAATGATGTAATTTATTTTATGTACTTATGAGAATGTTGTAATAACTTAGTTTATTTCTTTAGCTATTTCCTTTACCTCTTTATTGGTTTGGATTTTTGATACTTACAAACGTTCTAGTAAGGTTGTCTTGCCATAATCCTTTGGTTTTTGGTGTTAGGTTGTCCTTAGAACTAAGTTTGTATCAACCTCTCAAGACTAGTACATTTAAGGTTGCTATTTACTTGTGCTTCTTTATTACTCGATTGTGCTATCTTTCTTTCAATTCCTCATTTATTTTTTAATTTGGCATAGTCCTATTCACCCCCCTCTTTAGGACGTATAGCTCGGCCTTTTCAAGTGGTATCAGAGCCTAATAGCTCTTTTTATTTGGATTCATTTCCTAAGCTAACAGATCTGAGCTTTTAAGATGTTAAATTTTGATAGTCTCTCAATCACTAGGCCTCCACCTTTTAATGGCTCCAATTATGCCTATTGGAAAGCCAGAATGAGGATCTTTTAAGGTCCATAGATGAGAGTGTGTGGTAAGCCACAGTGATTAGATGGACCCCTCCTACCACTAAAGTTTTAGGCACTGATGGAACCAAATCTATGAAAGTTACACCTTATTTTTCTTGGACCACACATTAGAAAAATGAGAGTAATGCCAATGAAAATGCTTTAAATGCAATCACTTACACACTATCACTGGATGAATTCAAAAGAATTATATCTTGTGATATTGCAAAGTAAGCCTGAGACATTCTAGAAATGACACACGAGGGTACGACTATTGTCAAGAAATCTAAACTTCAAATCCTCACCACTCGGTTTGAGGAGATTCAAATGGAAGAAAGTGAAACCTTCATGGACTTCTATACTAAGTTAAATGACATAGTCAACTCTATGTGGGGTCTTGGTGATAGTATCCTAGAAAGCAAAGTTTGTGCAAAGATATTGCACTCATTGCCTGATAGGTTCAATTCTAAGGTCACTACCATTCAGGAACTTCGTGATACGGATAATATGAGGGTTGAAGAGCTGGTTGGTTCTTTACAAACGTACGAGTTAAACTTTAAGTCTCCTAAAGGTAAGTCCATCACCCTTAAGTCTTCTAAAAATGTTTCTCATGAAAATACTAGTAATTCTGATTTTGAAAACTCTGAAGATGATATGACACTATTAGCCAAGAAGTTTTATAAGATTTTCAAAAGTAAAAAGAGGGTAGATTTTCAAAAACCTTCAGAAAAGAAAAGGACTAGATCTAAAACTTGAAAATCTATTAAAGACAGCTAATGTTTCAACTGCCATGAATACAAGCATCTGGTAAACAAATGTCCAAAGAGGGACAATTCTAAAAAGAATGGCATGTTGCCACATGGGATGAATCATCTTGCTTTGAAGCTTCTTCTGAGTCAGATGATTCTGAACCCGAGTCTACTAATGAGGTCAAGGCCTTAATGACTCTAACTAGAATAACTTCCTCAGATAGGTGTAATTCAACTTATGATGAAAATCTGAGAAGCAACCCTGAAAATGATGATGATTTACAAGGCCTTAATGACTCTAACTAGAGTAACTTCCTCAGACAGTTGTAATTCGACTTATGATGAAAATCTGAGAAGCGACCCTGAAAATGATGATGATTTACAAGATGCCTATAATGCCCTATATAGAGAAAGTCGCAAGATAGCTAAAAAATAAAACTTCAAAAAGAAAAGTTTTTCAAGCTAAAAGAAGATTTTGATAACTTAGTTTTAGAAAAATTACATTTTTTGATTATTTTGAAAAAGCTAAGTGTGATTTAGATTTCAAAACATCCCAAGTTGAAAACCTTAAATCAAAAAATGAAAAACTAAAACTAGAAGTCTCTTCTCTCTTGAGTTTGAAGGATACTTGGAGGTATGCCTAGGGTGATCCTAAACTAGAAAGACTACTAACTGGATCAAGGAAATGTGGCGATAGATTTGATCTGGGCTATGATAAGAATACACCTCCTAAAAGTAAGTCCACTCCTCTTAAGTTTGTTAAAGGAGAGTCCTTTAACTCAAAAGGGAAAAGTCTGAATCAAAATAGTTTTAAAAATCCTAAAACTTTTCAGGCTATAAAACCTAAAAGCAACCATATTAACTATAAAAATCAGAATCATAACCCCTTAGCTGAGAAAATTGTGGATCTACTCAAGGAGCTTCTAAAATCTAACTCGAATGGTAGAATATGCAACAACTACAAGAAAAGAAAAACCAACTATACTCCAAAACCTAAAACTATAATGAAATGGGTTCCTAAAGTTGCTTGTCTGGTTGCCCACTCCGCTTTCAAGGCTTCGAGTTAATCAAAGGGGTACCTAGACAGTGGTTGTTCTAGACACATGATAGGTGATAAAGATTTGTTCACCAATCTTAAAGATATGACTGATGGCTCAGTCACATATGGTGATGGTAGCAACTGCAGGATTATTGGCCAAGGTATGGTTCAACTCTTTAATCTTCCTCCATTTGAGAATGTGTTGTTTGTAGAGGGCCTTAAGCATTTCTCAAATTTGTGATAATAAACATGGCGTCAAATTTTCCAACCAAGGGTGTGAGATTTCTAATGAGAATGGTTCTGTGATATTAACTGGTCGCAGAACATCAGAGAACTACTATATAGTTAGTGATTCAAGCTCATCTAAGTTATCGTGTTACATGGTCCAAACCGATGAGACCGAACTATGGCATAAACGCCTAAGACATGTACACTATTGTAATTTTATAGATTAAGCAAAGGTGAAGTAATAAGAGGTCTACCCAAGTTAAAGAAAATAGATAAAATTTGTGGTGAATGTCAGATTGGAAAATAAACAAGGAGTGCTCATAAGAAAGTGAACTTTAGTGCCACATCTAAACCCCTTGAACTTCTCCACATGGATCTCATTGGACCAACTAGAACGGAGAGTTGAGGTGGTAAGAAATATATTCTGGTAATTATAGACGATTTTACCAGGTATACCTGAGTAGTTTTCATAAGAGAGAAATCTGAGACTCGATGAAGTGAAAAGGGTACTCAAGTGTATCCAAACTAAGATGGAATCACATGTCTCTAAAATCCGTAGTGATCATGGTTCCGAATTTAATAATAACAATTTTGAGAAGTTCTGTAGTGATCATGGAATATCGCATGAGTATCCTGCACTTAAGACACCTCAACAAAATGGGGTAGTTAAAAGGAAAAATTGAGTACTTCAAGAAATGACCAATGTGATGTTAAATAGTATGAAACTTCCTAAAAATCTTTGGGCTGAAGCTATGAACACGGCTTATTATATCATTAATCATGTTTATACTAGAAAGTCTAATAATAAGACTGCATATGAACTATGGTTCAATAAAAAGCCTACTGTTAAATACTTTTAAGTTTTTTGCAGCAAGTGATGCATTTTGCATGACCGAAAAAATTTGGAAAAATTTGACACTAAAAGTGACGAGGGTATTTTCCTAGGATATGTGCTAAATAGTCAAGCATATTGTGTTCTCAACAAGAGGACCGGTGTAATTTAGGAGTCCATTAATGTGGTTATAGATGATCACTTGAATACACCCGTCTTAAGTTCAAAAGACGATGAAGTTTCTTTATTTGATAAATCAGACTCTTCGTCTAGTCAAAATGACACTGAACTATGGTCTGTTAAAGACCATCCAACTGATCAAATTCTTAGGAATCCTCTCACTGGTGTGCACACTCGTAAACAATTAGAAAATATTTGTAATTATGTGTGCTTCACATCCCAGATTGAGCCCGCCAATGTAAAAGAAGCTCTTGCTGATGAAAGCTGGATAATGACTATGCAAGATGAACTTAATCAATTTGTAAGGAATGATGTATGGTACTTAGTTCCTAGACCTAATGATAAACACATTATGGGAACTAAATGGATTTTAAAAATAAGTCTAATGAACTTGGTAATATTATAAGAAATAAGGCTAGACTGGTTGTACAAGGATACACTCAGATAGAAGGCATTGATTATGATGAAACCTTTGCCCCAGTAACTCATCTTGAATCTATTAGACTGTTTATATCCATTGCTTATTATGAAAAATTCAAAATTTATCGAATAGATGTTAAGAGTGCTTTCTTGAACAGTGATCTGTATGAGGAAGTATATGTTGAACAGCCTAAGGGTTTTGAAGACCCTAAACATTTTGATCATGTTTATCACCTGAAAAAGGCACTCTATGGATTGAAACAAGCTTCTAGGGCATGGTACAAGAAATTTTTTAAGTTTTTACTAAGTCCTAACTTTATAATGGGAAGTATTGATAAGACACTTTTTGTAAAGAAACACAATGATCATATAATGATAGTACAGATATATGTTGATGACATTATCTATGGATCTACCTATTCTAACATGTCTATTGAGTTCGCAGATTTAATGAAGTCCAAATTTGAAATGAGCATGGTTGGAGAACTGAACTATTTCTTAGGTTTGCAAGTAAAATAGCTTCCTGATGGGTTCTTTATCTCTCAAACAAAAAACGCTCTAAATTTGGTTAAAAAGTTTGGTTTTGAGAGCAGTAAAAATTTCGATACTCCTATGAGTACGATACTTAAACTCTCTAAGGATTCGACAGGTAAAAGTGTAGATCCTAAGTTGTATCGCAATATGATAGGTAGTTTATTATATTTAACAGCGAGCTGACCTAATATTGCATTTACCATTGGAATCTGTGCTAGATATCAATTAGACCCTAAAGAATCCCACCTAATTGTTGTAAAGCGCATTTTGTGATATGACGCAAGTTCAGCCAAACTCGGCCTTTGGTATCCTCATGATACTAATGTTCAATTAGCAACTTATTCAGATACTGATTGTGCTGGTAATATTGATGACCGCAAGTCTACCAGTGGTGGATGTTTTTATGTCGAGAACTGTCTATTTTCATGGCATAGTAAGAAACAGAGTTCCGTATTACTTTCCACAGCTGAGGAAAAATATATTGCAGCTGGTAATGCATGCACCCAGCTTGTGGGGATGAAGAGGATGTTAAGTGATTACGGATTTGCACAAGATTCTATGGTGTTGTATTGTGATAATTCTAACGCAATTAACATTTCTAAAAAATTCAATTTAGCATTCACGAACTAAGCATATTAACATTAGATATTATTATATTCATAAATTAGTAAAAGATAAGATTATTTTTGTGGATTATATTTAGACTGAAAATCAACTTGCAGGCATTTTTACAAAACCACTTGACAGAAACAGGTTTACGAAATTAAAATTGGATATGGGTATGTGCAATATGATCTGAAATGCTTGTGTTTATTTGTACTATATTACATTCTTTATTTTATTTATTTTTACAAAATTTTTAAAATTTTAAATATATGAAAAATGTAAATTTTATATGGTGCACAACCAGTCAAGTACACACTCGACCAGTCGTGGCACGACCGGTCGAGTATATACTTAACCAGTCGAGCCACTCGGGTTTGGGGCCTTTTATTGTACAAAAAGTACTTTTTCTTCATTTGTTTCATCTTCCCCAACCAGCCCTCCCACGACCGATCGAACCCACCTTCTATTTCTTCATGGTTAGTGCATATTTTTCATTTTTCTTACGGATTTAGGTTCTTTGCAGTTCCATTTCCTTAATTTTATTGTTTATTTCAAGGTTTTTGGTGGCTTATTGTGGTTTCTAGCTTAAAATCTGATTTCCTTGAAACCCATCTTTCTTTCTTGCATTGCTTGTATTTCTTGTGCTATGGAAGGTAGAAATATGAAAAGAGCCTCTTGTGGTCTCTCTTCTTCTCGTTTCGCTTCAATCACAGTGCGCCACCTTTGGTCACCCGAAGAAGATCCTGAATATGTGCGGGATATTTGTCTCTGCAACATGATTGTTGAACGGACGGTCAACTCAAATCATTTGGAACCTTTTGGTATTGTTCCCCTCCTTCAAACTGTAGGTTGGGCTAACATATTACATTGGGGTGGTCCTACATACAGTTCCATTGCATAGGCCATGTTTGCTTGCATAAGTGAGTTCTCTACTGAGAATTTAACTTTTACTATTACAACAAGAGAAGGTCCTATTGATGTAGACTGTCACTTGATATCTAGACTGATGGATATTCCAGTAAATGATGACGGAATTCCTATTTCTAATTTAGTGGTAAGACCTTCTGAGTCTAAGAAAAGAATGCTAACTAGAGTGTTATGAAACATGGATGCTGATTGGAACTCTAGTGTTGCGCTCAGTTCCAAATATGTGTTACTCAGATACAGGATTCTCCATCGTATTTTCATTTTTAATGTATATCCTAGGTCTGGTAACATGACTGAGCTTACTTCTTTCATGGCTCACTTCCTTCACTATATTGTTACTGGTATTCCTGTATGTCTTCCATCTCTTATCCGTTACATTATCATTCAGTTTCATCTCCATCTGGGTCATAGTGATATTCCATTTGCCTATCTTATGACTACGTTAGCTACCCATAGTCTTGTGGCTATGCCTATTGGAGAAGCTCCCATTAACCGTCTTCCCTTCAACAACTCAAACATTAATAAGATGAATCTGAGGTTGGCTCCTGGCCAAGTTGATGTGGGTGTTGGAGGAGCTGCTAAAGCAACAAAAGAGGAGGATGCTTTACCTCACGATGATGTTAATATGGATGACTTATTTGATGAGATTGATGAGTTAGATTCTGCGGCTGATCCAGACTTTCAGCCTTCTGACTTTGATGAGCGATTGCGATAACTTGAGGAAAAGGTGGAGGGTCTACATGTGTCCAAGGAAAATTAATTTAAATACATGCACAAATACCTTAGGCACATTAACAAGTGACTACATCAGATAGATCCCTCTATTCCTGCTCCATCATTTAGATCTAATTAGCTTTTTATTTTATTCTAGACATGTATTAATACTTTCTACTCTTTGTGTGTTGGGATATTTCTTGGACATACTTTTACTTTTTAGTATGTGGACATGCTATTATGCCTTACGTTGATATTTTGATTATCATGGTGATGCACTTTCCAATCTTATTTCAATTACTTCTCTCATATGTCTTTCCTTCTCTTATATGCCTTATGTTGATATTTTGAACGATTGAAGATTGTAGACTCAACTTGAAGTCATACTCAACAACATCCTCGAGCATTCTCCACTCTTAAACCATCATATGTGCCATCCAGCCCCGTAGCTAATAGCTAAGGGCATCCGCCACCACATTAGCCTTGTCAGGGTAGTACTGGAGATCGAAATCAGTCCTTCAAGAGCTCCATCCATCGCCTCTGTCTCATGTTCAACTTAGACTGTAAGAAGAGATACTTCAAGATCTTATAGTCAGAGAAGAGCTCGAACCTAATTCCATAAAGGTAGTACCTCCACACTTTCAGTGCAAAGATAACTGCAACCAACTCTAGATCATGTGTAGGATAGTTATGCTCATGAACCTTGAGTTGGCGAGACGCGAAGGCCATAGGCTTCCTGTGCTACATCAGGACAACACCCAACCCAACATGCAAAGGATTTGCAAAAACCACAAATCCTTCACTCTTAGAGGGGAGAGTTAGGACTGGTGCGAATGTAAGACAGTCCTTCAGCTCTGTGAATGCTCGCTCACATTGTCACTCTAAATGAACTTAGCGCCCTTACGAGTCAACCTAGTTAATTGGGTTGCAATATAGGAGAATCCCTCAATGAAACGTCGATAGTAGCCCGCTAACCCAAGGAAACTATGGATCTCAAACGTGTTCGTGGGCTTGCCCTACTAATGCATGGCATCAATCTTCGAAGGTGTAAATACTATAGTGTAAATCTAGCACCTGAAGAGCTGTCAAATTTTGTTGTGTCAAACCATTTAGAGCTTGTATCATGCTTTAAGTTGAAGTGATTAGGTTCGTGCATTTTAAAGTTCTCTGGATCTTCGTTGAACTCGCCTACATCTTCAAGTTGAAGAAAAGATTATTAAAGATCATGGTTTCAAGCTCAAATTCAAGAACTAAGACTCAAGAACTCAAGTTCAAGTTTAAAGTTCAAATACTGTACGCTAAAGACTTAAGAACTTAAGCGTAACTCAAGCTCAAGTTTAAGAGATCGAACTCAAGCTTCAAGTATCACAAGATATCAAGATTCTAAAGCAAATGGTGTTTCAATTGTTCCAACTCACAAACAGGTATGGATGACCCTAGATTGACCATGGGTTGTGTCATATTCATTGTATATTGTATCTGGGTCATTTCATATGTTTATAGGTCTTTTTCTCGACTACTCTAAGTCCTTGCTTGACTAGTCCAAGTACTGGCTCGACCAGTCTATGAGTTTTCTCGACCAGTCCAAGATTTGTTGCTATTTTTCAGAACTTTCTGTTAGACTCTCGACCCGTCCCGGAGACTGCTCGACCAGTCGAGTGAACAGTGCTCGACTGGTCGTGTAGGCTCGACTCAAAGTCCAGCAAGTTTTTCTGGTTCCACTCGACCAGTCGAATAGGCCACTCGACTAGTCGAGCAAGCCACTCGACCAGTCAAGTGAAGACCTTATTTTATCGCGCCAGAAATTTTAAAATTTTGTTGGTCCTTCGACCAGTCGAACCAACCCTTAGACCAGTCGAGTGAATAGTATTTTCACCTATTAATAGAGCACGCATTTCAGAGTTTATTCATTCATTAAAGTGAAATCAAGGCACCACTCTGAGAGATAAGTTTGTGAATTCATTAAGCTATATTGTGCTCATTTTAGATTCTCTTTAATTTTCTTTTGTAATTTGGTTTTCTGATCTTTATTCCAATCTTACATTAAGAAGGGATTTGTGTTTTCCCCTTTCTTAAGATCAAAATCAAATCAAGCTAGCTGAGGTTGATTTAATTAAAAATCATTTAGAACTAGAACCTTTTCATCTGTTAGACTGGACATTGAACATCTTCGTCTACATCGGATTAGTTCTACCAGGCTTCTTCAAAAGGAGAATTTCCAGATAAGTATCATTTACAATTCTATATTATTTTTAGTTTTTAAGGTTATGCCAAAAAAATCTCTTTTTGGTTTTTTCTGAGGTGATCCAGAAAATCTCAGAGTGTGAGGTTTTTATAATTGTGTAAGCCCAATTAAAGACACAATTGTGAAGGTTTTAAGGTGAACCTTGGAAAACCTTTTTCATAATGAATGCTAATATACCGAGGGAGTGGATATTAGGAGTGGAGTAGTTGTGTGGCTGTTTTCTAACAGTTGGTGTACACACAAATGAACTACTATAATTCCTAAAATTGTGGTGAATGATTGGATGTTCTTATGTGTGTGAATGTTATAATTTACTTTAAGCATTTATGGTAAATGGTGTAATTTATTTTATGCACTTGTGGGAATGTTGTAATAACTTAGTTTATTTCTTTTGCTATTTACTTTGCCTCTTTATTGGATTGGGTTTTTGATACTTATAAATGTTCTAGTACGGTTGTCCTGCCATAAGCCTTTGGTTTTTGGTGTTAGGTTGTCCTTAGAACTAAGTTTGTATCAACCTCTTAAGACTAGTACATTTGAGGTTGTTATTTACTTGTGCTTCTTTATTACTCGATTATGCTATCTTTCTTTCAATTTCATATTTATTTTTTAATTTGGCATAGTCCTATTCACCCCCCTCTAGGACGTATAGCTCGGCCTTTTCAGAAGGGTCTACTGCTACGCCCTGCCTCGTCACCACATGACCGAGGAGCATCACCTCTTCTTGCCAGAACTCCCACTTCTCCAGCTTCGCATAAAGCTAGTGTGCACAAAGGGTGTGTAGAGTGATCTCCAAATGTTGCTCATGCTCCTCTCGAGTCTTCAAATATATCAGGATGTCATCGATGAATACCACAACAAACTGATCAAGATATGGATGGAAGACCTCGTTCATCAACTGCATAAACACTGCAGGCGCATTGGTAAGTCTGAAGGACATGAACTGAAACTCAAAATGACCGTAGCACGTCCTAAATGCTATATTCGGGATATCCTCCTTTCGGACACGAACTTGGTGATAACCGGACTGCATGTTTATCTTCAAAAAGAACTGCACCTCTTGTAGCTAGTTAAACAAATCATCAATCCTTGGAAGTGAGTACTTATTCTTAATTGTGACCTTATGAAGCTCATGGTAATCCATGCAAAGCCTCAACAAGCCATCCTTCTTCTTTACAAAGAGTATCGGTGCTCCCCATGGTGAACTGCTCAGACGGATAAAGTCCAACTCGCGCAACTCATCCAATTGCTTCTACAGTTCCCATAACTCTATTGGTGCCATACAATATGGGGTCTTTAAAATAAGCGCGGTACCGAACACGAGATCAATTTGGAACTCAGTATACTAATGAAGTGGCAACCTCAAAATATCCTAAAACACATCTAAAAAATCTCAAACGACCAGTAGCTGGTCGATGCTCAAGACAACTCGCTCCTCTATAACACATGACATAAGGCAAGAGAGTTGCTCACCTCTAGGCTTGGATACAAACTGAAACTGCGGCACACTAGGTATACAGAACGTGACCGGTCCTCATGAAGCAGTCCAATATGGCATGGTACTTGGCAAGCCAATCCATGCCCAGGATAACATCGAATTCGGACATTGGTAAGGCAAATAGGTCTGCCGGTAAAAAGGTTTCCCCTACCAGAACGGGGTAAGACGAGCAAAACCAATCTAATACTGTAGTCTTTCCTAAGGGCGTCAATACTGACAGACCCTCATGCATAGACTCTAGCGGTAAACCAGTTGATCGATAAAAATTCTCGGATATAAATGAATGTGATGCACCAGAATCAAACAAGACATGTGCTATACATGAGGAAACAAGGAGTGTACCCTTGACAACTCCTCTTGATGCCTGAGGATCCTACTGGGCTGTATAAAACCTGCCCTGGGCCTGCTAGGGTGGTACATGTCTCTTTTATTATCATCGTTGTTACTGCTGCTGCTATGACAGCCTATACTTCTGCCTCTGCTGTTGTGGTGGCCTATACTGCTACTGTGGGGGAGGTCTCGGTGGTGGATACTGTTGTCGCCGCTTCTGCTGTAGAGGCCGCTGAGGCGCTCTCGACTGCTGTTGTGGGTGGGGGTACTCATGCCTACAATGCCCCATCCCACCACATCCATAGCAAACACTTGAGAACTGTCTTTATGATGGTGCTGGGGGTGCTGCTGGTACTCGAAAGGATGGATGGGTCGTACGCCTCTACAATGGTCGAAGTTGCTGCTGCTGGGAGCTACTAGAGGGGGCCTTCCTCTTCCGGTCTCTTCCCTAATTGCGGATCCGCTGTGCATCGGTCCACTCCGCCTCATAGATCTGGGCCCACTCTATAACCTCCTCAAATGATGGAAGCTTATGTCCAATGACACGACTCCAAAGGCCAAGGCGTAAGCCACCCTCAAAATGATGGGCCATTCACCCCTCCTCATCCACAAGATATGGCACGAATCTAAATAGCTCAACGAATCGAGCCTCGTACTGAGACACAGTCATGTCTCCCTGGACCAAAGTCTTAAACTCTAATACGCACTGCTGTCGAACATGCTCGGGGAAGAACTTTCGGTGGAACCGGTTTACAAAGTCCTCCCAGGTCCACTCAAAATCAGCTCCTACCGCTCGGGTAACCGATGCCCACAAATGCTCGGCCTCACCCTGCAGAAGGAATATTGCTAAAGGGACCCTCTGTTATGTTATACATCTCATTGTGTTAAAGATCTTCTCTACCTCTGATCTCCATCACTCCACTGCTATTAGATCAGGATACCCTAGAAACTTAAGAGATCGAGCCATCTAAAGTCACGTAGAAGGGAGCTTGCGCACTCCTGTTCAGTCTGGACTAGAGTATCGATGGATCACCTATCTTGCCTTTGTAGCATAGAGGTCATCGCATGTAACATCTGCCGAAGCTAGTCTGCACTCACTGATATAGCTGGGGCCACACCTGTTTGGGATGTGCTAGCCCCTCTCCTCAGCCTCTTAGCTGCCATGTTCTAAAGGAAGGAACAAGGGACTTTTTAGCCTTGACTACTCTCAAATGCACACATGTTAGTGAGTTATATCAGAAGCTTTCTAAGTTCATATCAGTGAATCTTATTTCAAACTGAGTTTCAAAATGGATCCTAAGGTAAGTTTCTAAGTATTTGAGCTCAGGGACCTAATCATTATAAGTTTATAACAGTCATATAGTGAAGGGTAGTTATTCTAAGACTATTAGCAGATATGTGATGTTATCCTCAAGTATTCGCAAGTTATGCTCTGATACCAACAATGTGTCCAGGGACACGGTGTCATTACCCCTCTCCCTCTCTTGTTTTTTAAGGGTGAGGTAGGGCCCACCTAGGAAATCCACTCCATCCATTTGAATGTCCAACTCATGGTGGGGCCAAGAAGCTTTGGATCACATCCATTTTTGGTGTATTTTCACCATCCAAGTGTGCTTACACAATCAATTGGTTTAAATAGAAAATAAATATCATAATGGGCTACACAAGGTGGTTCATGCTATGATAGTGTGCGGGACATGCTCTATAGTAGCGTGGCCCACTTGTGGGTCACACAAAACCATGAGAATAATAAAAGAAATGGAAAAGAAGGGAAATAGATCTGACCATCGGGGTGACCCCCCGCCACTATGGGGTCCATCACATACTCAATACATGATCAAGGTGGGTCCCACCCTTATGGGCCCACCAAAATAAAAAAATCACAAAGAAGGGGAGGGTTTTGATCCTCCCATGCGCTCACTTAAAAGGATGGATGGTTGGATTGTCTCAGATCGGCGATCGGATGACCCACCAAGCTCCTCTTCACCCCTAATCTTCTTTAATCTCACTTTTCTCTATTCTCTTACTCTCACTCTCTTGATCTTCCTTAATACTCTCACAAGCTCTCTTTCTTTTCTTTTAATCTCTCCCTAATCTTTCTTTCTTTTCTCTCTTAATTTCTCCCTAATCTTTCTAATATTTTTCTCTCTCTCAATCGCTCTCTACTTTTGCTAAGAAATGGTAAATATGAGAGAGAATTATTGTGGTAGAGATTTTAGGATAAGGAGGGAATAAGGGGAAGATAGAGGGGTAAAATGGGGAGAAAAAGAATAAGAGTGATGGCTAACATAGGTAGGGGTATGGGTTGCATGAGAATGGCATGGGTTTGTTTGACTAATGCGGAGAGAGTGACATGAGTGATGGATGACTTGATTAATGGATTAATTGATTTGACAACATGGGGATTTGTGCTAGTCGGGCCCGCGTGCGTGACCCATCTCGGATTGTGCTAAAATTGTAACTTATAATTTGAGGGTCGAAATGGGGTATGCCACGCAGTGTTGAAAACGTAATGCCCTCGCGATCGCTAGGGTACATGTCTTGGGGTATCGCAGTACAAAAGTAGGATAACAATCAAAACTTGTCGATCTGGTTTGCCAGGAACATATCGTTATTTAAGTAGAAATGCACGGACGGTCTCACGAGATTACGGGTCTTACATACTCTCTCCCATGATATAGTTCTAATCTCACATGTCGATCCCATAAAATTCCTAATGAAAAGGCCGATGTTATCATGAAGATTGGCTAAGTGGATGCTGTTACTCTCAGAATACACGATCTCTTATGGATTAGCAAAGGCAGTAAAGTGACAAGCAGTGGCATATTTCTTATCAGCTCATCCTGTCTCGGACAATGAATTAATTACCAACAATTTCCTGGATGAATAAGTAATGTTGATTGAATCGCCTAATTCATGGAAAATGTATTTCGACGGTGCTTCTCGAACTTCAGGAACGGGTGCTGGAGTAATATTTGTCAGTCCTCAAAGTGATCTACTGTCGAATATAAAGTTCTCATTATAAGAATGGAGATAGGACAAGAAATGAAGATAAAGACTTTGTAGATATTCAGGAAGTCTAAACTGGTGATAAATTAGTTAATAACAAAGTTCGAAATAAAAAAACAAGAGCTTCTACCATACTGCCGATGAGGGTAGCAATTATTGGAACAATTCCATAATATTGAAATCAAGCATATACCGCGATGTGAGAATGCGAAGGCAGACGCTTTAGCCAGCCTAGCTGCGGCTTTATCCTGCCCTGAGCGTAGTCCTCACCAAGTAACGATTGAAGAACAAAGATTCTTACCAGCGCCAAAGCTCATCAATGAAAATGCTGAAGCACTTCCTGTATCATGTTTGGAGATCACCACAGATGACTGGCACCAACTGTTTATCGATTATCTCAAGTATGATATTCTTCTAGAAGACCCATTACAGAAGTTACAAATCTAACAGAGGTTGAAGAAATTCATCATATGCAATGAAGTGCTATACAGAAGATCTTATAATGAAATGTTGTTACGGTGCCTGGATACAGAGGAAGCAAATCGGATATTATAATAAGCTCATTCAGGTGAATGCAGAGCTCATCAAGCCAGTTGAAATTTGTTCCATCATGTACAAAAAATAGGGTATTACTAGCCCACAATATCAACGATGTGATAACTTACTCAAAGCGATGCCATGAATGCCAAGTGCATGGCGATATCATACATGTACCCCTGAAGATCTTCATCAATCGGTAACCTCTTGGCCTTTTGCAGCATGGGGACTAAATATTATCGGTCCCATCAATCTGCCTTCGTCTAAAGGACGACAATATATTCTGGAAGCATCAAATTATTTCTCCAAATGGACTGAAGCGATCACGCTGCGAAATGTCAAAGAAAAGATGTCGTAAATTTCATTCAACATGCAATCATATATCACCATGACATTTCAAAAAAGATCATCATCGATAATGGCACTCCTTTCAAGAACAGAGGCATGGAGAAATTATGTCAAATTTTGGCATCCAGCATCAATGCCTTATTATCATCCGGCAAGCGGATTGGCAGAAGCCTTTAACAAAACAATTGTCAAGATCTTAAAGAAAACTGTCACAGGGAATAAACGTGATTGAGATGAAAAATTACAGGAAGCTTTATGGGCTTACCAAACTACCCATCCAACAGTAATAAAAGATACGCCATATTCACTATTTCTGGCATTGAAGCAGTCATTCCTAACAAAATACAAGTCGCGTCACTCAGAGTAGCAGTACATGAAGTGATCACAGATGATAAAAACACCAAAATAAGATTGGCTGAGCTAGATATGCTTGATGAAAAGCAGCTAGCAGCCCAAAAATGATTAGAATTATATAAGGCAAGAATATCTGCTGCCTTCGATATGAAAGTCAAACATCGCTCCTTTAAGAAAGGCAATATAATGCTAATGTTGAAAAGACCCATAGTGGTCACTGGCAGAATTGGGGGCAAGTTTGACCCTAAATGGGATGGTCCATATGTAATAACTGAAGTATACTCGAATGGAGCCTATCGAGTTGTAAATCAAAATGTATAAGGCATTGGTATACCCATCAATACCCATTTCATCAAAAAATATTATTCTTGAAGATCAAAGAAGTTTTATTACAAATATTATTAGGATAATTTGTCCCAATCAAAAGGGGACAAGACAAACAAAATGATGAAAAAGCTGTAATAGGCAATGCCATGTATTCTTCTCCATATATGAACAAAAGGATAAATTTGCAATAATATCAAAGCTCTCTACATCAAATTGATATTATCGCCAATCGCCACTTATTAACACCAATCGCCGTTTATTACCGCCAATCACTTATTATCACCAATCGCTGCTTATTATTGTTAAATGCCAATCATTGCCAAGCCGATATCGCCAAATTGATACTATTGCCAAGCTGATATATTGCGACAATCACAAATACTATCAAAACATTACTATGATTTAACATTTAAGGTAGTGGAGTGCACCTATATGGCTAACCACGCGAAGCCCTATATTATCAGTGATGGCGATTTATCATTTTTCAGCGGAGTGTGCCTATACGGCCAACTATGCATAAGACCTATATTATTAGCAATGACGATTCATCATTTATGGCAGCGGAGTGCGCCTATACGGCCAACCATGCATAAGCCCTATATTATCAGCTATGACGATTTATCATTTATGGCAGTGAAGAGCGCCAATATGGCCAACCACTCACAAGATCTATCATATAGACAATTTTCTAAATATAATGCGGGCAGCAGTGAAAAACTAGTGGCCCTAAAAAGCCTATGAAGGCAATCACATGCTTAGACCCATGCGGGCAGCGGAGTGAGCCTATATGGCCAACCACATGTAAGACCAATGTTGTCTGTACAACTTTTGACAGTGCCATGGGGGATGGTAAGAGAAAATGTCCTTTCATGAATGGTTTGGACCATGTAGGTGAAGAAAAAGTGGGCTACAGTGTGTGCTCTTTAGCTTTTCCATAAATAGGCCAACCATGTGTAAAACCCCCTAGATTCCTGGATTGATTCCAGTAGAAACTTATGGGGAAGGGTCCTCTAAATGAGCTTCCTCCCTCATCGATGGACTGGTGACCTTAGCTTTGGTACCCTTTAAGGTAGCCTTGTGAGCCCCATGAACTCTAGAGAGTTACTGCGGCAAACTCCCTAGCTGTGATGGTTCAACGAACTCATAAGAGTTACAGAGGCCATTCGCATAAGACTCTCAACTCCAACTACTCAAGAGCCTAAAAAATCGTGATTGCTCCAACTACTCAAGAGCTTAAACTATGTGTGACGCCTTTAAAGCTAACTAAACTATAAATTAGTTTTGCCAATCAAAGATAAACGCCATGTAGAGTGTACTAACAGAACATGATATACTTGTAAGTGCTATGATGTTGACCACACGTAGATTGTCAAATTTCATAAGACAAAAGTGCTTCAAGGAAGAACTTAAAGATCAGCTCAAGATTAGCTTATGGTCAAGACGAGATCAACACATCTTCTCAAAGAAATCATCACCCGTATTCAAGATAAAGTTGTAACATCCCGTACTTTTCAGTATTCGGGTGTTACCATTAAAACCTATATTAGTATAAGCATGAACCTAATTAGTGAATGTTTGTAGCCTAAATCAAGATAGTAGGAATAACCTTCACCTGTCCCTCAAGTCGTCCAATGGTTTATTGACACCTAGACGAGTCATTGAAACCTTTTAGAGACTAATCGGGACATCCACTAACAATTTTGATTCTCAGATCACCATCTTAAGATCCACAACATTCTATGAATCAATTCAACCATTGAATTATAGGATCCAACCACAAAATCCTCAAGGAATATGGGTGCCTGAGGTTGAACAAGTGGCCCACATTGACGATCCTGATCAAAGGTAGACCCTGCAAATGGATAGACAGATAAACGAATGTCTATGTGTACATGCATAGTAACGATACTATCGGGGTGACCGATAGTAAAATAATTAGGCCTAAACACACCTATGGCCTTTGGAATCCTTATCGACCATTCATATTCGAATCCAGGATGATTTGACCCTTAGATTAGTAAAGATCCATGATCGGACGTCCCGATCATGATGTATGGCCCACCTGAACCTTGAGTCAACCTGATCGTCAGCCCAAGGTCTCGAAAGAGAGCTTCATAGAGGATGAACCGCATGGATTTCACAGTTTCATAGTGGTGGGGTCCACACTAGCACGCATGTGCACCACAGTCAGCATGCTTGCAATACACTAGACCGCTAGCTCGGTCAAACAAGTGTTGACTCAACGCTAAAAGAGGAAGGATTCTTCCCTCCTTTCCCTCCTACACTTGTTTGAAATGAGTTGTGACTGTGTTCATTAGGTGGCCCACCATCAGGACCTAAGAAGGAGATTTAAACCGTCCATCATGTTAGGTGGGCTGTCCTAACCAAAACCCAATGCCCTTGCATGCTGGAAAACCATGAACGTGCGCATAATCTCTGGATAAATCAAGCTACCATACGGGTGGAGTTGTGTTTCCAGCCCTTCCAAGATCACCCTACTATGATTAATGTAGGCCACCTTAAGTTGATCCAAACCGCCCATCTGATTCAGACAGCGGGCCCAGCCAAGACCCAACTAATCTAATGGGTTTCCTTTTACGTATGGGCGCATGATTCTCAGCCCAAACTGAGGTTGTGCATGGACGTTTCCAAAAATGGAAGCTAGTTTCATCCTGCCACGTTGGCGATCCGTGCCTGTCACCTCCTTTCTGTAAGTGCTATAGTTTATATCCTTGTCTGTTGTCAAATTTGTGATGACAAAATCACTATTATGTTATATATAACTTGCTTAAGTGAAGCTCTTTCAAAGATCAACATTCATGAACAAGCTAAGCTCACAACAAGCAAAGCTCACAAGTACAAGGATCAATCTTGAATGAAAAAACTGCTCACAAGATAAGACTCAAGCTGCATGACTTCAAGAAGAGTTCAAGGCAGTTTGTACACTTTCAAGATTGACCTACATCAAGGTTTGATCTACATCAAGACTTCAAGGCTCATACTTCAAGGTCTCTTGTTCCTAATGTTTCAATGTCCATACTTCATGGTTGAGGTTTGATTGACCATAGGTTGACCTTAGAAGTAGGTCATTTCGGATACATAAAACCAAATGTTTATTTTACATGTGATTGGTCTGTTCTTCGACTAGTCCTAGGCTTTCTTCGACTAGTCCTAGACTTGCTTCGACCAGTCTAAGAAATTCCTCGACCAGTCGTGAGTTTGTTACAAATTCCGGATAAAATCTGTTAGCCTTCGACTAGTCCAGGAATCTGTTCGAACAGTCGTAGGAACAGTGTCGACTGATCTTCGACCAGTCGTACAATCTTCGACTCGAAGTCCAGCGAAGATTTTCAGGACCTAGACCAGTCAAAGGAAACCTACGACCAGTCATAGGTGACCTACAACCAGTCGTAGGAGAGCTTCGACCAGTCATAGAACGGTCAGAGCATATCCCGCCGGATTTTTCAAATATCTGTTGTTGCTTCGACTAGTCGAAGAGCACTCTAGACCAGTCGAAGACCCGATCTTCTCACTTATAAATAGTGCACAAATCTCAGAAGAAATTATCGATTTAATTAATTCATTCAAGTCAATCTTCTTCGAACTTCTGAGAGATAATTCTGTGCTCCATCTAAGCTAAGTGTGCTTATTTAATACTCTTTCCTTAGCTTTATTTTAATTGATTTTGTTTCTGCTATTCCAATCTGATTTGATAAAGAGGAATTATTATTCCCTTTCTTTGGAATCAAAATCAATTAAGGCAAGCCCTATTTGGTTTAATTTAAAATCAATTAGAATTAGAACCATTGTAATCGAGTACTGGACATTGAACTTGGACATTCAATCATCTACTTTGATTTGGTTCTACCGGGCTGCTACAACGAAGGAGATATTCAGGTATTTTACATATTGTAAATTCCTTTCTATTATTTTGGTTTCTTTCAAGATTTGCCAAAAAAATCTTGTTATATTGGTTATCTGAGGAAAGCCAGGAAAACTCAGAAGTGGGGTTTTTTAATTGTGTAAGCCCACATACAAAGACACAATTGTAAGGGTTTTGGGTGAACATGGGAAAACCTATTTTTAGTGAAAGCTAATATCCCCTGTGTGAGGATATTAGGAGTGGAGTAGCTTTTTGTGTGGTTGTTGTTTAACAGTTGGTGAACACATAGGCGAACCACTATAAACCCTTGTGTTATGGTTGAATGATTTATATTTCTAATTTTTTATTCTTTTGTGGGATGTATTATGGTGGTGAATGTTGTAATCATTTAATTCAAGCTTTGTGAGAATGTTGTAATAGTTTAGAATTTATTTTCTGCTATTCCTTTATCAGCTTGATTTGCAATTTCATTTGAAAGTTGTTCCAGCAAGGTTGCCCTGCCATTTTTATGGTGTATGGCTGTCCCTAGAACAATACATTTTTTATTCAAGTTATTTCAATTCAGTTTGTATTTATTTTTTGTATTCCTCTTCGGTTTGAGACTTGATACAAAGATCTTTCTAGAAATAAGGTTTTCCTACCATAAACTCTGTTTTTGGTGTAAGGTTGTGTAAGTGCTATACTTTATATCCCTGTTTGTTGTCAAATTTGTGATGCCAAAATCACTGTTATGTTATATATAACCTGCTTAAGTGAAGCTCTCTCAAGGATCAACATACATGAACAAGCTAAGCTCACATCAAGCAAAGCTCTCAAGTACAAGACTCAAGATCTTGAATGAAAGAACTGATCACAAGACAAGACTCCTGAATGCAAGAACTGCTCACAAGACTCAAGCTGAAAAGAAAAAGAAAGTACAAGGCAAGACTCAAGCTGAACTCAAGACTCAAGTTGAAAGTCAAGCTGAACTCAAGACTCAAGCTGAAACTCAAGCCACTTTCATGATTGAGCTACTTCAAGGTTTAATCTACATCAAGACTTCAAGGCTCATTCTTCATGGTCTCTTGTTTCAATGTCCATACTTCATGATTGAGGTTTGTTTGACCATAGGATGACCTTAGAAGTAGGTCATTTCGGATACATAAGTCGAATGTTATTTTACATGTGATTGGTCTGTTCTTCGACCAGTCTTAGGGCTGCTTCGACTAGTCCTAGACTTGCTTCGACCGATCTAAGAAATTCCTGGATCGATCGTAAGTTTGTTACAAATTCCGGATAAAATCAGTAGCCTTCGACTAGTCACGGAATGCATTCGACCGATCGTAGGAGCAGTGTTTACGCATCTTCGACGATCGTAGAATCTACGACTCGAAGTCAAGCGAACCTTTGCAGGACCTACGACCGATCGTAGGAGGGCTACGACCAATCGTAGAACGGTCAAAGCATATCCGCCGGATTTTTCAAATATCATTAGAGCTTCGACTAGTCGTAGAGCACTCTAGACCAATCGAAGACCTGATCTTTTCACTTATAAATAGTGCACGAATCTCAGAAGAAATCATCGATTTAATTATAGTATTCAAGCCAATCTTCGTCGAACTTCGAGAGATAATTTTGTGCTCCATCTAAGCTAAGTGTGCTTATTTAATATCTTCTTTCCTTAGCTTTATTTTAATTGATTTTGTTTCTTATATTCCAATTTGATTTGAAAAGAGGAATTGTTATTCCCTTTCTTTGGAATCAAAATCAATTAAGGCAAGCCCTGTTTGGTTTAATTTAAAATCAATTAGAACTAGAACCATTGTAATCGAGTCTGGACATTGAACTTGGACATTCAATCATCTACTTTGATTTGGTTCTACCGGTCTACAACGAAGGAGATATTCGTATTTTACATATTGTAAATTCCTTTCTATTATTTTGGTTTCTTTCAAGATTTGCGGAAAAATCTTGTTATATTGGTTATCCGAGGAGAGCCAGGAAAACTCGAAGTGGGGTTTTTAATTGTGTAAGCCCACATACAAAGACACAATTGTAAGGGTTTTGGGTGAACCGGGAAAACCTATTTTTATTGAACGCTAATATCCCCTGTGTGAGGATACTAGGAGTGGAGTAGCTTTTTGTGTGGCTGTTGGATAACAGTTGGTGAACACACAGGCGAACCACTATAAATCCTTTGAGTTGTGGTTGATTGATTTATTCTTTTAATTGTTTTTATTCTTTTTGTGGGATGTATGTATGGTGGTGAATGTTGTAATTATTTCAAGCTTTGTGAGAATGTTGTAATAGCTTAGAATTTACTTTCTGCTATTCCTTTATAAGTTTGTTTTTCAATTTCATTTTGAAAGTTGTTCCAGCAAGGTTGCCCTGCCATTTTTATGGTGTATGGCTGTCCCTAGAACAATACATCTTTAATTACAAGTTATTTCTTCATATTTGTTTTTGTATTCCTCTTCGATTTGAGACTTGATACAAAGACCTTTCTAGAAATAAGGTTGTCCTACCATAAACTCTGTTTTTGGTGTAAGGTTGTCCTTAGAATAACGTTTGTATCAACCTCTCAAGATCTGAATTTTGAGGTTGTTTTTCTTTCCTGCATTATTATTTAATTTGGCTATCATTTTCTTTATTATTCCGCTGTTATAAGTTTTTATTTGGCATTGTCCTATTCACCCCCTCTAGGACATATAGCTTGGCCTTTTCAAGTGGTATCGAGCCTAATAGCTCCTTTTAATTCTTGGATTTAATTCTGAGCTAACGATTTAAGCTATTCGGATGTCAAATTTTGATAGCCTTTCGATCACTAGGCCTCCACCCTTTGATGGCTCCAACTATGCTTATTGGAAAGCCGAATGAGGATCTTCCTCAAATCAATGGATTAAAATGTGAGGCAAGCCACGGTGGTGAATGGAATCCTCCTATCATGGAAGTTCTGGGGTTGATGGTTCAAAGTCTATGAAAACCACACCATATTACCAATGGACCACCCTTAAGAAAAGTGAGAGTAGTGCAAATGTTAAAGCACTAAATGCAATTACTTGCGCACTATCACCGGATGAGTTCAAAAGAATCATTTCTTGTGATACCGCAAAGCAAGCTTGGGATACATTAGAAATGACACACGAGGGTACTACAATTGTCAAAAATCTAAAGTCCAACTCCTCACAACCAGATTTGAAGAAATTCATATGGAGGAAAATGAGATGTTTATGGACTTTTACACTAGATTGAATGACATTGTAAACTCAATGTGGGGTCTTAGCGATAAAATCCCAGAAAGTAAAGTATGTGCAAAAATATTACGCTCACTTCCTGAACGGTTCAATTCTAAAGTAACCGCAATCCAGGAACTTCGTGATACGGATAATATGAGGGTTGAAGAACTAGTTGGTTCTCTACAAACCTACGAGTTAAACTTTAAAGCTCCTAAAGGTAAATCTATCGCGCTAAAATCTTCTAAATGTAATTCAAAAGAAAATTCTGATTCAGAAGATGATATGGCTCTTTTGGCTAAAAAATTTTATAAGATTTTCAAAAGCAAGAAAAGGGTTGATTTTCAAAAATCAAATGACAAAAAGAAGTTTAGACCCAAATCTCGAAAATCTTTGAAAGATAGTCAATGTTACACCTGTCTAGAATATGGGCACTTAGCAAATAGATGTCCTAAAAGGGACAAACCCAAGAAGAAGGGTATGTTGGCTACATGGGCTGAATCATCGGAGTCTGACGGTTCTTCTGAATCAGAAGTTTCTGAAACTGAGTCGGGCAATGAGGTTAAAGCTCTTATGACTCTAGCCAAATTCACATTTTCAGATAATGACTCTACAAGTGAAGAAAATCTGAATAGTGAATGTGAAAATGAAGATGATCTTCAAGATGCTTACAATGCCCTATATAAGGAAAGTTGTAAAATTGCTGTCAAGCTTAAACTTCAAAAAGAAAAGTTTTCTAAACTCAAAAATTGTTTTGAATCGCTTGTCTTAGAAAAATCACAAATTTCAGATAATTTTGAAAAATCAAAATGCGATTTGGAATTTAAAAACTCTCAAATTGTTGATTTAAAATCTGAAATTGAGAAACTTAAAACTGAAGTTTCTTCTCTTCTAAGTTTAAAGGACACATGGAAATATGCCCAAGGTGATCCAAAGTTAGAAAAACTTTTATCCGGATCAAGAAAATGTGGTGATCGATCCGGGTTGGGCTATGATAAAAATCAACCTCCTAAACAAAAGTATACTCCTCCTATGTTTGTTAAAGGAGAGTCCTCAAACTCAAAAGGGAAAAGTACTTATCAAGATTTTTCTAAAAATTCAAAAACTTTTCAAAACCTAGAAACAGCCATGTCAACTTCAATCAGAATCGAAATCCACTAGCTGAAAAGATAGTTGATTTACTCAAGGAGCTATTAAAATCTAACTCTATAGGTCATTCCTACAAATATACACAAAAGAAGACCAACTATGTTCCTAAACCCAAAACAGTTATGAAATGGGTTCCTAAAGTCACCTGCTTGGTTGCTCACACCGCTTTCAAAGCAACAAGTCATTCAAAGTGGTACCTAGACAGTGGATGCTCCAGGCATATGACAGGTGACAAAGCCTTATTCACCGATCTGAAAGATATGACTGATGGGTCAGTCACATTTGGTGATGGAAGCAACTGCAAGATTTTAGGCCAAGGTACGGTTCAACTTTTTAATCTTCCTGTGTTTAAAAATGTTTTATATGTTGAAGGCCTAAAGCACAACTTGCTTAGTATATCACAAATATGTGATAATAACCATAATGTTCGGTTTTCTAATCAAAGCTGTGAGATATTAAATAATAAGGGTTCTGTAATATTAACTGGATGTAGAACGTCTGAAAATTGCTATATTATTAGTGAATCCAGCTCATCTAATCAAACATGTTACATGGTCCATACAGACGAGACTGATTTATGGCACAAACGTCTTGGACATGTACATTATCGAAATTTATATCGATTGAGCAAACGAGAACTTGTAAGAGGTTTACCCAAACTTCAAAAATTAGATAAAATATGTGGTGAATGCCAGATAGGCAAACAAACAAAGAACTCACACAAAAAGGTGAATTCAAATACCACATCAAGACCACTCGAACTTCTCCACATGGATCTGATAGGACCTACTAGAACAGAAAGTCATGGTGGGAAAAAGTATATCCTAGTAATAGTTAATGACTTTACCAGATTCACTTGGTAGTCTTCTTAAGGGATAAATCAGAAACCCTTGAAGAAGTAAGAAAAGTTCTCAAAAGGATTCAAACTGAAAAATCCTCTCAAATCAGTAAGATTCGTAGTGATCATGGATCTGAATTTGAGAATAGCAATTTTGAGAAGTTCTGTACCGACCAAGGAATATTACATGAATTCTCTGCTCCCAAAACTCCTCAACAAAATGGAATTGTAGAAAGGAAGAATAGGGTGCTTCAAGAAATGGCTAATGTCATGTTGAATAGCATGAAGCTCTCTAAAAATCTTTGGGTCAAAGGTCAACACACTTGCTATATTATTAACCGAGTCTACACAAAAAAAGATAATAATAAGACGGCTTACGAATTGTGGTTCAATAAAAAGCCTACTGTTAAATACTTTCGAGTTTTTGGCAGCAAGTGCTATATTTTACGTGATCGTGAAAATTTGGGAAAGTTCGATACGAAGAGTGATGAAGGTATTTTTCTAGGATACTCTTTAAACAGTCGAGCTTATAGGGTCCTGAACAAAAGGACTGGTGTGATTCAAGAATCCATCAATGTTGTCATTGATGATCATTTAAACACACCAACTTCTAATTCAGATAATGATGAAGTACTAATCATTGATAAACCCGATACTTCATCAAATCAAACTGATTCTGAGTTGAGGACTGTTAAAGATCATCCAACCACACAAATTCTTGGAAACCCTCTCACCGGTGTTCACACCCATAGACAACTTGAGGATATATGTAATTATGTATGTTTTACATCCCAAATTGAACCATCTAACGTAAAAGAAGCGCTTACTGATGAGAAACCGGATTGTTGCGATGCAAGATGAACTCAACCAATTCATAAGAAATGATGTTTGGTATCTCGTACCAAGACCTAAAGATAAACACATCATTGGAACAAAATGGATTTTCAAAAATAAGTCGATGAACGTGAAAATATAATTAGAAACAAGGCTAGACTGGTGGTACAAGGTTATACTCAAATTAAAGGGATTGATTTCGATGAAACTTTTGCACCGGTAGCACGTCTTGAATCTATCAGACTATTTATATCCATTGCATGTTTTAAAAAGATAAAGATCTATCAGATGGATGTAAAAAGTGCTTTTCTAAATGGCGATTTACATGAAGAAGTCTATGTTGAACAGCTAATGGGTTTTGAAGATTCCAAAAATACTGATTATGTGTATCGGCTTAAAAGGCACTTTATGGATTAAAACAAGCACCTAGGGCATGGTATGAGAAACTAACGAAATTTCTTTTAACTCATAATTTTCAAATGGGATTTGTTGATAAAACTCTGTTTGTTAAAAAACAAAATGATCATATCTTAATGGTACAGATTTATGTTGATGATATCATTTATGGATCAACTTGTACTAACTTGACTACTGAGTTTGCAGATTTGATGAAATCACGGTTTGAAATGAGCATGGTTGGGGAATTGACTTATTTCCTTGGATTGCAAGTAAAGCAACAATCAAGGAATATTCATTTCTCAATCTAAGTATGCCTTGAATCTAATCAAGAGATTTGGATTTGAGAATGGCAAGAATTTCGATACTCCTATGAGTACTACCCGAAACTATCAAAAGACTCTAATGGTAAAAATGTTGACTCAAAACTTTATCGGAGTATGATTGGTAGTTTGTTATATCTAACTGTAGACCGATATTTCTCTAAGTGTTGGTATTTACGCAAGATATCAATCTGATCCAAAAGAATCTCACTTGATTCCTGTCAAGCGAATTATTAGATATGTCGCAAGTACTGTAAATCTCGGTCTCTGGTATCCTCATGAAACCAATGTTCAATTAGTTGGGTACTCGGATGCTGACTGGCTGGTAATCTAGATGATAGAAAATCAACCAGTGGTAGTTGTTTTTACATTGAAAATTGTCTAGTTTCCTGGTTTAGTAAGAAACAAAATTCTATATCACTTTCAACAGCTGAAGCTGAGTATATTGCAATGCATGTACACAGCTTGTTTGGATGCAACGAATGCTAAGTGATTATGGAATTAAACAGGATTCTATGTTATTACATTGTGATAATTCCAGTGCGATAAATATTTCAAAAAATCCTATTCCGCATTCTCGTACTAAGCACATTGACATTAGATTTCATTATATAAGGGAATTAGTAGAAGAAAAAGTTATATCTCTAGAATATATTCCTACTGAAGATCAACGTGCTGATATTTTCACAAAACCTCTTGATAAAAGCAGGTTCAAAAAGATGAAATTTGATCTTGGCATGTGCATTTTAAATTGATAATTTATGCCTTCTTGTATATTATTGTATATATTTGCTAGATTGAATTTCAATTTTTGTTTAATTTGCAAGATATTGGATTTTTGGGGTTTGTACGACCAGTCGTGAGTATACACGACCAGTCGTACTACGACCGGTCGTAGATACCCATGACCAGTCGTGGGGCACGGGTTTCACTTCAAATGGTATCCATGCTATCTCAAATGGTACTCAAATTTGTTTGCCTTCCTTAATCTGTCATTTCATTATTCAGTTTCGACTCCATCCTGGTCATAGTGACATTCCATTTGCATACTTTATGACTGTATTGGCTACTCATATGTTAGTTGATATGCCTGTTGATGAAGCACCAATCCATCATCTGATCTTCAACAATACAAATATTAATAAGATGAAGTTGGATCTGCTTCGAACAAGGTGGTGGTGGTGGTGGTCTGATCAAGCCGGTGTTGATATTAATATGGATGATATTTTTGAGGAACTGGATTCTGACTGAAAATGATCCCGATTATGAGCCTTCTTCATTTGATGCACGTCGAGTGCATTAGAAGATAAAGTTGAGAATATTAATGTTAAGTTGGAGAACATGTCATTGCTCATGATTTGCAATTCAAATACATGCGCAAATACCTAAGGCGCTTGAACAAAGGCATGCACCAACTTGATCCTTCTATTCCTGCTCCATCTTCAAGTTCTAATTCTGACTAGTTTCTATGAGACTTTTGGTATGTAATAACTTTATTACTTTGCTCTTGTTTGATTGAGTTTGAGTTGGATTCTATGCTGTTGGATGTTTGTTCTTAATGTAATATTTATGCTGGATATATGTGATGCTATCTTGAGTATCTCTATGACTCTTTTGCTATACTCTATTTCCTCCTCATGTTTACTCTCATTCCTTTATTTAGTTCTCCTTTGTCATCTTGTGACAAAAAGGGGGAGAATGGTTTGTTGTTAATGTGATTGTGAGAGGAGTAGCATTGGTTATGTTACTCGGGGAGTGGGGTGTCAAGAAGAATATATGTTTGATCTTGTTTCTTGTTGAATGTTGAAACTGGTTAAATGTTAAATGTTGATTTGCATGTATTAACCGGTTGTTTTACTTTTGTTTGGTTATGTGTTTTGTCACTAATTTGACAAAGGGGGAGATTGTAAGTGCTATAGTTTATATCCCTGTTTGTTGTTAAATTTGTGGTGCCAAAATCACTGTTATGTTATATATAAACTGCTTAAGTGAAGCTCTCTCAAGGATCAACATACATGAACAAGCTAAGCTCACATCAAGCAAAGCTCTCAAGTACAAGACTCAAGATCTTGAATGAAAGAACTGATCACAAGACAAGACTCTGAATGTAAGAACCGCTCACAAGACTCAAGCCGAAAAGAAAAAGAAAGTACAAGGCAAGACTCAAGTGAACTCAAGACTCAAGTTGAAAGTCAAGTGAACTCAAGACTCAAGCTGAAACTCAAGCCACTTTCATGATTGAGCTACTTCCAGGTTTAGTCTACATCAAGACTTCAAGGCTCATTCTTCATGGTCTCTTGTTTCAATGTCCATCCTTCATGATTGAGGTTTGTTTGACCATAGGATGACCTTAGAAGTAGGTCATTTCGGATACATAAATCGAATGTTATTTTACATGTGATTGGTCTGTTCTTCGACCAGTCTTAGGTCGCTTCGACTAGTCCTAGACTTGCTTCGACCGATCTAAGAAAATCCTCGACCGATCGTAAATTTGTTACAAATTAGGATAAAATCTGTAGCCTTCGACTAGTCCCGGAATCCTATTCGACTAGTCGTAGGAACAGTGTTTCGGCATCTTCGACCAATCGTAGAATCTACGACTCGAAGTCCGAACCTTTGCAGGACCTACGACCGTCGAAGGAAACCTACGACCGATCGTAGGTGACCTACGACGATCGTAGGAGGGCTACGACGATCGTAGAACGGTCAAAGCATATCCCGCCGGATTTTTCAAATATCTCATAGAGCTTCGACTAGTCGTAGAGCACTCTAGACCAGATAGAAGACCGATCTTTTCACTTATAAATAGTGCATGAATCTCGAAGAAATCATCGATTTAATTATAGTATTCAAGCCAATCTTCGTCGAACTTCCGAGAGATAATTTTGTGCTCCATCTAAGCTAAGTGTGCTTATTTAATATCTTCTTTCCTTAGCTTTATTTTAATTGATTTTGTTTCTTATATTCCAATTTGATTTGAAAAGAGGAATTGTTATTCCCTTTCTTTGGAATCAAAATCAATTAAGGCAAGCCCTGTTTGGTTTAATTTAAAATCAATTAGAACTAGAACCATTGTAATCGAGTCCTTGGACATTGAACTTGGACATTCAATCATCTACTTTGATTTGGTTCTACCGGGCTACTACAACGAAGGAGATATTCAGGTATTTTACATATTGTAAATTCCTTTCTATTATTTTGGTTTCTTTCAAGATTTGCGGAAAAATCTTGTTATTTTGGTTATCTGAGGAGAGCCAGGAAAACTCAGAAGTGGGGGTTTTTAATTGTGTAAGCCCACATACAAAGACACAATTGTAAGGGTTTTGGGTGAACCTGGGAAAACCTATCTTTAGTGAACGCTAATATCCCCTGTGTGAGGATATTAGGCGTGGAGTAGCTTTTTGTGTGGCTGTTGTTTAACAGTTGGTGAACACACAGGCGAACCACTATAAATCCTTTGAGTTGGGGTTGAGTGATTTATTCTTTTAATTGTTTTTATTCTTTTTGTGGGATGTATGTATGGTGGTGAATGTTGTAATTATTTCAAGCTTTGTGAGAATGTTGTAATAGCTTAGAATTTACTTTCTGCTATTCATTTATAAGTTTGTTTTTCAATTTCATTTTGAAAGTTGTTACAGCAAGGTTGCCCTGCCATTTTTATGGTGTATGGCTGTCCCTAGAACAATACATCTTTAATTACAAGTTATTTCAATTCAGTTCATATTTTTTTTTGTATTCCTCTTCGATTTGAGACTTGATACAAAGACCTTTCTAGAAATAAGGTTGTCCTACCATAAACTCTGTTTTTGGTGTAAGGTTGTCCTTAGAATAACGTTTGTATCAACCTCTCAAGATCTGAATTTTGAGGTTGTTTTTCTTTCCTGCATTATTATTTAATTTGGCTATCATTTTCTTTATTATTCCGCTGTTATAAGTTTTTATTTGGCATTGTCCTATTCACCCCCCCTCTAGGACATATAGCTTGGCCTTTTCAGGTTGTCCTTAGAACAATGTTTGTATCAACCTCTCAAGATCTGAATTTTGAGGTTATTTTAATTTACTGCATTGTGATTTACTTTGGCTATCATATTCTTTATTATTCCGGTGTTATAAGTTTTATTTGGCACTGTCCTATTCACCCCCCCCCCCCCCCTCTAGGACATATAGCTTGGCCTTTTCACTTTCAACCACAACCCTTCATCCAGTGAATCATCTCAGCCCTACGCCCTGCGCTAAAAATGGATAAACACTCTGTTGAAGGAGGAAAAGTTGGTCAGGTTTTTCCTCCTCGAGAAACCATGCTGGCATGATCCAAGCCCTCCGCCTGAGCTCTGTAGATGATCTCAGCCATCCACACTAGGGCAGCAATGACCCTAGCCTTCCTCCACAAGAAAAGCTCCCTCCACATGAGAAAAGAAGCCACGGCGGAATTTCTTACAGTCATTGCACTCGGGTGAAATGCGATGAAGTTAGTGGACTCCACAGTGATCAGTGGTCCCATCCAGCCCGTCCAGATGGCTTGGATGGCCACCTTAAACCATTGATGAGAACTCGCTTTAAGAGGCAACCTCATCTTCCTCATCTAGTCGGGAAACCCACCATGATGTTGCATGCCCCAATTTAAGATCTAAGTCATTCATCTAATGGCCCATAGTGCCAAATGATGATCCACAACTATAAACTCCATCCACGCAAGCCAAAATGATAGGTGCAGCTGCCATCTGAACCACTTATGGCATGGGATAAATGGTTGTTGGACGCGGTTGAAAGCCAGCCTTAGCATATACAAGGCCGCATTCTTCTCAGGATTGCAGCCAAGAATCCTTGGAACTAAGGAGATAAAATAGGAGAGGATGGAGGGCGAGAGACTTAGCTAGTGGTTGTGATACCGCACCACACCAACTGCCCAAGTTAGCTCTAACTCGAGCGGGTTGGGGTGGCCAGGGATCCTGGTTTCGAGAAATACCAGGAGAGAAGAGAGACAGAGAGAGAGAGTGGGAGTTCCAGGAGAGGAGTATGAAGGAGAAAATGAGAGAGGAAAGGAGAGAGTGAGGGCATTGCCACCGCACTCGCTGCCCTACTACATCGAGTTGACACAGTCAACCTCGTGCTGACTCAGAGCGAGTGGAGGGCCCTGTGCTATAAGCTGGAAGGAGAGAAAAAGAGGGAGGAAAGGAAGGAGATAAAGAAGGAGAGAAAGGAGGAGAGAAATGGTGAGAGTCGAAGTCGTTGCTCAGCTCTGTGCTGCACTGGGTCGACACAGTTCGTGTCAGGTTAACTAGGTCAATATAGCTACACCTTCAGTAGACGGGGAGCGGGTGCATGTGCGGTAAGTATCAATTTAACCCCACTAAGCTAGACCCACTCGTGGGCCACTGTTGAGCCAACCAAGCTTAACTCGTTGAGTTTGGGTTGGGTTAAGCTTGAGTTTTACAAGTCTTGCTAAACTGAGAAGTTGGAGGAAAGAAGAGGAAGAGAGAGGGCAAGGAAGAGAGAAGGAAGGAGGGACTTGGTTTGATCCAAGTGGTCTAGCCGGGTTGACTCGGTCAGATTGACTCGGTCACCGCTCAACTAGCACCAACCCGGTCCAACTCGGGTTTAGTAACTTCTTCAGGAATGAACCTGATTTCTCAACCCCCTAACTTAGTCAAATCTTCAAGTAAACCTCCTCACATGATTCATTATTCTAGCAAGTAGATTATAAGCTATTAACTTGGTAATGCATGAGGAGTAAGTAGGATTAATCTAACTGGGCCCATATGGACAGAAACATTTAGAGGTTATTTGGGATGTGGAATACCAATGTGGGTCTACCATCTATAGGTTGTCTTGCCTACATGGCCTTGAGAATGACTTTTTTACCGCTCTGATTTAACACTACCCTAGATAACCTCTTTACTGTTTCGATTTGGTATTACTTCATGCAACCTTTTACCATTTCGATTTAAGTAATTGTCCCATGATTTGATATTTGCCCTACGTGGCTTTGATGGTTCATTCCCATATAACCATGCGATGGTAATTCCCACGTATTAAATTTGATTGGCAACTAGTCGATGGGCATCCATTAAACATCCTAAGGCGGGAAACCTCATGAGTTGGGAATAGTGGGAATGGGATACTATGCCTAAGCTGTCAGCCTACGCTGGGTGATGAGCCCCCCACAGTAACCTTTGAGTTACTTAAATTGGCTGGTTATAATTAGAATAATAAAGGTTTGGTTAATCATGCATTCATAGCATACTGGTGATGACGGGTTGCTAATTCTGGATGCTGTAGCACATGCCCTTAGGCTTAGTGGGGTATAATTTCGCTAGCTCCCAGACCGACTATCGACCTACGTACATGATGTACGATGGCTTGGTCATTATGTTGTATGTGATGTATGCACGTGATGTGCTACACTGGTTACCGGTCATATGCATGGGTGACAAGCCCAAGTCCGACTGGATGAGCATCCCCAAGTTGATGTGCATTCACGCATCTATACATTTAAACAAGACTACATTATTTATTTTTTTGAATGCCTTATTGTTTTTAACTATGCTTAGCTAAGGCGACGGTGTGTTATCTTGAGAAAAATTCACATTGAGTTAGCCACTCATTCATCGAATATATAACCGTACAGGTAATACAGGTGACTTAAAAGATATTCATGTCTGGATTGATAAAAAGTAGGGTATGATTATCAGGGAGGCATGGCTGTATTTACCAAGAGAAGCTGCATGATCTTGCGGCTCAAGTTTATATACATCTTATTATTTTTCATATGTAAATTCTATAATTCTAGTATTTGTTAATATAGAGACATTGGTTTGTATAAGTCGTTATGGGCAGCCACTCGTATATTCTAAATTTAAGTGAAAATTTTCCTTTATATTTGATTTGTCCATCTTCCACTAAACTGCTAACTCTAAAAGAAAAAGAAAAAGAAATACCTGAATTTGACTATCTTTAAAGGTTAACAATCGGGTTTTTGGAGAACGAGTCATATACTCGGGTTCCAAAAACACAAGGCGTTTTAAAGTCCAAGATAATATTCAAGACGAAGTTCAAGAGAAAGTATAAGTTAAAGTGACTCAGATATTTAATATATCTTAGGTGGTATAACTCTAGAAAGACCTTAGGATTAGGTGTTTTAAAAATTCTTTATCATGAGTTTTTACAAGTGTTTTTGCTTTAGAATTCGACCAGCCTAACTTCTGCTTTAGCTAGCATAAACTTCCTTGACCAGCCAACTTCATGCCCGACCAAATAACAACTTCTGTTGAAAATTCGACTAGCCTGAGTTATGGTTCGGCTAGCCTAAGCTTGAAATTTGGCTAGCCCGAGAAAGTTTGGGTGAAATTTTAGTAACATAAATGTTTGGAATTCGCGGGAATTCAGCCATCCGAATTTGACCTTGAGCCAGTCAAATTTTGGATAATTCTTATCCTGTGTGATTCGAAATCCGTTGAACTAAATTCGGGGAACTCGGGCTAGTCGAAGCCTAACTCAGGCTAGCTGAAGTTCTAAATTTTTTACCTATAAATTGAATCTTTCTCTCATTCTAATTGACAAAGAAAATTACTATAATTCTTCTGCAAGAGAGGGAGAAGCTCGAGTCATCGGCAAGCTATTTGTTGGTATTTATAAATTTTATTTTAATAGCTTATTCAATTCCCTTTTTCTCAAGATTATTTTAGAGTTAATTTAAGAGAGTAAACTATACTCTTCTTTGAGATCTAGGAGAATTGAATCAATTAACATTTGATTTTTTTATTTTTAAAATTTATAGAACCCTAGATTTTTTGTCTGATTTAACACTGCACCATTTACGTTCAAGAAAGAAGTCCTTCTGCTATAAGCTTCTGATATGTCTTCTACATTTGAAGATAAGTATACCTTCTAAAATTCTCTTTAGGTTTTTTTGAGATAGCTTATGAAAATCTCAGTTAAGGTTTTGTCTGAGATAGCATGTGAAAATCTCAGTTAAAGTTTTATTTGAGATAACCTGTGAAAATATCAGTAGGTTTTTTATTGTGATAGCCCATGAAAATCACAACGAATTGTATCAGGTTATTAAGGTGACCCTGTGAAAACCTTTTTATAGTAAAAGCTAAAATTATGAGGGTAGTAATTTTGGGAGTGGAGTAGGTGTGGTTGTTTTAAGCACCGAACCACTTAACTCCTTGTGCCATGTGGTGAATGCCTTATTATTTTTGGTGATTGAATGTAATTTATTATTTCATTTCAGTGGTGAATGTTGTAATCCTTTTATATACTCTTACTAGTTTGAAAGTTTGATTTTAAAGACATTCGTGAAATAAGGTTGTCATGCCTAATATTTTAGGTGAAGGTTGTCCTACGAATTATTTAGAATTAAGGTTTCAATACTCAAGCAGTTAAGATTTTTATAATATCTATATATTCTACATTTAATTCGATTATTTGGCATTGTCCTATTCACCCCTTCGCCCCTCTAGGACATCGCTAGCTCTCTGTTTCAAGTAGTATAAGAGAGGGTTGCTCTTTTTATTTTCTAGATTTACCTTCTTAAGCTAGATTCAGAACTATGAGATGTCAAATTTTGAAAGCCTATATATTACCAGGCCATCTCCATTTGATGTCTTTAATTATTCATACTGGAAAGCCAGGATGAGGATTTTCCTCAAAATCCATTGATGAAAGTGTGTGGCAAGCCACTGTAACTAAATAGATCCCTCCTATGATGGAAGTAGTAGCCGATGATGGAACTGTAACAATGAAACAAATCGCATTTACTTTTTGGACTATGGTTCAGAAAAGTGAAAGCAGTGCCAATGCAAAATCTTTAAATGCAATAACTTGCGCTCTATCGCCAAATGAATTCAAAAGAATCATTTCTTGTGATACAACCAAACAAGCATGGGATATTCTTGAAATGACACATGAAGGAACTATTATAGTAAAACAAATATAAAATCCAAATCCTCACAACTAAATTTTAGGAAATTCAGATGGAAGAAAATGAGTCGTTTATGGACTTTTATACAAAACTGAATGACATAGGAAATTCCATGTGGGGTCTTGGAGATAAAAATCCTTGAAAGCAATGTTTGCAGAAAAATACTGCGATCACTTCCTAATAGGTTTAATTCAAAGGTTACTGCTATACAGGAATTAAGGGATACAAATACTATCAAAGTTGAGGAGTTATTTGGTTCTCTTCAAACTTATGAGCTAAATTTCAAAGCTCCTAAAATCAAGTCCATTGCTCTTAAATCTTTTAAATCTAATCCAAAGGAATTTAATGTAAATTCTGATTTTGAAGAAAATGAAGATGATATGGCTATATTGGCAAGGAAATTTTTATAGAATTTTTAAAAATAAGAAAAGAATAGATTTTGCCTAACTTTAGGCCCTGACCATCCGTTTTGGTCGTTCACTCCCTGTGAGGAGTTCTCTGTTCATTCGGCTTGGGATCTATGTAGAACGGGCCAGCCGTGTAAGCAATGGGCCAGATGGATCTTTCATTCCTCCCTTCCCTCGAAAATCTCCATCCTGGTTTGGAAGATCTTGATGAAGGCAATCCTGGTTGAGATCGAGATCCCAGCAAAAGGCATCCAGATGGCTCCCGGATGTGTATGTTGTAATAGCATCTCGTCGCTAGGCAGGCCAGATAGCAAGTCCATCCCCCATCTGTTCCTTGAGGTGGCCTGGCGAGAATAGCATGGGAGTTCATTGGGTCATCTTTCAGTATGCCCATCCAGGGTGCCACGTTGGTTAGCCAACACCTAGCCCAATGGTGGTCAGCGTTGGCAGCAGGCAGGTCCAACTCAGGGGCTCACAAGCTGGCCCCTTGCGTCCTTCTTTGGGAAGTATGGAAAGCGAGGAATGTTGTGATGTTCACAGAGACCAAACCCACCATCCACAGTCTGATAGCTTGCATAGGCTGGTGGATTAGCTTCATCAGGGAGAAGACTAATGCACGGCCAATTCTAGTCCACCTCCAGCATGATGCACGACTGTAAGGGTCAGGTCTTCTCTCCTCCCAGCTCGTTCCAGCCCCACTCTCTCAATAGTGAAATGGAAGTGGCCTCCCAACGACTGGGTCAAGATAAACATGGATGGGTAGTCTCTCAGGAACCCAAGATTGTCAGGTGGTGGGGGTGTTTGCAGAGGAGCCTCCGGTGATTTTCTGTTTGCTTTTGCTAATGGATACAGTATGGGTTCCAATACTCACGTAGAACTCAGGGCCATCCATGACAGATTACGATTAGGTCTTAGTAGAGGGCTTAATCAGATCATAGTTGAATCAGACTCAGAGTTAGACATTAGTTTCCTCACTGGTTCTGCTTCTCCTGGCTAGAAATGGTCCTCCTGGCTCTCTAGAATTCGCAACATGCTCTCTACTGCTCAGGTGACATTCTCCCACACCCTGAGGGAAGGAAACGCCCCTGCAGATGCCATGACAAGGATGGGTAGCGGCACCCAATCTCCTTTCTTCTCTTGCAGCACAGCGGACATTCCCCCTTATATCAAAGGACTCATCTTTTTGGACAAGGTGGGCTTAGAATCGATTAGAAGCTTGTAGTTCTTTTGTTTGGAGGTAGCATGTAGCTCTTTGTTGTTTGGCGGCACGCCCCAGGGACAAGGCGCCTTTTCCTTTTGTTCAATTTTTCTTTTCCTCACGATAAGTTACCCCAGATTCTTTTCCTTCTGGACAACCTGAATCCCTATAAAGTTTGAACATCCGATCATTATAAATGAAGATCGATCCTTTTAAAAAAAATTTAAAAAAAGAGAAAAGAATAGATTTTCAAAAACCATTTGATAAAAGAAAAGGAAATTCAAATTTTTGGAAATCTAAAACAAAAGACATCTAATGTTTTAACTATTCTGAATATGGGCATTTGGCTTCTAAATGTCCTAAAAAGGATAAATCTAAAAGAAAAGGTATGATAGGTACTTGGGATGAATTATTAGAGTCTGAAACTAATTCTGAAACTGATAAATCAGACCAGGAAAATACAAATGATTTGAAAGCCTTTATGACTATAGCCAGAATTACTTCTTCAGATAACTGTGATATATCTAATTATGAAACTCTAAGAAGTGACTCTGAAAATGAAGATGATCTTTATGATGTATATAATGCCCTATACAGAGAAAGTTGTAAAATTGCTACCAACTTGAAAATTTAAAAAGAAAATTATGTTAAACTATAATTAAAACTTGAAAAAGTTATTTTTAAAAAATCTCCTTTTTTCAATTGTTTTGGAAAAACTAAATTAGATTTGAGTTTTAAGTCTTTTGAATTACAAAAACTTAAAACTGAAAATGAGAAACTAAAACTTAAAGATTTTTCCCTTCAGAGGTCAAAGGATACTTGGAAATACACCCTTGGTGACCAAAAACTTGAAAAATTGTTAACATCATCGAGACGATGTGGTGACAAGTCTAGACTAGGTTATATTAAAAATAAATCTTTAAAATCTAAGGATTCTACTCCTACCTTTCTAAAAGCAGAATCCTTGAACTCTAAAGATGAGACTCTAAAAGATTCAAATTATAAAATGAATGACTTCAAAAACTCAAAACATTTTCAAGTCTCTAAAATAAATAATAATGTCAATTTTTATAAACATCAAAGGAATAATAACAAAAATCCTTCCTTAGTTCAAAAAATTATGGACTTTTGTAAAGAGCTATTGAAATCCAACTCTGATAAGACTGGAGTATATAGAAAAAGAAGAAATCCTAACTCCCAAACACAACAGAAATCAAGAGATACTCCTAAACCTAGAATCGTAATGAAATGGATTCCAAATGTTAAGTGTCTTGTAATCCACATAGCCTTCAAAGCAGGTAGCCATTCAAGATGGTACTTGAATGTGGATGTTTGAGACACATAACAAGTGATAAGGCTATACTCTCAAACACCAACGAAGTAAATGGTGGCTCAGTTACATTCGGAGATGGAAGCAACAACAAGATAATTGGCCAAGGTTGTCACGCCCCAAATTCGAGGATGGACAACTTCCGTAATGCTCTAAATCCGGCACTCGACTTCCATACACTAAGTCCCAAGTTCGGCGCACCACAAGGAAGATTTTTTACTATATTTTTTTAAAATAATAATACCTGAGCATGATGATCAGTAATCACAATACTAAGCAACAATCTCCATTATAAATCCTGATGGTTACAAGTACAATGCTTTTCCAAAAGGTACACAACATCAATATTATCAAATCATAAAATAATACAATACATCAAAAAAGCTATGTCCTCCAAGTTACTCTTATCCTGAAAAAAAATGGGAAATAGGAAGCTTAGGCAAAAAGCCTAGTAAGTACACTCGTGTGTGCGTAGTGTACAAGCATACAGTAACAATCAAAATATCAGAGTACACGAACTGAAATAGTGATATGTAATGCTAGATAAAGCCAAGTGGAGAGGATGCAATGCAAGTGATGATATGCAAATGTATGCAGGATATATGTAGGCATGTAGGTCCTCCTCTAAAAATCCACATCACAATATAGTTAACTTCATTGGGAATCACCGGGGCCTGGTATCTAGAGCTAGTCTAAAACTCGTTGAATAGACGCCTCGCATACCGCCTTGTCAGTGGGGGGCCTATAGCCATGCCAATACCCACCCAGCATGCCGGTAGTGGACCCATTTCAGGTGTTGGTCAAATCCAACCACATTCGCTCCAACTCTTCAGCTAGGTGTGGCCGAACCTCTTCTCACCCGACTACGTTGGCGGGAGTCAGGCCTACTATGGTCTTCGGCATCAAGTGACCCATTGCATCTGCCCGGTCTTGACGATGAGGCTCGAGGGTACCACTCAAGGTTTAGGGAGTTTCACCCTGTCTGGGACCCAGTATAAAGAAACCCAAATTTCCGATGTCCACATATACCAACCACGATGCCACTGTGGTGGTCTCATCAATATAACCACGGTGTTGTTGTGGTGTTCAATCCATCACATAAGGATGCTATGCAAAATGCAATGATAATCCACAAGCATACTATGCAATATAATTCCACTCAATAATGCTATGCATGTAAGCCACATATGCACATGAGGCAACCCTGATACCAATTAGGCTCCTCTGCCAACCACATCCGATCTGCAATCCACTCTCATCATGGAAAGGATATACATGTAACATAAATTACAATGTAGCATCAAGTGAGCTTTAAGGACTTCAACCCAGGGACCATGCTTGATTTATTCGCTTATGGACTTCAACCCAAGAACCAAGCCCGCGGTCTCCCGAACTAGATAACATTTGCACATACTCAATTATGTGTACCCTGCACCAACATCCTCTACCACATACTCCATCATGTGCACCCCGCACCAACATCCTCTACCACATGCATATGATCTCCGCATGATCAAACTATACACACCATGCACTCCTCATCCATGATGCATGTACATATATGTGTGTGTGCAGATGCAATATGCACAAATATAATCAGACCAGTCAAAAATTATCATGGTACTAACATGGAAAATCAGCGGTATAATGTGCACTCCCCCTCATGACATGGGCTATGCGAGTGTCTACACTTCCATGTCACAAGTGTGTACCAACCACACAATAGCACAACTAGGATCAATTCATCACTCGGCACTAATCGCATGGGTGAAACCTCATACAATGGCACCAGAAGAAGTTG
This sequence comes from Magnolia sinica, assembly GCF_029962835.1. Lineage (NCBI taxonomy): Eukaryota > Viridiplantae > Streptophyta > Magnoliopsida > Magnoliales > Magnoliaceae > Magnolia > Magnolia sinica. The sequence goes on from NC_080576.1 coordinate 63,252,862, forward strand.
TATATCAAACACATATAAGTGATGCACACATATCATAACATGTCTCAATTTTGCATGTAAAGATCCATAGCTATTCGAAAGCTAGTTCGTATCACCAATATATAAATTCATGGTTAAGAGTTAAGTGGTTCACCTCATCAGTTCCGTAGGAAGTGGGTGCATAATTGTCACATCATTATATGGCACTAGGTGCACTATCTATGACTCGAGGTAATACATACAGTGGTCCACTTAGTCCTTATGTCCAATTGAACACCATTCAAGTATATAAACATAAGTTAGCATTACCATATGTTGATGCTTAAAAAGAGAGAAAGGCAGCAGAAAAGTTGTTGTGCGCAAATCATTGTGTGGAATTCAGTGTTGTGCATAAATCGTTGTGCAAAAATATACCTTGAAATAACCACACAAAGGAATCCGCACAATGTAATCTGCATAAAGGAATTCACACAAAGTAGTCCGCACAAAGGAGTCCGCACAAAGGAGGTTCGCGCAAAGGGGACCACACAATGACTACGTGGCATGCTTGCACATGTGAGAAGGCTATAAATACCTCTGACCCGTTAGTAAGGGGTCAGAAGCAGCCAATCAAGAAGCAAAAGAAGAATTCAAAGAGAGAGCTAGAGCTCCGCTCTCATTATGCGAAATAGGTGTTGTGTGGTGCACAACACCATTGGCGAACAAACACCATCAGCGCGCAACGGGCATCAGTGAGCAACAGGTCTCGGCGCGCAACAAGCACTAGTGCACAATGAGTCTGAGCACACAACGAGCCAGAGTGCACAATGAGCTAACACACAATGTTTCTGAGTGCACAATGTATCCGAGCGCACAATAGGGCTAGCGCATAGTGAATTCCCCTGGCGCACAATGTATCTTAGTGCACAGGGATTTTTGTGCATAGCCGACCTGAGCAACAGTCTGTAATACATGATGCTTCCAGCAATCAATTGCCTTAGTTCATATCATTTTTTATTTTTTACTATTATCACAAGTCTATTTTGGAATCAAAGGAGAGAGGGATGTAAAAGAACTTGGAATAAATAAATAATGTGATTGTCTTCTTTGTCTTCTTTTGTAAATTATTAAGTGAATGAAATTTTCCAAACAAAATGGCAACTCTGCTGGGGAATTTTCTTATATTCACTTAAATATTGACTAAAGAACTGCACGGGAGATAATCACGACTGTTTGGCATCTTAAAGGTGCCAAAATGGAGACTCTCAATGGGAACATCCTACCTTTCATCTCCAAAATAGAATACGACTTGATATAAGTACTATTTTTTATCATTTCGTGAATGTGAACGATAGGAGAGAAAGAATATTACAACCAACCAATCAATGACAATGATTCAGGGAAATATAGTTTTCTACTTCACTATGATAGGGTTTGTTATGGAGTATGCTAATAAACGAACTGAATGTCACCAAGATAAAGCGGTAACAAGCAAGCAAACAGAATCACGGGTAGCTGTTACAGTCATAACTACTTCACCAGTAGCACAGGGAGAAAGAGATGAATGGATCGTCGTCACTCGCAGAAGGACAAGGACCCAGAACATAACTATAGCAAGAACAACTTCGCCACTGAGAAGAGTTAGAGGGCCAATAACATGTAATGCCGCTAAGAAGAATCCTGCACTCGCCCCTCCTATGATATATCCCATGTGAACAGATCCACAGTTAACGTCGTGTGACTTCCTAGCTTTAGTTGCTCCAAGAGTTAGGTGGACGAAAGAACAGAAAGGTAAGGGCATTACTAGTAAATTCACTAATGTCTGTATCGCCTCAATCAATCAATGGCAATGGGAGTATAGAAAAGTTAAATGAAACTCCATTTTCCCCTCTTCTCATGAGTCCTATTACATCGACATATTCCCACCCCACTCCAACTACAGCTTCATCAAAGAGTGGAGAAGCAGCAGTACATATGGCCGGAACAAACCAGGAAAGTATGATGACTACGGAGGATCTGAATGAAATGGCAGAAGCACATAGGGCACTAATGGAAGAGTGCAGAAGCCTCAGAGAAGCCCTAATGACTCTCGCACACAATGTAGCTCAAATAGCGACTCCCCCAATGATGAGCACAATGAATGGACAAGAAAACCAAGCCGAAGGCTTTCAACTATGAGGAGCAGGATCACTGGGGTCTGCACCAGCAGCAAGAACCATGACACAAGATGAGGTGAGACAAGTCATCGAAGAAGTTGTCAGAGTAGAGAGAGAGAGCATGAAAATACTAGTCATTTCAGATACTGAATGCCATATCCAAGAGAGGTAAAAGACGTCCCGTTCCCAGCCAATTTTAAACACCCAGATTTTCAGAAGCTTAATGGGGAAGGATCGCCAGAGGAACACTCAATGCACTTCATTACTAGCATGGAGAATTTTTTCATGATACCGCAATATTGCTTGCGACTGTTCGGATCATCCTTGACAAACAAAGCATTCCGATGGTATTCCAGCATGCCCTCAGGGTCGATACGTACTTGGGAACAAACGTAGGATGCCTTTATGTTAAGCTTCTTCTCTTCAGAGCGTGATGTTAGTATTATGGAACTGGCTCTCGTGCGGCAAAGAGATGGAGACTGGTAAAAAAGTTTATAGACAGATAGAAGACGTTGGGAGCCTCGTGTTGGCAGCTACCAGAAGGAAAGGAACAAGTCAAGATGTGTCTGAACTCCATGAAAACAGGAATTGCATTTGGATTCACCAACACTGATATCAGAACTTTCCGTGACCTGGCCACTAAGGCTCATGCTTTAGAGTTGATGACTCGGAAGATGCCAGCGTTTCACTGTGAGATAGCCAGAAGGGCAACCAGCAGGATGGCTGCAAATATCGTCGATCATGAAAAGAGAAACAAAGATGCAAGAGACTCGAGAAATTAAAGGCCAGAGCGGAAAGAAAAATTAAATCAACCAAGAAACAGATACAGTGGAAAAAGACCTAAAATGCTCAATTCTCATGAGGGGTTTGCGTTCGATAGGGAAGATGTTGTTTCTATGATGAACCAACTATTAAAGGCCAGTACGATAAAATTACTAGAACCCAAGCGCCCCGAAGATATGACAAGAACCAGAGAGAGATTTTTGCCACTATCATCGTCGTTGGAACATCTGACGGAGAATTGTTATACATTGAAATGTATAATACAACGAATGATAGACAGAGGTGAATTAGTAATTGGAAAAGAAAAAGAAAAGGGTACAATGGCGACAGTAAATATGCTCACAATCCGGGAGAATGCCCGAGAAATGAAGGAAAATAAAGACAGTAAAACGACAAGGAAAGTAGCAGTGATTATGCTACGATCGGGAAAGAAGACAACAAGCCCTACTAAGCAGAAAACAGGAGTTATAAGACGAGAAGTTGTTAAAAGACAGAATGATGATGATAAGAAAAAAGAGAGGGATGAGACAACAAAAGTAATCTATGATGTGGTAAATCATTTAAAGGGCATACTGGCTCGATTAAGCGTATATGACTCACTTAAGCTATCAAAGGAATTTTGGCAAAGCTTGGTTCGAGCATTGTCTGATCATGATGTCAGAGAGACATTACTGGTAGAGATGGAACATGAAGAGTACAAAGAGCAAGAAGACTGCCTGCCAATCGTTTCCTTCTCCGATGATGATCTGATCTACGACGCAGGGCATAGCAGACCACTTATGATAGAAGGCCATATCCGTGGAAAGAAGGTTAAATGAATTATGATAGATAATGGGTCTGTAGTGAACCTCTTACTATTCTCGATGTTGAGTAAATTGGGCTATTGTCGTTCTAATCTACGCCCTAGTGGAATGATAATATAGGGCTTCAATTAAGATGGGCAACGTGCACTCGGTAAAATTACAGTGATGTTGGAGATAGGAGAGCTGACTACTGATGTCATATGCTACATTATAAATGTGGTGATGACATAAAATCTTCTCTTAGGAAGGCCATGGATACATTAGTATAGCATTGTACCATCTACTCTGCATCAATACTTTAAATATTGTAAAGGGTGGATACAGTATAAAGTAATGGCCGATGCGAAGCCCTATACGGAAGCTGAGTCCTTTGCAGATGCTAGTTATTATAAGGGGTTCGCTAAAGAAGAAAAGAAGAATGATGAAAGGAAAGTCCTCAGGGACATTCAGGTAAAGGTGATGAAAGAAGAAACAAAAAAGGCAGAATCATCCAGGGTTGAAGAAGCAAAAAAGAAATTCTATTTTGTGCCGAAACATTTGAGACAACCAGCACAACTACCACTAACCCTGTTATCACCTAAACAGTTGAAAATTTTATAGTCCAATTATACAATTCCGTTACCATATGTTGAAAGAAGTAAGCCATTTCCAGCTATTCTGGGAAGATTTCAGGTCAAGGCTAGCGCAAAACACCTGGAACCAATAGAATTTTATGCCCCACTGGAAGCAAAGACAGGGGAAGAGGCCGAGAATAATGTATACTGTGGGAGGCTGACACCACAAGATTTTTAAAAATATAGTCCAGCAAGCAAGAAAATTATGAGAAACATGGGTTTTGATTACGAAGAACCCACCGGCCTGAATCATGGGAGAGGAATTCAAATTCCTATTGAGGTTGGTCAAGAAAAGCGAGGAAAATTTCAAGGATTGGGGGCAGTGTCATCGGTGAACATGGTTATGACTGAGAAGTTATCGGAAGAAGATCCTAAATAATCGAGCATCCTGACAGGGCTCAAAAGTAAATGGAAGACGGGGGGCAGCTAATGATAGACAGTTTGCGAGAAGTAAACTTGGGCATGAAGGAGGAACCAAGGAACACATTTATTAGTGCTGGTCTTTCTGAGCAGGAGGCTTAGAGATACATCCAGCTTCTCAAAGAAAATAGAGACATCTTCACCTGGACATATGCAGAGATGCTAGGTTTGGAACCTTCCGTAGAGATGCACCGATTAAATAATTCTAAGCAGAAAAAGCCGGTTAAACAAGTGCAAAGGAGATTTCATCCGGACTTAGTTCCCCTGATAGAAGAAGTGAACAAGCTGATAAAAGTTGGGTTTATCAGAGAGGTCAAGTATCCCAAATGGTTATCAAACATTGTCCCAGTGAAAATGAAAATTGGATAAGTTAGGGTATGTGTTGACTTCCGAGATCTGAACGAAGCCTGTCCAAAAGATGATTTTCCTCTCTCGATAACTGAATTGTTGATTGATAGTATGACTTAGTATGCTATATGTCCTTTATGGACGGTTTTGTAGGTTATAATCAAATTAGGATGGCACCGGAAGATGAAGAAGCAACAGCGTTCAGAACTTCACTGGGGATTTATTGTTATAAAGTTATGTCATTTAGTCTCAAAAATGTCAGGGCAACATATCAGAGGGCAATGCAGAATATTTTCTAGGACATGATGCATAAACATGTTGAGTGTTATGTCGATGACTTGGTAGTCAGGTCAAGAGATCATGAGGAGCATCGCGAACATTTGGCATTGGTTTTCTGTTGACTCAGAAAGAAATAGCTGAAGATGAATCCGGCTAAATGTGCATTTAGGGTGTCTTTAGGTAAATTTCTCAATTTTGTTGTCTGATATAGGGGCATTGAGATCAATCCAGGGAAAGTTAGAGCCATTTAAAATATGCCGCCACCAAAGATATTAAAAGAATTGAAAAGTTTGCAAGGAAAGTTAGCGCACATTCACCATTTTATTTCAAATCTGGCAGGGGGATGTCAGCCATTTTCTCATTTGATGAAGAAAGGTACAAAGTTTGTATGAGACCAAGCCTGTCAGACTGCATTTGATTCGATAAAGGAATTACTGAAACAGCCACCGGTATTGACAGCTCCAATAAAAGGGAAGCCACTTATCTTATATATATATATCTGCAGCTGAGAATTCTTTAGGAGTTTTGTTGGCACAGGTGAATGAATCTGGGAAAGAAACTGCTCTTTATTATTTAAGCAAAACTCTGATGGGCGCAGAATGCAATTACTCTCCAATTGAGAAGGAATGTATGGCGCTGATATTCATGGTATAGAAATTGAGACATTATTGTCTCTCCCATGACATTACTTTGATATCAAGAGCAGATCCGATAAAGTTTTTGATGACAAGACCAATGTTATCTGGGAGATTGGCCAAATGGATGCTATTACTTTCAGAATATACTATTACGTATGAGCCGACAAAAGTGGTAAAATGGCAAGCGGTGGCGGATTTCCTTGCAGCAAACTTAGTAGCAAAATCTGAGATCATCAGTGATGAGTTTCCCGATGAGCAAGTTATGTTGACCGAGTCGCAAAGTCCATGACAGATGTATTTTAATGGCGCTTCTCGAGCGTCAGGAGCAGGAGTGATATTCATTACTCCTCAAGGTGACTTGTTACCTTATTCCTTCACATTGGGAACTATATGCACAAACAATGAGGCCAAATACAGAGCCCTCATCATCGGAATGGAAATAACTCAAGAAATGAAGATAAAAACGTTGCATATCTTTGGAGATTCTAAATTGATCATAAATCAATTGATGATTGAATTCGAGATAAGAAAGTAAGAGCTTTTGCCATATTGCCGAAAAGCACAGCAGTTGCTAGAGCAATTCTATCATGTTAAAATCAAGCACATACTGCGGTCTGAAAATGCAAGAGCAGATGCTTTGGCCAGTTTGGCAGTGGCTTGTCCTGCCCAAATCGAAGCCCTCTCCAGGTAACTATAAAAGAAAGAAGATTTTTACCATCTTCAGAAATCATCGATGAAATTGTTGAGACACTTCCTATATCGTGTTTAGAGGTAACGACAGATGATTAGTGTCAGCCTTTCATAGATTATCTCAAATATGATATCTTGCCAGAAGATCCAGCGCAGAGACAACAAATCAAGCAGAGGTCAAGCAGATTCATCATATGTAGCGAGGTGCTGTATAAAAAAAATCTTATAATGGAATGCTGCTACATTGCTTAGACGAACAAGAAGTAGGCCAAATGTTGCAAGAGGCACACTCTAGAGAATATGGAGCGCATCAAACAGGCCAAAATTTATTCGATCGAGTACATCGAATGGGATATTATTGGCCTACCATGTTCAAATATGTGATAGATTATGTAAAGCGGTGTCATGAATGTCAGATTCATGAAGTGTTATACACATTCCTCCAAAAGACTTGCATCAGCCAGTTGCCTCTTGGCCCTTCTCTGCATGGGGACTTGACGTCATTGGTCCTATAAATCCGCCTTCGTCCAAAGGAAAGCAATATATCTTGGCAACGACAGATTATTTCTCCAAGTAGACAGAAGCAGTTGCATTACGCAGCATTAAAGAGAAAGATGTGGTTAATTTCATCCGACACGCAATAATATACCGCCATGGGATTCCGAAGAAAATTATTACAGATAATGGTACTCCTTTCAAAAATAGAGGAATGGAGAAGTTATGTCAGAAATTCAGCATTCGTCATTCTTTTTCAACAAATTACTATCCACCGGCCAATGGATTAGTAGAGGCGTTTAATAAAATGATAGTTAAGATACTAAAGAAAACAGTGACAGGAAACAAACGTGATTGGGATGAAAGGTTACAAGAAGCATTGTGGGCATACAGAACTACTCATCGGACAACAATAAGAGTAACACCATATTCGTTGGTCTATGGTGTAAAAGTAGTGATCCCAATTGAAATACAAGTAACATCACTCAGAGTGGCAGTACATCAGTCCATTATAGATGATGAAAATGCAAAAATAAGGCTGAAAGAACTGGATTTGCTCGATGAGAAACATCTGGTAGCCCAATATCGATTGCAATCGTATCAGGCAAGGATATCGGCCACCTTTGACAAATGAGTCAAGTATCGCTCTTTCAAAAAAGGAGATATGGTACTGATGTTGAAAAGACCTATAGTGGTTACCTACAGAACAGGGGGCAAATTCGAGCCCAAATGGGATGGGTCATACGTAATAAAAGAAGTATACTCCAATGGAGCATACAGAGTCGTGGATCAAGACGGGCAAGGTTTCAGCATACCGGTCAATGCTCGCTTCATCAAAAGATATCGTCCCTAAAGATGTTAATGATTTTGATCCAGAATATTATCAGAATAATGATTTTATATCAAAAGGGGGCAAGAATAAACAAGACCACGACTATGTACTGTCAGATGAATGAATAAAGAAGAAATTTGCGAGCACATCAAGATTATATACCAATAAGTGTTACAAAAGAAGAAAGTGACCATTATTATCATCACCAAGTGAGCTCTACAAAATTTTGTTGAAATTGGTATCGTCACCAAGCTGATATATTATGAACAACACATGAATATCGTTGAAGATATTAGCAGAAGTGGTGACGTATTAATCTTAGTCAGAAATCTCTATCATCCTCGCGACAATGATGGCTGCCTAGCCAAGCCCTAAAAATGGCCAGCTAAGCGTAAGGCCTGTTACTATCACCATTTGGGCAGCAGTGAGAAGCCAGTGCCCCTAAAAAGTCCATGAAGGTCATCATATGCATACCATGCGGGCAGTGGACGAAGCTAGCGACTAAAAGCCCTAAAAGGCCAAAAAGTCATTAATGACTAGTCACATGTAAGACCAATGCTGCCTTATAGCTTTCTGACAGTGTCACAGGGAACAGATGAAAATGCCCTCCCGTGAATGGGTCCGACCTTACAGGCAAAGAAAACGCGGGCTGCAGTGTGAGCTCTTTGGCCATGTCCATAAATAAGCCAACCATGCGTTCATTTTAGTATTAACTCATGAGGAGGGGTTTAAACCTACTCATTGATGGACTGGAGGCCCTAGATTTGGTACCCCAAAGGTTGCCTTATGAGCCCCGTAAACTCTAGAGAGTTACTGCGGCCAACCCTGTGCGTAAATCCAACCGAGTTCACGGCCCTAGTAGCTTCACTGGGCCCCTCTGATGGATCACGGTTTGTGAACTCACCAGGCTATGAGAAGTTCAGTGAACTCATAAGAGTTACAGAGACTATCACGTGAGACCCAACTCCACTACTCAAGAGTCTAAACTGTGTTGCTCCACTAGTCAAGAGATTAAACTGTGTGTGATCATCTAACTAAACTGAAACCTAGCACCGCCTATCAAAATAAAAATCATATAAGGTAATCCCATATTGACAATCATAATATGTGGAGATTTTGTTAGCAGTTCTTCATTAAAATATCATGATGAGACTATTGCATGGATAAATATGCTTAAAATGATTCATGATGTAAAAATTTATGAAAGAGCAAAATCTCTTGAAATATCTCTAATAAAAATTTGCAAGCTGTTTATACATCATAACACAAAAGGAATATTTATATACAATGCCTACAGATCTTTAGTTATGTTCAATATCTCTAAGTAACGTTACAACTCTTCTTTCAATTGAGATTGTGCTACAACAGTTGTGCGCTCAGCTTCAAGGATCATGCTGGCCTGATCAGTGATGCTAATTAGTTTAGATTCCAAAGAAGCAGCAGCTTCACCATTCCTTGTTCGTTCAGCTTGTACGGATTCAATTAATTGAGTGTTTGTTTCAAGCTCTGCTTTGATCTGACAAATAGTTGAGTCTTCTACTTCCCACTTACTCTTGAGTAATAGAATCTCCCTCTCAAGAAGAGCAATTTTATCGCCAATGATTGCCTTATTTCTATCGAAAACCTTCAATTTCTCAAGGAGAGATTGATTAGCAACATTGCGATCGGGAAGAACATCATCTGCATGAGAGAGTTTCTCCTTAAGAAGTGTTAATTCCTTCTGACGACTTAGAATTTCGGGAGCAATGACCATACAACACGCTGTTTCTAAGTTCTTCGTGGAATCATAAAATTGTGACAAAGAAGTGTAAAGACACTGAACATCAACATGTGCCAGGCGAGTTGAATGAGTGAGAACTGCTAGAGCACTATCTAAAAAGGGCCATTGAGTTGGATCTTTAAAAGAACCGATGATGACGAAAATCACATTCTTGAAGAGCCCCAACATAAGAGGTGGCACCTTTTCCAAAGAGAGTTTATCCAAAGCTACGATTACTAAGTTAGACCCTTCAGATCCACTGGGAGTTGGCACGACTGAAACTAAAAGATAAGAAGTAGGGAATGTAAGTTCAAAAGAAAACATATGCATATCTAATGCTAATATAAAATAAGAAAAGAAAATATATACCCGGATTAGGAATAACAATAGAGCCAACCAGAATAGAATTGGTTGTGGGTGATGTAGAGCTTGGGACTTCTGTAGTTATAACAACATTAAAAGAAAGTTCTTGAGCTCCCACAGTGCTTGAGTTGAGAGTACTTGGAGTAGGGACGTCAGCCGGATCAGAAAGAAATTCTAAACTTTGAGCTACTGGCTGAATAGGAGAAGGACGTACAGTAAGGGACTTGCTGGTCTGAACGGGAGCAACAGATGTTTGGGGGACTAGTGGCAAGGTTTCTTCTGTATTGGGAAGAAGAAGTACATTCCCCGTTGTTGCCTAAATTTTGGATGGTTGAGCCTCTGCACCCCTTGAAGTTGATGTTCCACAAGCAACTACATCATCAGCTTCCATGATACAAGGGGAATACGAAGCATCAAAAGAAAGAAAGATGTTTCTACCAGGAGAACAACCATATTTTCATAATCAAGTTGCTCCTCATTATCTGGGGAGGTTTTCGGAATTGGATGAGAAGTATCAGGTTGAGTGATTGGAGCATCAGGAAGAGAGGACCTAATTCCAACATCGCTATCTTCTCCAATATCTACCTTAGCATCAGTATCTGTGTTTAACAAAGCATCTCCTTCATCAGTCAGGCTTGTAGGTGAAGACGTATCTTCGCTTACAATATTCACTGAATATTCTGATGAGCTATCTTCTTCCGATATGGTTTGTTTTCCTTTATAGGTAGTCTTCACAGGGAGAAGACGTGTACCTTGAGAGGGAGAAGGAATTTGTTGTGCCAAAACTTCAGGAGATAATGATTTAGTACAAGAGCAGGTCATAGGAGATGTAGTAATAATAATTCGACGCGCGACTAAAGAAGTTGTGGCTGTAGCATGATTGGCTATGGTTTCTATGAGATCCACGATAGGGATAACTGTGGCGGTTGCATGTTCGACAGGCTGAGAAGTTGTAGAGGAGATGGGTTCCGTAACCGGAGGAATGACGGGAGTAGGATTTGCAGGCTGATTTTCTCCTTCAGGAGTAGGGGAAGGCAGAATACCCCTCAACAGTTTCAAATTCATTGTGAGGAGTGGCCAATCTTTCTCTTTGATTTATCAGATCCAGAGAAGAACCAAAAGCAATCCACCCTTCCAAAGTGTTTGGAGGCTTTATTTCTCTGATGGGCTCTTCCATAGAAATTTTACGACAAAGCTATCTTGGAATGGTGGCCTCATCTTTCTCATAAAAACATCCAATCCCTTGTTTCAGTCTGTAATTCCTCAAGCGCAGGGGAGGAACCCAGATAGGATGATCCACTGAAAAATAGTTGTGTACCAAATAGTAATGATGACTCCACCATCGCATCCAGGTATATGAAGCTGTTACTCTATAATTGTACCCCGGGAGAACAAATCGAGAACCAAAATTTCTCGATAGGAGTTGCTTCCATATCAAAGCCCAGTTATAAGGACTGACTCCATAACTCCTCATTATTCGAGTGACCTCCTCACTTCCTTGGGGCATGGCTTGATCATACCCAAACTGTCTGGTAAATTGACTTGGATAATATGGTTCTCACCAAAACTCTAGTCCTTCTCGTAATGGAAGACAGCAAGAACGAATACAGAGAAAGAAGGTCCTCTCGATAGGTTCCAAGTCATTGTTATCTTCCAATCTCTGTCTTCAGCCTAGTAGTCTAAGTAAAATGGGAAGAAGTCAATAGATTATATGTTGTTAATTTTATCAACTATCCATTCACATCCCTTCTTTATCATTTTTTGCTTCAAAAAATGCCATAAGGACAGATGATCAGGATGGACATAAGCCTTCTTCGGGTCATTGTATGTCCAGGGAAAATAAATGCCAAGCCATCCAGAGAAGTAATGTCATGGAGTAAAAGCGGATGAAACTCCTAGTGTCAGGCTTGAGTAGTGCGCCGCGACATGACCGAAAGCTCTGTATAATGAACATAAGACAGGAGAGGCCAAGGAATATCTTTTTCTACCTTCTGCCATTGCACCTGCCGCCACAAATAAAGTTGGCAGAATAGAGTGTGAACTTTTTGAATTGGGAAGCACAACTAAGCTCAACCAGTAAGCCAGGAAAGCAGCGAATTCAGTTTTGGCAGTGAAGTTGGCTAGGCCCCTTATTTTTTTACGGTTGGCTTCTAATTCAGTGTAATGACTGTCAGAGAACCTAAAATAGAGAAAAGGGGAAAGACCATTGAGCAATTCATATTTATGGGTAAGTATTGTTTGAAAGGGAAAGAAAAGGTTAAAATACTTACACCAAGTATCGAGAAAAATGGGCTAGCCATTGAAGGGGAGAAATCTTATGGACATCAGCAAAGTAAGATGTTTCTCGAAAAAGCCCGATGGTTGATGGTGTAATTTTGGGCACTCTATTAGATGCCACATAGGCAAACTCTTCGTTCGAAGGAACGTATTCATCAAGGAAGGACCCAGAGATAGGTGACCTGCCATCCTATTTAGATCCCATAAGGTGATACTCACTTCCCCTACCGGAAGATGAAAGGAGTTTGTAGTAGAAGACCGGTATTTCAAAAAAGCCTTTGTAGATCATCGTGTCTTTTTGAAAGAATTCTGAAGTGGCTTCTATGGCATGATAAATCCTTGGTGTAAGAAGGACATTTTCATACTTCTGCAAAATCGCCTTGGCCCAAGCGCTATAATACGGATGACTAGTCCAATGACCCCATGTCCTGAATTCTTCTTTGCCCCACAAAGAGTCGCGATGACGGAAACATTGTTGAATTGTTTTGAAGAAATGAGTGTAACACAAGGAATGAGGGTCGTGACATGGTGTGAGAAAGCGCATGTATCTTACTTGCCCAGTCTTTTGAGTTAAACCTTTGTCGATGAGGTAGCCTTCAAGGATTTGTGGCTCCTTGATCACCCAATTAGACACATAGAAAATCCTATTCTGTGTCATGTGGTTTGTTGGTTCACTTTGAAGAATGGATCGGTGACGCTGAAGTTGCAGAGGAAGAGCAATGGTCTCATCTTTATACAAGTTGTGAAATTAAATCGCCTCAGTACTCAACTTGACTGAATCCCAAGTGTTCTGAAAACATCTTCGATTATGTTCTCGAATCTTTTCCTAAAAAGCTTCGTCTTGGCTCTTTTCTCTTGTTCGTTTTGGAACGATTGGGGAAGGAGAAGCCTCTGCAACAGAAGGACGGGTGTCATCAGTGCGAAAGTTGGTTGTGCATTTCAATCAATCCACCCAATTAGACTCTTGCCCTGAAGTGGGGGGTCCCTCTATCTCCTTCATCGATACGGCCATGCGGATATGTTCGGATAAACGTTGGATACGATCGGTAAAGTTAATGGTGACAGGAGCTGGCTTTTTGAAGAAGGAACTGTAGTTTTCACCAGAACGGTGTCTTTTCTGATTATGGGTCTCATCCGATTGCGAGTCAGACAGCCCAACAATACTTGGGGAAGCAAGAGGTCTTTTTGAGCTTGCCATTAGAAATTTATACAGGAGTCGGTAAAAAATTAAAGTCAAAAAGAAAGGTTTATTAAGCTAAAAAAGAGAAGTATAAAATATTGCTGGGGAGAGAGGATAGATAAATTTGAAGTACAAGAAGAATGTTCAAAGTACAAAGTAATTGCGCGCAAAGAGTTGTGCGTAAACTGTTATGCGCAAAGTATTGTGCGTAAATTGTTATGTGTAAAGTGTTGAGTGTAAGGGCATTGTGAGCTACCTATAATGCGCAGAATTTTGACCAAGTACAAAAAGGTGTTGCGCGCTCAGTCTTGTTGTGCGGGACAAGATGTTGTGCGTAAAAGGTTTTATGTGGAACAGTCGTTGTGCGGCGCACAATGAGGTTAGCGCATAAAGATGCAGTTTAATGCAGAAATAGTATGAAGCAACAGAGAAAAGTGGCAGAAATGAAGATAAGCCCTATATTTATAGGAGGGGTTTGGGCCGTTGTGCGGTAACTGTTGCACGGTAACCATTGTGCGGTAACTATTGTGCGGTAATCGTTGCGCGGTGAAGACTGTGTGGTATTTGTTGTGCGCAGATCAGTAAGCACAAAACAAAGAAAATAAGGCAAAAAATAGTGTTTAGAAAGAATTGTTATTGATCCTACATGTTTATTTTGTAGGTGTAAAAACAAAAATGCAGGATCAAGGGGGCATCTGTGGAGGCATAAGAAGAGAGAAAGGCAGTAGAAAAGTTGTTATGCAAAAATTATTATATAGAATTTAGTGTTGTGTGCAAATAGTTGTGCAGAAATACACCTTGAAATACAGATAACGCATAAAGGAATCCGCATAATGGAATTCACACAAAGGAGGTTTGCGCAAAGGGGACCACACAATGACTACATAGCATGTTCGCATGTGTGAGAAGACTATAAATACCTTCGACCCGTCAATAAGGGGTCAGAAGCAGCCAATCAAGAAGCAGAAGAAGAATTCAATGAGAGAGGTAGAGCTCCGCTATCCTTGTGCGGAATAGGTGTTGTGCGGCGCACAACACCATCAACACGCAATGGGCATCAGCGCGCAACAGGTCTCAATGCGCAACAAGCACCAGCGCGCAATGAGTCTGAGCGTACAACAAGCCAGAGCGCATAACGAGCCAGAGCGCACAATGAGCCAGAGCACACAATGTGTCTCAGCGCACAATGTGTTCGGGCGCACAATAGGGTTGGCGCACAGTGGATTCCCCTGGGGCACAATGTATGTTAGTGCACAGGGATTTTTGTGCACAGCCGACCTGAGCAACAATTCGTAATACATGATCTTCCAGCAATCAATTACCTTAGTTCATATCATTTTTTATTTTTTATTTTTTACTATTATCACAAGTCTATTTTTGAATTCAAGGAGAAAGGGATGTAAAAGAACTTGGAATAAATAAATAATGTGATTGTCTTCTTTGTCTTCTTTTGTTAATTATTAAGTAAATGAAATTTCCCAAACACCATACAATACAATTATCGCATCTAACTGTTCACTCCCCAAGTATAGGGTTGTGATGTAGTAATAAACTCGGTGAGACCGAGGTCGAATCCCAAGGGACTGATATCTATACGTGATCTGAAACTAAGTAGAACTAGAACTAGACTAAGATGAAACTAAATCAAATGAATTTAAGGGAATAATGGTGAATTATTAATCTAAAACTTAAAGAATTTAGAGGTAGGAAACTAGGGTGCCAAGGATCCACTTGTAGAGATCAGGGAGATCTACGGTCGATTTATGAACTCAACTGGACTTCGAGTCCCATCTTCATCTAGTTGGAAGATATAAACTCAAAATCAAATCTGAACCTCTTTTGATCCAGTTTTAAAGAGATAAGATTGAAGTAAATTAGAATGGATTCCATCACAAAACCATGCCCATGAGACAAAGCAAGCAACAGAATTAAATTGATCTACAGTCAATCTGAGAGATGTATGAACGGTAGGAAGGGTGCCGTCATCTAACCATGCCTAGGAGACGATGGTAAACAACAGGGCTTCCTAACTTCACAATCACAAAAAGGAAAAGGAAATACTCACGCCATCACAGATCTATTGTAATTTCAATCACAACAAACCATTAAAAACTAAAAGCATTCCTTAATTATCAACTAAGATCAAATTCATTCAAACATAAAACAGCCTCGTAGGATTCAGTCCCATCATTCCACAAGCTTCTCCTCTTAGCTCTAGCTAAGATGTTCAACCCAACATGAATGGGTTGGATCCCTTAAACAAAAACAAAATAAAAAGAAAAGAAAAGGAAACAAACACTACTATCTCTCTCTCTCTCTCCTGCACGTTCAAGCCAAGATCCCCCCTCGCGTTCTCTCTCTCTCTGTGTTTTATAGGTGCCAAGGGTGGTGCAGAGGAGTGTGTATAGAAGTCAGTGCGTAGCTCGAGTCGGTGCGGAGGAAAACTTCCGCAGCAACAGCCGCGTGTGCAAGAAAACTGCTAGCAGCCTTGCGCTGGACCCATGTTTTGGAGTTGTTGATCATCCATCGATGTGGTCCGACTTCTTGGGTGTGGTCTAGATCCCCTTTTACATCATGTGAACAATTTGGATCACGAATCTAATTAACGATCGTGACCCACTAGTACCGGTAAATCCCGGACGTGAAAAACAGGGCTTGCGTAAGATGGGTTCACTGTTGAAGTCGGTGGACCCCTGATCAGCGTCAGATGGAAAATCCAGTCCGTCTACTGGATTCGTGTCGAAAAACCATTTAGCTATGGATGTTTTTGGATTGAATTTGATGTTCCCACTAGAGTTCCTATTCTACCGTCCGACCTGCGTTTGATCAAGATTTTCCTGTGTGTGCGAGCATGGGTCTGGAAAAGCTTCATTTATACAGTCTTTTTGGCCCTCTAGAATGAATGGATAGTTCGGATCAGCAAGATGTGTGATGATGGTGGCCCACCTGACGTCGACCGCAACTCTCTGTTGTTGTTTTTAAGCCGCAGGAAATGGAGATTTCCATTTTGATGAAGGAAGTCGGGTCAGCGCCTGCTGACTGACTTGGTCCATTTGGTGCACCACGAGTGCACGGCTTCTGTGCAATCCTCTTACGTAAAGTGGGCCCCTCCTTGATGTATATGCAAAATCCAATCCTTCCATCCATTTTTTCACCTCACTTAAGCTGTTGAGATCAAAATTGAAGCACATCCCGATATCAGGCCCAGAATCATGATTCTGAGGGCTGATCTGTTTGTTGGGTCACTTTTGTAGGGATCCGATGGTTGAATTTTGACATGTACGATTAATTTATGGTCCTCAGGCCATGCATGAAGTTTTGAGCCGAAAGGATGGTGAAAACCCTGTGATCTTGCATTCTGGCTGACTTTCTGGCCACCTGAGCTTCAGTTTCTCAATTTTCTCAGATCTTTGGCATTTAAATCCGTCGATCTTGGTCCCCTGGAGTCTGTCCATTGCCTTGGTGATTCTAGAGCGTCAAGTCCATGCATTTAGCATCTTTTTCGGTCCATGCTTATAAATCCACCTTGCAACATAAATATGATTAAAACAGGCCATTAAACAGTATCATGTTCGTAAAATTCGGTAATAACTGGGGTCTAATAAGTAATATTTGACCCTCAACACTAACCATATATCCATCATCATCACCATAAGTATCACATTACACAATCACCGCACATGTGCCATCACCACATGTATAATTGGATTTCAATCCAACGCCTTAACATGTCTAGATATCATTTCAAGTGGACTAAGGCCCAGTTCATTGCCACACTTGAATGGGCTGGTTAGTGAGTTTCTACATCTCATTCTTCTGGCTTGTTGGGTGGTCCATTTTATTACCACAAATGGTTCATCATTTTATTACCACAAACGGTTCATTCGAGGACTCAATCATAACTCATTCACAAGGCCCAAATGAGACTTGGCATACATACATCACAAGGAGTCTCATGCACTTACCAAGATGCCTAAACATAGGCCTAATATGCACTTCTCATGGAGTCTTATGTTCTTAGTAAGAGGAAGTAACCTATGGGCCTGATAGGTTTACCGCTAACGGGCCCAAAGGCGTCCACTCAAGGTGAGATTTAAGGCTAATAGGCCCACCACTGTAATGTCATTGTCAACATATTAGTGGAGTCCACAAATCAAGCCCAATACTATTAATAAGATGGGTTCAACAATCAATCTGACACACGTCCTAAGTTCACATACCCAAGAGATTACATCATCAGCATAGTCCACGAGTTTGGAGTGACCACACAATTCTCATATGCCCACATGGTCCTATGGCCACTCCATTATCAGAAGTCCATATGGTTGAGTGGCCACACAAATGTCACTCTATTTGCCACAATAAAGGATTTAAGGTTAGATGGTTACTTATTTTTACTACACCATAACTTGCATAATGGGGCAACCACTTTATTAAACTTTCTCATGGTCAGGCGGCCAGTACCATAATTTCACATAGATTAGTATATATACAATTATTATCATGATCTAGTGTCCACATTTCAAAATATCCAAACATAATTGAACAATCACAATCATACCCATCATTCGTGGCTACACTACATTATGCTAAGTCTTATACTACAATCACTTCACACGTCACATTGTTAATGACTCATATTCGGTGTCACATAGTTAAGGGTCAAGGGCTAAATTTCATCATACCATTTACAGTTTAGAGATCACATCACATAATCCAAGACCTTGATAGCATTAGCTTGGGTAACATAACCCTACATTACACTCGATCAAATGTACAACTTGGTCATACATGATTCAAGTGGCGATGTCTATGTCGATAAGCACAAACCCACGTCGTTGAATGGCCACCAATGCCACTTGATTTCATACAGTTAGGTGGTCTTGTGTGCATTTCACATTCATACAGTTAGATGACTACATATACTCCACCATTACCTATGATTAGGTGGCCATACATACATCAGATACCCACATGATTAATGGGCTAAACAGGTATATCACACCCTCACACCACTAGAGTCTACATATTTGTTACAATTGAATATGTTTAAGGGTTTAAACACAAGTCACATGATTCTATTACTTGGGGCCACACTCCAACCAAAGTGTCAAGTGGTCAAGGGTTGTCCATTCATTATATAATTATCTAATTTAGGGCAGTAACACAATCCCACACGATTTAGGGTAGATGGCACATCACATGATCATGTGGTGGTAGACCACTCATGCCGCACAATTTCATGTGGAGCAGGGAAGACTCATGCACCACAAGTTCACATAGCTTAACAGTTGCCTAATCATCACATGATCATGTAGTTTGGGCCACATACAATCACAACTTTGCACATGCAAGGTGGACCACATCAAATTATCAGATCCCATAATTCAATGCCACAAAAGTCTTGATATCCTCTCCATCTAGGTTGCGTTACCTTAGGAACAAGTCGAAAGACAAATAACCATCATTGCAGGCCCACCCGCTGGACAGTGCAAGCTACTAGCTTTGGGCCTGCTCTAAGTTTTGTACATACTCTAAAGCAAGCGGACATGTGGATGAATGACGTTGATATGAAGCACATGCCTCACATGGAATCTACAGCAAACCCATGATCTGGACAATTTTGACGACACATAAGCAGTACAGTGGACCAGATAATGTCTTTTAAAGGTAAATGTTATTGTCCCGTGGATAGGGTATACTGAGATTTACATCTAATTTATTTTGAGTTAACATGAAGGGTTGGGTCCACTGAAATGGTGGGATCCACTTCCCAGATGACTATAAAATTGGATGAGCGGTGTAGATATGCAACACGTACGCCTAAGTGGGCTACACATGCACCAATCCATGGTGGGCCTAGGGCTTAAAATCAAGTCAATCTATGGCTTATGTGGGCCACACCACACACAAAAGTTGAGAGGGTTACCCTCCATTAAACATTTATAATCATTTGTTGGGCCCACTGAGATGTGGTTCATGAATTCAGCCCATCCATTATGTGTAATAGCCTCACTGACACTATATGATATTGTCCTCTTTGGGTGCGCGCTATTCTCAGGGTTTCCACCAAAAGGCCTCATTAAGGGAAGGCGAGAGCTCCACTTATAGCCAGGACTTCGAACGACTGCCCAAGCGATATGGGACAAGTTCCATCCACAGTCAGTAGCTACAGTAGCTCACCCAACATGTTAGCTCGCCCAGGCACCTAGCCCTGCCCACATTGCTCCCGGACAAATTGTAACTATGACTGGGGCATCACATTATGTGTGTCCCACATGGTTGAGGGGTCATTCCAAGTTTCAGATGCATCCAAATTTCAAGTGGACCCCAGCAAGTGCTTTTATATGTTTTAGCCATATCTCCACATGATTTTAGATGGTGTGGGCCACTTGAGTTCCATGTACGGCTGATTTTTAGGGTAACCCATCCATTAAATGCATGGTGTTGATGCTTGACATACATCACGGTGGGGCCTTTGGTGGGGCCCACCCTCCCTGCCTATTCCAAGCAGCTGGACGCTGACAGCAAGGGGTGTCCAGCCCTTTGCTTTTTTTGTGTTATTTCCTAAGTGGGACCCATATCAAGATGATCCACTCCATCTGTTAGGTTCTCTGGCTCGTGACAAGTCTAATGAGCCCAATATTCAGTATGTTTAGGCGTACAGAAACATTACAGTGGGCCCTGATAAATTTACTAGTAAATATCACTTTTACGATGATTTTTAATGGTGTGGCCTACCAGAGATTTGGATTGGCTTCATTTTTCGGCTCAAGGCCTAAAATGAGCCGGGAAAATGGATGGACGGTGTGGATCAAATACATACATCATGGGAGGGGGGTTGTGGTCCCACAGCACCTGCCCCCCCCCCCCCCCCACCTTTTTTTAAGCAGCTAGGACACTACTTGCTGCAGCGTCCTCTGGATGCTGGAAGCAACAACGTCATCTCTCCCCCTCCCCCTCCTTTTTTTTAGTTGTGTGCACGTGTGTGCATGAGTGTGTGTGTGTGAGTTTGGCCAACCCAATGGGCCATGCTTGGACAGTTTGGATGGCATACAAATATTCTGGTGGGGCCCACTATCAATGGGTCCCACATGAAGTCTATAACAATTTAGTTTTGTATGTCTTCTCCTATGCATCCACACCATTAATCATATCATTATCATCATTATAATTATATTATCTTCATCATCAACACCATCTCCACCATACATAAACACAAGGAAAACAAAATAAGAATGAGTGAGGAGGGTGTACTCACCTTGATGGACACGATGAATGGTTGGGATGGATGAGAGGGTTGGGATTGATGGCCCGCCAAGATCACTCCTCTCTCTCTCTCTCTTATGGCAGAAAAATGGTGAAAATGTTGAGGGTTGAAGGGGTATTTGTAGAGAATTTGCTAAAATTGTGGTTAGGTTAGATTAATATGGTTATGATTAGCTTAAGCAAGGATTATGGCAAGTAATGCATGATTAGGACTTAATGGTGGATTAAATGAGACATGGGGTGGCATGGCATGATGACATCATGCATAAGGTATTGTATGGAGAAGGGTTGACTTTGGATACATATGAGAGAGGGGTGGTATGGGTGCGTGACATCACACACATAGGTAAAGATTCTCTCACCCATGTGTGGCATGGTCATGTGTGCATAGCATGTTTATGCACATGTGTGGAATAGAATATATGGCGCCATGTGCACATGATATACCAACGGTTCTTCGCGGCATACCTCACTAATGGAGCGTCGTACAGATGCACAGGTGGTACCTCCATGATCGTGGTGATGGGGCAGTCGGTATGAGATAGGTTTCGAGGCCTTAGGGTTCCAGTAAGTCAGGTGTGCACTATGCACGGCTAGTTTAGGTCTCGCCAAGGGCATCGATCATTGTGCACATAAATATAAAAAATAATATGGAATGGACGAGGTCTTACAAATGTAATGTACAACTTCCTAGCTTACCTCCCTTTGAAAATGTTTTATATGTTGAATGATTAAAATATAATCTTTTGAGCATATCTTAGATCTGTGATAATAAACATAGTGTAAAATTTTCAGATCACGGATGTGAGATAATTAATGAGAAAGGAAATGTAATATTAAATGGTTACAGAACGTTTGAAAATTTCTATATAATTGATAACTCTTGATAATAAAGAAAAACCATTCATGATACATGGTCTAAACAGACGAGACTGAATTATGGCAGCAACGTCTTGGACATGTAAATTATAAAAATTTATATAAATTGAGCAAAAGAGATCACTTACGTGGCCTACCCAAACTGAAAAAGATAGAAGAAGTTTGTGGTGTATGTAAAATAAGCAAGCAAATTAGGAGTAGTCACAAGAAATGAACTCCTTAGCCATGACTAGACCTCTTGAACTTCTTCATATGAATTTAGTTAGACCAACTAGAACGGAGAGTAGAGGCAGTAAGAAATATTTTCTGGTGGTAGTTGATGACTACACTAGATATACATGGGTAGCCTTTCTAAGAGAAAAATCAGATACTCTTAATGAAGTCAGAAAACTTATAAAATGTATCCAAACTAAAAAAGAGTTATCTGTGGTCAGAATTAGAAGTGATGACGGAATTGAATTCGAAAATAGTAATTTTAAAAAATACTACAATGATCATGGTACATTGCATGAATTTTCTACTCCAAAAATACCTAAGAAAAATGGGGTTGGTGAAAGAAAGAATAGAATCCTACAAGAAATGGCTAGTGTAATGCTAAATAGCATGAACCTACCTAAAAATATATGGGTTGAATCTGTTAGTACTGCATGCTATATAATTAATCGTGGTTATATTAGAAAAGATAAAAACAAAATAGCTTATGAATTATGGTTTAACAAATATCCACCATTAAATATTTTTAAACTTTTAGAAGCAAATATTTTATTTTACATGACTGTGAAAATTTGGGAAATTTTGAAGCCCAAAGTGATGAGGGAATATTTTTAAGTTATGCCCTAAATAGTCGGGCATACCGTGTTCTTAACAAAAGAACTAGGGTTATACAAGAATCTATAAATGTTGTGATAAATGATCATTCGATCACACCTAGTCTTAATCAAGATGATGATATAAATTTGATTAATATACCTGAATCTTCATTTAAATCTGTCAATACTGATTTAAGGTTAGTCAAAGACCATCCAATTGATCAAATACTTAGTAACCCTCACACTGATGTTCAGACAAGAAGACAACTAGAAAATATATGTAATCATGTCTACTTTACTTCCCAAATTGAACTGGGTAATGTAAATGAAGCGCTCGCTGATGAAAGTTGGATAAATGCCATAAAAGATGAATTAAATTAATTTATTAGAAATGATGTATGGTATTTGGTTTCCAGACCTACTAACAAACACGTGATTGGAACCAAGTGGATTTTAAAAAATAAAACTGGTAAATGGAGAACATTATCATAAATAAGTCATGACTGGTTGTACAAGGTTATATTCAGATAGAAGGTATTGATTACGATGAAACCTTTGCACCAGTTGTGCGCCTTGAATCGATCAGATTATTTATTTCCATTACATGCCATAAAAAATTCAAAATTTATTAAATGGATGTAAAAAGTGCTTTTCTAAATAGTGATCTAAATGAGAAAGTCTATGTTAAACAACCAAAGGGTTTTTAAGATCCCAACTTCCCGATCATGTTTACCGTCTAAATAGGCTCTTTATGGTTTGAAACAAGCTCCCAGAGCGTGAAATGAAAAGTTGACTAAATTCTTACTTAGTCATAATTTTTTTATGAGTAGTGTTGACAAAACGCTATTTGTCAAGAAATATAATGATGATATCCTGATTGTTGAAATCTATGTGGATGATATTATCTATGGATCTATGAGCGTTAACCTATCTACTGAGTTTGCAGATCTAATGAAATCCAAGTGTGAAATGAGTATGGTTGGCGAACTAAACTATTTTCTTAGATTACAAGTCAAACAACTTGAAGATGGTATGTTCATCTCATAAACCAAATATGCATTGAACCTTGTAAAGAGGTTTGACTTTGAGAACAGTAAGAATTTTAACACTCCAATGAGTACGACTCTTAAACTCTCAAAAGATTAATCAGATAAAAGTGTAGACTCTCGACTATATCGTAATATGATTGGTAGACTTCTGTATTTAACTGCTAGTAGACCTGATATTGCATTTAGTGTTAGAATATGTGCTAGATATCAATATGATCATAAAGAATCTCATTTAACTATCGTCAAACGGATAATCAGATATGTCGCAAGTTCTGTGAACTTAGGATTATGGTATCCTCATGATATGTCTATACAAATCGCAGGTTATACAGATGCAGACTGGGTAGGAAATGTTGATGATAGAAAATTTATCAGCGATGGTTGTTTCTGTATTGGAAACTGCTTAGTATCATGGCTTAGCAAAAAATAAAACTTCGTATCTCTCTCTACTGTTGAAGCTAAATATATTGTGACAAGGAATATTACACTCAGCTAATGTGGATGAAAAGAATGCTAGCTGACTATGGGATTACGCAAGATACAATGATATTATATTGCGTAATTCTAGTTTAATAAATATCTCTAAAAATCCAATTCAACATTCTCGTACAAAGCATATTGACATACGATACCATTATATTTGAGAATTAGTTGGAAAAAAAACTATTATGTTGGAATACATTCAAACTGAGAAGCAGCTTGCAGATATACTGACTAAGCCACTTGATAATATTAAGTTTTCAAATCTAAAGCATGATATTGGACTGTGTATTATTAAATAATTATTTTGTTTTTATTTTTCTTCTTTGCATTTATTTTCTATGTTTATTTAAAAATAGGATATGCATGAAAAGAAAATTGAAAAGTGATAATTAATGCATGAAAAGAAAAATGAAAAATGATAATTGATCCAAACTCCCATTCAATAACTCAAACCTGAATATGATGAACCTCACTCTTCTTCCTGAGCAAAGAGAAGGAGAAGAATAACCACAACCAACAGGAGACACAACCATAAATTATATTTTTAATGAGTTAGAAGATTCTGATAATCCAGCTGATTCCGACTATCATCCCTCTCAGTTTGATTAGAGGCTATATGCACTAGAAGAGAAGGTTAAGGCTCTGCATGTATCACAGGCTTCATTGGCCCAAACCCAACAGTCTACAATAAAGTACATGAAAAAGTACTTCCATAGCATCAACTAGAGTTTGAGGTTTAATGATCCCTCGATGCCTACATCATCATCTTCTTCTAGATTGGACTAAACTTGATTTATTTTTCTTGCTTATGATGGTTCTGTACTAAAACTTATTTTGTGGTTTGTTTTGATACTTTGGATAGCTTTGATGATGTTGGATAATGTATTTTGGATATTTCATGTGATTTCCCTGTTTTACCTACTAGATGTTAATTCTATATTTGGCTATTCATGTTAATATGATATTCTTCCTTTGTCAACTTGTGACAAAAAAGGGGAGAGAAGTGTTAATATATGTGTATGTGTTAAGAATGAATAGAATAGTTAGAATAGTGCTAATATATGTGTAGAGAGAATGACATCGAAGGCCTCTTCGATGACATCGAAGGTAGATTCAGAGTCCGGATGAAGCTACAAAACCACAGAAAAATCATGTATAAAAGGCACCTTCAATGACATCGAAGTCAGTTCGATGTCATCGAACGAATCTCGCGAAGTTACGCAGAGTTATGCGAAGTGCTTAAATTTGAGGCAGTTTTTGAATTTTTCCAAGGAGATGCGAAAGGAGGTGTTACACAACTATAAATAAGAGTCCCTAGGGCATCCCTGGGCATCAATCTAGGGTTTGGAGGAGTGAAGCACAAGCGTGGAGAGTCGTCGCCAAGCGTTTTTCTTCTTTCTTCCTTAGTTTTTCATGCTTTCTTCTAGGGTTTTAGATCCAATCAGGGCTAAGAGGTGAAGCTTGTAGAGTGATGGGACGTTTCTATTTTTTTATTCATGTTTATGTTGAACTTATTTTGATTCTAGTTTGATATTTAAGAAATACTTTCATTTTTTAATGGTTTATTGTGACTCAAATTACAGTAGATCTGCAATAACTTTGAGTATTGTCTTTTCATGTATTGAGATTATGAAATTAGGAAATCTTGTTGTTCACCATCGTCCCTTGGGCATGGTTGAGTGATGGAATCCCTTCTAACCTTCACAATTCTGCTATATTTGTTGTGGAATTGGTATATCCTGTTGTCTACCATTGTCTCCTGGGCATGGCCAGGTAATGGAATCACTTCCGATCCTCATAACTCTCATCCATTGAGAATTAGGTCAAAGGAAGTTCAAATTTGGTTTTACTAAGATATCTTCCAACTAGATAAGATAAGACACCAATTCCAGTTGTGTCCTTGAATCAAGTAATAGATCTCCCTGATTGCTATAAGTGGATCCTTGGAAACCCTAGTTTCCACCTTTAAATTTACAAGTTTTAGTTAAATAATTCACAATTACTCTCTCTACACTTTTAGATTTAGGTTTACATCTTTTTCTAGTTCTACTTCTAGTTGCTTTCAGAATACACACAAGATTAGTCCCTGTTGATTTGACCTCGATCTCACCAAGATTATTACTCAATCGCGACCCAACACTTGGGGTTATGAACAGTAACTACGAAGAGCATTGGTCTGATGGTTTCGGTCCATTCTAAGCTCGAAAATGCTACTAGGCTTAACCAATAAGCCAAGAAAGCAGCCAATTCGTCAGTGGTGCTATATTTAACAATATTTCTAATATTTTCATGAAGGATTTCAAGATCTTGATAATCTTGGCCTATAAAGCTGTCAAGATAAATAACAATAAAGGTGTAATTATTAAATAATAAAGAATGCATAGAAGATAGGTGTAGCGTCCTGCTTTCATATAGCTAATTATACGTACACCTAGACACATATATCCACATCATGAGGAACACAGTGAAAAATTAAACATAATGAATCAGTATAAATTGTAGAAGTAATTAAATTTCAGGGATGAAATTTTGTTTAAGGGGGTTAGATTGTAACACCCTAAACTTTTCAATACCCGAGTCTTGAAAGTTCTCAAGTGTTACTATTGAGTGTCAAATATTGCATATTTCCCCATGTTTATATCTTGGTTTTATGAACATGATAATGCTTAATTGGTATATTTTATACATGTTTGTCTTGCAAGATGAATCTGAGAGCATAGAATGAAACGAATGTTGAAAGCATGGATTTGATGCTCAAGAATCACCAAGGCAAGGGAGGGATCTTAGGAGACCAAGATTGAGGATTTCAAGACCTCAAGATTCAAGGAAACCAAGTGAAAAAGGAAGACAAGTCAACAGATTAAAGTACAGAAATCCAAAAATCTGAATTTCCATTATCAATGACATCGAACACCTTTCAATGGAATTGAAGTAACTATTCGATGGAATTGAGACCTGATCAATTACATGGAAACTTACATAAAAATCAAGTTTGGTTGCTGGACTAATTGGTGCATTATCGATGGCATCAACCACATGTTTGATTCATCGAAAATCTATTCAATGGAATCGAAGACCGTCCGATGGGATCGAGATTTTTAAAGAATATTGGAGCAACTCGCTGGAACATTCTGGACACTTTTCGATGAATCAAATGGACGTTTGATGGAATCGAAAACTTATGTAAAGTGAAAGGGCACAACTTTCAAATCTAGTTAAAACTGACATTCTTCCTTCGATGGCATCGAAGTATGTTCGATGGCATTAAAAGAGTCATACAGAGTGCATAAATTTAAGGTGGTTCCAAAGTCGGTGGACAAAGGCTATAAATATGGGTTCTCCAAGGAGTTATAAACATGAATTAGGTTACAAGTAGCAGAGCCAAAGGGTAGAGCATCCTCTCAAGAGTTTTTCTTCTTCCCTAGTTCTTTTTTCATGTTTTGTTTAGGAGATTTGGTTTCAATCATGTCTATGGTGAACTAAACCTCTTACCTAGGGCTAAGAGGTGAAGCTTGCAGCGTGTTGAGATGATTATCTTGCTTTGATTCTTGTTTATGTTGAACAATCATTGAGTTATAGTTTGATATGAGGAATATTTCTATTTTTCTATGAGTTATTGTGACTTCAATTACAGTAGATTCTGTGGAGGTGTTTGATATCTTCTTAATCTATTTTTGAGTTGTGGAGATTGGTAAATCCTGTTGTTCACCATTGTCTCCTGGGCATGGTAGGATGATGGAATCCCTTCCAATCAAATCATTAGATCTTCATGTGTGAACTATCTCAATGAAAGTTCAAATTGTGCTTGAAAAGTTTATCTTTCACTGGATAGGATAGGACTCCAATTCCAGTTGTGTTCCTTGAATCAAGTAAGTTAGCATCTTGATAGCTACAAATGGATCCTTGGCACCCTAGTTCCCACCTTTTAATTGATAGTTTAAGTCAACATTATTCAAAATTACTCCAATTATTCCAGTTTTTAGATTAGTTTATGATATTAGTTCTACTTCTGCTTACTTTCAGAATACGTACATGTTTAGTTCCTGTGGATTCGACCTCGTACTCACCAAGTTATTACTAAATCGAGACCCTGCACTTGGGGTTGTGAACGAGTTTTTAACACCATTGCCGGGGACTACAGTTGCATTTTTTTAGATTAATTAGTTTCGGATTAGTTCTTCTTTTGTATTCTTAGATTAGGTTTTATGAATTTATTTCTAGAACTAACTTGTTTTTGTTTTGTAGGACTTTATCTTAACATAGGAGCTCTAATTGGTAACTTCATTTCAACTCTTCTCTAGTTTCATAATTCTTAATTACTTTAGTTTAGTTTTGGTTCTGTTCTTTCTTAGGTTTTAATTATTCAAAACTTGAGGACTGAGAGTGTTTCATGGCCAAGCGGGTCCATGATAACACTCTACGTCTTTTAAGTGAAGGAAGATTAGTCGAAGGGTTGCCTATCCATCATAGGATTAGACACCACTTAAGATCCTCTAAGTCAATAGAAGTGATGGCTGCATATCAACCTCAACACTCAGTTGAGGAAGCCATGATGAGAATGATGTGCACCATGCACCCCCACCTCATATTCTACGAGATTATTTACAACCGGCTGGGGTGAGCTCACCTTCTTACATGATTTTTCCAAATAATGTAGAAAGTATGGATATTAAGCTTGGAGTGATCCAACTCCTTCTGAAGTTCCATAGACTTGAATATGAAAGTTCATATCTACACATGAAAGAGTTTGATGAGATAGTAGCCACTTTAGACTTCCCTAACGTGTCCGAGGACACGACCAGGCTGAAAATCTTTCCCTTCTCCTTAAAAGAGAAAGCTAAGACATGGTTGTAGTCACTACGACCAAATCCATTGGCGTATGGAATGACATGACAATGGAGTTTATAAAGAAATTCTTCCCATACTATAAGATGAACACTATAAGGAAGTCAATCATGAACTTCGCCCAAAAGGCAGACGAGACCTTCTTCCAATCTTGGGAATGGTTCAAGGATCTTGTCAGTTCATGCCCATAACATGGATTTGAAACGTGGTGCATAACAAATTTCTTCTACGATGGACTGACCTCTCCTATGTGGCAAATGGTCGAGATGATGTGTAATACAGAATTCACGAACCAGAATGTCCATGATGTGTGGGATTACTTTGACAAACTTGCTAAAAATGCACAATCATGGGACATCTCCCCAAGACCTAACACCACTTCTAAGCTTAATCAAAGGAGAGAGGCGGAATATAAATTTTGAAAGAGGAAGCTATAAATGCTAAAGTGGTTAATCTCACAAGGAAAATTGAGGCCATGGAACTTAAGAAGGCAGTACCTATTAAATATGACAAGGTTACGGAAGTTGTTTGTGGTATTTATGCTTGCAACATACATACAATTGAAAATTGTCCAACAATTCCTGCTTTTTCATATATATTGCATGAGCAATCAAATGTTGTAAATAACTACCAAAGACCTTTTAGTGAACCCACCTCAAATACATATAACTCAAGTTGAAGGAATCATCTAAATTTCAGTTGGAGGAATGGACAAACTGCTACTCCTCAAGGGATCCTTAACAAATTTCTAGATTAAAGGAAACCTCAAAAGGATCCATTTTTAAAACATATTCAAAATCAAGAACTTTTTAATCGGGGTATGCTGCAAGCCTTTCAAGACCTTACAAAGGCCATACAAGGGCTTGAGACAAAAATTTTGATTAGAGAGAAAGGGATCCTTCCGGCCCAGCCTCTCCTTAACCCAAAACCACAATATGAAATAAGTGACCCAAGCTCTTCAAATTAAATGGAGTAGGTTAAGTCTATCACCACTCTTAGGAGTGGGAAGATTATTGACAAAAGCATTCCGCCGAGGGCTGAAAAGCTTAAGGACCCGGAAGAAACTAAGAATGATCAATATAGCAATGCCCCACATGAGGAAGAACTAGAAAAAGTGAGTAAGTCGATTGCATCATTCCTCCAGCAGTTGATTTCATAAAACCTCTATCTAACTCATAGGATATTCTAGAGTTGCTGAAACAAGTGAAAGTCAGCATCCCTTTGCTGGATGCTGTGAAATAAATCCCCTCTTACACCAAATTTCTGAAAGATTTATGTACAACCAAGAAATGACAGAGTATTTAAAAGAAAATTTTTCTGACAGAAAAGGTAAGTGCCATCCTCAAGCAAGATGTGCTACAAAAATATAAAGATCCTAGTAGCCCACCTATCACCTGTATAATTGGGAATCACCAGATTGAGCACGCACTTCTTGACTTGGGAGAGAGCATTTATTTGATTCCTTTCTCAGTATACGAACAATTAGGTCTAGGTAAATTAAAACTCACCTAGACCACATTACAACTTGCTAATTGTTCGGTACATGTACCAAGAGGAATGATTGAGGATGTGTTGGTCTAAGTTGATAAATTTTATAATCTAATAGATTTTATTATCATGGATACTCAACCCATCATAGATGTGAGCACTCAGATTTCCGTCATTCTTGGTCGTCCATTCCTTGCTATATCCAATGCCATTATCAACTATAGGAATGGAGTTATGAATTTGTCTTTCAGGAATATGACGTTGGAGCTCAATATCTTTTTCAATATAAGCAAACAGTCAAAGGATGTTGAAGATATCCACGACATTAACATGATCGACTCTTTTGTGGAAGATAGAACAACCTTGAATCTATACTCTAACCCTCTAGAGATGTGCTTGGCCCACTCCTCTAATGATCTAGATGATGACGCGATTAGGGAGATGGGTGCCTTACTGGAGAATGTGCAGGTACTTGAAGTTAACCGGTGGAGACCACAATTTGAAACTTTACCCCAAACTGATGTAGGGCCTCTACCGTCTAACCTTAAAGCACCGAAGCTTGACCTAAAACCTTTATCTGCTAATCTAAAATATGTCTACTTAGGTCAAGATGAGACATACCCAGTGATGATTTCTTCCCACCTTGAGAAAGAACAGGAGAGTATGCTTATTTCTACTCTCATCGAGCATAAAGGAGCCCTTGGATGGTCGATTGTGGACCTTAAGGGAATTGACCCTTTAATTTGTCCTCACCGCATTCATCTTGAGGATAATGCAAAAACCTTCCGGCAGCCACAATGTCGATTAAATCCAAACATTAAGGAAGTGGTTAAGGTTGAGGTACTTAAGTTGTTGGATGTGGGTATCATGTAGTTATTACTTAAGGCTGAGGTACTTAAGTGGTTAAGGCTAAGGGTCGCAATGTGGTAATAACTCGGTGAGACAGAGGTCAAATCCACAGGGACTAAACTTGTACATGTTCTGAAAGTAACTAGAAGTAGAACCAGTATCGGAAACTAATCTAAAATCTGGAATAATTGGAGTAATTGTGAATGATGTCGACTTAAACTATCAATTAAAAGGTGGGAACTAGGGTACCAAGGATCCACTTGTAGTTATCAATATGCTACCTTACTTGATTCAAGGAACACAACTGGAATTGGAGTCCTATCCGATCTAGTGGAAGATAAACTTTTCAAGCATAATCTAAACTTTCATTGAGATAATTCACACATGAAGATCCATTGATTTAATTGGAAGGGATTCCATCATCATACCATGCCCAAGAGATAATGGTGAACAACAGGATTTACCAATCTCCACAACTCCAAATAGATTAAGAAGATATCAAAAACCTCCACAAAATCTACTGTAATTGAAGTCAAATAAGTCATAGAAAACTGGAAATATTCCTCAAATCAAACTAGAACTCAATAATTGTTCAATATAAACAAGAAACAAAGTAAGATAATCATCCCAACACGTTACAAGCTTCACCTCTTAGCCCAAGCTAAGAGGTTTAATTCACCATAGACATGATTGAAACTAAATCTCTTAAACAAAACATGAAAAATAAACTAGGGAAGAAGAAAAACTCTTGAGAGGCTGCTCTACCCTTTGGCTCTACTCCTTATAACCTAATCTATCCTTGAAACTCCTAGGAGAATTCATATTTATAGCCTTTGTCCAGCCAACTTTGGAAAACGCCTCAAATTTACGCACTCCGCGTAACACTTTCAATGCCATCGAACATACTTCGATGCCATCGAAGGAAGAATTCCAGTTTTAACCGGATTTGAAAGTCGCGCCGTTTCGCATTGCGTAAGTTGTCAATTCCATCGAACGTCCCTTCGATTCATCGAAAAGTGTCCAAAATGTTCCAACGAGTTGCTCCAATATTCTTTAAAAATCTCGATCCCATCGGACGGTCTTCAATTCCATCAAAGAGAGTTTCGATGAATTGAACATGTGGTCGATGCCATCAATAAATGCACCAATTAGTCCAGCAACCAAACTTGATTTTAATGTAAGTTTCGATGCAATCGATCAGGTCTTGATTCCATCGAACACTTACTTCAATTCCATCGAAAGGTGTTTGATGTCATCGATAATAGAAATTCAGATTTTTGGATTTTTGTACTTTAATCCATTAACTTTTCTTCCTTCTTCACTTAGTTTCCTTGAATCTCGAGGTCTTGAAATCTTCAATCTTGGTCTCCTAAGATCCCTCCCTTGCATTGGTGATTCTTGAGCATTAAATTCATACTTTTAACATTCATTTCATTCTAAGCTCTCAGATTCACCTCGCAAGATAAACATGTATAAAATATACCAATTAAGCATTATCATGTTCATTAAACCAAGATATAAATAAGGGGATCGACGAAGTGGAAGCTAAGAAACCAGTAGTTTGCTCGACTTTAGCCAAACTGGAATTAACCGCACCAGCTACTTAGAAGGCCCAGAAAATATATAACTTTGATATTACTTGGGCTAAGGAAATTTTTGACTTCATGATAGAGGCAAAATTTATCAAAGTTCCTTTTAATTATACGATACCTTCAACTGAGGAACCAAAAAAAGTCGACTATTGTAAATGGCATGGATACCATTCTCATTCTACTAACAAATGCATTATTTTCAAGAATCTCATTCAAGATCATATCGAACATGGATTTCTGAAACTCTATAAAAGGAAAAAGAAGTCATGCTGATCGATACTGATCCATGGCATGGAGATAAACACTGTCATGACCAACTTGAGGGATCAACCTCGACCGAAGATTGAGCTCGGTCCATGAAGTATGCATAAAGCGAGCGGTCGATACGCACCTAGATAGCGATTGGCATCCCAGTACCAGGACATACACGGACGAAGGAACCATTAGTTATGTCTCTATTGCACCCAAGAGATCCGTTGACAACAAAAAGACCCCCTCGAACTGAAAAATTACAATCCCGGTGGCAGTCGAGATTGTCAGCGACCGAGGCAGACTGCATCTAATCACCGATCGCATGGTGGACTTGCCTTCTGTCACGCCCCAAACTCAGAAATCGGGCTCATAAAATTTCTGATTGCCGAATCCGGTGTCAAAAGCCTCCATAGTACCCCATTCTCGGTTCCTAGTGCGCATACGCCCGATTCTGATCCTAATATCTCGTAAGAAGCATAACCACAAGTTTACCCAAATCACAAATGCAACATCATCATCACATATCCACTAATATAAACAGTTGAATACAATGCTGAAAGGGAGATACATATATCAAAAATCAAAGCTCCAGAAGATAGCAGCATGCTCCAAGCTCAACGCTGCTGCAACCAAACACCACCTGCATGTGTCTATCATGCATAAGCTTATAGAAAGCTTAGAGGGTGGTGTAAGTGTGTGCACAAGATAAGTGCCAAGTATTCAATATAATGCCATAATCATACAATGTCAGAGTACGCAATGCAGATCATAATGAGCCAAATATTATATACTAAGGATGTAATGCAATATACAAATCCACTAAGTCCATCTAGGCCATATAAGTGTAAAAATGTAGCAACCAAAAATGTCATATGCCGCGGATGTAATGCAATATGCGATGCGAATGAAATGACCAAGATGGAGTGTGAGGTTGGGATGATAGTACGTAGTATCGCAGACTATGCGGTCCATCACAAGGGACTTCTATCTAAACTAATCCCATACCTAAATATGGATAACTAGACTCAATGTAGTAGAATCCTGATCTCAAGTTGGTCACGCACCCCAATCGAAATCCTGACCATTGCGAAGGTACACATATCAATTAGTTATGAACCACCAGCCTGAGTAGATAGTGAATAAATGAATGAATGAGTATGCAACTCCTGCTCAATAAATCCACATATCAGTACTGTATATCGCTGGGATCATCACCGGGGTCTAGTACACTCTACATGCAATCGCCGCCCCTTGGATGAACAACCATGCAAGTGGCAGAGACTTCACTATCCGCCTGGCCAATAGTCAACCAATATCTACCCAGCATGTCGATAGCGAACCCAATTACGAGCTGGTCAAACTCATCCTAGCTATGCCCACTACCCTCGGGCGGGTAAGGCCACAACCCCTTCTCAACCGACCACGACACAGTGGGAAACGTGGCTTACTAGTATTCAGCACTCGAGTGCTCATGTAACCACTCGGTCTACACGTTGGGGTATCTCCTGGCTACGAAGGTTTAGGGATTTTCACCTAGGGACATCTATGGCGCCCCAATGCTAGAACAGATTTTTGGTGTCCCATCTGGCCATCCATGACCTGCCTGTGGAGGCTACGACCCTAATGTCACTAGGGCGTATAGTAATCACAACACACAATGCATGATGCATGAGTCATACAATCCAGTCATACATCAATCCTACGCATACTGTGCGCTCATGTGAGATAATCTCCGCCTATCAATGAGTCTCATAACAACATGCCCAATGGCATATGTAATGGTCAACCACATCTCATAACAGACATGCAGATGATGTGTATGGGCATGTATCATGATGCTATGCTATCACATACTCATAATCGGCATTGATAATCGGCCTCGACAATCGGAATTGGTGAGAATGGGCCTAACAAGGCCTAAGGGAAGGTCACAATGTGGACATTTAACCGTCATTGCCCATCAATGTGGACATTTAACCAACATTGCTCCCAAGGAGATGCCCACAAAGAGTCAAACATATGATGGGCCCATGACCTCATATAATCAATCGGCCACATACAATCTCAATGGGCCTCATACAATCACAACGGGCCTCATTCAATCACAATGGACCACATACAATCTCAATGGGCCTTACATAAGGGTCTCATACATCAAGTGGGCTGCATCACATGGGCCTAATACACATCACGATGGGCCACATGACATGGGCCTAATACACAGCAAAATGGGCCGCATGATATGGGCCTAACATATATCACAATGGGCCGCTCAATGGGCCACACCAATGGGCCTCATATACATCAAGTGGGCAGCATTAATGGGGCACACCTGTAAGCCCCGTATCCTAGACCGTACCGTTCCATAGGCTTCCGCGGTCTTTCCGGTCGAATTCCTGTAACCTTCAACCCTTAACCGGTATTTGCGCGCGACCTGGATTCGCATGCCGTCAACCCGAGTTGACTCAACCCAGGACTTATACCTTAGCGACCGCGTCGTCGCCGGGGTTCCGATGCCGCGACTTGCGCGCCGAGACGATACCATGGTCGGGAGATGTGGGCCAACGTTCGGTGCGAGGAAAACGCCGCACGTGCGAATTCTGAGGGAATCTCTACAAGGTGTCACATCAATCCCATCAATCCCATCATGTCAAGTACACATCACCTTTCACCCTTTCCCAAGCAAACCCTAAAGTTAAAAAGTTCTTACACCACTCATACCCTCTCTTACAACTTTTGCCAAAAAAGTCAAAAAGAGCTCTTACACCCATCCCTCTCTCCCATCCATCACTCCATCACCCATCACTCTCTCTCTCTCTCTCTCCCTTACAAGTCTCTCTCAATTTCAAACTCTCCCATAAGCAAAAATCCATACGTATGAGCCCTCCCATGGTAAAAAAAATGCAAGTGTGACCCACCTTTCCATCCTTAGATCTCTCATCTCAACCATCCATTTCTCATCTTCCTCCATCAAAGAGAAGCACAAGGAGCTAAGGAAGCCAAGGGAGCAAGAAGATCAAGCGGTGGGTGTCTTGATAGGGTAGTTTTTAATGTTTTTAAGATGGGCCAAGTGAGGCCAACCGATCAATGGTTTGGATCTCACTTTGGACCCTAAGATATGGCCAATGGCCCACTTAGATCATCATGATCATTCCATGATGGGGCCATTCTCCATGGACCCCATCATGATGTTTACTTTCTTGCATATTTAGGGTCATCTAGACTGTCTAATTTAGTGGAGAAGGGATCTCCACCGTTGGATTTAATTTTAATGGGCCCACATGTAATGGGACCCACTTGATGTATGATTTAGTGCAAGGGAGGGCCCATAGTGCCGGGGTCCCTCCATCACGCGGGTCTCACTCTCTATCTCTCTCCCTTTTTTTTATGATAATGAGATTGTGTGGCCCACTTGAATGGACCCCACCAAGAAGTTAGTATGTTATCCAAACCATTTACAAATGGGGCCCACTTTACGTGTATTGTACCCACACCATCCATCAGTGGTGGCCCTCATGAGCAGGCCCACCTTGCTCGGCCAGAGATTCCAGCGTCCAGGGACGCTGGACAGTTGCTGAAAACACAAAAATAAGCTTGGTTCCAAGCTAATAGAGGAGGCCCACTCATGTAAGCCCCACCTTGATGTATGTCTTCATCCACGCCATCCATTCCGTTCCAAACCTTAGGTTAGGCGTTGAACCAAAATATGGTGTCAACCCGAGGTTCTGGTGGGCCATACCGTAGCAAATGGTGGTTTGCACCATTGAACCCTTCCCTAACCCTTTTATACGTCAAAACATGCCCAATATTGGGCTTGTTTTGCTTGTCTGGAGCCATGGAGGGCCGTTGGATGGAGTGGATTGTCTGGATGTGGACCCCACCTGTGAAAACCATGAAAATTCTGAAAAATCAAAAAAATAAATAAACCAGCAGCAGCAGCTGCTGCTGCTGTGTCAGACGGCAGCAGGCAGCGCCGGACGGACTAGGCAGTGGCCACGGCTCCAGCCGTGGGCCCCACCTTGATGTTTATTTATCATCCAACCCGTTCATGAGATGGGCCACTCTCAGTAGTGGGCCCCCTCCAAATTTCGGGTCCATCCAAGGCTCAGGTGGCCCACACCGTAGGAAACAGTGGGATTGAACCTCTATCATTGAAACCCCTTTTGGGCCCACAGAAGTTTAGGATCAACATGAAATTTATTTTTACCCTTCACCTAGGTCCATGCGACCTTATCAACGGTTTGGATGGGGTCTAAACATTATGGTGGGCCCCACATGGAGCCCACAGTGATGTATGTGTTCTATGGCCACCGTCCAGGCGGACGGTGGGGCCAGTAGTGATGTAACTATTTTATCCCCACCGTCCAAAGACGATGGGCCTGTTGTGTGCGTGTGTGGTGTTTGCGTGTGTGTGTGTATATATATATAATATTATAGTATATAATATTTTATGTACTATATATATATTATATATTATTTTATATATATTTCACTGGTGGTGGGAGGCCCACCTCAGTTTGCTTGAGGCCCGTGATTGAGGCCCACCTTGATATGTATTTAAGGCCCATTTCAGCTTACTTGTGGCCCGTGGTTGAGGCCCACTTTGATTTATATGTAAGGCCCATGGGTCGAGGCCCATTTGACGTATTAGGGGCCCATGGGTTAAAGCCCATTAAGATGTATTATGACCTATGGGTTGAGGCCCATTTAATGCACGTATGGGGCCCAATTGGTGAGGCCCGTTTGATACACATAAGGCCCATGTGTGTAGGCCCATTTGATGCACTCTAAGGCCCACGGGTTATAGCCCATTGCAATGTACATAGGGCCCATTGGTGCGGCCCATTAATGTGGCCCACTTAATGAATATAAGGCCCATGTGATTTGGCTCATTTGATGTATTTAAGGCCCAATGGATGTACCTAAGGTCCATTGCAATGTGTGATCCCAACATAATTTATGTAATGATATTTGTGACAGTCGTGCCTTGAGAGCAATGTTGGTTTGACGTCCACACTGCAAGTGTAGTGTGGTTAAATGTCCGCATTATGACTCTTCCTAGGGCCCATTGTTAGGCTCGTACGTCTAATGTGTAGGCCGTCTAAGCCCATCTTTGTTATGATTATCATCCATCCCATATAACATGTTTAATTCCATGATTCATAATCATATGCATCATACGTATGCTTGATATGAGAAATGACTGATCATAGCATATGCCTTCGGGCAGATGATTTAGGGGCTCCCGTACAGGGGGGTGTTGCCCTACATGAGCGCACGATACGCGTAGGATTGCTACATGACTGGATAGTGTGATTCATGCATTCGCATTATGTGATATGGTTACTGTACGCCCTAACGACATCAAGGCCGTAACCTCCACAGACGTATTGTGGTTGGCAGGATTGGATACCGGAAATACTATTCCACATGAGGTGCGATAGATATCCCTGGGTGAAAGTCCCTAAACCCTTATGGTACCAGGAGGTTACTCCAACGTCTAGACCGAGTGGGTGCATGAGCGCCGAGTGCCGATTACCAGACGGTTGCGCTTTCCACTGTGTCATGGTCGGTTGGAAGGGGTTGCGGCCTTACCCGCCAGAGAGTAGGGGGCAATGCTAGGCTGAGTCTGACTAGCTCGAGGAATGGGTCCGCTATTGACGAGCCGAGCCCGATTTTGGCAGGCGGATAGTGAGGTCTTTTCCACTCACCTTATTGCGCGCGATGGGGCGACAATCTGGCTTGGAGTGTACTAGACCCCGGTGATATTCCAGATTTTGAGCTGTATTGATATGTGGACTTAGATGGGGATTTGTATGCTTGAGTTGCATTTCGCATTGCATGGCCTTGGTATGGTCGACATCATTCTTTGCACAGCATGGCCTTGGTACGACTAATGGTATTCTTGGCATTCATCAGCATGTTCCGCATTACTCTGATACTGCATAACTACATTACCACCTTGAGCATACACTTTCACCACCCTCTAAGCTTTCTATAAGCTTATGCACGACCGTTGCGTGCAGGTGATGTTGGATCGCAGCAGCGTTGAGGCTTGGATGCGTGGCAGATCATTTTGGAGTTTTTGATCATAGTGGAAATGTGATGGAGTTTTTGGTTATTGTTTGTGGGTTATGCCTTTGGTTATGCTTATTACGAATCAAACTGATGTTGAAAATCCTCCTTGTAGCATCCCAGGATCGGAACCTGGCGAATGGGCTCTAGGAGCCGAGAATGGGGTTCTACGGAGGCTGTCGGCGCCGGATTCGGCGATCGGGAATTTTGTGAGTCCGGTTTCCGAGTTTGGGGCGTGACAGAAGTTGGTATCAGAGCATAACTCGGGAATAACTAAGAACAACATTACATATCTGCTATGGATGATTTAAGTCCTTAGTTCGGATAGCTAGCGATCTTTTATTACCGACCCTTAACGAGCATGCCTTCGAGAGTTTTCAAAGTTGATTAGGCACCTTCGCTCTTTCCTGTAGGACATGGCGTGCAGGAGAGTGACCCGATCGACTCCCGCACCACCACCTGAGACTCCGGCTCCACCACCTGCGGCTCCCGCACTACCACCTACGATTCCTGCTTCACCACCTGAGATTCCTGCTGCCCAGCCTGAGGATGCCGCTCCCCTACCAGGGATTCATGCCGCCCATCCTGTGGATGCTGCTCCTCCACTAGAGATCGGTGCGGAGCCGACCGTATCCGTGAGTGCTTCCCAGTTATAGCAGATGCTGCAGGCTATGACGGTCGCACTTCAAGGGCAGGGTAGACACCCTGTTGTTTCACCAGCGCAGGCAGAGCAGGAGCACGCGAGCGCCCTCCTTCGTGAGTTTCGACGGCTCGATCCCCCTCATTTTCAGGGTGAACCAGACCCGACCGTAGCTGAGAGATGGCGCGCCGATGTGGAGAAGATATTTGAGACGATGGGATGCGCGACTGAGCGGTGAGTCCGATTAGCCGTATTTCTCCTTCATGGTGAGGCTGAGCACTGGTGGGCGTCAGTCTCCCGAGCAGCAAGTGCTGATTTTGTATGGACTTGGGAGGATTTTGTGGATCGGTTTGACCGACAGTATTTTCCTGATCACATCCGACGACAGCGAGCGTTGGAGTTTGAGGCCTTGGTGCAGGGCGATATGATAGTGGCTCAGTATGCCGCTCGTTTTGTAGCACTGTCCCGATTTGCACCATACTTAGTGGATGATGAGGAGCGGAGAGCCCATCGATTTGAGGGCTGCTTACGTTATGATCTTCGAGGCCGTGTTATTGGGCATGAGCTCCCTACCTTCGAGGAAGTGGTGCGGAAGGCCCAGATTTTTTAGGTTGAGTGGGACGGTTCTCAGTCTGATCGCGGTCAGAGGAGAGACCGGAAGAGGCAGGCTCCTTCCAGTGATACCCAGCAGGGTCGACCACAGTAGAGGCGCACAGGTCGCCCAGCCTTCCGAGCGCCAGCAGCACCTCTAGCACCACCTCCGAGACAGTTCACCGGCACTTGTTTTAGGTGCGGTGCGGCAGGACACCGTATGTAGGAGTGTCCTCGCCCCCAGCAGCAGTAGCAGAGAGGTCCACAGCAGTCTCCACCACCGCAGCAGCAGTAGAGACCCCCACAGCAGCAGCAGAGACCCCCACAGCAGCAACGACAGCAGCCCCCACCACCGAGGCCACCTCAGCAGCAGCACCAGCACCAGCCTCCGAGGCCGTAACAGCAGAGGCAGCAGTTTCGACCGCCTCAGCGACAGCAGCAGCAGCAGCACGCTCAGAGGGGACAGACACCTCCCCAACCGGCTCAGGCTCGATTCTATACGGCCCAGCAGGATCCTCAGTCATCTGGAGGAGTCGTTAAGGGTATACTTCCAGTATCTGCATGCATTGCATGTGTGTTGTTTGATTCTGGTGCATCTCATTCTTTTGTGGCTGAGAGTTTTTGCCGATCGACTGGTTTGCCATTGGAGTCTGCTCGTGAGGGGTTGACAGTATCGACTCCCTTGGGGAAGACTGCAGTGTTGGGCTGATTTTGCTTGTCTTGCCCCATTTTGGTTAGGGATATGTTTTTGCCTGCCGACCTGTTTGCTTTGCCAATGTCCGAATTCGACGTCATCCTGGGCATGGATTGGTTTGCCAAGTACCACGCCATATTGGACTGTTCCGCGAGGACAGTCATATTTTGTATACCTGGCTTGCCGTAGTTCCAGTTCATTGCTGAGCCCAGAGGAGAGCCGTTGTCTTGTTTGATGTCATATGCCTTAGAGGAGCCCATAGCGGTGAGCGTCGACCAGTTGCCTGTGGTTTGCAATTTTTTCAATGTGTTTCAAGAGATTCGGGGATTATCACCTCGTCGACTCACCGAGTTTCAGATTGATCTCGTGCCCGGTACCGCGCTTATTTCGAAGGCCCCGTATCGTATGGCACCATTGGAGTTGCAGGAACTGCAGAAGCAGTTGGACGAGTTGCGCGAGTTAGGCTTTATCCGTCCGAGCAGTTCACCGTGGGGAGCGCCGGTACTCTTCGTGAAGAAGAAGGATGGCTCGTTGAGATTCTGCGTAGATTATCGCGAGCTCAACAAGGTCACGATCAAGAATAAGTACCCACTCCCGAGGATTGATGATTTGTTCGATCAGCTGCAGGGTGCACAGTTCTTTTCGAAGATTGACTTGCATTCCGGTTATCATCAGATTCGGGTCCAAGAGAAGGACATTCCGAAGACAGCATTTAGGACGCGTTATGGTCATTTCGAGTTTCAGGTCATGTCCTTCGGACTGACCAATGCGCCAGCAGTGTTCATGCAGTTGATGAACGAGGTCTTCCGTCCGTATCTTGATCAGTTTGTTGTAGTCTTCATCGACGACATTCTGATTTATTCTCGGACCCGTGAGGAGCACGAGCAGTATTTGGAAGTTACGTTGCAGACCCTCCGTGCACACCAGCTGTATGCGAAGCCGGAGAAGTGCGAGTTTTGGCAAGATGAGGTGAAGTTCCTCTGTCACGTGGTGACGAGGGAAGGTGTCGCAGTGGACCCCTCGAAGGTTAAGGCAGTGCTTCAGTGGGACCAGCCCACGACTGCGTCCGAGATCCGTAGTTTCCTTGGTTTAGCGGGCTACTATCGGCGTTTCATTGAGGGCTTCTCTCGTATTGTAGCCCCGTTGACCAGGTTGACCCGGAAGGGCGGGAGTTTATTTGGAGTGACGCCTGCGAGCGAGCATTTATGGAGTTAAAGGACCGTCTGACGTCCGCTCCTGTCCTCACTCTTCCCTCTGGGAGTGACGGATTTATTGTATTTACCGATGCCTCGCATATTGGTTTGGGTGCTGTCCTGATGCAGCACGGCAGGCCTGTAGCCTTCGCGTCTCGTCAGCTCAAGGTCCATGAGCTGAACTACCCCACGCATGATTTAGAGTTGGCTGCAGTTGTCTTCGCACTGAAAGTGTGGAGACACTATCTCTATGGGGTTAGGTTCGAGCTCTTTTCTGACTACAAGAGCTTGAAGTACCTCTTCTCGCAGTCTGAGTTGAACATGAGGCAGAGGTGCTGGATGGAGCTCCTGAAGGACTATGTTTTGGATCTCCAGTACCACCCGGGTAAGGCGAACGTGGTGGCGGATGCCCTCAGCCGTCAGCCACGAGGCCTGGTGGCGCATATGATGATTCAGGAGTGACGGATGCTCGAGGATATAGCAGAGTACGACTTTGAGTTTGGCTTGCAGTCTTCTATTGTGCAGTTATCGAGCCTGTCGATTCAACCCTCTCTTGTCGCAAGGGTGATCGAGGCTCAGTAGACAGACGAGTTATTACAGGATTACCGAGCAGAGGCAACATCTGAGGGTTAGGTAGATTGGCAGATTGGTACAGATGGTGGACTTCGCTTCAGAGGCCGATTATGTGTCCCGGATATTCCTGAGTTACGTAGAGATCTTATGACCGAGGCACATCGATCGCGGTTTTCTATCCATCCTGGCTCAACGAAGATGTACCGCGATATGAGGTGACAGTATTTTTGGGCGGGGATGAAGCGCCAGATCACCAGCTTTGTAGCCGAGTGTGACACATGCCAGCGTGTCAAGGCCGATCATCAGAGACCTCCTGGTCTATTGCAGCCGTTGAGTGTCCCGATGTGGAAGTAGGAGCACGTGTCGACAGATTTTATTATGGGCTTGCCGAGGACTCAGCGCGGTCATGATGCCATCTGGGTTGTCGTTGATCGTCTGACGAAGTCGACACATTTTATTGCGATACGTGCGACTTGGCCTTTGGACCGGCTTATGAGATTATTCATCAAGGATATCGTGAGACTGCATGGCGTTCCAGTCTCGATCGTTTCTGACCGAGACCCGAGGTTCACGTCTTAGTTTTGGGGGAGCTTTCAGAGAGCGATGGGGACTGATTTACAGCTCAGCACCGCGTACCATCCGCAGACCGATGGCCAGACCGAGAGGGTTAACCAGATCATTGAGGATATGCTTCGGGCCTGCGCGATTGATTTCGGGGGTAGCTGGGATGAGCATCTGCGATTAGCTGAGTTCTCATACAATAACAGCTATCAGGCGACCATCGGCATGGCTCCTTTTGAGGCACTATATGGCAGACCATGCAGATCACCGAGTTGTTGGACCGAGGTTGGAGAGCATCGTCTCCTAGGTCCCGAGCTTGTGCAGAAGACGTCAGAGGCTATTGATATCATCAGGTAGAGGATGCACACAGCTCAGAGCCGGCAGAAGAGTTTTGCTGATCGTCGGCGTCGTCCCTTGGAGTTTGATGTAGGGGACCATGTGTATCTCAAGGTCTCACCCATGAAGGGCGTAGTTCGATTTGGAGCGAAGGGCAAGCTTGCCCCGAGATTCATATGACCTTTTGAGATCACTGGGTGCATTGGCGCAGTGGCCTATCGGCTTGCCTTGCCATCTCAGTTGTCTGGCATCCACAACGTT
The DNA here is from genome assembly GCF_029962835.1 of Magnolia sinica. Lineage (NCBI taxonomy): Eukaryota > Viridiplantae > Streptophyta > Magnoliopsida > Magnoliales > Magnoliaceae > Magnolia > Magnolia sinica. Next base: position 63,296,896 of record NC_080576.1, read on the forward strand.
TTCCATGTCTCTATGTTGAGGAAGTGTGGGTCAAACATCGTTCCTGTTATCGATTGGCAGCCGTTAGAGGTTCGTGAGGATGCTTCTTACATCGAGCAGCCAGTCCGTATCCTTGATCGGAAGGAGCAGGTCCTCCGGACCAAGGTCATTCTGTTGGTGAAGGTTCAATGGGGTCACCATTCTGTTGAGGAGGCTTCTTGGGAGCGCGAGGCTGAGATTCGAGAGCATTATCCCCATCTTTTTGTTGATTGATTGTATTGTATTTTGTATGTTATCTCTGATGTTATATGATGATTATATGTTTCTTCTTCCTTATGAATTCTGCTTAGTTGCGATGATTATGTAAATTTCGAGGATGAAATTTCTATTAGGAGGGGAGAGTAGTAAGCCCCGTATCCTAGACCGTACTGTTCCATAGGCTTCAGCGGTCTTTCCGGTCGAATTCCAGCAACCTTCGACCCTTAACCGGTATTTGCGCGCGACCTGAATTCTCATGCCGTCAACCCGAGTCGACTCAACCCAGGACTTATACCTTAGCGACCGCGTCATCGCCGTGGTTCTGATGCCGCGACTTGCAGGCCGAGGCGATACCGTGGTCGGGAGATGTGGGCCAGCGTTCGGTGCGAGGAAAACGCCGCACGTGCGAATTCTGAGGGAATCTCTACAAGGTGTCCCATCAATCCCATCATGCCAAGTACACATCACCTTTCACCCTTTCCCAAGCAAACCCCAAAGTCAAAAAGTTCTTACACCACCCATACCCTCTCTTACAACTTTTGCCAAAAAAGTCAAAAAGAGCTCTTACACCCATCCCTCTCTCCCATCCATCACTGCATCACCCATCACTCTCTCTCTCTCTCTCTCTCCCTTACAAGTCTCTCTCAATTTCAAACTCTCCCATAAGCAAAAATCCATACGTATGAGCCCTCCCATGGGAAAAAAATGCAAGTGTGACCCACCTTTCCATCCTTAGATCTCTCATCTCAACCATCCATTTCTCATCTTCCTCCATCAAAGAGAAGCACAAGGAGCTAAGGAAGCCAAGGGAGCAAGAAGATCAAGCGGTGGGTGTCTTGATAGGGTAGTTTTTGATATTTTTAAGATGGGCCAAGTGAGGCCAACCGATCAATGGTTTGGATCTCACTTTGGACCCTAAGATATGGCCAATGGCCCACTTGGATCATCATGATCATTCCATGATGGGGCCATTCTCCATGGACCCCATCATGATGTTTACTTTCTTGCATATTTAGGGTCATCTAGACTGTCTAATTTAGTGGAGAAGGGATCTCCACCGTTGGATTTAATTTTAATGGGCCCACATGTAATGGGACCCACTTGATGTATGATTTAGTGCAAGGGAGGGCCCATAGTGCCGGGGTCCCTCCATCACACGGGTCTCACTCTCTATCTCTCTCCCTTTTATTTTTTTTTATGATAATAAGATTGTGTGGCCCACTTGAATGGACCCCACCATGAAGTTAGTATGTTATCCAAACCATTTACAAATGGGGCCCACTTTACGTGTATTGTACCCACACCATCCATCAGTGGTGGCCCTCATGAGCAGGCCCACCTTGCTCGGCCAGAGAGTCCAGCGTCTGGACAGTTGCTGAAAACACAAAAATAAGCTTGGTTCCAAGCTAATAGAGGAGGCCCACTCATGTAGGCCCCACCTTGATGTATGTCTTCAATCCACGCCGTCCATTCCGTTCCAAACCTTAGGTTAGGCGTTGAACCAAAATATGGTGTCAACCCGAGGTTCTGGTGGGCCATACCGTAGCAAATGGTGGTTTGCACCATTGAACCCTTCCCTAACCCTTTTATACGTCAAAACATGCCCAATATTGGGCTTGTTTTGCTTGTCTGGAGCCATGGAGGGCCGTTGGACGGAGTGGATTGTCTGGATGTGGACCCCACCTGTGAAAACCATGGAAATTCTGAAAAATAAAAAAAAAATAAAACCAGCAGCAGCAGCTGCTGCTGCTGTGTCAGACGGCAGCAGGCAGCGCCTGCGCACAGCGTCCGGGCGGACGGGCCACGTACAGGATCCCACGGCTCCAGCCGTGGGCCCCACCTTGATGTTTATTTATCATCCAACCCGTTCATGAGGTGGGCCACTCTCAGTAGTGGGCCCCCTCCAAATTTCGGGTCCATCCAAGGCTCAGGTGGCCCACACCGTAGGAAACAGTGGGATTGAACCTCTATCATTGAAACCCCTTTTGGGCACACAGAAGTTTAGGATCAACATGAAATTTGTTTTTACCCTTCACCTAGGTCCATGCGACCTTATCAACGGTTTGGATGGGGTCTAAACATTATGGTGGGCCCCACATGGAGCCCACAGTGATGTATGTGTTCTATGGCCACCGTCCAGGCGGACGGTGGGGCCAGTAGTGATGTAAGTATTTTATCCCCACCGTCCAGGGACGGTGGGCCTGTTGTGTGCGTGTGTGGTGTGTGCGTGTGTGTGTGTGTATATATATATATAGATATATATAATATTATAGTATATAATATTTTATGTACTATATATAATTATATATATTATTTTATATATATTTCACTGGTGGTGGGAGGCCCACCTCAGTTTGCTTGAGGCCCGTGATTAAGGCCCACCTTGATATGTATTTAAGGCCCATTTCAGCTTACTTGTGGCCTGTGGTTCAGGCCCACTTTGATTTATATGTAAGGCCCATGGGTCGAGGCCCATTTGACGTATTAGGGGCCCATGGGTTAAAGCCCATTAAGATGTATTATGACCTATGGGTTGAGGCCCATTTGATGCACGTATGGGGCCCAATTGGCGAGGCCCATTTGATACACATAAGGCCCATGTGAGTAGGCCCATTTGATGCACTCTAAGGCCCACGGGTTATAGCCCATTGCAATGTACATAGGGCCCATTGGTGCGGCCCATTAATGTGGCCCACTTAATGAATATAAGGCCCATGTGATTTGGCTCATTTGATGTATTTACGGCCCAATGGATGTACCTAAGGTCCATTGCAATGTGTGATCCCAACATAATTTATGTAATGATATTTGTGGCAGTCGTGCCTTGAGAGCAATGTTGGTTTGACGTCCACATTGCAAGTGTAGTGTGGTTAAATGTCCGCATTATGACTTTCCCTAGGGCCCATTATTAGGCTCGTACGTCTAATGTGTAGGCCGTCTAAGCCCATCTTTGTTATGATTATCATCCATCCCATATAACATGTTTAATTCCATGATTCATAATCATATGCATCATACGTATGCTTGATATGAGAAATGACTGATCATAGCATATGCCTTCGGGCAGATGATTTAGGGGCTCCCGTACAGGGGGGTGTTGCCCTACATGAGCGCACGATATGCATAGGATTGCTACATGACTGGATAGTGTGATTCATGCATTCGCATTGTGTGATATGGTTACTGTATGCCCTAACGACATCAGGGCCGTAGCCTCCACAGACGTATCGTGGTTTGCAGGATTGGATACCGGAAATACTGTTCCACATGGGGTGCGATAGATATCCCTGGGTGAAAGTCCCTAAACCCTTATGGTACCAGGAGGTTGCTCCAACGTCTAGACCGAGTGGGTGCATGAGCGCCGAGTGCCGATTACCAGACGGTTGCGCTTTCCACTGTGTCGTGGTCGGTTGGAAGGGGGTGCGGCCTTACCCACCCGAGAGTAGGGGGCAATGCTAGGCTGAGTCTAACCAGCTCGAGGAATGGGTCCGCTATTGACGAGCAGAGCCCGATTTTGGCAGGCGGATAGTGAGGTCTTTTCCACTCACCTTATTGCAAGCGATGGGGCGGCAATCTGGCTTGGAGTGTACTAGACCCCGGTGATATTCCAGATTTTGAGCTGTATTGATATGTGGACTTAGATGAGGATTTGTATGCTTGAGTTGCATTTCGCATTGCATGGCCTTGGTATGGTCGACATCATTCTTTGCACCGCATGGCCTTGGTACGACTAATGGTATTCTTGGCATTCATCAGCATGTTCCGCATTACTCTGATACTGCATAACTGCATTACCACCTTGAGCATACACTTTCACCACCCTCTAAGCTTTCTATAAGCTTATGCACGACCGTTGCGTGCAGGTGACGTTGGATCGCAGCAGCTTAAGGCTTGGACGCGTGGCAGATCATTTTGGAGTTTTTGATCATAGTGGAAATGTGATGGAGTTTTTGGTTGTCGTTTGTGGGTTATGCCTTTGGTTATGCTTATTACGAATCAAACTGATGTTGAAAATCCTCCTTGTAGCATCCTAGGATCGGAACCTGGCGAATGGGTGCTGGGAGCCGAGAATGGGGTTCTACGGAGGCTGTCGACGCCGGATTCGGCGATCGGGAATTTTGTGAGCCCGGTTTCCGAGTTTGGGGCGTGACAGCACCAATGGGCCTCATATACATCAAGTGGGCTGCATCAATGAGCCGCACTAATGGCCTCATATACATCAAGTGGGTTGCATCAACGGGATGTACCAATGGGCCTCATATACATCAAGTGGGCCGCATCAATGGGCCACACCAGTGACCTAATATACATCAAGTGGGGTGCATCAATGGGCCGCACCAATGGGCCTCATATGCATCAAGTGGGTCGCATCAATGGGCTGCACCAATGGCTTAGAAAAGTGGATGAACCGTGTGCATGCAACGCACATATCATGGTAGGCTGCACAAATGAATAGCATAGATATACAATACATGCATCAATGGTAGGCCCCACTTAGCACCATCCAAACATTGTCCATGTAAATCAGCACTGTCTAAACATTGCCCATGTAAATCAACACTGTCCAAACATTGGACAGTGTGGATGAAATACAAGATCACAGTGGATCTCACACGTGCATCATGTGGGGTCCATGGCTGGACGGAGTGGATATAAAAATAAATACATCAAGGTGTGGCCCACCTGTCCAGCATATGGATGATGTGGACAACACATACATCATACATGGGACTTGCAGAACTTGGGACGTCAATACAGCAGCTACATAGCTGGTGTATGCGTACACCAGCCAATCCTCTTCACAGGTGGGTCCCATGTGGGGCCCACCAAAACATTTATTTTCCATCCCATCTATTGATAAGGTCACATAGACCTAAATAAAGAGGAAGAACAAATTTTATATTTATCCAAAACTTCAGGGATCCCAAATAGGATCAATGGTAGACGTTCAATCCCTCACTGGTTGTAATGTGGTCCACTTGATAGACAGCGTGGATATAGAATAAATACATCAAGGCTGGGTCCCACCATCCAGCCATCTGGATGGTGTGGATAAGACCCATACATCATAGTGGAGTCCACCTGATGGATGGTGTGGAATACAATACGTACATCTGTGGGATAAAATCCATATATCGTAGTGTGGTCCACCATCAAATGGTTGGAAGGCTAGGATATAACGCACACCTCATGATCAGCCCACCGTCCAGAAGTCTGGACGGTGTGGATCTGAAGCATACATCATGGTGGTCCTCATAGCACTGTCCAGATGGACGGTGCAGATAACTACATCACAGTGGGCTCCATCCAGATGGAAGGATGGCGTGGATCAAAGGGACCCACAGAACTTGTTGCTCGTTAATACAGCAGCCAATAGTTGGTGTGGGCATTCCAGCCAATTCGTTCCTCATCAGGTGGGTCCCACATCAAAATGGAAGGATGGTTTAGATATAACATGTACCTCGTGATGGACCTACAGAACTTGCTACGTCAACATAGCAACATGTGCTATTGGTGCGGCCAGCTAGCCCACCATCCAGATGGGCGGCATAAATCAAGTTGGCCCACGAAGCTTGCTGATGATGTACAGCAGCTGCCTCCTGCTTGTCCAACAGATGAACGGGGTGGATTAAAACTCATACATCATGGTGTGGTGGATCTCCACCGTCCAAATCTGCTAGACGGTGCAGATATAATAAATACATCATGGTGTGGTGGATCTCCACCGTCCAGCATCATGGCGGGCCACATATCAAGAGAGAGAGAGAGAGAGAGAGAAATAGAGAAAAAGAAAGAGAAATCGGTGAAGGGGAGGGACCCCGCCACTATGTGCCCTCCCTATACAATGCATACATCAAGTGGGTCCCAAATCATGTGGACCCTACATCAAAATCAAATATTATGAGCACCCACTGTTGGATCTCATCTTCCCTCTTCCGCCAATGCATGCTAGAGCTCCAATGGAATATGATTCAATGGTTGAGATTGATCATGGAGGGTAGGATTGGGTGGTAGGAAGGTGGGCCACACACAAAGCTCTCTCTTATAGAAGCTCTCTTGATAGAATGGTTGCTTTGGAGAATGGATGGAGAAACGAGAGAGAGAGAGAGGGTTGTAAGAGATGGGTGTGATGATGGATGTACTTGACATGTAAGGGATGTGAAAGAGAGAGAGTTGACTTTGGGGATGGGTGTTGTACTTAGGGAAGGGTGTGATGATGAGAGTGATGGGATATGTACTTAACATTTGATATGATGGATTCTCTTGGGATTTAAAAATGCATGGCATTTTCCTCGAACTGAACGCAGACTCACATCTCCTGCCCGGGTACCGCCTCAGCGCGCGGGATGCGGCATAGGAACCACGGCGATAACGCGGTCGCAAGGGTATAAGTATTGGGTCGAGCCGACTCTGGAATACGGGATACGATTCAAGGTCGCTCGTAACTACTATCTATGCATCGCGGGTCATCGAAATTCGACCGGGAGGACCGTGGAAGTCGATGGAATGGTACGGTCTAGGAAACAAGCCTCACAGCTCTCCCCTCCTAATAAAAATTTTGTCCTCGAAATTTAAATGACAATACAACCAATACAGAGCTCACCAAGGGAGGAAAATCCTATTAGAACACAACATACCAACATAATCATATACCTAAGAGATAGGTATAACGCTAACAAATCTCAGCCTCTTACTCCCAAGATGCCTCCTCAGCATTATGATGACCTCACTGAACCTTGGATCCTGGTTAAGAAACGATTGAAACTAGAATACTATGCAGCCTCACAATCTCAACGGTAAAGAGCTATATATAAAAAAATCTCCAAGTTATTCGAACTCAGGGATCTAACCATTCTAAGTTCTCAATAATCATAGAGTGTAGGGTAGCTATCGGCAAATATGTGATGTTATCCTCAGGTATTCCTAAATTATGCTATGATACCAACTTCTGTCATGCCCCAAACTTGAAAACTGGGCTCATAAAATTCCTGATCGCCGAATCTGGTATTGACAGCCTCCGTAATACCCCATTCTTGGCTCCCAACACGTATACGCCAGATTCCGATCCTGAGATCCTATAAGGAGGATTTTTTTCTAATATACATTTATCTCGTAAGAAGCATAACCATAAGTTTACCTAAATCACAAAGGCAATATCATCATCACATATTCACTAATATAAATAGTTGAATACAATGCTGAAAGGGAGATACAAATATCGAAAATCAAAGCTCCAGAAGATAGTTGCATGCTCTAAGCTCAACACTTCTGTAACCTAACACCACCTGCACGCATCTATCGTGCATAAGCTTATAGAAAGCTTAGAGGGTGGTGTAAGTGTGTGCATAAGATAAGTGCCAAGTATTCAATATAATGTCATAATCATACAATGTCGGAGTATGCAATGTAGATCATAATGAGCTAAATATCATATAATGAGGATACAATGCAATATACAAATCCTACTAAGTCCGTCTAGGCCAAATAAGTGCAGAAACATGGCAACCAAAATTGCCATATGCCGCGGATGTAATGCAATATACGATGCGAATAAAATGACCAAGCTGGAGTGTGAGGTCGGGATGATAGTACGTAATATCGAGACTATGGGGTCCATCACAAGGGACTTCTATTCAAACCAATCTCATACCTAGATTTAGATAGCCAAACTCAAGGTGGTAGACTCATGATCTCAGGTGGGTCGCACGCCCCAACCGAAATACTCACCATTGTGAAGGTACACATATTAATTAGTTGTGAACCATCAACTGAGTGGATAGTGAATAAATGAATGAATGAGTATGCAACTCATGCTCAATAAATCCACATATCAGTATTGTACATCTCTAGGATCATCACCGGGGTCTAGTACACTCTACATGTAATCGCCGCCCACTGGACGCGCAACCATGCAAGTGGAAGAGACCTCACTATCCGCCTAGCTAGTAGTCAGCCAATATCTACCCGGCACGTTTATAGTGGACTCAATTATGAGCTGGTCAAACTCAGCCTAGCTATGCCCACTACCCTCGAGCGGGTAAGGCCACAAGCCCTTCCCAATCGACCACGATATAGTGGGAGACACAGCCTACTAGTATTCGGCACTCGGGGCACTCATGTAACCACTCGGTCTAGACATTGGGGTGTCTCCTGGCCACAGAGGTTTAGGGATTTTCACCCAGGGACATCTATGACGCCCCGATGTTAGTAACAGATTTTTGGTGTCCCATATAGCCATCCACGAGATGCCTGTGGAGGCTACGGCCCTGATGTCGCTAAGGTGTACAGTAATCACAACTACGGCCCTGATGTCGCTAAGGTGTACAGTAATCACAACACACATTACAAGATGCATGAGTCATACAATCCAGTCATGCATCAATCCTACATATACCGTGCGCTCATATGAGACAATCTCTGCCTATCAGGGAGTCTCATAACAACCTGCCTAATTGCATATACAATGGTCAACAACATCTCATAATAGACATGTAGATGATGCGTATGGGCATGTATCATGATGCTATGCTGTCACGTACTTATAATCAGCACCGATAATTAGAATCGGTGAGAATGGGCCTAACAAGGCCTAAGGGAAGGTCACAATGTGGACATTTAATCATCATTGTCCATCAATGTAGACATTTAACCAACATTGCTCCCAAGGAGGGGCCGGCCCACATAGAGCCAAACGTATCGTGGGCCCATGTCCTCATACAAGGGCCTCATATAATCAATGGGCCACATACAATCTCAATGGGCCTCATACAATCACAACGGGCCTCATTCAATCACAATGGGCCACATACAATCTCAATGGGCCTCATACAATCACAGTGGACCTCATTCAATCACAATGGGCCACATACAATCTTATTGGGACTTACATAAGGGTCTCATACATCAAGTGAGTCGCATCACATGGGCCTAATACACATCACGATGGGCCACATGACATGAGCCTAATACACATCACAATGGGCTGCATGACATAGGCTTAATACACATCACAATGGGCCGCATGACATGGGCCTAACATATATCATAATGGGTCGCTCAATGGGCAACATGACATAGGCCTAACATATATCACAATGGGCCGCTAATGGGCTGCACCAATGGGCCTCATATACATCAAGTGGGCCACACTAATGGGCCTCATATACATCAAGTGGGCCACATCAATGGGCCGCACCAATGGCCTCATATACATCAAGTGGGCCGCATCAATGGGCTGCACCAATGGACCTCATATACATTAAGTGAGCGGCATCATTGGGCCGCACCAATGGCCTCATATACATCAAGTGGGCTACATCAATGGGCCACATCAATGGGCCTCATATACATCAAGTGGGCCGCATCAATGGGCTGCACTAATGGCTTTGAAAAGTGGATGAACCGTGCGCATGCAACACACACATCATGGTAGGCCGTACAAATGAACGACATAGATATACAATACATACATCAGTGGTAGGCCCCACATGGCACCATCCAAACATTGTCCATGTAAATCAGCACTGTCCAAACATTGCCCATGTAAATTAGCATGTCCAAACTTTGGACGGTGTGGATGAAATACATAGATCACAGTGGATCTCACATGTGCAACAAGTGTGGTCCACGGCTGGATGGAGTGGATATAAAAAAAATACATCAAGGTGTGGCCCACCTGTCCAGCATATGGATGATGTGGACAACACATACATCATACATGGGACCCACAGAAGTTGGGATGTCAATACAGCAGCTATATAGCTGGTGTATACACCAGCTAATCCTCTTCACAGGTGGGTCCCACGTGGGGCCCACCATAACGTTTATTTTCCATCCCATCTATTGATAAGGTCACACAGACCTAAATAAAGAGGAAGAACAAATTTCATATTTATCCAAAACTTCAGGGATCCCAAATGGGATTCGATGGTAGATGTTCAATCCCTCACTGGTTGCAATGTGGTCCACTCGATAGACAGCGTGGATATAGAATAAATACATCAGGGATAGGTCCCACCGTCTAGCTATCTGGACGGTGTGGATAAGACGCATACATCATAGTGGAATCCACCTGATGGACAGTGTGAAATACAATACATACATCAGTGGGATAAAATCCATATATCGTAGTGTGGTCCACAGTCAGATGGTTAGACGATTCGGGTATAACGCACACCTCATGATTAGCCCACCGTCCAGAAGTCTGGACAGTGTGGATCTGAAGCATACATCACGGTGGTCCTCACAGAACCGTCCAGATGGATGGTGCAGATAAATACATCACAGTGGGCTCCATCCAGATGGACAGATGGTGTGGATCAAAGGGACCCACAGAACTTATTGATCGTCAATACACCAGCTAAAAGCTGGTGTGGGCATTCCAACCAATCTGTTCCTCATCAAGTGGGTCCCATGTCAAAATGGATGGACAGTTTAGATATAACACATACCTCGTGATAGACCTACAGAACTTGCTGCGTCAACACAGTAGCATGTGCTACTGGTACGGCCAGCTGGCCCACCGTCCAGATGGGCGGCATAAATCAAGGTGGCCCACGAAGCTTGCTAACAATGTACAGCAGCTGCCTCCTGCTCATCCAACTGATGGATGGGGTGGATTAAAACTCGTACATCATGGTGTGGTGGATCTCCACCGTCCAAATCTGCTAGACGGTGTATATACAATAAATACATCATGGTGTGGTGGATCTCCACCGTCCAGCATCATGGTGGGCCACACATCAAGAGAGAGAGAGAGAAATAGAGAAAAAGAAAGAGAAATTGGTGAAGGGGAGGTACCCCGCCACTATGTGCCCTCCCTATACAATGCATACATCAAGTGGGTCCCAAATCACGTGGACCCTACATCAAAATCAAATACTATGAGCACTCACCGTTGGATCTCATCTTCCTTCTTCTGCCAATGCATGCTAGAGCTCCAATGGAATATGATTCAATGATTGAGATTGATCATGGAGGGTGGGTTGGGTGGTAGGAAGGTGGGCCACACACAAAGCTCTCTCTCATGGAAGCTCTCTTGCTAGGAAGGTTGCTTGGGAGAATGGATGGAAAAATGAGAGAGAGAGAGAGAGAGAGGATTGTAAGAGATGGGTGTGATTGGTAAGGAATGGGTGAAAGGTGATGGATGTACTTGACATGTAAGGGATGTGTAGGAGAGAGAGAGTTGACTTTGGGGATGGGTGTGAGTGATGGGAGTGATGGGATGTGTACTTAACAATTGATGTGATGGTTTTCCTTGGGATTTAAAAATGCGTGGCATTTTCCTCGAATTGAATGCGGGCCCACATCTCATGGCTCGGGTATCGCCTCAGCGTGCGGGACGCTGCGTCGGAACAGTGGCGACGGTGCGGTTGTAAGGGTATAAGTATCTGGTTGGGCTGACTTTGGAATATGGGATATGACTCAGGGTCACACGTAACTGCTATCTGCACGTCACGGGTCACTGAAATTCAACCGGGAGGACCGCAGAAGCTTAAGGAACGGTACGGTCTAGGATACGAGCCTCACACCTTTGAGTTTAATGGTCAAACCTTTGGTTACATGGGAAGGAGTACGGAAACGACTCATACATCCAAAGTTTCCAGTGGTACCACTGTAACATCCCAAATTTTCACAGCAAGAGTTCATACTCGTGCCCAAGAAAACTAAGTGTTAATAATGTATAAACTTGGATGCTTTTGAAAATCGCACCTTATTTTTTTCCATTTGGATCACATCCAGATACATTCATGAAGGTAACATTTATAAGAATAAAATCAACTATATCGATTATATTTCATCAGAGTAAAAAAGAATAATCAAATGTCTTCTCAATGGGAGCTTATTACATTTATCGAGTTCGTAGCAGAAGTATAAAACTAAATCATAAATTATCTTCTTATTCTTTCAACTTAACCTTCCTTAGGGATATTGTTCACTAGGTCTCCAATCTGTACGTCACCTGCATAATCTGTACGGTTGGGAGAGGGTCATCGTCCTACTCATAGTGATGGTTATCCTTTAATATTAACAATAATTCAAGATATTCATAAAAGCAATGTAAAGGTTTTGATACGTCCCATGCTCCACAACTACAAGAGGTATCAATATGCACAAGCAATTTACATGAGATGCATGGCTAACAAAGTATATGCGGTTTATCAAACTTAGTGATCGCCATAATGTGGAATATGATTAGAGTTATCCGGCTCACCCCGCATCCTATACTATGGAGATTCACCGGCGTGTCTCACGTTTAACATGGATTTATGCGGTTATCCCAAGACGGACATAACACATGACCAGGTAAATCAAGCAACCTGGATTAGAGCGACTAATTGCGACAACTAATCCCTAAAAGAAAAGAATTAATGTAATACATATATATATAACTATTTACATACACCAACTAGTGCACCATCACCCCTGAAACATGGAATTACATGTCGGTCCAAGGCCGCTACCGAAAATGCATTACGTCCACAATATTTATTCGATCGCTAGAAAAGGGATTCCCAACATAGTACTTGCATTTATAGAGAATATAAACTGAATCATGGAGGTTCTAGAATACCAAGACACCTGCCTGAGCCTTTAAGGTAAATAAGAGACAAATAGCAATGACCAACTCAAATAAGAGGCGAGTGACGAAGGTCAACTCAAATACGAGACGAGTGCCAAAGGCCAACTCAAATAAGATTAAAGGCAAGAGCAAGGCTCGTATCCATAGCCCCACATGAATTTAGGAAGACTCCTTGCAATGGACATCATGTCCATAATCCCAAAAGGACCAATAATTATTGATGACAATTTAAACAAAATAGAGAGAAGTTCATGGTAATCTGAGAACAGGTGATGAAAGTGCCTTGGTTTTGTCAATTCGCGTGAGGGTTGAGTTGATGAGTCAAGTGAGCCCCATATGATGATCATTCTAGTCATTACCTCGACTGGATGTGTGTTCTGAGCTCGTCATAAGTAAATTCAACCTCACATCTCATGTCCCAAAACACCCATGTAAATAAATCCTTAAAAGCCTTAGAGCAACATAGGAATTAAAAGTTTGAAAACTTATTTTTAAACAGGAAAATTTTCTAAGTTTTCTGCCTTGTTCGATGACATTGAGTTTACGTCGATAACATCGAACACTCATGTTCGATATCGAACATACTTCGATAACATCGAACATATTTCAATAACATCGAAATGAGATCTTTTATGTCTAGCAACCTCATAATATTTGGACAGAATATTTGATGAATCGACATACCTTCGATAACATCAAACATCAGTATTCGATGACATCGAAGGCGAGTCAATGACATTGAAAAACTTAGAGCATTGTCTAGCAAATCTTCTTAGAAAATATTCTGACTTTGCTCGAGGAATCGAATGAGTTTCGATGTCATTAAAATTCAAATTTTGATGACATCGAGCAAGGTTGGATAACATCAAATCTAGACACGTCTGTGTCCAACAAGCTTGAAAGGAAAATCAAATGGAAATGTTTGAGGAATCGAGATATACTCAATATCATCAAAATTTAAACTTCGATGATATTAAGGGAGCCTCGATGACATCGAAAAAGGACAAAGAAGTGTCCAGCAAGCTTTCTAGGAATATTTTCTGAAAAGATCGATAATCGAACTGGGATCGTGACATCGAAATTTGAAATTTGATGAAATCGAATCAGGTTTGATGACATCATAGACAACCTTTAAAATGTCTAGTAAGCTCTTATGTGTATAACGTCAAGGAATCAAACTACTATTCAATGACATCGAAGTTTAAATATCGATGACAACGAATCAGGTTCGATAACATCAATCTTCGATCAAAAAGTTCCTAGAATATTTTTCAGTTGAGTTCATATCATCAAAATGATATCCGATGGCATTGAAAGTATACGTTCAATGACATCGAACTCAGTCAGACTCTAACAGTTTTATTTCCTTTGGAGCTTTTTGCCTTTATAAGGAGTGCTTGCCCTTAGTTGCTGTGGTGAGAAAAAGAGAGAGAGCTTTGAAAGAGTAATTGCACATCATCATCTTAAGCTTTTTTCTCATGGGAGTTCATCTTTTAATCCACCCTCATCATTGATATTCAATAGAGTGGATTGGTGAATGAACTTCCCCATTCAAGGATCATCTAGCTACTATCTTAATGGCAAATCATTGAGCTGGGATCCCTTGAATGCTTAAGAGCTTAGAATTACTCTGTCCCTTAAATAAGTGATATTCATTAGAGTAGATTCCAACATAACCTTGACCTAACCCGTAGCCTTACATTGGAGCATCATCAGTGTTGTGGATCAAAAGAGCTGAAGAATCTCTGTCATCAAAGGAGAGCATCTTCATCAACGTACAGAACGGGGTACATCGACTTATCAATATGTCATTGAGTCCAGAGACCCTGTTGATCATTCCTTGTGTAGGATCGGGTCACAGGTGCATCCCACCCCTTACAAGCCCTCATAGGAGGCCTCTGACAGGAGAGTACATTTAGGTTCTTAGTGTAGGACCTTTGCTCTTGTGTAGGGCATAAACTTAGGTCCTTTGTGTAGGTCCTTGGCCTGTGTAGCCTAAACCAGGTTCCTTGTGTGGATCCTTGGCCTGTGTGGCCTAAACTAGGGTCCTTGTGTAGATCCTTGACCTATGTGGTCTAAAATAGGTTCCTTGTGTGGATCTTTGGCCTGTGTGGCCTAAAACCTAGGTTCCTTGTATGGATCTTTGGCCTGTGTGGCCTAAAACCTAAGTTCTTTGTGTGGATCCTTAACCTGTGTGGCCTAAAACCTGGGTACTTTATGTAAGACCTTTGCTCTTGTGTAAGGCATAAATGTTTGTCTTGTGTGGGTATGTTTAGGTACCTTGTGTAGGTCATTATCAAGCCCCAAACTCGGAAACCGGGCTCACAAAATTCCCGATCGCCGAATCTGGCGCCGACAGCCTCCGTAGAACCCCATTCTCGGCTCCCAGCGCCCATTCGCCAGATTCCGATCCTGGGATGCTACAAGGAGGATTTTCAACATCAGTTTGATTCGTAATAAGCATAACCAAAGGCATAACCCACAAACAACAACCAAAAACTCCATCACATTTCCACTATAATCAAAAACTTTACAAGTACAATGAGCATAAGGGAAATACAATGAAGATAGACCAAAAGCTCCAAAAGAAGATCAGCTACGCGCCCAAGCCTCAGCGCTGCTACGAACCAACGTCACCTGCACGCAACGGTCGTGCATAAGCTTATAGAAAGCTTAGAGGGTGGTGAAAGTGTATGCCTAAGGTGGTAATGTAGTTATGCAATATCAGAGTAATGCGGAATATGCTGATGAATGCCAGGAATACCATTGGCCGTACCAAGGCCATGTGATGCAAGAATGATGTCGGCCATACCAAGGCCATGCAATGCGAAATGCAACACAAGCATACAAATCCTCATCTAAGTCCACATGTCAATACGGCTCAAATCTGGAATATCACCGGGGTCTAGTACACTCCAAGCCAGATTGCCGCCCCATCGCACGCAATAAGGTGAGTGGAAAAGACCTCACTATCCGCTTGCCAATATCGGGCTCGGCTCGTCAATAGCGGACCCATTCCTCGAGCTGGTCAGACTCAGCCTAGCATTGCCCCCTACT
Source organism: Magnolia sinica (assembly GCF_029962835.1). Taxonomy (NCBI): domain Eukaryota; kingdom Viridiplantae; phylum Streptophyta; class Magnoliopsida; order Magnoliales; family Magnoliaceae; genus Magnolia; species Magnolia sinica. Next base: position 63,312,773 of record NC_080576.1, read on the forward strand.
CTCGGGCGGGTAAGGCCGCACCCCCTTCCAACCGACCACGACACAGTGGAAAGCGCAACCGTCTGGTAATCGACACCCAGCGCTCATGCACCCACTCGGTCTAGACGTTGGAGCAACCTCCTGGTACCATAAGGGTTTAGGGACTTTCACCCAGGGATATCTATCGCACCCCATGTAGAACAGTATTTCCGGTATCCAATCCTGTCAACCACGATACGTCTGTGGAGGATACGGCCCTGATGTCGCTAGGGCATACAGTAACCATATCACATAATGCGAATGCATGAATCACACTGTCCAGTCATGCAACAATCCTGCGCGTATCGTGCGCTCATGTAGGGCAACACCCCCTGTACGGGAGCCCCTAAACCATCTGCCCGAAGGCATATGCTATGATCAGGCATTTCTCATATCAAGCATACGTATGATGCATATGATTATGAATCATGGAATTAAACATGTTATATGGGATGGATGCTAATCATAATAAAGATGGGCCTAGACGGCCTACACATCAGACGTACGAGCCTAACAATGGGCCCTAGGGAAAGTCATAATGCGGACGTTTAACCACACTATATTTGCAATGTGGACGTCAAACCACCATTGCTCCCAAGGCACAGCCCGATGTAAACATCATTACATAACCCATGTTGGGATCGTATATTGCAATGGACCTTAGGCACGTCCCATTGGGCCTTAAATACGTCAAATGGGCCATACCATATGGGCCTTGTATTCATCAAGTGGGCCACATCATTGGGCCGCACCAATGGGCCTTATGTGCATTGCAATGGACTATAACCTATGGGCCTTAGAATGCATCAAATGGGCCTAATCTTATGGGCCGTTTGTGTATCACGTGGGCCTCGCCAATTGGGCCCCATATGTACATCAAATGGGCCTAAACCCATTGGCCCCAACACATTTTTTTTTGTGGGCCATAACCCATGGGCCCCTAATACATCTATGGGCCTCGACCCATGGGCCTTACATCTATATCAAGGTGGGCCTCAATCACAGGCCACAACAAACTAAGGTGGGCCTCCCACCAATATTATATTAAACATGATATAATATAATATATATATATATAATACATATGATATTATATATAATATAATATTATATATATATAGATATATATATATATATAGAAATATACACACACGCATACACCACACGCACGCACACACACGCATGCACCCACCCACAGACGCACGCGCGCACACACAGTGGGCTTCACCGTCCAGGCGGACGGTGGAGATAAAATACTTACATCACTGTGGGCTCCATGTGGGGCCCACCATAATGTTTATATGTCATCCAACCCCTTGATAAGGCCAGTGGGCCTTAGATGAAGGGTAGAAACAAATTTCATTTTGATCCTAAACTTCTGTGGGCCCCAAAAGGGTTTCAAAGGTAGAGGTTAAATCCCGCTGTTTCATACGGTGTGGGCCACCTGAGCCTTAGATCAAGGTGATTTTCAGAGGGTGATCCACTGACGTTAGCGCCCACCGTGCGAATGGATTAGATGACAAATAAACATCAATGTGGGGCCCACGGCTACAACCGTGCTGGGCTGTACGTGCGTGCGTCCGTCTGGGCGCTGGCGTGCGCAGGTGGGGTCCATATTTGGACAATCCACTCCGTCCAATGGCCCTCCATGGCCCCCCCACAAGCAAAACAAGCCCAATATTGGGCCTGTTTCGGTGTATAGGAGCAATATGGGACATTTCAATAGTAAACTCACTGTTTGCCATGTTATGGCCCGCCTGAAAATCTGATCGGTCCCATCTTTGGGCTCAACGCCTAAAAATGGCTTGGGAAGGGAATGGATGGTGTGGATTGGAGACATGCATCAAGGTGGGGCCTACATGAATGGGCCTCCTCCATTAGCTTGAACCAAGCTTTTATTTGTGTTTTTCACCAATCGTCCAGCGTCCCTGGACGCTGGACTCTCTGGCCGAGCAAGGTGGGCCTACTCATGAGGGTCACCACTGATGGATGGTTTGGGTACAATACACGCAAAGTGGGCCCCACAGGTAAATGGTTTGGATAACCTACTAACTTCATGGTGGGGTCCATTCAAGTGGGCCACACAATCTCATTAACATCACAAAAATAAAATAAAATAAAACAAAGGAGCGAGAGATAGAGAGTGAGACCGTGTGATGGAGGGACCCCGGCACTATGGGCCCTCCCTTGCACTAAATCATACATCAAGTGGGTCCCATTACATGTGGGCCTATTAAATTAAAATTCAACGGTAGAGATCCCTTCTCCACTAAATCAGACGGTCTAGATGACCCTAAATATGCAAGAAAGTAAACATCATGATGGGGTCCATGGAGAATGGCCCCATCATGGAATGATCATGATGATCCAAGTGGGCCATTGGCCACATCATAGGGTCCAAAGTGAGATCCGAACCATTGATCGGTTGGCCTCACTTGGCCCATCTTAAAAACATCAAAAACTATCCTATCCAAACACCCACCGCTTGATCTTCTTGCTCCCTTGGCTTCCTTAGCTCCTTGTGCTTCTCTTTGATGGAGGAAGATGGGAAATGGATGGTTGAGATGAGAGATGAAGGGGTGGGAAAGGTGGGCCTCACAAATGAAATTTTCTCACCATGGGGGACTCATACGTATGGGACTTGCTATGGGAGAGTTTGAAATGAGAGAGAGACTTGTAAGGGAGAGAGAGAGAGAGAGAGAGAGAGAGAGATGGGTGATGGAGTGATGGGGGATGGTTTGGGTTGAAAAATTGTAAAAAGGGGGTATGGTTGATGTTGAAAATGGAAAAAGATGAGTGGTGAGGTGGAAAGAGGGTAGACTTTTGAAAAAGGTGGAGATGGGTTGTTGTACTTGAGGTATGGGATGCTTTAATGGTTGATTGATGGGACTAATTGTAGAGATTCCCTCGAAATCCACAACGCGCGGTGTTTATTCGGAATAAACGCTGATCGGCATCTTCTTGCCTGGGTATCGGTTCGGTGCGCAAGTCACGGCGTTGGAACCGCGGCGACGACGCAGTCGCTATGATATAACTTTCGGACCAAGCCGACGTCGGTGCGCGGGACCTGGCTTAGGATCGTGCGCAAACACCGAATACGGTGCGAAGGTTGCCGGAATTTGACCGGAAGGACCGCGGAAGCTAACGGAACAGTACGGATTAGGACACGGGTCTTACAGTCATAAAGTCAACTTTGTATAAGTTTTAAAGGTTTAAGGTGAGCCTGATTTGAAACCTCCGTTAGTGAAACTCAGTACACTCAAGTGTTGAGTGCGTCCGTCGGGAGTGGAGTAAGCACATAGCCAAACCACTATAAACGACTATGTTTGGGATTGATATTTGCATATTCTCTTATTGTGTTTACTTTGAATGATCACATGAAAGCATGACAATATGAATATCTGGAACTGATAAGACTCACATCCCACACACTTTCACATAGTTCATCCATCATAGACTAAGTGTCATATCTTGTTTAAATATTGAGTAGTCTTGTGATTGGATCCTCTACTTGGCTTGAAAGCCTGTAGAGTTAAAATGAGTATATCTTGATAATTGTACATTAGATCAAGATTAGGTTAATAGGATTTTAAATTGTCATGAAAGTTTATAAAGTCCTATTCACCCCCCTCTAGGACACTTTGACCTATTCCTACTTCTACTATAGCGGTATTTACCACAATTTCAGGTGAAAGGCATGGAAAATGGCACATAAAAAGGTGAGATAAAATGCATCAACTCAATTAAAGTAAGCTTAAAAGATAAAACCCTCACCTCTAATGTTATTCCTTCCCTGAACGTAGGTGAGTGTCGAAAGATTTGGTCTTTAATCTATCATTTGCAATTTCTTTTGAGTGGTGAGCTTGATTTAAACTAATCGAGTTGGATCAATGTGTTAGGGGATGGGAAAGAAAGAAATCTAGGAAGGGAAGATTTGAACGTGGCGTACCTTAAATTACTCAGCTTAGGCTGGCCGGCTTCTACTAATTGATGTCGTAAACCTCTCTCCATCTCCTTTCTCTTTCTTTCATTTCCTTTCTCCTTCTTTCTTTCTTTCTTTCTTTCTCGTTCTTAACTTTTCTCCCTCGTCTCTCTCTTTCTTTTATAGGCGTACGGCTAGCAGGACGGCTGGAATTTCCTAGCACCAACTCTTATTATGCAGTTCGGTACGCAGTGAAAGCCGGACGCAGATTCTGCGAGTGGTGCACTGTCTGACTGGTGACACCCTTGTTTCATGAGTAGATCTTCTCGGATCTTAAGGTTGTCCCTGTGCGGCCACAGAATGGATGGCTGTGATCACGCATTCTGGAATGCAATGGTCAGGGACCCTCATCCATGCAACTCTATTGGTGCGGGATTTGTTCGCTGAAGTGGCGGGGTGTAACTGGACTTCTCCGGATAAGGTTTCTCCTAGAGTAGTTTCAGAGATGTGTGTTGTATCTAATGGACGGATCAGATTCACTCTGTTTCCTTGGTAGTGGGTCCCACTGCATCCCTGAATGGGATCGGTTTTGAATCCGTGGACGCGGGAACAGGAGAATATAAAGGAGTTTAGGAAGTGGTCTGGTTGCGGCCAGACTTGTGTGCGTGTAAGATCTTTCCTGCGTGCAAAACATACTAGGGTGTGGTCGAACCCGTCCCCTGGACATTATGGACAGTCCTGATCATCGCAGATGATCACAGGGATGGACCACAACATCTGCAACGGAACGCTGTTCATTCGCATGCGCGGTGCGAAAATCCCACTGGTTTCGGGAATTTCACGAGTCAGTTTGTGTTTGATCGTGACTGAGGTTCTGGTGTGTTATGGTGTACGCGCACCTCGTGTGCACACACCTGGACGTGGGGTCCAGATGTGGTTTGGGGTAAATCCATTTTGTTCATTTGCTTTGGTTGGCTCACCTTAGGGTTCGTACCAGAGTGGAAAGCGAATGCCAATCCTAGGTAGGCCGTTCTAGTGAATGTCTTGTTTAGCCATTGATCTTGCTGATTCAATGGCTGAAATTTGTTATGTACAGTTAACTTATGATACTTAGGCCTTATAAAATGTTTGGTGCGAAATGTATCAGTTGAACCGTATGATTTAGAATTTGGGGTCTAGATCAATGGCAGTTTTGTAATTATTGTTGATTTAAGAGTTTTGTGAAATCTAAAGGTTCCACTTGTTTGTATGCACCTTTCTAAAAATTTCTTACAAATGGACTTATACCTGAATTATTATGGACAAAGAGTTATTCGTTGATTCTTTTAAGGTAAGGTACATACGTTGAATTACTTAATGGTTGGTTTTGTTTCAAAATCAACAGTCAGATGGATCGGTCTGTGAATGGAGGCTTTTCCTAATGGTCAGATTTTGCCTTTGGTTCGTAAGGTTAGATTAGCTAAATCAGTGTTGTATACATGTGTCTTATGTTAACACTTGAACAATTTCGACACTCGGTGCTGAAATGTTCGGGGTGTTACAATCCTTCCCCCTTAAACAAAATTTTGCCCTGAAATTTCCTACCTCAAGTTTTAATCTCTGTTAAAGAGCTCGGGATAATTTTCCTTCATTTCTTATTCACATTCCCATGTTGCTTCTTCTTCGTTGTGGTGTGACCATAGAATCTTGACTAGTGGGATAGTCTTTGTTCGAAGGGCTTGTTCTTTGTGTTCGAGAATCGGCACCGGCTCTTCCGAATAAGTGGCGTTGTAACTTAACTGTATTTGTTCCCAATTGATGATGTGGGTCGGGTCAGGTTCGTACTTCTTTAGCATGGAGATATGAAAGACGTTGTGAACATTGGCTAGCTATGGAGGTAGTGTGAGACAATAGACCACTTCTCTTATTCTTTCTAGTACTTCGAATAGGCCAATATACCGGGGCATAAGCTTGCCCTTTTTACCGAACCGCATCATGCCTTTCATAGGGGACACTTTCAAAAATACATTGTCCCCTTCAACAAATTCAAGTGCTCGCCTCTGTATATCCGCATAGCTTTTCTGTCTATTTTGTGCAGCCTAAAGACGTTTGCTTATCAAATCTTAGGATCGAGATTTTTATTTAAGGGGGGTAGATTGTAGTGTCCCAATTTCCATGCAGGCGATTACACGCACATCTAGATGTATGCATCTACCTCACGAGGAATATAGTGAGATATTAAACATAACGGATCAATGCAAATGGATCAAATAAATAAATTTCAGGGACGAAATTATGTGTAAGGGGGGTAGATTGTAACACCCCGAACTTTTCAATACCCGAGTATTGAAAGTTCACAAGTGTTACCATGAAATCTAATTTAATAGGTTAATGTGTACAATGTCAATCTAACTATCCAACACGAATCTTACCGTGATCATGTAGTTTGATATATGTACCTTTCCTTAAATAAATTTGGTAAATAACTCTTCATCCATAATGATTTCGATGTAAGTCCTTTTGTAAGAATTGTTTATGAGGTACATACAACTATGTAGAACCATTAGGCTTCACAAAACTCTTAGATCGGCAATAATTACGAAAAAACCATTAACCTAGACTCCCGAATTCTAGATCACATGGTTCTTATGATCCATTTCATGTGAAATTTTATACCAGACCTAATTATCATAAATTAAACATACACGTCGAAATTTAGCCCTTAAATCACAGTAAAGTAGCTACTTGACCTATCAGATCGAGATTCTAATTTGGTCATCTTGTTCACCCCATATGAATATACTTAAGCCACCATTAGAATTACAATCTGAAGAACTTACACGTGTGAACAAGTCACTCAAACCTAACGGTATACATGTTTTACCCTAATCACTCCAAAAATCCATTTTATGTCCGTCCATTTACAAAACGGACCGTACATCCACCTACATACATGGTTAGAGTGCTAACCATCAGATTCTCTTATTTTTAGCAAGTCATCTGACCATCCATCATGTTTGGATCCGTCAAACGGGCTACATGAACATCATGGTTAATCGATCATCATGAAGATCTTAGGGTTTAGGTCCAAACTACCTGGTAACTTGTCAATTAGAGGTGTAGAGATGTTATTTTGAATTACGGAGTGTGTTAGCTACTAAAGGAGCATCTTGGTCTTCTTTAGGAGGGACCCAAGCTTGACCCATGAGAAGAGCACGAAAAACGGGGAATACCTGCCCAATTTCAAAGTAATTGGATGGTGCATTCCTACAAAACAAACATTAGAAGTTGGTTGGGAATTTGATGGCAATTTTGTAAATATAATTAATACCACTGTTTAACTAAAAGGTTTAACGGTGAATGTTTACTAATAGTCGATGAGCCTGTGCGGTTTACCTGATAAAGAAAATTGTCTCGTATTTTACACCGGATCCCAATGTAGTGGGAAAAGGACGATGAACGGAGTGGATTTCCCATAAGGTTATCACAAGATGACTCTACAAAAGAAAAAAAAAATCAGGCTTTACCTAACCGCGTCTCATTACGTAATAGAAGTCTTTAACGGTGTGTGTCACCCACACACTTCCGGAATGCGTGGCCCATGAGAGACTTGGAATTACTTCATCTTTTGGGCCGATGCCTAACATGACCCCACAAAATCGATGGACGGAATGGATATTTTAAAAACACATCATAGTGGACCCCACCTATCGTACATAGCAAAACCAAGGAAATACAAAACATCTGCTTGCTGTAACAGCGTTCGGATGATGCACGGAAGTAAAAGAAAGCCTTCCACCGTTCCATAACCAACCTTCGACGATCCATACCAATTTGGACCGTTCAAAATCAAAGGGCAAGGATTCCGATCCCACCCTAGACGACAGAAGGAAGAAAAGGAAACCAGAAGATTTGGTTTCTGCTAGTTTTCTTGTGTTAAACGCGCTCCCGGAAGTTGCGTTCGCAGGACCTCCGTAAATCATGTTCGCATAGGAATGACGTGATCGGAATAGGAGTCCTGTGGGTCTGGGGATTGTCGGACAGAAGATCCAGACCGTCCAGGGGTGATAGGATGAAGAAAGAACGGAATCGAGAGTGATCCACCATTGAAGTGGTGATCATCTTCCTTGTTCGAAACAGGAATCTAAGGTTGCTTGATTTTGCACCATTATGAGATCCAAGACATCACGATGATAGCCTATCCCGACATCTTCTGACTTCCGAAAATAGGAAAGATAGAGGACCCAGAGAATCACTTTCCTGAGGAAGACCAGGCTGAATAAATAATAAAATATGATTTAGTTTTGTTTCCGTTTCTGTTTCCGCTGCAACTGGATCTATAATAAGCTCCTTTGCGTGAGCATTGATGATTTATTTATTTTTAGAATGATAAAGGTAGTTAATTTTCTTCTTGTGAATGATTACCAATGCAAATGTACGAAAGGAAATAGGGTGCGATTTTAAAGCATCCAGTATATTAAACACCCGATTTTCTCGAACACGAATATGAACTCTGGCCATGAAAACCCAGGATGTTACAACCAGAGAATCTCACTAGAACTCAAAAGCGTTGTTGGCAAAGAAACAAGGTCGTGCTAAGAAGAGAAAGAAAAGAGGGTGATGCCCCTTCTCGACCGGAGCCCAAGTTATCACATCCATTCTGGAAAGTTCCCTCATCGAAGGAATAGGTGGCAGTAGACACAGTCAAGGTGATTGCTTTACCCATTGGTCAGGAGAGCAAAGCTCCTCTCAAAAGTATCGAGACACCTGTTGGTCTTAAAAGAGAAGACAACACTGGCAACTTGTCAAATTATTTTAGCTAGGATTTTTCCCCATAGAGGAATGGCTGCTCGGTGAATTCATGCCCACAGTAGACATTTCAAGGGATGTAGTGACTGATTCACCAATGACCCTACAGTAAATGCAACCCCTCATCAGACTAATGAGATCGAATCTGATACACTAGGGGGTAAGGTTTAGGTAATAACATTGTGTTTGGTTCGTTGCCACCAATAGTATTTCATTACAACATGGTGCTCACTTTACCATCTGACTTTCAGGTGAGAGCAACTCAGCCAAACACAATGCCTTGAAATGTAGAAGAACATGCTTCCTTGATTGTTATTCAACGTGCTTCTTTCCCTCATGATGAAGAGAAACAAAAAATGCATTACATGTTGATACGGTCACCGTAATGACTGAAGGCACCACTGATAAAGTAATTATTAATAGGCCCACCACTGACATGACGTAGCTCCTCAAACCGTTGTATGTTTCAGCCCATTTGGATGGATGTCCTGTTACTAGGATCCTGGTGGACAATGGAACTGGAGTGAATTTGTTACCGAAAAGAAAGATGGCCAAATTAGGAAAAACTGTGTCCGATTTGATCCTGTTTGAAGTAACCATCAACAATTTTGTTGGCCATGTCACAAATACACATGTTGTTTTACCGGTCGACCTTACTGTAGGTACCAAGTTTGTTCTAACCCCGTTCTTTGTAGTTGATACTTCATCAAGCTACATTGCCCTGTTAGGAAGAGATTGGATTCATTCTTTTGTATGCATCCCATCCTCTCTCCATCAATTTTTCATCTTTTAGAATAAGAACAGGGTCAAGCTTGTCTTAGCTGATAACAAGCCTTTCTTGGCAACATCAAATGCCAACGAAGCTTATTATTATAGCGAGGAGATAGGGCTCATTAGGTTCATAGGGAGGAATAAGCAAGGACAACCGACCGACATTTCAGTGAAGAAGAATCTGGATAGCATAGTTCAGGCTATGCCAATCCAAGAAAATGGGGTCCAGTCGAAGGATTTACTCCTCTATCGGTTGATTGTAAGTTGCATTATTGAAGAGGTGTTATGATTGTGACGATTGAAGGTGTAATGTGTCTGGCTGATTTTGCAGCCAAAATAAAAAGGCCTGAAGGAAGCCTAAAGGAAATTAACAAAGGTGTTTTTATGAACACGGCCGGGTTAGATGGACCAGTCGAGGAGGATAACTTTGAAATGAAAGATTTGTTAAAAGAAGCGGAAGAACGTTGACTATAGGTCCAAGATCTATTGGACGAAGTAAATATGGGAACGGATCATAATCTGAGGCCCACGTTCATAAGAAACTTGTTACAACCTCTTGAGCGTGACAAGATAATAAGGCTATTGCAAGAGTTCGTGGACTGTTTCGCATGGGACTACCATGACATGTCAGGATTAGACAGATATCTAGTTGAGCATAGATTACCGACCAAAGAAGGGTATCGGCCGCATAAGCAACTCTAAGAAGGATGATGACCGACGTCACTCTCAAAGTCAAAGAAGAGATTGAGCGGCTTTTGAAGGCTGGATTTATTCGACCGATTAAATATGTGGAATGGATGTCAAACATAGTCCCAGTAGTGAAAAGAATGGTAAGATAAAAGTATGTATGGATTTTAGAAATTTGAATCTAGCCACTCCGAAAGATGAGTATCTTATGCCTGTGGCCGATCAGTTAATCGATCGAGCTGCTGGGCATAAGATTGTCTCGTTCTTGGACAAGAATTCAAGGTATAATCAGATCTATATAGCCTTGGATGACGTACTAAAAACCATGTTCAAATGTCTAGGACCCTTGGGGACTTATTGCTTGGTAGTAATGCCATTCGGTCTAAAAAAATGCCGGGACTACATACCAAAGAGCAATGAACACCATTTTTCATGATACGATCGGCCGATTTATGGAGGTTTACATTAATCACTTAGTAGTCAAGTCGACCAATGCGGTGAATTATCTGATTCACTTACGCAAGTCCTTTGAGCGAATGCAATTCCATAAATTAAAAATGAACCCAATGAAATGTGCTTTTGGGGTGTCGGTCGGTAATTTTCTAAGTTTCCTTATACATCAGAGAGGAATTTAAATCAATCAAAATAAAGCTTACGCCGTGATCGATGCAAGTCCATGGGGAAATAATGCCAAGTTGCAGAAGTTCTTAGGACACCTTAATTTCTTACGACGGTTTATATCTAATTGTGCAGGCAAGACTAAAATCTTTTCTCCATTGTTAAAATTAAAGTAGGGGGCGAATTTTTATGAGAAGCAGAACATTAATTGGCCTTCAACTGAATCAATGAATATTTGATGAAGCCTCCTGTGTTAATGTAACACCTCGTATCTTTGATACATGGGTGTTACCTCAAATGACCCCGGTTATAGGAATTTTAGGTAATTAGGCCAAATAATTTAAACTTTGCACCGCAGGTCGGGAGTTCCATTCAGCGACAAAGCCAACCACCATGATCCAAATGAGCCATGATGAACCCAACATTAGCCGAAGGTAAAAACTCAACAAAACCCTTAGACTAAAACAAGCTATGAACAAATGAACTGAGTCACATTAATGTAATACACCCATTAACAACCTTGGGAGAATAAATTATGACCAGAAAGGTACTTAAAACCCCTTGAATCCTGATTCAACCGTCAAACCAAAACCTCGGATCTATCAGATCTTTGGATCGCGACATATGGACAAAATGAGGCCCTGAATGGTATGATATGGCCCACCTAGGCCTCGGATCTACCCCAAACCGGGCTGGGATCCTTGTAACAGGTCCCCAAGACAGTTGATTGGTGCAGATCAGGCACCAGAGTTATGATAGCCCCAAAACTAGGTACACGTACACCCCAACCGCTAGTGCACGAGGTGCGCTAGACAACCACTTGCGGTCAAATAGTGTTTGACCGAACTCAAATGAAATTTCTCAAAACATGCTTCCCGCCAACTCCCTGTTTAAAAACATTTGTATTTGAACTTCAAAGTGGGCCACATAGCTATTTTTCAGACAATCCAAACCGTCCATTCTCATCGTGGGGTCCGCCCGCCCCAGACGATATAGGGATTCGGCTCCACGTACAAAGACTTGGGATTTGAGTCCCAACCGTCCATTCCCTTATTATAGGGCTAGGATTCAAAGGAGAGGGACCCCGGAGTGCTTCTCTTGCAGGACAAACACCCCATGGACCTATGGACCCGAGCTTTCACAGGGGCAGCTGGGTGGGTCCTCTCATGGCCAGAAAAGGCTAGGCAAGGCCATGAAGGGGGTGTCTGAGGCTTTCCTCTTTTAGGATGGGAAGGGCGGCGACGCAACCATTGTCTGCTCAGGCCACATTAAAACCAGCCGTCGGCCTCTCCTCTTCCTGCCTATATAAGGGAAGGCCCAGCCCTCTCAAATCTCACACAGAAAGAGAAGTGAGGAAGGAAGGAAACAGAAAGAAAAGAGAGAGAGAAAGCAGAGAGAAGGAAGGTGAGCAATTTTGTGAGCCTGGCACTCACTGTCCCAACTCAATCCGTGAGAAACGGACCAAGCCGAGTCAGTGTGAGCCCACGGCCACACCTCTTGTGCGGGAGAGCGAAAGAAAGGAGATGAAGTAGGTGAAGGCAGGGGGTGTGTGCGTGCCAGCCCAAGCTCAGGTTGGACTCGACTTAAATAGGTAGAGCACCTCCCTTCACTTCTTCTTCTTAACAGCTTTAAAATAAACTCAAATAATAATAAACTCCACACATGTTGTGGCTGAAAAACAACCACCAGCGGAAGCATGCTAGAGCCAAGAACAGGCTCTGTTTTGAAGATGAACACGGCCTACATTCGGACACCGTTTTAAGACTGAAACAGACCTGAGTGCAGGCCTTGGTTGGAGCCAAACAATGGCGTAGGAATAGCCTTAGACTGGGGGCTGAAACTCGGTTCTAGGATAGCCTACAAATCAGGCCCTGTTGAGCTGCAGCACGCCTCAAAATCGGGCTGAAAAATAGCCTGAAAGTCGGGACGAAAGCGCCCCTGCTCAGACCATCCTTGGGCTGAGGGTAACGGCCGCCACCATGCTACAGCTGGGCGCCGACTCGGGTCGAAAAACAGCTCAGGAGTAGGCCGTTTATGGAGTAGAATCGGGCGTCCGAACAGATGGGTTCTCAGCTAAAAAACAGGCTGGGTAACGACCAATTTTCGGCATGAGAACGACCCTGTTTTGGGTCATTCTTTGTCGAGAAAAAAAGGTAGCCACCATGCCACCGTTTGAGCGTCAACATGGGTGGAAATATAGCCAGAGACGGGCCGTGGTTGAGCTGAGAATCGGGGCCGGGAATGGCCTCCAAAATAGATGAAACAGGGACCGTTTCACGTCATTTGCAGGTGGGCTGCATGTGGGCTTCACCAAATGCAGGTGGGCCTCACCCAAAACCAATGGGCTACCCTAGATTTGAGCCCTGCACAAGTGTAGGTGGGCCGCACCTTGCATCAGCAGGTGGACCTCACCCTATCACAGTTGGTGGGCCATGTATGTGGCCCCACCTTGATGACGTGGCACATCCAGGACGTTTTCTTTCATTTCATATATATGTACATAACACGTGCATGTGAAATTTTAAAGAAAAAAAAAAAATATATATATATATATATATATATACACACACACACACACATAAAGCACCTCTGAATATATGTTTTCATTCCACACACGTGGTGTGGATGGGCTACATGCAGGCCGTCCATCAGGGGACGTCCGGTCCCTGGACATTTTTAGACATATATGTACATGCAGTACGTACATATTTAAATAATATTATATTATGCATCTGTGCATGCATATAACCCGTGGGACCCACTGAGATATGTGTTTCATCAACGCCGTCCACCCATTTTGATCCAGACCGTCCACCTGGACGATGGGCCAGCCACTCCGTCAGCTGATGACGTCAGCAAGTTTCGTGTGCCTCACCATGATGTCTATGTTGTAATCCATGTCGTCCAAATGGCTGAACAGTTGGCTACACGATGATGCATGTGCTGAAATCCAAACCGTCCATCCCATTTGGTGAGCGTGCCCTAAGGTTTGAGACAAAATAAGACAGATCCATCAGAGGGACCACAGTGCAGTGGAGATTAAGCGTTCAGCATTGAAACCTTTCAGGTCACAGGAGTTTTGGGATCAATATGATAATCTCTCCTGGTCCAAATCCCTATGACCTTATAAGACATCATGATGGGCCCGGTGGGGTTTCAACGGTAGAAATCATTACCGCCACTGTTATTTCTGGTACAGTCCAGGTGATCTTTCAATTTGATTTACCCTCTTGAAGAATGCTCTAGATAGTCTCTAAAGATGAAATGCAATATACAACATAGTGGACCCATAGGCCTATGGTATATGTACACAGTCCCCCTGACATGATGCATGGGCAAGTCCCACTTGGGTCAAATTTGGACCCAGCACCCTGGGCTAAAATGGGCCCAGTGGTGAAGAGTTTGAGCCTAATTGGGCTACCCTACTTGGGTAAATAAGATGGGCCTAACGCCAAGCCTAGAAGGCCTTGATGTCCCTTCGGACCCTCACATTAGTTAGACAAAAACATGGAAAGGCTTGACAAAATATAAATTGTGATTTTAGGAGACTCATTTGGTGATCCCGGGCCACAAGAAGACTCGGGTCGAGTTCGAGAACACTAGCATACAGGTGATGACTTTCCCCTTTGGCTTTCCATTTCCAAATTAACTAAACTTAGTTTGCACTAGGTTACCATTATTGTGATACTTGCTTTCACTATATGATAGGCTCACATGCTAGGTAATCCTTAAACAATGATCACTATTCACGTGATTTTGTAGTATATCCTCAGTAGTCATTAACTCATGATGCTTTCTTATATATCATATGTTGTCACATGTTAACATGATTTACTTCTATATATAGCCTTTGATGCTACACATGGAGGATTCCATGATTGTATGCAAGCCACACTTGGAATGTAATTAGACAAAATGTGTGGGAAATAGGGACCTTGAATTGGTGTCATTTTAATCAAGGTATCCTATTAAAACATCCCAAGGTGGAGGACCTCATGAGCTGGGGATGGTGGTAATGAGACACTATGCTCGAGCTGTCAGCCTACGCTGGGTGACGAGCCCCCTGTAGTAACCATTGAGTTACTTAAATCAGCTGATTGTAACTGGATTAATAACAGCTGGCTAATCATGCATTCATGGCATATTGGCGATGACGGATGACTATTCTGGATGCTGTAGCACGTGCCCTAGAGTTGTTGGGGTATCATTTTGCTAGCTCCCAGATCATCGACTATCGACCCCTATTCCGACTGGATGATCATTCCCAGGTTGATGATTGCATGGGTGATGAGCCCAAGTCCAACTGGATGTGCATCCCCAGGTCGATGTGCATTCATGCATCCATGCATTTAATAAGATTGCATATTGTCTGTTTTGAATTACTACTTGTTTTCCTTTTAACTATGTTTGCTAATGCGGCGATGTGTAATCTTGAGGGGAATTTACACTGAGCTGGCCACTCATCCATCAACTATCCAACCGTACAGAATATGTAGGTACAGATGTAGAGGATGTCGGTGTCGGCCTTGATGGCACGACCGTGGAGCCCGAGGGAGAGTATTATGATGACGAGCCGCAACATGAAGCAGCGGCATATTTCAGGCTTAATCAGTAGTTCAATTTCTTTTTATTTCAGTGGTTTAGTATTTTAGGAACTTATGAGATTTTGTAACTAAGACCCTCAGCTAGATGGGCCAAATATTTGGGCTCTCATGATTATATATATGCTTCTTTTGCTATCACACTCTGAGTTTATAATTCCGTTGGTCCTTCGATTTAAAAACTTCCGGATTTTTCGAAAATGAGTCTCGTACTTGGGTTTGAGAAATCGGGGCGTTACAGTTAATGCCTTCTATCAAAGGTCATCCGCTTAAATTATATATAGCCACTTCTACAGGATCGATCAGAGCCCTCCTTTCACAAAAGGATGATTTGCAAAAGGAGAGAGCAATCTACTATCTGAGCCAAGTATTACTCGATGCAGAAACATGGTATTTAGCCATGGAAAAATTATGTCTGTCCCTATACTTCACAACTACCAAGTTAAGGCATTATTTGTTAGCCAAAAGATTTATTATAGCTTCAATCACTGATCTAATCAAATACATGTTTAATCGGCCTATTCTAAGCGGACGAATTGGTAAACGGGTATTAACATTGTCTGAGTTTGATTTGCATTATGTATGGCAGAAAGCGGTAAAGGATAGGGCCATAACAGACTTTTTGGCTAGCCACCCGTCAAACTTAGAGGAACATATTCCCCCAAGTGTTATGGATTCATATGTTGTACAGATAACGCCTTGGAAACTAATCTTTGATGGGCAAGGACCCACGAAACATGTAGTGTTAGCATAGTGTTGGTCGCCCCCAACAGAAATTGGCAGGAATTTCATTTCAGTTGGAATTTGAGTACACTAACAATCAGGCTAAATATGAGACTATGATAATTGGCCTAGAAATATTGTTAGAATTATGGGTGAAGGACGTGATGATCATTGGGGATTCTCAACTAGTGATAAACCAGATGGCTGGTTTGTTTAGATGCAATAGCCTGTCCTTGTTACCATATTATGCGATGGCCTTCCAATTTCTAGAGCGATTCAGTGGCATCCAACACTCAAAGTTATAATGTGGATGCCAATGAAATTGCGCAAATGGCAGCTGGACTAGAAATATGGAAGGGATCGACTATTCGATCGATTAAAGTTCAAAAAAGGTCGTTGCCCTCCATCTACTGGAGAGGGAGCATAGCGGAAGTTTATTTGATCGATGTAGAGGGAAATGATTGGAGAGCCCCCCTTATGGATTATTTGCAAAGCCCTCGAACCAAAGCTAAGAGAAGCATGAGAAGATCAGCCATAAATTATGTCATGGTCGATGATGAGCTATACCGTAAGGGGGCCGATGGGATTTTGCTCCATTACTTGTCAAAGAATGAAGCGATGATAGTTATGGAAGGGGTTTGTGAGGATGTTTGCGAGGCTTACTAGGCAGGAAGAAAGATGAAGCTTATACTTAGGTGTTGTGGATACTTTTGGCCGAAAATGATGGTCGATTGTATTCGATATGTAAAAAGTTGTGAGGCTTGCCAAAGAAATGGGTCAGTCCAACACTTGCCCGCGGTCGAGTTGCATCCTATCATAAAGCCTTGGCCTTTTCAAGGATGGGCGATCAACTTGATTGGGCAGATCCATCCATCTTCAACCAAGTTAGACACATTCATCATTGTGGAGACTGACTACTTTACCAAGTGAGTCGAAGCTAAGCCTATGAAAAAGGTTGGTCATGAAGATATTATCAATTTTATAGAAGCCAATATCATCTATCGATTTGGTGTTCCAGAGTCCATTACTATGGACCAAGGTGCGACATGCATAGCCAAGGAGACATGTGCCATGGCCGACCGGTATCATATAAAAATTCTTTATTCTACTCTATTCTATGCTCAGGCTAAGGCCAACAATAAAGTGATCAAAAATATCTTAAGGAAAATGAATTGAGGAAACCCATGAGAATGGCACCTTAAACTATTTGAAGCTTTATGGGCATACATGATATCTCCTTATACTAGTACAAGGGTTAGCCCATTCATGCTGACTTACGGGCATGAAGTAGTTTTACCTTTGGAAATCATGGTCCTGTCTTTGCAAATTGCTCATCAGTCTCAATTAAGCCCTCCTGAATTTACAAAAGCAATGTTGGCCGAGCTTGAGAGACTGGACGAGATTCATGTCAAGGCATTGAATTCTATCATGGCCAATAAAGTGGTCGTAGCCCGAGCATACAACAAAAGGGTTAAAGGAAAAGCCTTTAAGCAAGGAGACAGTTTGGAAAATGGTCATTCCCATTGATAAAAAAGACCAAGTGTTAGGAAAGTGGTCTCATACATGGGATGGACCATACATCATCGAGCAAGTCCTAAGGGTAGGAGCTTATTATTCAAAACCCCAAGTGTAAGGTCGCGATGTAGTA
This sequence comes from Magnolia sinica, assembly GCF_029962835.1. Classification (NCBI taxonomy): domain Eukaryota; kingdom Viridiplantae; phylum Streptophyta; class Magnoliopsida; order Magnoliales; family Magnoliaceae; genus Magnolia; species Magnolia sinica. Next base: position 63,330,549 of record NC_080576.1, read on the forward strand.
ATAATCTCGGTGAGACTAAGGTCGAATCCACAGGGACTAATCTTATATATATTCTGAAAATAACTAGAAGAAGATCTAAGTCTAAATCTAGAATATAAGAGAGTAATTGTGAATGGGGTTTCAATAATAAAAGGGAACTAGGGTGCCGAGGATCTACTTGTAGCTATCAGGATGCTATCTTACTTTGATTCAAGAAACACAATTAGAATTGGAGTCATATCTTATCCAATTGGAAAATAAAACAATTAAACCAAATCTGAACTTTTCATTGATCTAGTCTTCAATGAAGAAGAATTGTGAGGATTGGAAGGGATTCCATTACCCTACCATGCTCAGGAGATGATGGTGAACAATAGGATTTACCAATCTCACAATCTTAAAATAGGAAAAAAAGATATTCAAAGCTATCACAGCATCTATTATAATTTGAGTTATAACAAATCATAGAAAACTAAAAATATTTCTTTATTATCAAAGCTAGAAATCAATACAGTTAAAGAAAAATAGGAAAAAAAGATATTCAAAGCTATCATAGCATCTATTGTAATTTGAGTCATAACAAATCATAGAAAACTAAAAATATTTCTTTATTATCAAAGCTAGAAATCAATACAGTTCAAGAAAAATAGGAATCAAAGTAAGAAAATCATCCCAACATGCTACAAGCTTCACCTCTTAGCCCTAGCTAAGAGGTTTAGCCAACAATAAACATGATTGGATCTAAAACCCTAAAAGAAAGCATTAAATTAAATAAGAAATGAAGAAAAACTCTTGGGAGGCTGCTCCACCCTTTGGCTCTGCTTTATAAAACCAATTCATGTTTAAAAGTCCTTAGAAAACCCATATTTATACCCTTATCCGTCTAATTTTAGAAAATTGCCTCAAATTTACGCAGTTCGCGTAACTCTACCTAACGCCTTCGATGTCATCGAACGTACCTTGAATACCGAAGTCGTACCTTTTTGCATTGCGTAACGCCTTTCACATTGCGTAACTTTTTATGTCATCGAACCTGCCTTCAATGTTATCGAAGGGTGTTCGATCCATCGAGAATGTGTCCAAAGTGTTCCAGCAAGTTGCTCTAGAATCTGTAAAAAGTTCGATGTCATCGAACAAGTCTTCGAGCAATTGAACAAGGCTTTAATGTCATCGAGAACTGCATCCAATTTGTCCAGCAACCAAACTTAATTATCTGTAATTATTTAATGTCATCGAGGACTGGCTTCGATGTCATCGAGGACTGACTTCGATGTCATCGAACAGCCTTCGATGACATAGACAGTGAAGTTTAGATTATGTGAATTTCTGCACTTTGCACTTTCGACTTCTTTCCTTCTCCACTTGGTTTCCTTGGATCTTGAGGTCTTGAAATCTTCAATCTTGGTCTCCTAAGATTCATCCATTTCTTTAATGATTTTTGTGCAACAAATCTATGCTTTTAACATTCTTTTCAATTTAAGCTCTCATATTTACCTTGCAATACAAATATGTATAAAATATATCCACTAAATGTTATCATGTTCAGAAAACCAAGATATAAATAGGGAGAAATATGCAATGTTTGACACTCAACACTTATCTCCTTAGGGATTTGAATGGTAATGTCCCATTATCACCTATAAACGGCTGGTTTCTGAAACAATATTTAAAAATGAGAGCTTAAGAAGTCCTAGAGGGGGGGGGGGGGGGGGGGTTAAAAGGACTATGCCAAATAATCGAATAAAGTGACGAATAATAAATAAATTAGAGATCTCAATTGTCTAAGTATTGAAACGTTGATTTTAAGTGATTCGTAGGACAACCTTCACCTAATAAGTTTAGGCAAGACAACCTTATTTCACGAATATTTTTTAAAATCAAAATCACAAACTTAACAAGAATAAATAAAATAAATATTACAATCATTCACCACTTGTACTGAAATGAAATTACAACCATTCACCACATAAAAGATAAAAATATTCACCACAAACATAGAGAATTATAGTGGTTCGATGTGTCAACAACTGTTATAAAATTGTCACACCTGCTCCACTCTCAAAATTACTCTCCACATAATCTTGGCTTTCACTATGAATAAGGTTTTCTTAGGGTCACCTTAAAACCTGATACAGTTATGATTTTACCGGGCTATCACAAACAAAAACCCTCACTGAGATTTTCTGGCTTATCTTAGAAAAACTAATACCGAGATTTTCTGGCTATCTCAGAAAAACCAAATACAGAAAATAAACAAATGTATACTTATCTTCACTGTAGAAGAAGCTGTAGCCGAAGAACTGCCTTTCTTGAATATCGAATGTTCAATGTTTAGTTCGATAGAAAAGCTCCAAGGTTCTATTGATTTTAATTAAGATAAAACCAATGGCTACTTAGGTTAACTCTCTTAAACTCAAGAAAAAGAAGAGTAGAACTCGCTCTCTTTAGAATGAGAATGATAGAGTCTGAGATTAAGGAAATTAAACAAAAGTTATAAAATAATTTATAAATACTGTTCAATAGCTTGATTATAACTAGGGCTTCTCTCTCTCTTGTAGAAAGATTTTGATAATGATAATTGATATTTCGTATTGAGAGAGAACCTCAATTTATAGGCAAAGAAGTTGGTTCTTTGACTAGCCCAAGCACCGGATTCAGTTCCAACGGATTTTCAGATTTGAGCAAGATAATATTTAACAAATCTTCGACTATTCGAAGGCCCTGTTCGACTAGTCGAAGGTGGTCTTTAACTAGTTGAAAGTGTCAAAATCTGAACTGATTCAGTTGTTGGACTTCGAGCCGAGAAACCTATGACTAGTCAACTACTTGACTGGTCAAAGTGACAATAGAATTTCTATTTCACTTTGATTTGTACTAGGACTGGCCGAGTAAAACTTAGGCTAGTCGAACCAAACCTTAGACTGGTCGAAATTCAAGAAATCACAAGCATAAAAACCCAATTTTAAATAGCTTTTGAAAGCACCTAAACTTAAGATCTTTATAGGGTTTATAATACCTGAAATGATTGAACTTGTTTGTCTTGAAGTAGATTAAAGACTTTTTTTTTGTTAGCTTGTTAGTACACCCCACTGTCAGTTGACACTTCACTGTTAGCCACCCCCACTAGGGATCGATACCAAGACCTCAGTGTTGAAACGAGGTATCTTTCACTCAGTCTACCACTTGAGCTATGGATCAGGGTGTATGGAGCTTGATTGTCTACTAGAACATTAGTTGATCTTGACTTCATCTTGTCTTTCGAGCTTGATCTTCTACTTGATCTTGAGCTTGTTCTTCTACTACATCTTGGACTTGGCTTGAACCTTGATCTTGAACCATACTTGAAGATCACTTGATAAGATGTTTTAACTAAATGAAATTTGACAAACAAAGTGTGCTTTAAACATTATAATACTTACAATCTCCCCCTTTGTCAATTTCATGACAAAACACTAATATTACAATTATCAGAATGAAGCCTTGTACTCTTGTACTCATGTTATAGAAGATTGTTGAAGATTTCAGAATATTTACTACTCCCCCTCAATTAGTACTTCTCCAGTATCATTCATAACATAAAACACATTCCATAGCATATATAGCCTTCCAATTAAGCATTCATGCATTTACATTCATGCCCATATACAATTAATATGCATTCTTCAAATGTTAACTAACTCTCCCCCTTTTTTGTCACAAGTTGACAAAGAAATATGTAGATAGCTATCAAGTAAGATAGATAGGAAAGTAAATAATCAGCAATTAAACTTGATAGAAGAATAAGTAAGTATATGTAATAAGGAAAGAAAAGAATCAGCATATGAAAGTTTAAATGTTAGGGAAATAACATTAAAGAGGTTAAGAGAGAGTATTAAGAAATCATCCAAGAAAACAAATCAAGTTTAAGTTTTACATCACTGAAACATAAGTTCTTAAAAAAGAAATGATCTCAATCAGATCTAGATGATGAAGGAGCAAGCATAGAAGAGTCAAGCTGATTCAAATTCCAGCTGATGCGATGGAAGTACTTCTTTATGTACTTCATTATAGAATTTTGGGTTTGAATCAACTTGTCCTGAGAGACCTGCAATGCATTGACCTTCTCCTCCAAAGATTTGAGATGATCATCTACCTGAGAAGGTTGATAATCGAGATCTTTTGGATCATCGGATTCATCCATTTCAGTAAAAATATCTTTCATAGTAGTGTCTTCAAGTACATGTGCTTCCTTCTCTTCTTCAGTTTGGCCAAGAAGAGGATTTAGGTTCATCTTATTCAGGTTGGTATTATTAAATGGTAGTTCCGATTCTGGTGCCTCAGACGAAGGAATAGTGACATTACAATGTAAAGCAATGCAAGTCATGAGGTAAACAAACGGAATCAATCCATGTCCAATGTAAACAAAATTGAATAATGATGTAACATATTAAAGGAAGACAGACTTGAATACAAGACACAATAGAATGAAGAACACGAGTCATAAAGGGAGTAAATTCAGATTTATTCCATGATCTAGGATAGACATTGGATGTGAAAATCTTATGAAGAACTCAATGTTTAGGAAGCATTTGGTTAGCAGGGAGGGTATTACCTGACTTCCATTCATTATTAAAGTTACACAATTTACATGTAATTACTTGCCACTCAGTATTAATTATTTTATCAATTGAATTTGCAATAGGAATTGCATCTTCCGTAACGACAATCTCAGTCAATGCCGAAATAATATCACGAGTGACAGTGAAGGTCCCATCTACGAATTTAATCATGAATGTAAGTTCTTCTAGAGGCACATCACAAATGGAAGCGTACATTCCTTGTGCAATGGAACGGTGAGTCGTTCCGCCCTAACCAAGGATGCGTTTCCAATTGATTTCGATCAGAATTAGAACAAGACCGAAGGGAGTAATGTGATCAATATTAATAGTTCTCTCAATGATTATATATCTTGTGTGAAAATCCTTGACATGCTTTGAATCTTCTTTAGTGGCCCATTGGGTTCTTACACTAGATGGAGCCGATCAAGATGATGCGCTACCATGGCTTTTTCGTGTTGTCGCTCTCTTTAAACGATACACCATAATGATAAGCATAAGAAATAAATCAAAGAGAATGAATGGATTAAAGCTAGATCAGATTTAGAACAAAACCCACTACAAAGAGGGTTTAAAATAAAAAATACAACCTAAAAATGAGATTAACTAGCAAAGATATACCCAATACTTGAAGGAAATTAAAAAATAAACACTTACAACCAAGATTGGAAGTTGGGTTAGTCAAGTGAGGCACCGGCTAGTCGAGGAAGATGATGGAAAATGAAATGAAAAAGTGGTTTTCTCCTTTTTACAGTGAAATTGCATGGTACTTGGCCGGTTGAGGATGTGCTCGACTGGTCGAAGGTTCAGCCGGTCGAGTGTGTACACGGCTGGTCAAGGATGCACAAAATCTGATTTTTTTATTTAAATTTTAAAAAATTTTCTTTTAATTTTATTACTAAGTTATGCATTCATTCAAAATAAACAACAAAAAGAAATGCATAAACAAGATAATTAATTAATTAATAATATACAAACCAATATCATGCTTTAAATTAGAAAATCTATTTCTGTCGAGCGGTTTGGTCAGTATGTCTGCAAGCTGCTTCTCGGTTTGAATGTATTCAAGCACGATACTCTTGAATTCAACTAATTCTCGAATATAATGGTATCGAATATCGATATGTTTTGTACGAGAATGTTGGATTGGATTTTTTGAAATATTAATTACGCTCGAATCATCGTAGTATAATGTCATTGTATCTTGTGCAATACCATAATCAACTAACATTTTTTTATCCAAATAAGTTAAGTGCAAGCATTACCAGCTACAATGTATTCAACTTCAGCTGTTGAGAGAGATACAGATTTTATTTCTTATTGAGCCACAAAACTAAACAGTTCCCTACGTAGAAACATCCACCACTGGTAAAATTTTTATCGTCAATATTTCCTTCCCATTCTGCATCAGTATATCCATAATTTGTACGGATGTATCAAGCGGATACCAAAGTCCTAAGTTAGCAAAACTTACGACATATCTGATTATCCACTAAACAACAATTAGATGTGATTCCTTAGGATTAGATTGATATCTAGCACATGTTCCAACACTAAAAGCAATATCAGGTCTACTAGTAGTTAATTATAGAAGACTACCAATCATACTTTGATATAGATAGGACTCTACACTTTTACCTGATTCATCCTTTGAGAGTTTAAGAGTTATACTCTTTGGAGTTTCAAAATTCTTTCCATTCTCAAACCCAAACCTTTTTACTAGGTTCAAGGCGTATTTGGTTTGTGAGATAAATATACCATCTTCAAGTTATTTAACTATAATCCAATAAAATAGTTTAGTTTGCCAACCATACTCATTTTAAACCTGGATATCATTATATCTGCAAACTCAATTGATAAGTTAGTGTATGTAAATCCATAAATGATATCGTCAACATAAATCTGAACTATCAGTATATGATCATTATATTTTTTACGAATAAAGTTTTATCAACGCTGCTCATAATAAAGTTGTGACTAAGTCAAATTTAATCATTTTTTCGAACCATACCCTGGGAGCTTGTTTCAAACCATAATGTGTCTTTTTAAGACGGTATACATGATTAGGATATTTGGGGTCTTCAAAACCCTTTGATTGTTTAACATTTACTTCCTTATGTAAGTCACTGTTTAGAAAAGTACTTTTGACATCCATTTGAAATATTTTGAATATCTTATGACATGCAATCGAAATAAATAATCTTATGGATTCAAGGCACGCAATTTGTGCAAAGGTTTCATCGTAATCAATACCTTCTATTTAAGTGTACCCTTGTACAACCAATCGAGCCTTATTTCTGATAATATTACCCATTTTATCAGTTTTATTCTTAAAAATTCATTTGGTTCCAATTACATGTTTGTCAGTAAGTCTAGAAACTAAGTACCATACATCATTTCTAATAATTTGATTTAATTCTTCTAGCATGGCAATTATCCAACTTCATCGGCAAGTGCTTCATTTACATTGGCCGGTTCAATTTGGAAAGTGAAGCAGACATAATTACAAATATTTTCTAATTGTCTTCTTGTCTGAACACCAGTACAAGGGTTACCGAGTATTTGATTAGTCGATGGTCTTTGACTAATCTAATTTCAGTATTCACTGATTTAGATGAAGAGTCAGGTATATCAATTATATTGACTTTATCATCATCTTGACTTGGAGTGAGTGTGATTAGTTGATCATTAATCACTACATTTATAGATTCCTGAATCACCTCAGTTCTTTTATTAAGAACATGGTAAGCACGGCTATTTAGAGCATAGCCTAAAAATATTCCCTGATCACTCTTAGCTTCAAAATTTTCCAAAATTTCACAATCGCATAAAATAAAACATTTACTTCCAAAAGTCTGAAAATATTTAATAGTGGGCTTTTTATTAAACCATAGTTCATAAGCTATTTTATTTTTAGCTTTTCTAATGTAAACATGATTTATGATATAGCATGCAGTATTAACAGCTTCAGCCCATAAAATTTTTGGTAGTTTCATGCTATTTAGCATTACACTAGCCATTTTCTGTAAAACTCTGCTTTTTCTTTCAACAATTCCATTTTGTTGAGGCGTTTTAGGAGCAGAGAATTCATGCGATATACCATGATCATTGTAGTACTTCTCAAAATTGTTATTCTCAAATTCGGTGCAATGATCACTTCTAATTTTGACCACAAATATCTCTTTTTCAGTCTGAATACACTTTAAAAAAAATTGACTTCATCGAGAGTATCTGATTTCTCTCTTTAAAAGGCTATGTATATCTGGTGTAATCATCAATAATGACTAGAAAATACTTCTTTCCACCTCTACTCTCTATTCTAGTTGATCCTACTAAATCCATATAGAGTAGTTCTAGAGGTTTGGCCGTGGCTAAGGAATTCACTTTCTTGTGACTACTCCTGATTTGTTTGCCAATTTGACATGCGCCAAAGACTTTTTCTATCTTTTTCAACTTAGGTAAGCTACGTAAGTGAACTCTTTTGTTCAATTTATAAAGATTTCTATAGTTCACATGTCCAAGACGTTTATGTCATAGTTCAGTCTTGTCTATTTAGATCATGTAACATGAATGGTTTGATGAGCAAGAGTTATCAATTATATAGCAATTTTCAGAGGTCCTGCGACCATTTAATATTACACTACCTTCTCATTTGTAATCTCACATTTGTGATCTAAAAATTTCACACTGTGTTTATTATCATAGATCTAAGATATGGTTAAGTGATTATGTTTTAATCCTTCAACATAACGCACATTTTCAAAGAGAGGTAAGTTAGGAAGTTGTACAATAGCTTGGCCTATTATTTTACAGTTACTTCCATCTCCGAAAGTAACTGAGCCTCCATTTACTTCTTTGATATTTGTGAATATCGCTTTATTACTTGTCATATGTCTCGAACATCCATTATCCAGGTATCATCTTGAGTGGCTAATGGCTTTAAAAGCAGTGTGAACAACAAGACACTTAACCTTTGAAAACCATTTCATTACGGTTCTAGGTTTAGGAGTATCTCTTGATTTTCGTTGCATTTGAGAGTTAGGATTTCTCCTTCTTCTATAAACTCCATTTTCATCTGAGTTGGATTTCAAAAGCTTTTTAAGCAAGTCCACAATTTTTTCGGGTAAGGGTGATTTATTATTTCTTTGATGTTTATAGTTGATGACATTATTATTAATTTTAGGAACTTGAAAGGGTTTTGAGTTTTTGAAATCATTATAATTGAAATCTCTTAAAATCTTACCTTTAAAGTTCGAGGATTCTCCTCTTATAAAGATAGGAGCAGAATCCTTGGATTTCAAAGAATTACCTTTAATATAACCTAGACCAGACTTTTCACCGCATTTTCTAAATGAGGTTAATAATTTTTCAAGCTTTTGATCACCATGGGCATATTTCCAAGTGTCCTTAAAACTCATAAGGGAAGAAACTTCAAGTTTTAGTTTCTCATTTTTAGTTTCGAGATTTTGCAATTCAGAAGATTTAAAACTTAAATCTAATTTTATTTTTTCAAGACAATCGAAAAAATGAGATTTTTCTAAAACTATGTTTTCAAGTTCTTCTTTTAATTTAACATATTTTTCTTTTTGAATTTTTAATTTAATAGCAATTTTACAACTTTCTCTGTATAGGGCATTATAAGCATCTTGAAGATTGTCTTTCACTTTCAGGGTCACTCCTGATATTTTCATTGTTAGATATATTACAGTTATTTGAGGAAGTGACCCTAACTATAGTCATAAGGGCTTTCACATCATTTGCATTTTCTTGTTCTGATTCATCACTCATAAGAACTTTTAGAGTCAGATGATTCATCACAAGTAACTATCATGCCCTTTCTTTTTGACCTATCCTTTTTAGGATATTTATTAGCCAAGTGTCCATATTCATGACAATTAAAACATTGACTATCCTTTGTTTTAGATTTTCAAGAATTAGATTTTTTTTTTTTTTTTATCAGATGGTTTTTGAAAATTTGTTATTTTCGTGTTTTTGAAAATTCTATAAAATTTCTAAGCTAACATTGCCATATTATCTTCATTTTCTTCAAAATTAGAATTAGTACTATTTTCTTTTAAAACAGATTTAGAAGATTTAAGAGCAATGACTTAGCTTTAGGAGCCTTAAAATTCAACTCATATTTTTGAAGAGAACCAACTAACTCCTCAACCTTCATATGATCAATATCCTTTAACTCCTGAATAGCAGTAACTTTAGAATTGAACCTATCAGGAAGTGATTGCAGTATTTTTATGCAAACCTTGCTTTCTAGGATTCCATCTCCTACACCCCACATAGAATTTACTATGTCATTTAGTTTCGTATAGAAGTCCATGAAAGTCTCATTTTCTTCCATACAAATTTTCTCAAATCTGGTAGTGAGGATTTGAACTTTTGATTCCTTAACTATAGTAGTTCCTTCATGTGTCATTTCGAGAATGTCTCAAGCTTGCTTAGCTGTATTGCATAAAATAATTCTTTTGAATTCATCAGGCGATAGAGCGCAAGTTATGGCATTTAAGGCTTTAGCATTAACACTACTTTCGCTTTTTTGATCTACAATTCATAAATAGAATGCAGTTTCTCTTATAAATTTGGATCCATCCTCGGTTACTACTTCAGTCATAAGAGGTTTCCATTTACTCACAGTGGCTTGCCACACATTTTCATCTAGGGATTTTAGAAAAATCCTCATTCTGGCTTTCTAGTATGAATAATTAGAGTCATCAAAAGGAGGTGGCCTGGTAATAGATAAACAGTCGAAATTTGACATAATAAAGCTCTGGATCTTAACTCAAAGAGGTGCACGGGTGTTACCTCTTTTAAAGCCTACATTAATAGGACCCACAAGCAATTAACAACCAACTTGAACTCAACGTATGCAGGAATGAGATTTTCAGACATCATTGAAGCCACTCATCAGAGGCCCTGAGAGCTGAGTCGAAGCCTACAACAACCATCAGGGTAAGCTTGATGAACTCCTCAAGTTTTAGTAGTATGTGAATCTTCTAATCAAGGGGGTATTGGGACGATATACTGACAGTTGACCTTTAAAGGCTAATGAATAAGTCAACCAAGCATCCACTACCCCTCAAATTCACAATTGACCATTGAAATCAAGTATCAAATCAATCCAGCCATTAGATTGAGTGTTTTGGCTGTAGATAGGCCCGAGACATGTGATAAGGCCCACCTAGGCCCCACATCCGCCCCAAACTGGGCCAGGACCCCTAGATGGGGATCCCAAGACGAATGGATGGAGTGGATTTATCACGAACAACACGGTGGACCCCGCACTAGGTGCGAGTGCACCAAGTTACACCCGTACGCGAGGTGCACAAGATAGCCCGCTCCGTCAAAACAGCTTTGACCCGGGCCATTTCGAAAAAGAAAGGGGAGGAAATCTCCCACCCATTATTATTTGAAACTGTCTAAATTTTAGGCTCCAAAGTGGCCCACCCTGGACACTGTCCGGACGATCCGAACTATCCACCTTGTTCGTGGGGCCCGGCTGATCAAAAATCTATAAGCTTTCGGGCCCACGCAAAGAATAGAGAAAACTGGGTCGCAACCGATCAGAAATCCACGGGTGGTTTGGATTTAGGAATGTGGGCCAATCTATGGCTGTATGGGCAGCCCACGATCGGCCCAATCGGTGCCATCCCATCCGTCCATTCCAGTCGTGGGACCACGCTCTCTCATTGTTGAAAGTGGTCGGGCAGCCATCTGCACAAGGAAAGAAAAAGGAGGGCATTCCCTTTCGGGAAATCGATGCTGACCGTTCCCTGGGCGACATGGAGCCATCTTAACCCCTCACCTTAGGGCGATACGAGATAGAGCAGAGAAACACCTCCTCTCATGAGACAATGGCAGAAATTCAGGATATCTCATGAGATATTTTGAAACTCACATTTGAGGCCCAAAAAATGGGCCCCACGTCGATCGGAGGTCCCATTTGGTCCACTCAAACGGACCAAATCATGTTGAAATACATGGTGCAGCGATTTTCCATTAAAGGGCAGCTCATCTTCCCCAGTAACCCACCAAAATCTGATCGCGAGATGGACCCCACAGGTCTTAAAATTTTACTTTTCTGGTGGGCCCGGGGGTCATCTATCCATCTTAGCATATGGATGGGCCCCATGCAAGGCCACCCTTTCAATCACGACCATGCAAGGTGGGTCGTTTTGATCCAACCGTTGGGAGCTCTCTCCCCATCACTATAAATAAGAGCCCTATAGCCCTTGGGATTTGTGCTAAGGAGAGAAAGAGGAAAAGAGAGAAAGAAAGGAAAGAGAGAGAAAGGGAGAGGGAGAGAGAAGAGGAAGGGAGAGCTGTGTGAACGAGTTAGCTTAGCTCGACCCAGCTGTAGCCCAACTTAGACAGTGGAGTCACTGTCTCGCGAAGTGTTATGACAGTGGGTGTGTCGAGTCTACCCAACCAACTAGGTAACTACCTACCTCATTTCATTCTCCTTCCAACAGCACCTAGCTGTTGGAGCTATAGTCAAGACAAATCAGGGCCCAATTCTAGCCTTCACCATGGCTGTGTATTAGGGTTGCGTATTGGGCTGAAACCAAGCCAAGAAATGGTTGTATTTCGGGCTGAAAATAAGCCAAACGATGGCCATATGACGAGCAGAGATCAGGCCAAAACAATGGGGCATTTCGAGCTGAACCCACGCCAAATGATGGGTGTGCATTGTGCCGAAACTAGGCCAATCCATAGCTTAGTATTGGGTCGAAATGTAACGACCTTGGAAAATTTTTGTGCTAATCTTTCCTTAAGTAGTTGTTTTTGGGGTAATTAGTGCTATACTCGATTGCTTGTGAATTTCGCATCAATCACTTTAAATTGTATCTGCATGGCTCAAAACTTGTAGATTAGTTAGCGCTACGTTACTCTGAAATCTGGGATCCATCGCTAAATCCAGTTGTTCTGGGGAATTTTTAGAAGATCTGGATCGGACCTGGACCGCGCGTCGAAAGTCCGATGGCGATGATCTTAGGCTGTTGCGGTCACCGAGTTGGGCTTGACCATCACCTCGAAAATCAAGTCCATGTGATGTTCTGGGTCGATTTGTTTGAGTTCGGAGTGAAGAGTGTGAGAACGGTTGGAAATTTAATAAGCTTTTATGAAATCTGAGTCGTGTCGCTTGCGCGATGATTTTAAGCTATCTGACCGTTGGATTCTGACCCAATTTTACCCTCTGATCAGGGAAGGTGGCCCAGGCATGTCCTTGTGCTTGTGGACCTGATCGAGATTCTGTGACCGTTGAATTGAGTGTGGTCCGCCACGGTTGATCTGAAGAGCCGGTCGGTACGAAAACTCAGCCTGACCTAGATCCATGGTCAATGAGTTTAAGTTCGACCTTTCGTGATTATAGGCCCACCAGAAGTGCTTCGTTGGATCGTAAGAGGCTGGTTTTGGTTATACCCTAAGTATACCTTGGCCCTGGGGTTATTTTCTTCAATTTGAGGCCTATTTATAGTCCTTAAACCCTAGCCCTCTTTTCCATACGAATTTTCTCTAACCCTAGCTTGGAAAGAGAGTGGAAAAGAGAGAGATAGTGAGAGAGAAGTTGGTGAATCATCTTGGATTATTTCCTATTCTTCTGCATCCTTGAACCTTTGAATTGTTATTTTGACGATTCTGAGTTCATCTTGGGTAAGTTAACCTAACCCTAATCTGTGTTAGAGCTTAGATTAGTTTTGGTGTTGTTATATCTCATTTCTATCCTTGCTTTAGGGTATTCTATCGCCATTGACGAAGACAACTCGTCTAAATCAGTTCGGTGTTTCTTTTCTTGCTTAAGGTGCGGACTTTAAGTGTATAGGTTATGGTTTTCAAGGCTTTCAATGCCAGTTAATGATTTATTCTTGTTATGGATGAGATTTCGCATGCCAAATGTTGTATTTATGTTGCGTTCCTGATATGCATGTGTTATATTGAGATTTGTGTATTCTATGTGTATGTATAAAGTACCGTATACGTATAAAATATGCACTTGTGTATGCCATGATTATTTGTCATGTATGTATGCTAGATGTGTGTATGACAACTCCTTGGTGAAAGGAATTGTCCAAATGCTTGTTTTTCAACATACGTCATGTATGTTGTACCATGTATTCTAAGTGTTTGTAGAAATGCATGAATGATCTAAAGTGTAACTTATTACACTAATTTCGGGCGTTAAGAAGTGATTCTCAACACTCCCATTGATGTGCATGATTTCCTTCTTGCTAGTTACATTCCATGTTATTTAATTTCAAGCATTTCTTATGCTTACATTTATGTTAAGTTGATGTTCCTCAAGTGCTTATGTACCATGATTTGAGTTGTTGTTTCCTTTACTGTTCTACATTCAATTCATATATCTGTTGTAGTGTAATGTGTTTAGGACTATGCATTAGTCCAGGAAATCGGTAATCGGCCTTAAGATCGTGGCTGAGGTTGCTTTCGCCACGTAGGACGTATTAGACGAACCTGAGTCGTATTAGAGTTGTCGGTAGTGGTTTGGCCACGCGGAGTGTTTGCGCACTCTATGTCGCTCAACTCAACGTGCGCTCGTGCTAGTCGAGTTCGTCAAGTAACCCGATTGTGCGATGTATGTTCACCATGTATGGATATTACTGCTTGAACCTAGGGCATCGAACTTACCAGTGAAATCCTAATAACCATGGTACCTTGATCCGCTAAGACTCATGAGCCGAACATGATGGTATGGGACACCGTGGTCGAGCTGTCGGCCTGCGCTGGGGTGACGAGCCTCCCCGTAGTGATCAGTGAGCAACTAAACTCGTGAGCTGATTATGGTGGTATAAGACTCTATATTCATGCTGTCGGCCTACATTGATTGGTGACGAGCCCTTTGTAGTGACCTCGAGCATACCTGGATACCACAATGAGGTGACGAGCCGAACTGTGGTAATAAAGGTATGAAAGGCGTGCATTGATTGGTGACGAGCCCTTTGCTGCGACCTCAAATATATGATCGTATGAGACGACTAGGATTGACAACCCTAGAATGGATCACTGTTTGGATGGTGACATGAGGAAGGTATCTTAGCTTCCCAATCCTGCTGTATGAAATGGACTAATAACAACTTGGTAATCATATCCATGCACCGCATTTGCATGTGCTTTGTAGATGTGGCGCACTTTGAGGTGGTGTCATGCGTAACGTAAGATGAAGACGCTGAGGGTGTATGCGTGAGGGCACGCATCATTTTGCATACATCCTTGCATTAACAAGAGTACTTAGGATTTATTTAATTGTTCTGCTTTATCATTACTGTTTGATTGAACTGATAACATGTTAACCAGTGCCTTATTGTTCCACTGAGTTGATCACTCACTCCCACGTTCTGGGGCGGTGTTAAACACCCACCAGACTCTGTCTTAGGTTCTGATGTTGTAGATGTTGATGCGACTTCTGAGGCAGAGCGGGAGATGGATGATGATGAGGCTGCTTTCTCGTATATGCAGTTTTCAGACGGGTTCTAGCGAGCCTTGGTCTGATGCGCGGGACTCTGGGATTATTTTTGGAAATTTAAATGATGTAACTTGATACTTATAATTTTGATAAGTAACACTTTCATACGACCTGGTTTGTATATGTACTTCAGGGATCTACACTTGTACACATATTTTTCTATAAGTCTTCCGCTTGCTTTATTCACTTATCCCTGAATTATATCTGTGTTTTGGCTTAATCTATTCCATGTTTTATGCACTAATACAGTCAACATACATCAATCATTAAATATGTTGCATAAGTGATGTTTTGGAACTCGGGAGCTGAGTTATGCTCGACCCCCGAATTTCAGGGCGTTACACGAAACCATGCCAGATAATGGCTATGTTTGGGCCAAAAATCTGGTTAACTTCCATAAGGTGGAAGGACCTCTGGTGGGCCGTGAATAGGAAGTGTAATCAGACCTTTGCATAGGCTCGAGGTCGGACTAAAAGTAGACCCAAAACAGGCTCCGCATAGGGTTGAGGACGGTCATAAATAGGCTGTGGAACTAGCCTCTTGCTGGTTCAATCAGCGGACTGAAACCCAGTTGAAACCAGGCCTCAAATGAGTCCTGATTTAGATCGAGAACAGACCTCCATCAAAGGCCTTGAAGTGCAATAGCAGCTTCTAGGCAGACTGAGAAAATGGACCTTCAATGGGCCATGATTGACATCAGAAGCAGGGCGAGTTATGGTTGAAGTGTGAACTAAAAATGGTCTCAGTTCTGGGCTGATGCAGCCCCTGGGTAGAGTCATGGGTTGGCCCAAGGGGTTGCCACCGTTCAGGCCAGTAGCATGGACCAAGATCTAGGCCCGGGATCGGCCACCCCACAAGGACCGAAAGTCCGGTGGACCGCACCACTCTGGTCCAAATCCATGGGCCTCATCTTTGACCACAGTGGGCCGCAACCGAGATAATCTCAGTGAGCCGCACCAAGAACCCGAGTGGGCTGCACCTGAGATGGGTCTCACTGGGCTGCACTGTGGATCATTGTGAGCCGCACCCGAATTTGGAGCCTAGTGGGCCACCCACATTCAGGCGGTGGACCTCACCTTAAATATAGGGCCCCACCTTAAATCTGGTGGGCCACGTTCCAGCCAGCCCTGTGGGCTGCGTCCCACTCAGACGTTGCTGGGCCACGCCATGTTCAGTAGGCCCACCTTGGGCCTATGTCGCAGCTGGGCCAAGTCGGGCCCAGTTCGGACCTCAGAGATGTGTAACCTCAAGCCCAACTTAGGCCTTGTATAAATGCAGAATTTGGTGGGCCTAAATGGATATCAGCCCATGCAGTTCCGGGCTTGGTCATGCAACATAAACCAGGCCCAATCAGGGCCTTAGCTTTGAGCAAATCCCAGCCTGACCTGGGCCATCTATGGGACAGAAACCTGATGAGCCTAATCACTCTAAAAGGTGGGCCCAAATGGTCTTATTTACAATCCCTTCAACCCCACATTAAGACTTTATAGAGTTGTTACCTGACATAGCTAATCTCTAAGAAAATACGTGGGTGACTTGGAGACATTAACTGCACCTGAGGATTCAGATCTAGGGAAGGACTATATCAACCCAGGTGATGATTTTCTTCCCCTTAGGCTTTCCATCCCCAACTAGACTAAGAGTAGTTGTTATAATGATCTAGAAATGTAAAGACACTTAATGGCTAGTTAGACTTATGGTGGGTTGTTTTTAAATTGGTTACCTAGACACTGCTTCAAGGAATGATTTAATAGCTTGGAAATAGATTGCATTTATTTGGTGTAATTGCTTAGATTAATGATTCCCATGATTTAGAAATAGTTGAGTTATCTGATTAGGTTGTTTAGTACATTTGATTGTTAGGATTGAAAGCATGCTCTAGGGTCACAATTGTACTTGGTTAGCTTGCTTGAACATGCTTATTAAATTATCTAGATAATTCAACTAGTCATTCGTTACATGCGCGATGTGTTAGTTCACTTAGTACGTATTTTGGATTAGAAACTCATGATCACGTGACTCGTAGGAATACTGCAATGCTCTCTACTTTTTATTCATAAGTAGGTTCCATGTTGTTGTTTATGATACACACATTGTTGAAATCTCTCCATGGGAAACTCTAACTAAGGAGAGTCCGTGCTTGGGGTGTAACTAGACTAGTTGTGACTAAGTAGACCCCTAACATGGAGGTTGTGGTTAGTGTCGTATGATTATGGGGTTTACTATCCATGTATGGTTTCACCTATTTGGCTATGGAATGAACCTTGCAATATTTATAATTACCGCTGTTTACTCGTCTTTGAATCATACATGCCGTCATGTTTTAATCGTCATGCTTAACAATTTTGAATATTTTATTCCAAGTTAACATATGGTGGTGGCCCCATTCGTATTAGAATTGATTGACCACGTGTTGGTGGGTTCTACACACACCCTAAGGCGGTAGTCCCATGGGCCAAGGATGGTGGTTATGGGACACTATGCCTGAGCCGTCGGCCTACGCTAGGCCATGAGCTCCCCATAGTGACTGTGAGCTTGTTTAAATTGGCTGAGTATAATTAGACTAATAACGGGTTGGCTAATCATGCATACATCGCATTTGGGCGATGACGGATGGCCAATTCTGGTGTTGTAGCACGTGCCTAATAGGATTTAGTTGGGGTACCGTTTCTCTAGCTCTCAGACCATCGACTATCGACCCACCTTCGATGAGTTTGGCACTATGCATGTACTATGTACATTCACTGGTGACCAGCCACATTGTATGGGTTTTGCTCAAAAGCCAACTAGATGAGCATCCCCAGTTGATGTGCACTCATTCATCCATGCACTAATCAAGATTTGCATGTTGCTTTATGTTGTATGCTGTATTGTTTTATGCTACATCTTGTCTAGTGCGGCGATGTGTAATCTTGAGGGAAAATCACACTGAGTTGGCCACTCATTCATCATTGTTCAACCGTATAGAGGATGCAGGTATAGGAGCCGATGAATATGCAGCAGACCTGGAGGCAGTGGCGGTTGAGGAGGAGTTCTATGACGAGGAGCCGCAGCAGGAGGCGGCCGCTTATTTTGGGCTAAACCAATAGATTAGCCCTTTATGATTATTTCAGGACATTTAGAAATTTAAATTTTTGTAATTGGCCCCTAGCTAGCGGGCCAGGATATTGTTCACATTTTGAGTAATATCTATGCTATGTTTCATTCCGCTATTTGCACTTTGATATTGATTTCCATTATTAATTCAGTTAACTCCTAGGTTTTTGGGATGCGGGTCATGTACTCGAGTTCTGAAAATTGGGGCATTACAAACTCGCTCTCTTTAGAATCAGAATGACAGAGTTTGAGATTAAGGGAATTAAACAAAAGCTATAAAATAATTTATAAATACCGTTCAATATCTTGATTATAACTGGGGCTTCTCTCCCTCTCTTGCAGAAGGATTTTGATAATGATAATTGATATTTCGTATTAGGGAACCTCAATTTATAAGCAAAGACGTTGGTTATTCGACTGGCCTAAAAAAGTCTTCGACTAGCCCTGTAACACCCCGAACTTTTCGATACTCGAGCATCGAAAGTTCTCGAGCATTACCATAAGATTCAACATAATATATATGTGTGTACAATACCAATCCAATGATCCAAGCCTTACATCTATTCCCTAACATGAACCTAACTACTGTGAATGATATCCACTCATAAATCTAGCAATCGGACCGTCGATTTTAGGATAAGATCATCCATCAGGTGATTTAACACATAAACCTTCTCTTTAATGAATTTACAAATAAACCCTTCATCCATGATGATATGGATATAAGTTCTTTCATAAGAATCACTTAGAAATGTGCCTACAACCATGTAGAACCATTAGATTTTATAGAACTCTTAGATTAGCAATAATTACGAAAG
The DNA here is from genome assembly GCF_029962835.1 of Magnolia sinica. NCBI lineage: Eukaryota > Viridiplantae > Streptophyta > Magnoliopsida > Magnoliales > Magnoliaceae > Magnolia > Magnolia sinica. The sequence continues at coordinate 63,349,532 of NC_080576.1, forward strand.
TGCCATTAACCTAGATCCCTAAATTCTGGATCATGTAGTTCCCATTATCCGATTAACGTGAAATTTTATACCATGCCTAGGAATCCTAAATTAACCGTACACGTCAAATTTCAGTACCTGGATCATTGTAAGAATAACCCGATGAAAAGATCAGCCATTAACCATTGATTTTGGGGCCACCTTATCTTTGGATATTCTTCAATTTTGGGTTCAACCCCTTAAATTAGGTGGAGAAATGAGTGGATAGTGTAGATCTCTCAAAAACATCACTGTGGACCCCACCTTGAGTGGTGTGTGCACGCAGGACACGCACTCCAGCATGCACTAAACGCAAAAGGCAGGTCAAACGTGTTTGACCCGATAAAACTCCAAGAGGGAGTCATACTCCTTCCTGCTTCTCGCCTTCAGGCGTTTTAAATGCATGACGTCCATCTGGACATGATTGGACCCACCATCAAAGGCCCACATGGATTATCCAACCTATCCACTTGTAAGTTGGGTCAGAACCAGATGAGCCCTAGTTTTCATTGCATGGAAACGAGATCACATGGAGGCACAGATCCAGCCACAACCGGACCCAAAACGCTGGAGAAAAACCTAGAAATGGAAAGCTATTTTCATCGCCTCGCTGATGACCGATATCAATCCCAAGATGGAAATCATCTCAACCATCCGATCTACAATAGATGGAGATCAGGCCCAGCGAGGATCACGCCAAGATCCGTCCGCACCTCCTCCTTTTCCTTTCACGAACGGTGCCAACAAGAAACCCAACATGACCCAGACTCTGCTGTGTAGGAAACGCGGAGAATGATACTGGATGCTGATCTGGACCGTCCATAATAGAGAGGAAGGACCTCCAACCGCATCCACATCAACAATTAGGAAAGGGAGGAGTCCAGTGGGTTTGACAGTCCCTGTTTTCCAAACAAGGCTACTGTAAATAAGAAATCCCACCCAATCAAACCTTGTTATAGAGCCACCGATTGATCATCCGATCAAGTGTTCTTACAACCAAGAACGTGGCCACAGCCACAACTGTGGACCCCATCCAAGGGATGCTCCAGATCTGTCAGTAAAGAACCAAAGGAGTTGCATGACTGTTTATGCACACCACATTACGCAGTTAGATTTGTGTAAGAAGATTCTGAAAACTCTTACGTTCTATAAATTCCAATGCTTAGAGAGAACGCTACAGAGAAAGAGAGAGTAGGAAAGGAAAAACGAGAGAAAGAGAGGGAGAAATAAGAAAAAGAGAAAGAAAAATGAGAGGAGGAGAAAAGGACTGGTCTTACTGAACCGAGTAGGAGTTTTGGTCTACTCGCTGACCATCCAGAAGAAGAAGAAGAAAAGAGAGAGAGAGAGAGAGAGAGAGAGAGAGAGAGAGAGAGAGAGAGCATTGCTCAAGCATCACTTAGCAACTCATCGGGTCTTGGTAAGTTGATTTTTAGATTATCTTTGGATGATTTATAGTTGATATTGGATTCCATCAAACTCCAAATTCAAAACATTATTTGTGGAATTGTTCCATAACGAGTTAAAATGAGTCGACTTATTAGAGTGTCGTCGAACTCAAGCTATCGGGCTGAAATTTATTTAACAAGTTCAGTTATTTATACACTTTCTAATTTATACATTAATTAATGTAAACCTATGTCTACATTGATACTAAACCTTAACCTAAAGTTTTGATATTAACTGTACAATTCATATAATGTGATGATCTAACAATAAGAATTGTGTTAATTATGCTAGAATTTGGGTACTACAATACATCTATTCAAATATAGCAATGTAGAGTGTGATTAAATTCAAGAGGTGAGGGTTTTATCATTTAAGCTTACATTAATTTAAGTTATTATATTTACCTTTCCTTTACATGTCATCCTGTTGTTTCATCTTACCTTTACATGCCTTCGCGTTATTTCTATCTTGCCTTTAACATGCCTTCATGCTACTTTGAATTCTTCCTGCAATTATATGTTTTACCATCAATTATTTGCCCTTTGAGATTATAGTACAATGTTGTTTACAAGTGATCTTTATGAATTTATGTGGGGCGATGGAAACGAACCTTACCCTTGCCTTTATCAATTTATTTAGTTGGCCCTTGCCACTCTCCTCTTTATTGAGTTGGTTATTATCACTCTCCGTATATTTGAGTTGGCTATTGCCACTCGTTTATTTGTTGAGTTAGTCATTGCTACTCTTCTTTTATTGAGTTTACCATCATCACTCTCCTCTTTATTATATTGGCCAGTGCCACTTTTACCTTTGCTGAGTTGGCCATTGCCACTCTTCTCTTTATGTTATTGGCCTTGTGCTATCTATTTTTAAAGATCTTGGGCTATAACACCCCATACTTTTCAGTACTTAGGTGGTACCATGAGAACTTGATTTAGTATAAACACAATCGCAGCTAATGCCATTGTTCACACTCTCTAGCCTAATTCCATCCATTAATGGTAACCTTCACCCATAACTCATCCATTAAATTCCCTAGATGGAGCATCACACCACAAGAGAAGTCTATTTTAGTGTTTCAATTACCTTGGCAGACAAATCTAAAATGAATGGTGGCCTTAATTGGCTCACCAGTTAGATGAACGATCCTGATCTCATGAGTGAACCACGGGTCATCAAAGGGTCGATAATAGTTGGCACTCAAAGGCCATATTTCAGTTAATACGGCCCGCCTGAGCTATAAATCTATCTCAAAGCCATATGAGTGGCCTATCTTAAGTTGGTACCATAAAGATTTATTTTAAATGTGATATAATTGTATACATATATCATAATACAAAACAATCTTATAATTATTTGTAATCATACATATGTTACTTGAATCATTCAAATTATGTATTTTACTTAAACTATATATAAAATAAATTATACGCCAACACACTATCACATAATTGATGTATATTAATTAATATTTACATTGTATTATACTATATATATATATATATATAATAACATAAGTTTTGCCATACTAACATATGCATATATAATCACAAAAAAAAAAAACATTATACATATTAATAATTGTAAATAAATACTTACATATAACTATTAAGGGATTATGCTAAACAAATATGTAAATGTATTTTTATTATATAATCTAAAACATTACTTACTAATATTTATTATAATGAATATATAATAATATTGTATTAATTAATTATAGTACACTTTGAATAATTTATATATATATATATATATATATATATATATATATATATATATATATATATATATATATATATATATATATATATATAAACACACACACACACACAATATTTCAAAGTAAATAAATAATCATTAATATAAAATATAAATGTAATACACGATGTATATATGTTTATAATATATTTATTATATTTATTATTACCTAGTATATAGTACTTTGAAACTAATGAACGGGTTAGATTTCTCATAGATATCGTATTCGATGGTGGTTGGCACTTAAGGGCCACAAAGCAGATGTCATGACCTACCTAAGCCATGGATCCACCTCATCCTTTGGACTGGGCACTATTTTAGGCTGAAAAAACAGATGGACGAAGTGGATCAGATCACAGACATCTCTGTGGACCCCACAATTGCTGCGTATGCACAGCAGGTACATGCACCCGCTGTGCACTGAACCAAGGAGACCGGTCAAGCTTGGTTGACCCGAGCTAAATAAGGAAAATCCCATCCCTTCTGTCCCGCCCGGACGAATTCAAACGAGGCTCCTTGCTGTGATGGAGTGTGGCCCACCTCGATCGGACATGTGCTCGATCCAAACCGTCCATTTCATTTGGGTGATGTGGGACGACCAGAATGATGCTTGATCCACCCCAAGGTTCGCACTCATGTGAGCACAAACGCCGGTGAGAACGGTCTGTTTGTGTTTCCTTCCCTTCCAAAAATGGAAAGCCACGTTTTTCCTCCACGCTGGCAATCTGCGTGAGGTTTTCTCCTCCAATCACGACCGTCCGGTACAAGCAATCTCAACCACCCATTTCTATTCACACAAATTGGGTTTTTTGTGGAAAACCGACACCAGAACCCACGGTTTTACCAGACGTTTCAAGAAACCAGACACAAGATCAAATCCTGGCCCTATACTCTTCATCTAACGGTTTAGGTGGGATCTAGGGATCATTATAAGCGCAAGAGAATCGAGCAGCAGTGGCTCATCCTCCATTTTCGGTGGCTGCGCTCGAAATCAGTTGTTTCCTTCCACCATTGAAACCACCACCCAGACCTCCATGAAACTTCAAAAGGCCACTCTTACAAGCTCTCCTGGACCGGTCTTGACCTCCCAAAAGTGACGTTTCGAAGGAATAAACATCGGGGACGAATCCGCCATTAAAGCTCGGAGTTTCTTCCTCACGCACTCGCTTCGCACCAGCCCGAGCTCAGGCCGAGCCGGTGATCGGGTTGGTCCGCCCAGACCACTGCTGGCCAATGCAGTGAAAGGAGAAGAAAAGAAAAGCAGAGAGGAAGAAAGAAAAAAATTAATGAATGAGAAAGAGAAATGTGCATCTGAGCCAAGGCGCTGCCCAACTCGTTTGGATCATTGCCGAGTGAGTCTAGCACTATTGTTGGGACAGAGAGAAAGGAGAAGAGAGGAAGAAGAAGAAGGAAACGGAAAAGACGAGGAAGAGAGAGAGAGAGATAGAGAGAAATAGGGGAAGAAAAGAGGGAGAGAAGGAAGCAAAAGAGATGGTGGGGGGCTGCTTTCCGGTCAAAATCGAGTCGACTCAGTTTAAACCGAGCCTAACCGGGGTACGTTAGACGTGGGCCTAGTCCAGACCCAGCTGGTAGTGAAAGAAGGAAAAAAAAGAAGAAGAAGGAGAGGGGAAAGGAGTAAAGGAAGGAAGAGAGGGAGAGAGAGTTGCGAGTTGGGTCAACTCGCTAACGAGTTGAGTCCGAGTTGACTCGGTCCAGATTTTTGATGGATATTCCAGCATTTTTAAAAGAGGGGGGGAGAGAGAGAGGGGAGAAAGAAAGAAAGAAAGAAAGAAGAAAGGAAGAAGGGAGCTTGGGTTGGAGTTGTTGTCGAGTCGACTCGTTAAGCGACTTAGCCACTATCATTTTGGTGGGTCATAGTTGCATCCACACCTTGCCAGTTAACATTTGAGTCACCAAGACAAACTTTAAGTCAAGGTAAATCAAAAGCCATTTCATTTATTTGCTTCTGAGTTGACTCAACAAGCCTTCACTAAGTTTATTGACGCTTGAAGCCAAGCATTTAGCATGTTGATTGGTATTTTGATTCGGTCGTGGTCGTATGTGTATCAATTAGGGTTGATTCAATCAGGCTACATTCATGCTACCTAGTGGGCCACACACAACTAGGTTGTTTGACCAAGGTGAGGACTCACCCTTTGAGCTTCCCACTCAAATTCATTTATGATGGATGATGCCTTAATCTTTCCCATTTAATATCTCTTAAGTCACTTGATTGAGTTACTTAACGTATTAGGTGAATGTGTGAATATGATAACATGTTGTGCACTTAATTCCTGTATTAGGTAATGAAAATCTTTTTAATTTTAGCAAGAATAAATGGTTGATGATAATATACTACCTTTAATTATACACAAATTAATTGATTGTATGATTGACATTTGCAATCATTTGATGGATTAGATGGAACTTGTCGTGGTCCTACTATCTTGCGGTCCATGCTTGCCTTACACGGCTTGGATTAGATGGAACTTGTCGTGGTCCTACTATCTCGCGGTCCATGCTTGCCTTACACAGCTTGGATCGCCCATTTACCTTACATGGCTTAGACCGCATGTTTGCCCTACGTGGCTTGGATTGTATGTTTGCCCACGTGGCTTGGATTGTCTAGTTGCCCTTCGCAGCATTGATGGATTAATGGTGCCATTTTGTGGCTTGATGATTACATGCACATATCTTGTTGCTTCCTAGCCATCTTGCGGTGTTCAACGGTGTTCAATCGTACCATGATTTTCGGGTGGAGCTGAAGTTCACTTGTCGATTTTCTAGCCATCTTGCAGTGTTCACGTACGATATGATTTTCGGTTGGTCTAGGGTTTGTACGTTGTTTGTCTCTTCATCTTGCGGTATCTAGTCGTACCATGATTTTTGGGTGGAGCTAAAGTTCACTCATCGATTTTCTAGCCATCTTGCGGAGTTCATGTACATATGATTCCCGGGTGAAGTAGAGATTTAAAGGCTGATTTTCTATTCACCTTATGGATTTCACTTGTACCATGATTTCTGGGTGAAGTTGAAGTTCGCTTATCGATTTTCTAGCCATCTTGCAGAGTTCACGTACAATGTGATTTTCGGGTGTAATAGAAAGTCATATGGTTGAATATTGGTTTATCTGGACATATTTCCTTGCATTGCGATTGCTATTATAATTTGCTTATGATGAAATTATGTTGATTGACATAACTTTAAATGTATGCTCATGAATTGCCCTGTTTAATATATCTATCCTCATTACTTGTGAATTATGTTGGATTATGAATGTCGAGTGCGTAATCTTAAAGGGTGCTCCTCACTGCGATAGCCATTGATGCTATCAAACTGTAACAATTGATGCAGGTGTAGAGCGATCCGATGCTGTTCACTGGGTTACTAGAGCATATCGGGTAACTGGGGAGCCAGATGGGGTCCCTGCAGCCCATATTGAGCTCACCACTAGTTGATAGACTCCTATTTTTTCTTACATGAATTTTGCTATTTTAGATTATATAAGTCCAGTATGGGCGCTGCATTTGGAATTTTATGTAATCAGAATGTTTTTATTCAATGCATTGTTTACTCTAGCTTTGTTGATGTTAACTCTAACTAACAATAAGTGGTTCAAATTTACGTTGGATTTTATAGGCTCACTCAGGTTTTCGAAAAACGGGTTATATACTCGGGTCTTGAAAACACGGGGCATTACATGGGCATGGGTCTTGATATTCCTGAACTCCCATGATTCAACGAATTTCCCTTTTTGGTGCAAGTACTATGTTAGGTATCCCTCTTCTAGCAATTGAATAAATATTGTGGACGTAATGCGTTTTCAGTTGCGGCCCTGGGGAGACACGTAATTCCATGTTTTATAGGTGATGGTGCACAAATTGGTGTATATAAATCGATATACGTGTTACGTCAATTCTTTTCTTCTTAGGGGTTGGATGTCACATTTAGTTGCTCTAATCCGGTCTTTTCTTTTGGGGGTTGGATGTCGCAATTAGTCGCTCCAATCCGGGTCGTGTGATTCACCCGGTTATGTATTGTGTTCGCCTTGGGATAACTGCATAAATCCATGTTAAACGTAGGACATGCCGGCGAATCTCCGTAGTAAGGGATGTGGGGTGAGCCGGATAACTTAAATCATATTCCACATTGTGGCGGTAGCTAAGGGTGATAAACCGCATATGCTTTGCTAGGCATGCATCTCATATATATTGATTGTGCATTAATACCTCCTGTAGCTGTGGAGTACGAGACGTATCAGAACCTTTACAATGCTTTTATGAATCTCTTGAATTACTGTTAATCTTAAAGGATAACCATCACTATGAGTAGGGCATTGACCCTTTCCCAACCGCACAGATGATGCAGGTGATGTACAAATTGAAGACCTAGAGGACCATCTCCCTATAGAAAACTATACTGAAAGAATACGAAGATAGTTTTATTATTTAGTATATACTTCCGCTACGAACTCGATTAATGTATTGAGCTTCCATTAAGAAGGCATTTGAATATTTATTGAATTTCTTTACTCTGATGAAATAATCAATACTGTTGATTATATTCTCGTGAATGATTACCTTCATGAATGTATCCGAATGCGATTTAATAATAATAATAATAATAAGGTGTAATTTTTAAAGCATCCAATTTATATATTAACACCCTGTTTTCTTAGGCACGAGTATAAACTCTGGCTGTGAAAATTTAGGATGTTACAGGCCTAAGCACCGGATTCAGTTCCAATGGATTTTCAAATTTGAGCGGGAAAGATTTAACAAATCTTTGACTGGTCGAAAGCCCTGTTTGACTGGTCGAAGGTGCCAAAATCTGAACTGATTCAGTTGCTGGACTTTAAGCTGAGAAACCTAGGCTGGTCGAAGGTCCTCCTTCGACTAGTCGAGCAGACCACTTGATTGGTCGAAGTTGCAACAAAATTTTTGTTTCACTTCAATTTGTACTAGGACTGGCTAAGTAAAACTTAGGCTAGTCGAACCAAACCTTAAACTTGTGGAAATTCTAGCAACCACAAGCATAAAAAACCCAATTTTAAATAGTTTTTGAAAGCACCTAAACTTAAGGTCTTTTTAGGTTTTATAATACGTGAAATGACTAAACTTCTTTGTCTTAAAGTAGATTAGAGACTTGAACTTCTCTATGGAGCTTGATCTTCTATTAGAACATCAGTTGATCTTGACCTCATCTTGTCTTTCAAGCTTGATCTTCTACTTGATCTTGAGCTTGATCTTCTACTAGATCTTGGACTTGGCTTGAACCTTGATCTTGAACCATACTTAAAGATCACTTAATAAGATGTTTTAACTAAATGAAATTTGACAAACAAAGTGTGCTTTAAACATTATAGCACTTATAATATTTCCCTCCATTGTGGGAATTCATCAGAAATCGAACTGAACTAGTTCAGTAAGGAAGATAGAATTACGGTTGAATAAAAGTCTTAATGGGGGTGTAACACCCTGGAATTTGGGGGTCGTGCATACACTCGGCGCTTGAGTTCCTAAGGTCACTTATAACTGATTTTTATTAGTTTGTGTTTAATCAGGTTAAATTACGTAGCCTCAAATTTCCTAAACATGAAGCACAACCACACAAGTCTACTGAAATAAGAGAGATCAAGCATATATATACAGGTCCAAAATATACATGGGTTGCACCAGGTGTTGCCTAACAAAATCATAAAAGAATGTTATGTCCAAAAAGAATAAGGCTGAGTTTGCTACTCAGCGATCCAACGTCTCATCTACTGAGCCGACGGAAACCCGCTCATCATCTGGAAGTAAGTAGGCTGGACCGCACGAGTCAAGCGAGCACGTGACGAGTGACATCGGGCACAAGGGACCCATATAGTTGAACTACTGCCACCCGTACAAACTCGCCCAAACCCACGAGTCAGGCCCTAGCGTAGTCCTACCGATGAGACTACCATCTCTCCTCATGTTCCTGACCAACCCAAGGGTGTGATAGTGACCCATAACATGCCAACTATCATGGTTATCAACTAGCATAACAATATCATATTTTCATGCATATCAATCATACAACTCCGATACTCCTAACAAGCAAGCTATCATTATCATGAAACAAAGTGCATGTAATTTGTGTGGGTTTGTGAGGAAGTTAAGCACTTCCTTCATCTTAAGGAATCATATGCACATGAGTAATGAATCATACATACCATGAAGCAACACCATATAGGAAAAATTAAACAAGGCATGACCATGTAATCATCCATACACAAAATCATGTGAGAGGCAAGAACAACATGATATAAGAACCAACATACAATTCCACACAATTCCAACAAAACAAACAATTCCTAGGGTTTTCTCTAGATTCTCCAAATACATCATCCAAGCAATCACAATCATTAGACTCATAGTATAATTGGTGCTAGGCCACCTAAGGATAATAGTCTGCACTTATGGATCGTTGGAGGATTGGAAAACGACCTAGGAATGAGGGCTTGAGGTCGATCGGCCGGAATCCCTAAAGCAAGCACTTACATGTTAGAAATCCATGCCAATCCCTTCTCAACACATAGGTTTCAAGAACAAGGGATGAGGGATTCTCACCTAGACGATCAACGGAAAATTGGGGTGGTTGTGGTGAAGAGTTTCTTCTTAAAGGAGAGGTAGGGAATCACAAGATTTGATTTCCTTGGGCCTCACCTCGATCTAAGGTCCACCTTGTAATTCTTCACTCTCTCTTTCTTCTCCCTTTACTCTCTTGCTCTCCCTTTACTCCTTGGTGGTTATAGTAAAGGAGGGAGTTATGAGAGAGCTAGGGTTTTATTTCCTAGAATTGGGCCCTTTGGCCTTAAGTTTTAACAACTTCCCAAAATAGTCCTCTAGGACTCCCTATTGGTGTTGGGGCTGTCCTAACACCCCCAGGCCACCAAATCTGGTGTGTAGGTGACTCATGGCCTGATGAAGGGTCATGCAAAATTTAGGAACAAACGGATGAACGAATGCTGGGTTTGATCATACGGTTCCGATCTTTAAATGGCCCTGTGGGGTCCATTCTAGTGATTGGGGTGGTTCTGGTGGCCCTATGGCCATGAAACTTATAGGATAGATGCTCTATGGCCCGATGAAGGGCCATGCAAAATTTAGAAATGATCGGATATGAGGTTTGGTCGTACGGATCCGATTTGCGATCAGCGGTCACCGTGCCACGATCGGGTCTCTGAATTTGTGGGTAAGCGTAGAAAAATACATTAGACCTTCACCGTAAATTTAGAAGAAATCCAATGACTGAAATGCCTAAAATTCCATTTTCATTTGCAAGTGCCAGATTCCAATTCTGGCATTGGTAGGGTGTATTTGGCAAGTGCCAGATTCCAATTCTGGTGTCTAATAGGTCCGTGGTCCGCGATGGCCCACAAGCCTAGTGAGATCTATGCTTCCTTAAATTTTTTATAATTTTCTAACCTTCCCGCGTCGCGGTATAGCCCACACGGGTTGTTGCTAAGTGTAAACGGCCATCTGGCTTGACGGCCTGCACTAACATAATCCGTCTGGTCTATTCAATTTGGGCTAATCTTGGATTAATTTATTTGTGGTATCTCACTACGAGTGGCTTAAACGAATGGTCTTATAGCAAATCCTACGTGGATGCCCCAGGACACTGTGTTGGATGGACGGGACATTACAATCTACCCCCCTTATAAATAAATTTCATTCTCGAAATTTGTACCTATTCGTATTGTTGAAGCAGGGTTGGGTAATGCTTGCGGACTTCTGCTTCTGTCTCCCAAGTGGCCTCTTCTTCATCGTGATGGGTCCATAGTACCTTGACCAATGGGATGACCTTGTTGCGTAGGACCTGCTCCTTTCTATCCAGTATTCGAGTGGGTCGGAGAATATATGTTGCATTTTCCTTAAGCTCCACAAGCTCCCACCTGATGATATGAGAAGGATCGGGGATGTACTTCTTCAACATTGATACATGGAAGACGTTATGCACTTCGGAAAGAGGCATGGATGGGCTAAGCGATAAGCAACCGCACCAACCCGGTCCAAAATCTGGAAGGGCCCGATGAACTGTGGCACAAGTTTTTCCTTTTTGTCAAAGCGTAAAACGCCCTTCATGGGGAGATTTTGAGAAATACGTGGTCCCCAACCTCAAATTCCAAGTCCCTCCACCTCGTGTCGGCATAGCTTTTCTGCCTGCTTTGAGCCGTCAAGAGGTGGCGCTGGATAATTTCAATCTTTTCGGTTGTAACCAGCACCAAATCTGGTCCTAACAAGCTTTTCTCACCAATTTCTTCCCAACAATGTCGGGCTCGGCACGGACGCCCATACAAAGCCTCGTAAGGCACCATACCGATGCTAGCCTGGATGCTATTGTTATAGGCGAACTCGACTGTAACGACCTTGAAATTTTTGTGCTAATCTTTCCTTAAGTAGTTGTTTTTGGGGTAATTAGCAATATACTCGATTGCTTGTGAAATTCGCATCAATCACTTTAAATTGTATCTGCATGGCTCAAAACTTGTAGATTAGTTAGCGCTACGTTACTCTAAAATCTGGGATCCATCGCTAAATCCAGTTGTTCTGGAGAATTTTTGGAAGATCTGGATCGGACCTGGACCGCGCGTCGATAGTCCGATGGTGATGATCTTAGGCTGTTGCGGTCATCGAGTTGGGCTTGACCATCACCTCGAAAATCAAGTCCATGTGATGTTCTGGGTCGATTTGTTTGAGCTCGGAGTGAAGAGTGTGAGAACGGTTGGATATTTAATAAGTTTTTATGAAATCTGAGTCGTGTCGCTTGCGCGACGATTTTAAGCTATCTGACCGTTGGATTCTGACCCAATTTCACCCTCTGATCAAGGAAGGTGGCCCAGGCATATCCTTATGCTTGTGGACCTGATCGAGATTCCGTGACCGTTGAATTGAGTGTGGTCCGCCACGGCTGATCTGAAGAGCCGGTCGGTATGAAAACTCAGCTTGACCTAGATCCATGGTCAAGGAGCTTAAGTCCGACCTTTTGTGGTTATAGGCCTACCAGAAGTGCTTCGTTGGATCGAGAGAGGCATGCTTTGGTTATAACCTAAGTATACCTTGTCCCTAGGGTTATTTTCATCAAAGTTAGGCCTATTTATAGTCCTTAAACCCTAGCCCTCTTTTCCATACGAATTTTCTCTAACCCTAGCTTGGAAAGAGAGTGGAAAAGAGAGAGAAAGTGAGAGAGATAAGTTGGTGAATCATCTTGGATTCTTCCTTGTTCTTCTTCATCTTTGAACCTTCACTTTGAATCGTTATTCTGACGGTTCTGAGTTCATCTTGGGGTAAGTTAACCTAACCCTAATCTGTGTTAGAGCTTAGATTAGTCTTGGTGTTTTGTATCTCATTTCTATCATTGTTTTAGGGTATTCTATCACCGTTGACGAAGACAACTCGTCTAAATCAGTTCGGTGTTTCTTTCTTTGCTTAAGGTGCAGACTTTAAGTGTATAGGTTATGGTTTTCAAGGATTTCAATCCCAGTTAATGATTTATTCTTGTTATGGATGAGATTTCACATGTCAAATGTTGTGTTTACGTTGCTTTCCTGATATGCATGCGTTATATTGAGATTTGTGTATTATATGTGTATTTATAAAGTACCGTATACGTATAAAATATGCACTTATGTTTGCCATGATTATTTTTCATGTAAGTAGCTAGATGCATGTATGATAACTCCTTGGTAAAAGGAATTGTCAAAATGCATGTATTTCAACATACGTCATGTATGTTGTTCCATGTATGCTAAGTGTTTGTAGAAATGCATGAATGATCTAAAGTGTAATTTATTACACTAATTGCGGGCGTTGAGAAGTGATTCTCAACACTCCTACTGATGTGCATGATTTCCTTTATGCAAGTTACATTCCATGTTATTTAATTTCAAGCATTACTATGCTTACATTTATGTTAAGTTAATATTCTTCAGATGCTTGAGTACCACTTGAATTAAGTTGTTGTTCCATTACTGTTTTACATTTAATATGTATATCTGTCATAGTGCAATGTGTTTGGGACTATGCATTAGTCCAGGAAATCGGTAATCTGCTTTATGATCGTGGCTGAGGTTGCTTTCGCCACGTAGGATGTATTAGACAAACCCGAGTCGTATTAGAGTTGTCGGCAGTGGTTTGGCCATGCGGAGTGTTTGCGCACTCTATGTCGCTCAACCCAACGTGCGCTCGTGCTAGTCGAGTTCGTCAAGTAACCCGATTGTCCGATGTATGTTCGCCATGTATGGACGCTACTGCTTGAATCTAGGGTACCGAACTTACCAGTGAAATCCTATTAACCATGGTACCTCGATCCGCTAAGACTCATGAGCCGGACATGGTGGTATGGGATACCGTGGTCGAGCTGTTGGCCTACGCTAGGGTGACGATCCTCCCCGTAGTGACCAGTGAGCAACTAAACTCGTGAGCCGATTATGGTGGTATGGGACACTATATTCGTGCTGTCGGCCTACATTGATTGGTGACGAGCCCTTTGTAGTGACCTCGAGCATACCTGGATACCGCAATGAGGTGACGAGCCGAACTGTGGTAGTAAAGGTATGAAAGACGTGCATTGATTGGTGACGAGCCCTTTGCTACGACCTCAAATATATGATCGTATTAGATATCTAGGATTGACGACCCTAGTATGGATCACTGTTTGGATGGTGATATGAGGAAGGTATCTTAGCTTCCCAATCTTGCTGTATGAAATAGACTAATAACAACTTGGTAATCATATCCATGCACTGCATTTGTATGTGCTTTGTAGATGTGGCGCACTTTGAGGCGATGTCATGCGTAACGTAAGATGAAGACGCTGAGGGTGTACGCGTGAGGGCACGCATCATATTGCATACATCCTTGTATTAACAAGAGTACTTAGGATTTATTTAATTGTTCTGGTTTATCATTACTGTTTGATTGAACTGATCACATGTTAACCAGTGCCTTATTGTTCCACTGAGTTGATCACTCACTCCCACATTTCTAGGGCGGTGTTAAACATCCACCAGACTCTGTCTTAGGTTCTGATGTTGCAGATGTTGATGCGACTTCTGAGGCAGAGCGGGAGATGGATGATGATGAGGCTGCCTTTTCTTATATGCAGTTTTCAGACGGGTTCTAGCGAGCCTTGGTCTGATGCGCGGGATTATGGGATTATTTTGGAAATTTAAATGATGCAACTTGATACTTATAATTTTGATAAGCCACGCTTTCATACGACCTAGTTTGTATATGTACTTCAGGGATTTACACTTGTACACATATTTTTCTATAAGTCTTCCGATTGCTTTATTCACTTATCCATGAATCATATTTATGTTTTGGCTTAATCTATTCCATGTTTTATGCACTAATACAGTCAACATACATCCATCATTAATTATGTTGCATAAGTGATGTTTTGGAACTCGGGAGCTGAGTTATGCTCGACCCCCGAATTTCAGGGCGTTATAAGTTGGTATCAGAGCATGATCTGGACTAAACCGGACCTGGGTTATGGTCACACACGGCACGTTGTCGTCACTTTAGTGTATTTGGGTGAGGGTCTATCGTAGATTTTGTGTTTGTGCTCCGTAGCTTCTATCGGCGAAAGTTTCTTGAAAACCTTCGCCGAAATCGAGTCTGTACTCTTACCTGATCACACACAGCGACCGGAAACCTTTCCTAGACCCTCTATTAATGAGTTTAGATGGTCTATCTTCCCTTTTTCACCTTTAAACCTTCAAGAAATCTCTATTTTAATCAGATTTCTGCCAGAATGGCCCGATAGGTGTCAAATCATGCAAGGGGCCAATCGGGGCATTTCCTGTGAGGCCCAGGGGGGAAACCACATCATTCAGACCATGGGGGACCAGGAGGGCCTCACCAAAATGGTGAGGGATCGCCGGACTGTCCAGAGACCGGCGATGCCATCGCCGGTTCGGCGAGGGCTCGCCGCCCAACGAGCCAGGCCGGGCGAGCCGACGCGGGCCGATCACTCCTAGGCCTAATGTGGCCCACCCCTCCATGGTTTTCCTTTAAAACCCTTTTCTTTTATCTATTTCCTTCACAAATCCCTCTCCCAAGCTTCCCTTTTCTTGAAAACCCTCTCCAAATCCTCTCAAATCTCTCCCAAATCTTCTTCTTCTTCCATTTTTTGTGCAAACCCATCACCCCATCTCCAAATCCTCCCTCCCATTGCTGATTTCTTTTTCTTTCCTTCTCATTTGAGCTCCTACATCCCCTTTTTGGCTATTGATTGTGTGTAAGCTTCACCATCTTCCTATTTCTCTCTTTCTCTCATTTCTCATGGCCCTCTTTGAGATTGTGACGGCCATCTTTTCCATTTCTTCCCTTCTTTCCTTGATGGGGAAGAAGAGAGCGCCCGTGGATGAAGCCGGGTTGAGCCGCCCAACCCGTGCACGGAGGCAGAGAGGAGCCACCGCGAGCACGTCCGCCACGTGTGAATTCCAGACGAAGTGGGACCTTAATCCTCGAGCTCCCGTTAGTAGGACTTTGTTGGCGGAGTTGTCGCATGGAGTCTATGAAGGCCGTAGAGTCCTTTTTGAGGCTCATGTTGATCCGCGGCTCTTTGGTGAGTTTTTCTTGTTGGAGCGCCTAGAAGGGGTTGGTTGGGGTCCCTTGTTCGAAGGCTAGTATCGCACGAATGCTAGCACTGTTCGGGCCTTTTATGCCAATATTCTTGAGCCTTCATTGGAGCCTCTGCAGTTCAAGATTCCTTGTGGTAGCGGTCGTGTGGGTATTGTCGATGTTGCTTTGATATCCCACCTCCTGAATGTGCCACTTGGTGAAGTGCATGCCAGCGAGAAGAATGTGGACAGTGTGCGCGAGAGGGATCGTCGCACCCGATCCTTGTGTGGTCGTCTGGTTGAATGGCAGCCGAATAGGAGTCTTCTGGCTACCTACATGACGGACGACTTCCGTTTGCTTCACCACATCTTTACGTTCAATGCATATCCAAGGTGGAGCAATCGCAGCGAGTGTACACGCCTGATGGTGGATTTTCTGTATCAGGTGGGGCAGGAAGCGAAGTTGTGTGTGCCGACGTACGTCCTGCGCCAGATTATTCTCATCGCTCATTCGAGTAAGAGGACCAAGTCGCTTCCATTTGGCCGCCTAATTTGCAAGCTTGCACATGAGTTTGGCTATAGGCTTAGAGCTGAGAAGCCGGTTCCTGTTCGTCATATCAATCTGAGGACTCTTAAGCTGATGGAGGTCGGTTCTGGTCGGCTTGCCTCAGAGGGTGAGGCTGAGTCTGAGAGCGGTGATGAAGAGAGTTATGCTGAAGGTGGTGCGGAGATTGAGGAAGAAACAGAGCAGGACGAGGAAGGAGATGAGGCACAGGATTCGAGTGATAGCTCTCCTCCTGTGGCGCCAGAGCAGGGTGCAGAGCAAATTGCCAGAGATGCCCGTCTTACACGGCTTGAAGAAGGGCAGGCTGTTTTACGCCAGGATATTGTTGATCTTCGAGGCCTTGTTAAACATAAGTTTAAGAAGGTGACTCGAACTCTGAAGTCTATCCTGTGTTGCTTGTAGGATAAGGGTGCTCCGCCTCCATCTCCTGATTCCGACGAGTAGCTGTCGTCGTGGCCGTCTTTTCCTTTGTTTGTTGTTTTCTTTCTGTGTGTAGCCGTTGTTGGCTTTGTAGTTGGATTTGTTGTAGTTGTTTGTGGTTGTTTGTAGTTGTTTGTTGTTGCTTGAAGTGTTAGATGTTGTTGTTTACATGCTTTCCTAGTCATGATTCATGTATTGCTACACTACTTGTATTGCGACGATTTTGATTAATGGAATGCATGTTGTTTGTCTTTGGAGTTGTACTGTGTTGTTGTATGGATGGATTATGTGACATAGAATCTGACAGGTTGCATCCTTTGTTGAATGTAGGGATGCCTCCTAAGGGTTCGAAGTCTTCGGCCCGTCTCTCTTTGATTGAGTCGCTTGCAGGGGATCCTCCCTTGAGCGATAGCCAGTCAGATCCGCAGGTGGGTCCATCTCGTGCCGGTGTTGGGTCGACACGTATGGCTCCTCCAGTCACACCCTCGGTTCCTGAGCTGAGCCGTGCACCTTCGTCTGCTTCGCCTACTGATAGGTTTGAGCAGATGATGTTGTTGATGCAGCAGCAGCAGCAGCAGATTCAGCAGAGCAGCACCAGCAGTAGGAGTTCCTCTCTTCCATGGCTGGCATCTTTGTTCAGTCAGTGGGGGCGACTCCACCTGTTTCACCTATGCCTCCATCTGGGAGCGCCAGTGCCAGCGGCACTTTTGAGAGATTCCAGCGCTTGCGACCTCCTACTTTTACGGGTTCTCATAGACCCGAGGAGGCCAAGTATTGGATAGACCGCATCTCTAAGATGCTGAGACCGCTGCACTGCTCTGAGGTTGAGCAGGTTGAGCTTGTCACCTTCATGTTTGAGAAGGAGGCCAGTCTATGGTGGGACAGTGTGCTTCGCACCGTCGAGGAGGATTTTGTGTGGTCGTGGCAGGCGTTTGAGGCACGCTTCCATGAGAAGTATTTCCCGGTCACGTACCGACATGAGAAGGAGAGTGAGTTCCTTCGCCTCCGCTAGGGAGGGTTGTCGGTGATGGAGTATGAGAACCGGTTTACTGAGTTGGGGCGGTATGTTCCTTTGATCCTGGGTGATCAGCCGATGAGGATGCGGCGTTTCTCTGAGGGATTGAGACTTGAGATCCGATCGAATATTTGTTGTGCTAGCATTTCTTCGTATGCGGAGCTGGTGAGCATGTCCTTGCGAGCAGAGCAGGACGGAGATAGAGCGTCCCGCATGCGAGCACCGATGGTTCCTAGGCCGCGACCGGACTTTCAGGGTGCACCTTTCCTCGGCAAGAGGCCGCGAGCAGATTCTCCTCCGAGGCATTCAGCGCCGCCCGCTCAGCAGATGAGAGCTGATCTTCGATGTTTTTATTGTAGGAAGGTGGGGCACTTGGACCATTTTTTCTTCTCCCGTATGCGAGCCGGTGGTTTTACTCCACCGCAGAGGGTTAGTCATCCGATACCTCAGGTTATTTCTCCTCCGCCTCTTCGATCAGCGTCAGCTCATCCATCCTTCAGACCTGCAGTTCCTAGCTTCAAGCCACCTCAGCGGCCCATGGTTCCTCCGTCGAATCGTCAGCAGCAGGCTCGTGTTCATGTGCTTTTAGCTAAAGCGCCTATGTCTGACTTAGTGCCGAGGTCCTTCGAGGTGACAGCGCATATTGAAGGTATTCCCATTTCTGTGTTAGTGGATACAGGGTCCACTACTTCTCTTATATCTTATGCGACAGTTAGGTGTTTGGGTTTGAGATTTGTTCCTATGCAAGGAGTGACGCTTACTACCGCTACGGGGATTTTCTCTACTTTGGGCAAGCGTTGTATGGATTGTTTGGTCGATCTGGGAAGTGGATCAATCCGTGTTGATTTGTTAGTCGCACCGCTTTATCAATACGATGTTATTATGGGTATGGATTGGCTCACGAGGATGCGAGCTGAGATTGATTGTGAAGCTGATCAGTGACGATCTATGGACCTGAGGGCGAGACTGTTACTTTCCCGGTTCAGGTCAGTTACCCTCTTCGTATTGATTTTTATTCTTCTCTGTTGGAGAGTTCGGCTGAATCGGCGTTGGTTAGTACGCCGGTAGTCCAGGAGTTTGAAGATGTGTTTGAGTCGATTCCTGGATTACCTCCTCAGCATGAGATTGATTTTGCTATCGATCTTATGCCTGGTGCAGCGCCCATTTCTTTACCCACCTATCATATGCCTCCGAGTGAAATGGAGGAGTTGAGGAAGCAGATAGATGGTTTGCTGGAATTGGGTTTTATTCGGCCTGGTGTGTCTCCTTGGGGAGCACTTGTTTTGTTTGTGAAGAAGAAGGATGGTTCCTTGCGATTGTGTATTGATTATCGCAGGTTGAATTTGGTAACTGTGAAGAATAAGTACCCTTTGCCCAGGATTGATGATCTGTTTGATCAGTTGAATGGGGCACGGTATTTTTTGAAAGTTGATCTGCAGTCAGGGTATCATCAGTTGCGCGTCAGGGATGGAGACGTGCAGAAGATCGCTTTCAGGACTAGCTTCGGTCATTATGAGTTCCTTGTGATGTCGTTCGGTCTGACGAACGCACCGACCGTGTTCATGGATCTGATGAACAGGGTGTTTCAGCCATTCTTGTTCCGATTCGTCATTGTCTTCATCGATAACATCTTGATATATTCGACGAGTCAGGCAGAGCACGAGGAGCACTTAAGAGTGGTTTTGGATACTCTTAAGAAGCATCAGCTTTTCGCACAGTTCAAGAAGTGTGATTTCTGGAAAGAGGAAGTCAAGTTCCTGGGACATGTGGTGTCCAAGGAAGGAATAGCCATCGACCTTGCCAAGGTAGCTGCAGTGCAGGACTGGATTACTGAGGTAAGGAGTTTTCTGGGTCTTGCAGGCTATTATCGACGCTTTATTCAAGACTTCTCGAAGATTGCCAGACCGTTGTCGCAGTTGACACGGAAGGATTTGAAGTTTGCTTGGAATGAGCAGGCGGAGTTAGCTTTTCAGGAGCTGAAGGACAAGTTGACGTCCGCCCCTGTGCTAGTATTGCCAGAGCAAGGGGTTAAGTATATTATATATACTGACGCCTCTCGCGTTGGCCTGGGTTGTGTCCTTATGCAGAAGGACAGGGTGATTGCTTATGCTTCGCGTCAGTTGAGGAAACACGAAGAGAATTACCCTACGCACGACCTGGAATTAGCAGCTATCATATTCACATTAAAGCTTTGGAGACATTACCTCTATGGTGAGGAGTTCGAGCTCTTTTGCGATCATAAGAGCCTTAAGTATATTTTCACGCAGCGTGATTTGAATATGAGGCAGCGCAGATGGATGGAAACATTGAAGGACTTCATGTTCGATGTTTCTTACCATCCGGGCAAGGCGAACCTCGTGGCAGATGGGTTGAGTCGCAAGAAGGCTATTGAGTTTGCAGCTCCGCTGATGATAGCAAAGTGAGATATGTTGGAGTTCGTGCACGATTTTGAGCAGAAGCTTACGGTGGTTGAGCCGTATGAGGTTATCGCACACATTCGTGTACAGCCCCTTATCGACGAGAGGATCGTTGCAGCTCAGGCAGGTGATGAGCTTTTGGTGAAGATGAGGCAGCGGGTTGGTACAGATGAGAACTCCGATTGGAGTGTTAGTTCTGATGGGGGCCTACGTTTTCGTTGCCGGTTATGTGTTCCTGACATCCCTGACTTGAGACGGGAGGTTCTCGAGTTAGCCCATAGTTCTAAGCTTGCGATGCATCCAGGTAGCACGAAGATGTATCAGGATATGAAGAGGTCTTATTGGTGGGACAATATGAAGGTCCAGATTGCTGAATTTGTTTCTCATTGTCTCACGTGCCAGCAGGTCAAGGCAGAGCATCGTGGACCTCCTGGATTGCTGCAACCCATGCCCATAGCTGAATGGAAGTGGGATTTCATCTCTATGGATTTTATTTCTGGGTTGCCGAGGACGAGGAAGGGATATGACTCTATCTGGGTGATCGTCGACCGATTAACGAAGTCGGCGCCTTTCTTACCGATCAGAGTCACTTACTCTACAGACGAGTTGGCTAGGTTGTATATCAAGGAGATAGTGCGTCTGCATGGAGTTCCCTGGAGATTGTGTCTGATAGAGATACGCGTTTTACATCTATCTTCTAGACTCGTATCCAGGAAGCGATGGGTGTGAAACTGAAGTTCAGCACCACGTTTCATCCGCAAACAGATGGGCAGACGGAGCGCGTGAATCAAGTCCTGGAAGATATGTTGCGAGCTTGTGTTTTGGATTTCAAGGACAGTTAGGATGATTGTCTTCAGTATGCAGAGTTCGCGTATAATAATAGTTTCCAGGCGAGTATCAGCATGGCTCCCTATGAGGCGTTGTATGGTCGCTCGTGCAGAGCACCACATTACTAGGTAGAAATTGGTGAGCGTAGTTTGCTTGGCCCGGAATTGGTGCAGGTGACTTCAGAGAAGGTTGACATCATTTGACGTCGACTTCTGACAGCGCAGAGCAGGCAGAAGAGTTATGCTGATACGAGGCGTCGATCGCTTGAGTTTGAGGTTGGAGACCATGTTTTCCTGAAGGTCTCTCCTATGAAGGGAGTTCTGCGGTTCGGTAAGAAAGGGAAGCTGACGCCGAGATTTATTGGTCCATTTCAAGTTCTGGATCGAGTGAGAGTGGTAGCATACCGCCTTGCTCTGCCCACACCTCTTACGGGCATGCATAACGTATTTCATGTTTCTATGCTGAAGAAGTATGTTCCTGATCCTTCGCATATTATCAGTTGGGAGCAAGTGCAGTTGAGTGAGGAAGCCACTTATGTACTGTGAGCGACGCGTATTCTCGACAGGAAGGAGTAGGTATTGCGTAGCAAGGTTATCCCTCCTGTGAAGGTGCTATGGACGCATCATGGTGTGGAAGAGGCTACTTGGGAATCTGAAGCTGAGGTCAGAAAGACCTACCCTCTGATCCTTGAGGATTATATGAGGGTATGAATTTCGAGGATGAAATTTTCTTTAAGGGGGGTAGATTGTAACGACCTTGAAATTTTTGTGCTAATCTTTCCTTAAGTAGTTGTTTTTGGGGTAATTAGCGCTATACTCGATTGCTTGTGAAATTCGCATCAATCACTTTAAATTGTATTTGCATGGCTCAAAACTTGTAGATTAGTTAGCGCTACGTTACTCTGAAATCTGCGATCCATCGCTAAATCCAGTTGTTCTGGGGAATTTTTGGAAGATCTGGATCGGACCTGGACCGCGCATCGATAGTCCGATGGTGATGATCTTAGGCTGTTGCGGTCACCGAGTTGGGCTTGACCATCACCTCAAAAATCAAGTCCATGTGATGTTCTGGGTCGATTTGTTTGAGCTCGGAGTGAAGAGTGTGAGAACGGTTGAATATTTAATAAGTTTTTATGAAATCTGAGTCGTGTCGCTTGCGCGACGATTTTAAGCTATCTGACCGTTGGATTCTGACCCAATTTCACCCTCTGATCAGGGAAGGTGGCCCAGGCATATCCTTGTGCTTGTGGACCTGATCGAGATTCCGTGACCGTTGAATTGAGTGTGGTCCGCCACGGCTGATCTGAAGAGCCGGTCGGTATGAAAACTCAGCTTGACCTAGATCCATGGTCAAGGAGCTTAAGTCCGACCTTTCGTAGTTATAGGCCCACCAGAAGTGCTTCGTTGGATCGAGAGAGTCATGCTTTGGTTATAACCTAAGTATACCTTGTCCCTAGGGTTATTTTCATCAAAGTTAGGCCTATTTATAGTCCTTAAACCCTAGCCCTCTTTTCCATACGAATTTTCTCTAACCCTAGCTTGGAAAGAGAGTGGAAAAGAGAGAGAAAGTGAGAGAGATAAGTTGGTGAATCATCTTGGATTCTTCCTTGTTCTTCTTCATCTTTGAACCTTCACTTTGAATCGTTATTCTGACGGTTTTGAGTTCATCTTGGGGTAAGTTAACCTAACCCTAATCTGTGTTAGAGCTTAGATTAGTCTTGGTGTTGTTGTATCTCATTTCTATCCTTGTTTTAAGGTATTCTATCGCCGTTGACGAAGACAACTCGTCTAAATCAGTTCGGTGTTTCTTTCTTTGCTTAAGGTGCAGACTTTAAGTGTATAAATTATGGTTTTCAAGGCTTTCAATCCCAGTTAATGATTTATTCTTGTTATGGATGAGATTTCACATGTCAAATGTTGTGTTTACGTTGCTTTCCTGATATGCATGCGTTATATTGAGATTTGTGTATTCTATGTGTATTTATAAAGTACCGTATACGTATAAAATATGCACTTATGTTTGCCATGATTATTTGTCATGTAAGTATGTTAGATGCATGTATGATAACTCCTTGGTAAAAGGAATTGTCAAAATGCATGTATTTCAACATACGTCATGTATGTTGTTCCATGTATGCTAAGTGTTTGTAGAAATGCATGAATGATCTAAAGTGTAATTTATTACACTAATTGCGGGCGTTGAGAAGTGATTCTCAACACTCCTACTGATGTGCATGATTTCCTTTATGCAAGTTACATTCCATGTTATTTAATTTCAAGCATTACTATGCTTACATTTATGTTAAGTTGATATTCTTCAGATGCTTGAGTACCACTTGAATTAAGTTGTTGTTCCATTACTGTTTTACATTTAATATGTATATCTGTCATAGTGCAATGTGTTTGGGACTCTGCATTAGTCCAGGAAATCGGTAATCTGCTTTATGATCGTGGCTGAGGTTGCTTTCGCCACGTAGGATGTATTAGACGAACCCGAGTCGTATTAGAGTTGTCGGCAGTGGTTTGGCCACGCGGAGTGTTTGCGCACTCTATGTCGCTCAACCCAATGTGCGCTCGTGCTAGTCGAGTTCGTCAAGTAACCCAATTGTCTGATGTATGTTCGCCATGTATGGACGCTACTGCTTGAATCTAGGGTACCGAACTTACCAGTGAAATCCTATTAACCATGGTACCTCGATCCGCTAAAACTCATGAGCCGGACATGGTGGTATGGGACACCGTGGTCGAGCTGTCGGCCTACGCTGGGGTGACGAGCCTCCCCGTAGTGACCAGTGAGCAACTAAACTCGTGAGCCGATTATGGTGGTATGGGACACTATATTCGTGCTGTCGGCCTACATTGATTGGTGACGAGCCCTTTGTAGTGACCTCGAGCATACCTGGATACCACAATGAGGTGACGAGCTGAACTGTGGTAGTAAAGGTATGAAAGGCGTGCATTGATTGGTGACGAGCCCTTTGCTACGACCTCAAATATATGATCGTATGAGATGTCTAGGATTGACGACCCTAGTATGGATCACTGTTTGGATGGTGATATGAGGAAGGTATCTTAGCTTCCCAATCCTGCTGTATGAAATGGACTAATAACAACTTGGTAATCATATCCATGCACGCATTTGCATGTGCTTTGTAGATGTGGCGCACTTTGAGGCAATGTCATGCGTAACGTAAGATGAAGACGCTGAGGGTGTACGCGTGAGGGCACGCATCATATTGCATACATCCTTGCATTAACAAGAGTACTTAGGATTTATTTAATTGTTCTGGTTTATCATTACTGTTTGATTGAACTGATCACATGTTAACCAGTGCCTTATTGTTCCACTGAGTTGATCACTCACTCCCACGTTTCTGGGGCGGTGTTAAACACCTACCAGACTCTGTCTTAGGTTCTGATGTTGCAGATGTTGATGCGACTTCTGAGGCAGAGCGGGAGATGGATGATGATGAGGCTGCCTTTTCTTATATGCAGTTTTCAGACAGGTTCTAGCGAGCCTTGGTCTGATGCGCGGGATTATGGGATTATTTTAGAAATTTAAATGATGTAACTTGATACTTATAATTTTGATAAGCCACACTTTCATACGACCTGGTTTGTATATGTACTTCAGGGATTTACACTTGTACACATATTTTTTTATAAGTCTTCCGCTTGCTTTATTCACTTATCCCTGAATCATATCTGTGTTTTGGCTTAATCTATTCCATGTTTTATGCACTAATACAGTCAACATACATCCATCATTAATTATGTTGCATAAGTGATGTTTTGGAACTCGGGAGCTGAGTTATGCTCGACCCCCGAATTTTAGGGCGTTACATTGGCATACGGGAGATAATCATCCCAACTCTCCTGAAAGTCTAGTAACAAGCTCACAACATGTCCTCTAATATCTGGTTCACCCGCTCGGTTTGCCCATCTGTCTGCGGGTGGAAGGCAGTGCTAAACTTCAACTTCACTCCCATGGCTTCTTGGATGCGGGTCCAGAAGATCGACGTGAATCGTGTATCCTGTCCGACACAATCTCCAAAGGGACGCCATGGAGTCGCACTATCTCGTTGATATATAACTTGGCCAAATCATCAGCAGAGTTAAAAGTCTTGATCGGCAGGAAGTGGGCTAATTTGGCTAGCATGTCCATAATCACCCATATCGAGTCATACCCCTTCCTAGTCTTGGGCAAACCGACAATGAATTCCATAGATATGAAGTCCCACTTCCATTCTACTACGGGCATGGGTTGCAAAAGGCCCGGTGGTCAGCGGTGTTCAGCCTTGACTTGTTGACAGGTGAGGCATCGGGACACATACTCAGCTATCTCCTTCTTCATGTTGTCCCACCAATCGTTTTACCTCAAATCCTGGTACATCTTGGTACTACCGGGGTGCATCTCAACTTGGAGTTGTGAGCGACGTTTAGGACCTCTTCTCGTAGTCCTTGGAGATTTGGAACATAGAGGCGGCCTCGGTACCGGAGTCCCCCATCGGTGTCAATCCTCCAGTCTGACCCTACAACATTCTTTGCTCTTTCTCTCATTTTCATCAATAATTCATCACCCTCCTGGGCTTCAACAATTTTATTGTTAATCATTAGCTGGGCCTAAATGTGGGCTATGACCTCGTATGGTTCCTCCACCGTTAGTTTCATGTCGAAGTCCCACACAAACTCCACCATGTCCCACTCTCTCACCATTAGCAGGGCCACGATTGTCTTTTTACGACTCAAGGCGTTCGCCACCAAATTGGCCTTGTCATGGTGATATGAGACATTGAACCTGAAGTCCTTCAACGTTTCCATCCAGCGGCGCTGTCTCATGTTTAGATCCCTTTGAGTGAAGATATATTTGAGGCTCTTATGATCAGAAAAGAGCTCAAACTCCTCCCTATAGAGGTAGTGCCTCCATATCTTTAATATAAAAACTACCACCACAAGTTCGAGGTCATGGGTAGGGTAGTTCTCCTCATGTTTCCTTAACTGCCGAGACGCGTAAGCAATTGGCCTTTCCTTCTGCATGAGTACACAACCCAAACCCACTCGAGAGGCGTCCGTATAGACAGTGTACTTGACCCCTTGCTCAGGCAGCACAAGCACAGGTGCCGATGTCAGTTTATCTTTCAACTCTTGGAAGGCCACCTCCGCCTTCTCATTCCAGGCAAATTTGAGGTCCTTCCGTGTCAGCTGGGATAGCGGCCGAGCTATTTTTGAAAAGTCTCTAATGAATCTTCGATAATAGCCGGTGAGGCCAAGAAAGCTTCTCACTTTCGTGATCGACTTCGGTTACTTCTAGTCTTGCATGGTCGCCACCTTAGCGAGATCCACCGAGATTCCTTCTTTGGACACTACATGTCCCAGAAATTTGACCTCCTCCTTCCAGAAGTCGCATTTTTGAAATTGTGCAAACAACTGATTTTTCTTAAGTGTTTCGAGGACTGCTCTTAGATGTTTTTCATGCTCTTCACGGCTCTTTGAATAAATCAATATGTCATCGATGAACACGATGACGAATCTGTATAAGAACGGCCTAAAGACTCTGTTCTTGAGGTCCATGAATACCGCTGGAGCATTGGTGAGCCCGGACGACATAACTAGGAATTCATAATGGCCAACACAGTTCTGAAAGCCATTTTCTATATATCCTTATCCCTGACTTGCAGCTGATGGTACCCTGATTGTAGATCGATCTTTGAGAAGTATTGAGCACCCCTCAGCTGATCAAACAAATCATCGATTCTGGGCAATGGGTATTTGTTTTGGACTGTCACTTGGTTTAACCTTCTGTAATCTACACACAATCGTAATGAGCCATCCTTCTTCTTCACAAATAAGATCAGGGCTCCCCAAGGCGATACACTTGGCCGGATGAAGCCTTTCTTTAGCAATTAGTCAATTTGAGACCTTAGCTCCTCCATCTCACATGCGGGCATGCGGTAAGTAGGCTGGGAGATGAGCTTGGCACCTGGAGTTAGATTAATCGTGAAGTCTATCTCATGTCGAAGCAGAAGTCCAAGTATGGCTCTAAATACGTCCCCAAAGTCTTGGACCACGGGTGTGCATGATATCAAGGGCCCATCATAACTGTCCTCCAATGAAGCATAACAGAAAATCCTACGATCGTGGCTAACCTGGACTGGGAATGTGAGGGAAGTGCTGTCATCTTCGTATATTTTCATTGTTAACGTGTCACAGTAAATCTCTACCTTCATCATGGTCAACCAATCCATGCCCAGGATGATGTCATAATGGAAGATCTTGGTCACTATCAAATCCACAGGCGCCACCTTGCATCTCAAGTCAATGGGGCAATCATGACATATCTTTGTTGCCTCTGAAAAAGTATTAGCGACAGCAATGATCTTTACCCATACGAAGGGGGTATGGTGTAATTCTAGATGCTTGACAGTTACATGCGATATGAGAGAAGCAGTGGACCCAGTGTCCACCAGAAGAAATATGAGAGTACCTTAAATGTGGGTCATCTCCTCGAAGGCCGTAGGAGTGGGGATGACTACATCCTGGCCCTCAACCGCTAAGGCATGAACCCGAGCCTACTGTGGAAGGTTCAGTCATTGCTTAAGCCATTATGGCAGCCTAACTTGAGGTAGCGGTTGACGGCGAAACTGCTGACTAGGCCCCATCGCCCGTAGGGGCGAAATCTACAATGACTGCTGTAGGGGCCTGTTGTTGCGCTATGGCGGCGTGAAGCCGAGGTCCCTCATTCTTATAAAATAATAAGGCTCAGAGTGACCCACTCTCTTACAATAGCTTCATATCTGGGCAGGCCGTCTAGAAGGGGCCGGTGCTGCAGCTAGTTGAGGCGGTGAGTTTGGGCGTGGCCTTTTTCCTACAAAAGAAGAGGACGGTCCCTCCATCTTGTTTCATGGCCTTAACTGTGAACAGGACCGTGCGACCCGCTCCTCATCCTATTCCACCCGTATGGACATCTCAACGAGCTCTGCATAGGTCCGGATGCTCGCACAGCACATCTTTGAGCAGATGTCGCTCCTTAATCCCGCCGTGAATCGCCTCATCTTAATCGCCTCGTTGGCGATCATTTCGGATGCGTAGCACGATAGTTCTGTAAAACGGTTCTCGTATTGCACTACGGTCATCCCCCCTTGTTAGAGGCGAAGGAATTCGTTTTCCCTCTCATGCTGATACATCTGAGGGAGGTACTTCTCATTGAAGTGGCTCTCAAACGCCTCCCACATCCACACGTGGTCATCAGGGATGGATCAGAGAATGCTCTCCCACCACAAGTCCGCCTCTTTCTCAAAGATGTATGAGAGGAGCTCAACGTTCTCTGCTTCAGAGCAGTGGAGAGGCCGCAATAGCTTGGTGACCCGATTGAACTAATATTCTGCTTCCTTGGGGCGGTGGGTGCTGGTAAAAGTAGGCGGCCTATACCGTTGGAACCACTCAAGTAGGTTGCTTTCGTTGTTTATGGGTGTGGCCAAGCTCGGTTGCACTGACTGCGGCATACCCATGTTATGGGCCATGGCTCCCATCATATTAGCCATCATTTGCTGTTGTTGTTGCATATTAGTGGCCATCAGTTGCTGTTCTTGTTGCATATTAGTGGCCATCATTTGTTATTGTTGTTGCGTGAGAAGCAACATTTGGTCCATTCGATCCATGGCCCGTGTCGTAGGAGGTATAGGTGCTACAGCTTGCAGTGATAGAGCATTTGGGGCCGCCTCTTGGGTAGTGCTACACGTATTCTGGGAATCGCTCACCCCTTAAGGACCTTGTTGATCATCGGGGATTTGGTTCCTCTTGACCAAGCCGCCATGAGGGAGGCGGATGTATCGACCCTCCACTCGCGGTGGCATTTCCTAGAAGAGTGTCCTTAAATATGTGAGGTACTAGGACACTATACATACTCAGGTCATGCATAAATGCACAGGAACATAAGTATCCTATTCATGCACATAGGCAACCATACACACAAGCATTCTCATGGTGACAAGACAATTTCAAGGCAATCCATACATTCACATCAATTCCAAATGTCATTGGCATGGCCAGTTACATGTTACAGCATTAATTTCAAGCATTACTAAACATGTTAAACGTAAAGGAAATACAATCTAGATAAGCAAAAATCCTAACTATACTTCAGTACATGCAACTAGACCTAATCGACTTAAAGCAGCTACTAGCTATTCGCAGAGTTAAAACTACTATTCTTCTGAGTCAGACGAGATCAGGGGTGTTTCCTCCCCCTTGCTGCTGCAGATCAAGGTCTTTATGGCTCGATACATTTTCTTATTCCACTTCTCATGTTTCACTTAGTGTCTGGCTTGGCTCTCCTTGATCTCGGCTACTTCTGCCTTGAGCGCATCCAAGCACTCGCGTATATCTAGGATTGTGAGTGGCCCTCTGCCAACCTCTTCAATTTTCTCAGCTCGTTCGGGTCCTGTAGCTTCACCCTCATCTTCATTTTCATTCTCATCCTCGTCCTCATCACTCTCATCGTTCTCTTCTTCCCCCTTGTCGGCATCCCCGTATTGGTCGATGTGGGCCTGTCACTGCTTGGGGCCTATCTTCATCTTATTCAATATATCATCGCCCAATAGCTATGTCGGCATGAGATTTCCATCTGATCCTCCTACTTCGTATTGCTGGGCCAAATGACAGATCAGTCGGCCAAATGGGAGGCATGCATTCTTCCTCGTTGCTCTTGCGGTGCACACAATTTGGAAAAGTACTATGCTGGGAAAGCACACATCTGCCCCCTGCCCCACCTAATACAAAAACTCTACCATGTAGCGGGAGCACTGGGAGCGGTTTCACAGCCTCGGGTATACATTTTGGGTATAAATGCGGTGAAGTACCCGGTACTCTGGGATAAGGTTGATCGAGCTCAAACCATGCCCTTTCTCCCCTCGCTTCCACTGAGCAACCCACCCACACAAAAAGCGAGTTCGCTCATCGCGGGCTCGACTTGTATCCAAATTCCCCTCATCAATCTGTATCTCGCCACATGGCACACCAAGCACGTCGGCAATTTCTCCCACCCCGAAGTGGAATTTCTTGCTCTCGGATATAACATCAAAGCCCAAAGGCTCGAAAAAATCCGTACAAAGACCCGAGTACCATCTCAGGCAGAAATCACCAAGGACCAAAACCTTTTAGAAATTAGGTTAATGCTAGCAAGTGCAAAACAAAAATGCTTATGAAATTAGCACTAATCACTTTAAATATAATCTACAAGACTAAAAACGTGCAGAATCATTGACGCTACATTACCCTGAAATCTAGAATCCATCTCAAAACCCAGTTGCTCTCGGGAGCACACCGAAACTCCGTATCGGACCTGAACCGCATGTTGAAAGTCCGATTACTCTGAAATTATACGGATATGACCACATTACTGGACTTGACAACTCCCTCGAAAATTAAGTCTTGATTGTATCTGGAAATGCACAACTTGAGCCCGGAGCAAAGTGTGTGAGAAACATAAAAATATTTAGAAATAAAAATATGAATTTAAGTAATCTGAGTCGTGTCGCTTGCGGGGCAAATATAAGGATTCAGACTGTCAGAATCTGACCCAAATACACCCTCGGATTAGGAAAAATGTCCCACACATGTCGATGTACTTGTGGCCCTGATCGAGTGACCGTGACCGTTGAACTGAAACTGGTCCGCCACGGCTGATCTGTAAATCCAATCGGAACGAAAACTTAGCCTGACCTAGATCCATGGTCAGGGAGCTTAAGTCCGACCACACGTGGAAAAGGGGCCACCAGAAGTGCTCTGTTAGACTGGAACAGTCCGTATTTGGATATAACCTAAGTATACCTTGGCCCTGGGGCCATTCCCATCAAACCCGGGCCTATATAGGGACCTTAAACTCTCTCTCTCATATGTCATACGAATTTTTCAAACCCTAACGGAAAGAAGAGAGAAAAGAGAAGAAGAAAGTCAGGAAGAGAGAGAGAGAGAGAGTGAGAGATAGATGTTGGGATCTTTCCCTGACGCTCCACGTGCTTAGCCACCACTCCTGTGTCTCTATACGGGCGATACCAATCCCGTTCTTAGGTAAGAAAACCTAACCCTAATCTGTTTTAGGGTTTCAGATAGTGTAAGATATGAAATAGCTAACCTAATTTATGCTATAAGTTGTCAATCTGCGTAGACAAAGACTTAGCTTTAAAACTGAGTTCGTTACGAGTCTACCGGTGAAAGGTGCGGACTATAAACGTATCGGTTATGGTTTTCAAAGCTTTCAATGTCGGTTAATGATTTATAACTAACGTGGGTGCTATTTTACATGCAAAATGTGTCGTCTATTTCGTTTTATAAGTATATATGAACTATGTGACATATAGTGTATTCTATGTATATGTTGTGATATTCGAATACGTATGGAATTTGGAATTGTGCCTAACATGATTATCTGTTGTGGATATATGCTTGTTATATATGCGACAACTCCTTAGCGAAAGGACTTGTCCTAAATCACGATGGCCAATATACGTTATATATGTTAAAGTGTGTAGCCCAAGTGTTTGTGGAAATGATTAAATGAATATGGAACCCGGATTCATGCATGCCATGATTATCCGCCGTGGGTATATGCGTGTGGTATACGGGGTAACTCCTTAGTGTAAGGATTTTCCCTAATACGTGTTATCACCAACATACGTCATGTATGTTGGAATGTGTAGTCTAAGTGTTTGTAGAAATGTCTGAATGAACACGTGTGTAATAAATTATACTTTATATGGGTATTGAGAAGAAATTCTTAAATACCTTAATGATGTGTATGATTTCCTCCATGTAACTTATATTCTTTGTCTGTTTTACTTAGACACTGCCTATGTGTGAATTCATGTTTAAGTTGAAATCCATCAAATGCTCACATGCTTGTATGATTGGAATTGTTGATCCATTACTGTTCTGATTAGCTTGTATGATTATCTGTTATAATTGAATGTGTTTGGGACTACGGAATAGTCCAGGCAATCGGTAACAGGCTTGGAATAGGTGGCTGAGGTTGTTTCGCTACATAAGACATGATCGATGAATTCGAGCCGTACTTGGGATGTCGGCAGTAGTTAGGCCACACAGAGTGCTTACGCACTTCATGTCGATCAACTCAGCGTGCGCTCGTACTAATCGAGCTCATCAAGTAACCCGATTGACCCGATGTATGTTCACCATGTATGGACGCTACTGCTTGAATCTAAGGTACCAAACTCACCAGTGAAAACCCTTTTAAACCTTGTTACCTCGATCCGCTAAGACTCATGAGCCGGGCATAATGGTATGAGACACCGTGGTCGAGCTGTCGGCCTACGCTGGGGTGACGAGCCTCCCCGTAGTGACCAGTGAGCAACCTAGACTTGTGAGCCGAATACGGTGGATGGGACACTGTATTCGAGCTGTCGGCCTACACTGTTAAGGTGACCTCGAGCATACACTAAGACTGCGTAGAGGCGACGAGCCCTCTGTAGTGACCTTGAGCGTACACTAAGACTGCGTAGAGGCGACGAGCCCTTACGTAGCAACAAGAGTACACTAGGCCTGCACTGATAAGGTGACGAGCCCTTTGTAACGACCTAGAACCATAATATCGTATGAGATTTACTAAGATTGACGACCCTAGAATGGATCATTGTTTGGGAATTGATATAAGGGAGGTACCTTAGCTTCCCAATCCTGCTGTATAAAAGGGACTAATAATAACTCGGTAATCACGCTCATCCATCGCACTGCATGTGCCCCGGGTCAAAGAGCACAGAGGGAAGAAAGCATGCTGTAACCGTATGATGGTGTCGCACGAGGGAGTGTAGGCAAGGGCATGCATCATGCTTACATTTCATCCTTGCATTAATAAGAGTATCTAGGAATGTCTGATATGTCTGCTTTATCATTACTGCTTGACTGAATTAATAACATGTAAACCTTTGCTCTATGATCCCACTGAGTTGATCACTCACTCCCACATTCTGGGACGGTGTTTTGAAACCCCACCAGACCCTGTCTTAGTTGCAGATGACGATGTGACTCAGGAGGCGGAGCCCGATTACTATGACGATCAGGATGAGTTCTCATATATGCAATTCTCTGGTGGTTTCGCTTAGGCCATCCAGATCAACGGGACTTCAGGGTTATACTTATAGTGGACTATCACATTTTTTATGTTTGTATTTTGAAACAATACATGTAATTATTGACCTGGCAATGCATACATACTTTGGGGACCTATGCTGTGTTATAACGCTATACGTATTTGAGTAAGTCTTCCACTTGCGTATTACAACTGTCCCTAGATTATGTTTTGCTGCTTTGGCTTAATCTTATTCATATTTTATACACTAATACAGACAACATTTAATCATCATTAAATATGTTACATAAGTGATACATTGGAACTCGGGAGTTGGACTTTTACTCGACACCCGATTTTCAGGGCATTACAAGTTAGTATCAAAGAATGATTTGGATTGAACCGGACCTGGGTTATGGTCACACAATGTATGCTAACGCTTTTTGATATGTTGGGTGTGAGAGAAATGTAGAAACAAGCTTAGGTTTTTTCGATTTCGCCAATTGGCAAAGTTTACCGAAATCGATCTCTTTGCTCGGGTCTGTACCCATCCGTGATCACATAAGTCGATCCCGAATCACCCCTAGACCGTTAATTAATGGGTTTAGACCATGCTTTATTCCATCCCAGCCGTTTAAAATTGATAAACGTAAGGTTACATTAGAAATTACTCAAAATGACCCGAAACGACTTAAAACGGAGTCGGGGGCCAAACGAAACACTTTCAGGGGGACCAAGGGTGGGACCCACACCTTTTTGGGACCCAAGGGGCAAGAGGACCTCGCCTAAAGGGTGAGCCCTCACCGGATGGTCCAGAGACTGGTGAGGACCTCGCCGGTTTGGTGAGGCCCACCACCAAAGGGGCCTGGCCGGGCGGGCCGGCTCGGGCCGATGGGTCTTGGGAACTGTGTAGCCCACGGACACATGTGGGGTCCATTAAAACCCCTCCTATGCTACCTCTCCTTCACAAACCACCACCCTAAGCTCTCCTTTTCTCCAAAAATTCTAGATTTTCGATTCAAACCCCTCCTCTAAACGCTCCTTTTCTCATTTTCGTGCAACCCTTGCACCACCCCTTTAAAAAAAACCTTTACCATAGCTACCAACCCTTTCCATTCTCTCATTTGAGCTCTTAAACCCTCCATTTGAGTCTCAAATTCGTGTAAACTCACTAACCTATCCTATTCCATCATTTTTCCTCTTTATCCCCTTTCATTTGAGCCTACACATCCCCTTTTTGTAGCTCAAGATTCCAAAACCCAACAATCCCTCTTCTAATCCTCCTCATTCCTTCAACTTCCTTCATTCCTTCTCTTTTTGGAACACACAAATACCATTGTGTGCTTCAATGATCTTGTGAGCCCATAACCCATCTTATTCCCACTTTTCCTTCCATTTCAATGGCTCTTTTTGAGATTGTGACAACTATTTTCTCTCTTTCCGCCTTCCTTTCTCTCATGGGAAAGAAAAGAGCTCCTGTGGAAGAAGCTGGGCCTAGTCGCCCTACTCGTTCGAGGAGACCGAGAGGTGCCACCGCGAGTACGAACGTCACTCGGGAGTTTCAGACTAAACAGGATCTTGATTCCCAGGCTCCTGTTAAAAGGACTCTGTTGGCGGAGCTGTCGCATGGAGTTTATGAGGGCTTTAAAGTCCTTTTTGAAGCTCATGTGGATGCAAGGCTATTTGGGGAATACCTCTTGTTCGAGCGCTGGAAGAGGCCAGGTGGGGTTCGCTATTTGAGGGCAAGTACCGCGTTACTGTGGGCACTGTCCGAGCTTTCTATGCCCACATTCGAGAGCTTATGCTGGAGCCCTTGCAGTTCAAGATCCCTTGTGGAAGAGATCGGAAAGCCACAATTGACGTTGGTTTAGTATCTCGGCTTATGAATGTGCCTCGTGGCGAGGTACATGCAAGTGAGAAGAATCTGAGGAGTGCACGTGAAAGAGATCGCCACACATGGACCCTTTGTGGCCAACTGGTTTAGTGCAACCCAACAATAGCCTTCTATCGACCAATATGACTGGCGACTTCCGTCTACTTCACCACATCTTCACGTTCAACGTCTACCCCAGGTGGAGCAACCGCAGTGAGTGCACGCACCTGATAGTAGATTTCCTGTATCAAGTGGGGCAGGGAGAGAAGCTATGTGTGCCTACATATGTTCTGCGACAGATAATTCTCACCACACGCTCTAATAGGAGGTCGGATTCTCTCTCATTCGACCGACTCATATGCAAGATTGCACATGAGTTTGGCTACAGACTTGGGGCGAAAAAGTCGATGCTGATCCATTACATCAATTAAGCGACTCTCAATCAGATGGGAATCAGGCCACGGCAACGATAAGCCCGACTTGATGAGAGTGAGGATGAGACAGAGAGCGAAGAGGAAGAGAGTGAGGAAGAAGGGGGAGTTGAAATAGAAGAAGAGCAGAGTGAGGAAAAAGAGGAGGCCCAGGATACGGATGAGAGCTCCCCTCCTATGGCACCGGAGCATGGTACTGTTCGAGCTCGCTTAGCTCGACTTGAGGAAGGTCAGGCTATCCTACGACAGGATATAATGGATCTTCGGGGCCTCATGAAACACAAGTTTAAGAAAGTGACTTGTACTTTGAGGTCCATCCTGTGCTGCCTACAGGATAAGGGTGCCCCCCCTCCGTCACCAGACTCGGATGCCTAGTCATCCAAGCCGTCGCCCCGTAACTTGTTTTGTTGTTGTGTTAGGATGTTTGCGTTTGTATGCATCTTCTGTCATGATTCGTGTAACTCTATATTCCGTGTGCTGTGACAAATTTTGGTGAATGAAATGCATGCGATCTCTTTTGCTATGAAGTTATGTGGAATGCTTAAAGGATTATGTATTGTTATGCTACATCTTACATAAGTTGCACCCTATTTTATATAGGGAATGCCACCTAAGGTCACGCAGAGCACGGCACGCCTCACACTTATTGATTCGATGGACGAGGCACCTCCCCAGAGTGAAGGTCGTAAGGACCCTGGTTTGGGCCCGGTTCCTGAGACTATGCCTGAGCCTCAGCCTTCTACCGGTCCTACAGTTGGGCCGCCACCTTACACACCACAGATTCGTGATCAAAACTGTGCATCTTCTTCGACGCAGCATGAGCCTTGGTCAGCCCCACCTACTGATAGGTTGGAGCAGTTGATGATGATGATGCACCAGCAGCTCTTGGCCACTATTGCTAGCTCAAGGTGGAAGTGCGACTCTACCTTCTCCATCTGTACGCCTTGCTGGTACTGTAGGGCCTTCCATTCAGGATGAGGGTGTGCCTTCACCTGCACCTGCTATATACCCTACGGGGAACTTGGGTATGAGTGGCCTCCTCGAGCGAATCCAGCGCTTGCGGCCTCCTACCTTTACGGGTTCTCACAGACCTGAGGAGGCCGAATATTGGCTAGACTGCATCTCTAAGATGCTGAGGATGTTACACTATACAGAGCCGGAGCAGGTTGAGTTGGTCACCTTTATGTTTGAAAAGGAGGCCAGCTTGTCGTGGGATAGTGTCCTGCGGACCGTTGCAGTTAATTATGTAGGGACGTGGACAGCTTTTGAGTTCCGCTTCCATGAGAAGTACTATCCCCAGACGTACCGGCATGAGAAGGAGAATGAGTTGTTACGCCTCAGACAGGGAGGCATGTCAGTGACAGAGTACGAGCACCGGTTTACGGAGTTGGGCAGGTACGTCCCTACAGTACTTGCTGACGCGCAGATGCGGATGCGGCATTTTTTCGAGGGCCTGCGACCTGATATTCACTCGAAGATGTGTTGTGCTAACATACCCTCCTATGCTGAGCTAGTACACATGTCTATGCCGGCGGAGCAGGATGGGGATCGATTGTCACGTTCTCGTGGGCCTATGATCCCTAAGCCACGACCAGATATGCTGAGCAGGCCATTCCTCGACAAGAGATCCCGTACCGACTCTCCTCCCAGGATCGCGGTGCCACTAGTTCTGATGAGGTGACCTGGTGTGACATATACGTATTGTGGGAGACCAAGTCATGCTGCGGAGAGCTGTTTTGCACGCATAAGAGATAGTGGGTTTTTGCCGCCACAGAGAATTGATCGCCCTCACCCTCAGGCTCTATCGGCTCCACCCCTACGGACAGCACCTGCACATCCTTCCTTCAGGCCCCCTGCACCTCGATTTAGGCCACCTCAGTGACCTATGGTGCCTCAACCCAACAGATCTTAGGAGGCACGTGTTCATGTACTTACAGTGGAAGCGCCTGACACTACAGCTACCGTACCTTTGGCCTTTGAGCTCACTGCCCACATTGAAGGTACCCTTATATTTCTGTTAGTGGATACGGATCCACTATATCCATGATATCATGTTCTGCAGTCCAACGCTTAGGGATGAATACGACTCCGATGGTTGGGGTGTGAGTTATCGTAGCACCAGGGACTTTTACGGATGCCACCAAGATGTGTGAGGGTTGCTTGATATATCTAGGGAGTAAGACGATATACATTGACTTGATTGTTACCACGATATACCATTTTGACGTCATCCTTGGTATGGATTGGCTGACTGAAGTGAGGGCCGAGATTGACTGCGAGACCCGATTGGTGATAGCTCACGGACCTGAGGGCACGCCCTTTACGTTCCCCGTGCAGGTCAGTTGCCCTTTTCGAGTCCTTTGTTATGCTTCCTTACTGAAGAATGTTGACGGCCCGGTACTTGAAGACACATTAGTGGTTCGAGAGTTTGAGGACGTGTTCAATAAGATACCTGGACTACCTCCCCGGCGCGAGATCGACTTCACTATCGACCTTGTGCCTAATGCTACACCAATAACTCTTCTGACTTATCGCATAGTTCCATGTGAGATGGAGGAATTGAGGAAACAGATCGACAATCTGTTAGATACTGGCTTCATACGACCGAGTGTGTCTCCTTGGGGAGCACCCATGTTGTTTGTGAAGAAGAAGGACGGTTCACTGCGATTGTGTATTGATTATCGCAGATTTAACCAAGTGACGGTAAAGAACAAGTATCCTTTGCCCAGGATAGATGATCTGTTCGATCAGTTGAAAGGGGCACAGTATTTTTTGAAGGTCGATCTGCAGTCAGGGTATCACCAATTGCGTGTCAGGGATGAGGACGTGCAGAAGACGGTATTCAGGACCAGTTTTGGGCACTATGAGTTTCTCGTGATGTTGTTCGGTCTTACGAACATTCTGGCTGTATTCATGGACTTGATGAACAAAGTATTTCGGCCATTCCTTTACTAATTCGTCATTGTATTTATTGATGACATTCTGATATACTCCAAGAGTCGGGAAGAACACTAGGAACACCTGCGAGCAGTCTTGTATACTTTGAGGAAGAACCAGTTGTTCACCCAGTATAAGAAATGCGACTTCTGGAAAGAAGAAGTCAAGTTCCTGGGACATGTGGTGTCTAAGGAAGGGATAGCTGCCGACCTTGCTAAGGTAGCCGCAGTTCAGGACTGGGAGCAGCCCGGTTCGGTTACCGAGGTGAGTAGTTTTCTTGGTCTGGTAGGTTACTATCGACGATTCATTCAGGATTTCTCAAAGATAGCCAGACCTTTATCTCAGTTGACACGAAAGGATCTGAAGTTCGCCTGGAATGAAAAGGCGGAAGCAGCTTTTCTAGAACTGAAGGACAGACTGACGTCCACCCCTGTGCTAGTATTGCCAGAGTAAGGGGTCAAGTATACGATATACACCGATGCGTCTCGGGTTGGTTTGGGTTGTGTCCTTATGCAAAAGGAGAGGGTGATTGCATATGCCTCGAGACAGTTGAGGAAACACGAGGAGAACTACCCTACACACGACCTAGAGTTGGCAGACATCATTTTTGCATTGAAGCTCTAGAGACATTACCTCTACAGAGAGGAGTTCGAGCTCTTTTGCGATCACAAGAGCCTCAGATACATATTCTCTCAGTGAGACCTGAATATGAGGCAGCGACGATGGATGGAGACACTGAAGGACTTCAAGTTCGAAGTCTCTTACCATCCTGGCAAGGCCAACCTTGTGGCAGACACACTGAGCCGCAAGAAGGCATTGGCATTTACAGCTCCATTGGTAGCAGAGTGGGACATGGTAGACTTCATGCGAGACTTTGAGCAGAAACTCACGGTGGAGGAGCCATATGAGGGCATCGCACATATTCGAGTACAACCCCTTATTGATGACAGGATCATCGCGGCTCAGACAGACGATGAGCTATTGACAAAGATGAGAGAACAGACTAGTAGCGATGAGGACGCCGAATGGAGAGTTAGAACGGATGGAGGCTTACATTACTGTGGCCGCCAATGCATCTCGAACCTCCCTGACTTGAGGAAAGAAGTTCTTGAGGCTGCCTACAATTTAAGGATGGCGATGCATCCAGGCAGTACAAAGATTTATCATGACATGAAGAGGTTATACTGGTGGGACAGTATGAAGGCTCACATAGCAGATTACGTGTCCCATTGTCTCACGTGTCAGCAGGTCAAGGCAGAGCATCGTCGACCTCCTGGACTACTTCAACCCATGCCCATAGCAGAATGGAAGTGGGATTTCATCTCAGGGCTACCGAAGACGAGGAAGGGTTATGATTCCATTTGGGTGATCGTGGACCGGTTGACAAAATCAGATCATTTCCTCCCTATTAGAGTTTCGAACTCTACAGACGAGTTGGTCAGGTTGTACATCAAAGAGATTGTACATCTGCATGGAGTTCCTTTGGAGATCGTGTCAGACCGAGACACGGATTTACGTCTATCTTCTGGACTCGCATCCAGGAAGCGATAGGTGTAAAGTTGAAGTTCAGTACCGCGTTCCATCCACAGACGGACGGGCAAACGGAATGGGTGAATCAGATTCTGGAAGATATGTTGCGGGCCTATGTGCTGGATTTCAAGGACAGTTGGAATGACTATCTTCCCTATGCAGAGTTCGCCTATAATAACAGCTTCCAGGTGAGTATTGGCATGGCTCCTTACGAGGCACTGCATGGGCGCCCGTGCAGAGCGCCGCATTGCTAGGCAGAGGTTGGCGAGAAGAGCTTGATTGGGCCGGAGTTAGTTCAGGCGACTTTAGAGAAAGTCGACATTATTAGGCGCCGACTTCTGACAACGCAGAGCAGACAGAAGAGCTACGCCGATACGAGGCAGCGATCGCTAGAGTTCGAGGTCGGAGACCATGTGTTCCTCAGAGTTTCCCCTATGAAGGGAGTCCTTCGGTTTGGCAAGAAGGGAAAGCTTACACCTTGATTGATTAGCCCATTCCAGATACTTGATCGGGTGGGGGCGGTAGCGTACCACCTTGCGTTGCCCACACCACTTGCGGGTGTGTATAACGTATTTCATGTTTCTATGCTGAAGAAATACGTTCCCGATCCTTCCCACATTATCAGATGGGAGCAGGTGCATTTGAGCGAGGACGCTACTTATATACTGCGACCAATGCGGATCCTAGACAGGAAGGAGCAGGTACTACGTAGCAAGGTTATTCCACTTGTGAAAGTGTTGTGGACGCATCACACGGAAGAAGAGGCTACTTGGGAAACAGAAGCCGAGGTTCGAAAGAACTACCCTCAGATTCTCGAGGAGTACGAAAAGGTACTAATTTCGAGGATAAAATTTTTCTTTAAGGGGGGTAGATTGTAACGTCTCGAAAAAATCCGTACAAAGACCCGAGTACCACCTCAGGCAGAAATCACCCAGGACCAAAACCATTTAGAAATTAGGTTAATGCTAGCAAGTGCTAAACTAGAGTACTTATGAAATTAGCACTAATCGCTTTAAATATGATCTGCAAGACAAAATGTGCAAAATCATTGACGCTACATTACCTTGAAATCTAGAATCCATCTCAAAACTCAGTTGCTCTCGGGAGTACACCGAAACTCCGTATCGGACTTGGACCGCACGTTGAAAGTCCGATTACCCCGAAACTATATGGATATGACTGCATTACTGGACTTGACAACCCTCTCGAAAATCAAGTCTTGATTGTGTCTAGAAATGCACAACTTGAGCCCAGAGCAAAGTGTGTGAGAAACGTGAAAATATTTAGAAATAAAAATTTGAATTTAAGTAATCTGAGTCGTGTCGCTTGCGGGCCAAATATAAGGATTCAGACCATCAGAATCTAACCCAAATACACCCTCGGATTAGGAGAAATGTCCCACACATGTCAATGTACTTGTAGCCCTGATCGAGTGACCATGACCGTTAAACTAAAATTAATCCACCATGGTTGATCTGTAAATCCGATTGGAACGAAAACTCAACCTGAC
Source organism: Magnolia sinica (assembly GCF_029962835.1). Classification (NCBI taxonomy): domain Eukaryota; kingdom Viridiplantae; phylum Streptophyta; class Magnoliopsida; order Magnoliales; family Magnoliaceae; genus Magnolia; species Magnolia sinica. The sequence goes on from NC_080576.1 coordinate 63,390,962, forward strand.
CTAGATCCATGGTCAGGGAGCTTAAGTCCGACTGGACATAAAAAAGGGGCCACCAGAAGTGCTCCGTTGGACCGGAACAGTCCGTATTTGGATATAACCTAAGTATACCTTGGCCCTGGGGCCATTCCCATCAAACCCGGGCCTATATAAGGACCTTAAACTCTCTCTCATATGCCATACGAATTTTACAAACCCTAACAGAAAGAAGAGAGAAAAGAGAAGAAGAAAGTCAGGAAGAGAGAGAGAGAGAGAGTGAGAGATAGATGTTGGGATCTTTCCCTGACGCTCCACGTGCTTAGCCACCACTCCTGTGTCACTATACGGACGATACCAATCCCATTCTTAGGTAAGAAAACCTAACCCTAATCTGTTTTAAGGTTTCAGATAGTGTAAGATATGAAATAGCTAACCTAATTTATGTTATAGGTTGCCAATCTGCGTAGACAAAGACTTAGCTTTAAAACTGAGTTCGTTACGAGTCTACCGGCGAAAGGTGCGGACTATAAACATATAGGTTATGGTTTTCAAAGCTTTCAATGTCAGTTAATGATTTATAACTGACGTGGGTGCTATCTTACATGCGAAATGCATCATCTGTTTCGTTTTACAAGTATATATGAACTATGTGACATATAATGTATTCTATGTATATGTTGTGATATTCGAATACGTATGGAATTTGGAATTGTGCCTAACATGATTATCTGTTGTGGATATATGCTTGTTATATATGCGGTAACTCCTTAGCAAAAGGACTTGCCCTAAATCACGCCACGGCCAATATACGTTATATATGTTAAAGTGTGTAGCCCAAGTGTTTGTGAAAATGATTAAATGAATATGGAACCTGGATTCATGCATGCCATGATTATCCGCCGTGGGTATATGCGTGTGGTATACAGGGCAACTCCCTAGTGTAAGGATTTTTCCTAATACGTGCTACCACCAACATACGTCATGTAAAGTGTTTGTAGAAATGTCTGAATGAACAAGTGTGTAATAAATTGTACTTTATATGGGTATTGAGAAGAAATTCTCAACTACCTTAACGATGTGTATGATTTCCTCCATGTAACTTATATTCTTTGTCTGTTTTACTTAGACACTGCCTATGTGTGAATTCATGTTTAAGTTGAAATCCATCAAATGCTCACATGCTTGTATGATTGAAATTGTTGATTCATTACTGTTCTAATTAGCTTGTATGATTATCTGTTATAATTAAATGTGTTTGGGACTACGGAATAGTCTAGGCAATCGGTAACAGGCTTGGAATAGGTGGCTGAGGTTGTTTCGCCACATAGGACGTGATCGATGAATCCAAGCCGTACTTGGGATGTCGACAGTGGTTAGGCCACACGGAGTGCTTACGCACTTCATCTCGATCAACTCAACGTGCGCTCGTACTAATCGAGCTCGTCAAGTAACCCGATTGACCCGATGTATGTTCACCATGTATGGACGCACTGCTTGAATCTAAGGTACCAAACTCACCAGTGAAAACCCTTTTAAACTTTGGTACCTCAATCCACTAAGACTCATGAGTCGGGAGTGGTGGTATGGGACACCGTGGTCGAGCTGTCGGCCTACGCTGGGGTGATGAGTCTCCCTGTAGTGACCAGTGAGCAACCAGACTCGTGAGCCAAATACAGTGGTATGGGACACTGTATTCGAGCTGTCGACCTACACTGATAAGGTGACGAGCCCTTTGTAGTGACCTCGAGCATACACTAAGACTACGTAGAGGCGATGAGCCCTTAAGTAGCAACAAGAGTACACTAGGCCTGCACTGATAAGGTGACGAGCCCTTTGTTGCGACCTAGAACCGTAACATCGTATGAGATTTACTAGGATTGACGACCCTAGAATGGATCATTATTTGGGAATTGATATAAGGGAGGTACCTTAGCTTCCTAATCCTGCTGTATGAAAGAGACTAATAATAACTCAGTAATCACGCTCATTTCATCGCACTGCATGTGCCCCGGGTCGAAGAGCACAGAGGAAAGAAAGCATACCGCGACCGTAAGATGGTGTCTCATGAGGGAGTGTAGGCGAGGGCATGCATCATGCTTACTTTTCATCCTTGCATTAATAAGAGTATCTAGGAATGTCTAATATGTCTGTTTTATCATTACTGCTTGACTGAATTGATAACATGTTAACCTTTGCTCTATGATCCCACTGAGTTGATCACTCACTCCCACATTCTAGGACGGTGTTCTGAACACCCACCAGACCCTGTCTTAGTTGCAGATGACGATGCGACTCAGGAGGCGGAGCCCGATTACTATGATGATCAGGATGAATTCTCATATATGCAATTCTCCGATGGTTTCGCTTAGGCCATCCGGATCGACGGGACTTCATGGTTATACTTGTAGTGGACTATCACATTTTTGATGTTTTGTATTTTGAAACAATACATGTAATTATTGACCTGGCAATGCATACATACTTTGGGGACCTATGCTGTGTTATAACACTATACATATTTGAGTAAGTCTTCCGCTTACGTATTACAACTGTCCCTGGATTATGTTTTGCTGCTTTGGCTTAATCTAATTTATTTTATGCACTAATACAGACAACATTTAATCATTATTAAATATGTTGCATAAGTGATGCATTAGAACTCGGGAGTTAAACTTTTACTCGACACCCGATTTTCAGGGCGTTACAAGTTAGTATCAGAGCATGATTTGGATTAAACCGGACTTGGGTTATGGTCACACGACGTACGCTGACGCTTTTTGACATGTTGGGTGTGAGAGAAATGTAGAAACAATCTTAGGTTTTTCCAATTTCGTCAATTGGCGTTACATGATAGGTTTGAAGGATGGAGTTTGAGGTGGGTTAGAATGAACGAGAGATGAGGGATTTGAGATTTTGGGAAGGGAGAGGCTTTCTAAGAGTTTGGGAGCTATGAAGAGGAAGGAAATGGGTGGAAAATGAAGTTTCTTGAGCTTATTTGCAAGGAGAGTGGTCCCCACACGAGTGCATAGTGAAAAAGGGGAGGGGATGCACGTTTTGGTCCGGGCGTGGCCATGCCCAGCAGTGCGCTGGAGGTCCCGGCGTGGGCACGCCGATCCGGGCGTGGGCACGGCAGCGTTGGGGCTGGGCATGGGCACGCTAGCACACAGGAGCTGGTTGTGGGGATGCCTGGTGAGCGTGGGCACTCCAGCATGATGGACCCTTAGGCCGGGGCACGCCGGTCCGGGCGTGGGCACGCCGAAGTCCTGCCTGGGACTTCCTTGTTTCGCAATTTCTCGGGCGCCGGTGAGGCCTCCCAGGACGCTCCATATATGATTTTGGAGTAGGGGAAGTTGATCTATGCAATGGGCCTATCCATTTCATGAGATCCTTCCCAGTTAAGGGCCGAAATCCCACTATCCTCCCGATCCACTACTTTCGGTCAAATCTCGCTCACTCCTAAGTCCTTATCCTCGAACGGCTGGAACTATCAAATTTGTCCTGGAACTAGCTCATTCGTACATGGGTGTTGGCTTCGACCTTCAAATCCTTTGATTTTCAGCTCATTTCTACCGATGGGTTGAGGTCCTGCATGACTCAATCCTAATCCCTAGTAGGTCTTACCGTCATTTCTACCGATGGATTTTCAGCTCATTTCTACCGTCATTGCTTTCTCTTGCTACCCAATCCTAATCCCTAGTAGGTCTTACCGTCTGTTAAAATTTATCGGTTCAAGGTCCGGGATGGCTCCTAGTGTCCTAAGTCCCGTTTGCATTTTCTACCGCGTATCCTCTCAAGTCAAGAGACACGTTAGTGAGTTCATGACCCATGGCCTAAGGGATTCCAAACTATCGCTCTGATACCAACTTGTAACACCTTGGAATTTGGGGGTCATGCATACACTCAGCTCCCGAGTTCTCGGGGTCACTTATAATTGATTTTTATTAGTTTGCGTTTAATCGGGTTAAATTGCGCAGCCTAGAATTTCCTGAACATGAAGCACAACCACATAAGTCTACTGAATTGAGAGAGATCAAGCATATATATACAGGTCCAAAATATACATGGGTCGCACCAGGCGTTGCCCAACAAAATCACAAAAGAATGTTATGTCCAAAAAGAATAAGGCTGAGTCGGTTACTCAGCAATCCAATGTCCCATCTATTGAGCCGACGGAGACCCGCTCTTCATCTGAAAGTAGGAGAACTTGTCCTCTTCCTCGAGGCTCGCATCGCCGGGCTCCTTATACTCGTCATCACCTGCATCTATGAACGAGTCTGGTTGGTGTTTTAAAACACCGTCCTAGAGTGGGAGTAAGTGATTAACTCAGTGGGTGCTATTAGTCTTAAGTTGTAACAAGCATCAATTATAACATGAATTTAATGAAAAGCATTCATTCATAACGACTAACTACTTTTATTAATGCCTGTGCATGATGGATGATATAATGCATGCTCTCCCCACAACACTCCCTCGAGCAACTCCATCTAACAATCACGTATGACCAACACTCCCTCAGAGCGACCTCGACTGCCGAGCTGTCACCCTAGCTAGTGCGATGCAATGCGATAGTGTTAGCCGAGTTCTTAGTTAAGTCCATTCATACAGCAGATTGGGGATTCTGTTACACCCCACATATCAAATGCCCTGAACTAGTTGCAAGGCCGAGACCCCTCAATGTGTGAGGCCGAGGCCCTGCAATCCTTGATCCCGTCGGGTTCCCCATCCCTGACTTCAAGCACATGGGGAGTGCCGAGAGAAAGAGATCGCTCGCGGTCACTATGGGGAGGCACGACACCTCAGCGTAGGCCGACAGCTCGGACACAGCATCCCATTCCACCATGCCCGGCTCACGAGGCAGTGGACCAGTTTTCAATTTGATTATCGATGGGCTACAACAGTTGTAGGGTGTTCCAGGTTCCATACATATGTGAGCATACAGGGTTACGAACAAGGTTGGTCAGTAAGTAGGCTGGACCGTACGAGTCAAGCGAGCACGTGACGAGTGACATCATGCACAAGGGACCCATGTAGTCAAACTACTGCCACCCGTACACACCCGCCCAAACCCACGGGTCAGGCCCTATCATAGTCCTATCAATACCATCTCTCCTCATGTTCCTAACCAACCCAAGGGTGTGATAGTGACCCATAACATGCCAACTATCTAGGTTATCAACTAGCATAACAATATCATATTTTCATACATATCAATCATACAACTTTGATACTCCTAACAAGCAAGCTATCATTATCATGAAACAAAGTGCATGTGATTTGTGTGGGTTTGTGAGGAAGTTAAGAACTTCCTTCATCTTAAGGAATCATATGCACAAGATTAATGAATCATACATACTATGAAGTAACACCATATAGGAAAAATCAAACAAGGCATGAGCATGTAATCATCCATACACAAAATCATGTGAGAGGCAAGAACAACATCATATAAGAACCAACATACAATTCCATACAATTCCAACAAAACAAACAATTCCTAGGATTTTCTCTAAATTCTCCAAATACATCATCCAAGCAATCATAATCATTAGACTCATAGTATAATTGGTCCTAGGCCACCTAAGGATAATAGTCCGCACCTATGGATCGTTGGAGGCTTGGAAAACAACCTAGGAATGAGAGCTTGAGGTCGATCGGCCGGAATCCCTAAAGCAAGCACTTGCATGTTAGAAATTCATACCAATCCCTTCTCAACACATGGGTTTCAAGAACAAGGGATGAGGGATTCTCACCTAGACGATCAATGGAACGATTGGTGTGGTTGTGGTGAAGAGTTTCTTCTTGGAGGAGAGGTAGGGAATTACAAGGTTTGATTTCCTTGGGCCCCACCTCGATCTAAGGTCCACCTTGTTCTTTTTCACTCTCTCTTTCTTATCCCTTTACTCTCTTGCTCTCCCTTTACTCCTTGGTGGTTGTAGTAAAGGAGGGAGTTATGAGAGAGCTAGGGTTTTATTTCCGAGTATTGGGCCCTTTGGCCTTAAGTTTCAACGACTTCTCAAAATAGTCCTCTAGGACTCCCTATTGGTGTTGGGGCAGTCCTAACACCCCCTAGGCCACCAAATATGGTGTGTAGGTGACTCATCGCCCAATGAAGGGTCATTTAAAGTTTGGGAACAAACGGATGAACGAATGCGGTGTTTGATCATACGGTTTCGATCTTTAAATGGCCCTGTGGGGTCCATTCCGATGATTGGGGCAATTCTGGTGGCCTTATAGCCATGAAACTTATAGGATAGATGCTCCATGGCCTGATGAATGGCCATGCAAAATTTAAGAATGAATCGGATATGGGGTTTGGTCATACGGGTTCGATTTGCGATCAATGGTCACCGTGCCACGATCGGGTCCCAAATTTTGTAGACGGACGTAGGAAAATACATTAGACCTTCATCGTAAATTTAGAAGAAATCCAATGACTGAAATGCCTGAAATCCCATTTTCATTTGCAAGTGCCAAATTCCAATTTTGGCATTGGTGGTGTGCATTTAGCAAGTGCCAGATTCCAATTTTGGGTGTCTACTGGGTCCGTGATCTGCGATGGCCCACAAGCCTAGTGAGATCTATGCTTTCCTAATTTTTTTATAATTTTCTAACCTTCTCGCATCGCGGTATAGCCCACACGGGCTGTTACTAAGTGTAAACGTCCATCTGGCTTGACGGCCCGCACTTGGTCCTGACATGATCCGTCTGGTCTATTCAATTTGGGCTAATCTTGGATTAATTTATTTGTGGTACCTCACTACAAGTGGCTTAAATGAACGGTCCTGTGGCAAATCCTACGTGGACGCCCCGAGACACTGTGCTAGTTGGACGGGACATTACAGGGGGGCCTAGTAAATATGCTTAAACTAAATGCCTAAAGGCCTAAAGTTTTGCCCACATTGGGGTAGGAATAGTTATAAAAAAATTATAATAATGAAATAAGAGAAGTTTGAACGGCAAGGTCACCCCGTAGCCCACTTTGCATGAGCGAAGGCCCAAGCAGCAACAACCTTTGCATCTCTCGCCTGGTTCCTCCTCTCGCTCCAGGATACTTCCTGACTCACAAGTGTCTCCGCAGCATGTTCGATATAGTTCAGACGATGGTCGATGTCCACCATCTCTGAGTCAACCGAGCACTTCTCACCCTCGCTAACTTCAACATGCCTTTCGTAGAGGGATATCTGGTGTCACGCCCCGAACTCGGAAACCGGGCTCACAAAATTCCCGATCGCCGAATCCGGCGCCGACAGCCTCCGTAGAACCCCATTTTCGGATCCCGGCACCCATTCACCAGGTTCCGATCCTGGGATACTACAAGGAGGATTTTAAGTCATCAGTCTGATTCATAATGAGCATAACAAAAGCATAACCCACAAACAATAACCACAAGAACACCACCACAAAATCCACTATGATCAAAAACTTTTTAAGTACAATGCGACTGAAAGAAAATAAAATACAATGCAACAAAAGAAACAAAACTCCAGAAGCTCGGCTGCACGCTCCAACTATGGCCAGACTATGGCTGCGACTACGTCCTGGCGTCACCTGCACGCATCAATCGTGCATAAGCTTATAGAAAGCTTAGAGGGTGGTGCAAGTGTGTGCGCAATATAGACGTGCTCAAAATGCAAGGTCAGAGTGATGCGGAATCATGATGATGAGCTCATGAATGCAATCAGCCGTACCAAGGCTATGCGGTGCAAGATATGAATGCTATCGGCCATAACACGGCCATGCGATGCAAGATGCAACACAAGCATGCCAATCCTCAACATGTATCAGTACAGTTCTCATTCTGGATAATCACCGGGGTTCAATACACTCCAAATGGCACTGTCGCTCTCCTAGCCGCACAGTCCAAGTGAGCGTAAGAAACCTCACTATCCGCCTGGCCAATAGTCTGCCAATACCTATCCGGCACGTCGATAGCGAACGCATTCGCGAGCTGGTCAAACTCAGCCTAGTATTGCCCCCTACCCTCGGGCGAGTAAGGCCACACCCCTTTCCAACCGACCACGACACAGTGGGAGACGCGGCCTCCTGGTATTCGGCCCTCGTGCGCTCATATATCCACTCGGTCTCGACATTGGAGTCATCCTTTGGTACCATCGGGTTTAGGGATTTTCACCCAGGGACATCTATGGTGCCCGTATGCTAGAATCAAATATTTCCGGTCTCCAATCCTGCCATCCACGATGTATCTGTGGAGGCTATGGCCCTGATGTCGCTAGGGCATATAGTAACTATAATCACACAAATGCAAGTGCATGAGTCACATTATCAGTCATGCAACAGTCTGTATATACCATGCACTTATATGGGGCAACTCCGCCTATCAGGGAGCCCATAAACAGTCTGCCCAAAGGCATATGCTATGATCGGTCACTCCTCACGTCAGGCATACATATGATGCGAATGATCATGAACCATGGATCTATACTAAACATGCATATAGGGATGGGCTCTGCGTATCACAGAAATGGGCCTAGACGGCCTGCAGAGTATAAGTATGGACCTATCAGTGGCCTTAAGGAGTGTGACAATGCGGACATTTAACCAACATTGTCCTTACAATGTGGACGTCAAACCAACATTGTTCCCAAGGCATAGCCCGCCATAAAGTACCATTACACAACCATAGGAAATCACACATTGCAATGGACTAATATACATCTCATTGGGCCTCGACCCATAGTTCTCAGATACATTAAATGGGCCATCTCATATGGGCCTTATATAAATCAAGTGGGCCGTATTAGTGGGCCTTATGTACATTGCAATGGGTCATACTCCATGAGCCTTTGAAAACATCACAATGGGTCTCGTAACATGGCCCTTATATATATCAGAGTGGGCCTCGACAACGGGCCACCAATACGTCGAATGGGCCTAACCTCATGGGCCTTATATATATATCAAGGTGGGCCTCCCCAACGGCCAGAAATACATCAATATGGCTCCATCACATGGGCCTAGGGCCCACCACAATATTTATTTGAAATCCAACCTATTCATAAGGTCACTTGGACCTTGGGTAAGGCCCACTGAAATGTTCATTTAAAATCCAACTTATTCATAAGGTCACACGGGCCAGGGAGGAGGGGAACAACAATTTTCAGCTTGATCTGGAACTTCTGTGGACCCAGAAAGGGGTTTCAATGGTAGAGTTCAATTCACACTGTTTCTTGTGATGTGGGCCGCCCGAGCGCTGGATTGGCCTGATTTTTGAGGGGGGTCCATGTCAAATAGTGGCCCACCAAATGGGCGGTGTGGATACAAAATATACATCATGGTGGGGCCCACGGATGGAGCCGTGGGTCCCTGCCTCTTGGCCGCCCGCCCGTCATTGCAGCAGCAGCAGCGCTGCTGCTTTAAATATTTGTTTTTTTTTTTTTGTTTTTTTTTTTTTTGGGGCCCACCGAGATGTGATTCACAATCCAGCCCGTTCATTGGGTGTATCCCACGATTTTAAGGGTCCAAATCACGTTTCACTTGCATCCTAAACTCAGGTAGGCCCCACCAACGAGTTTATACGTTTTAGGCATGTCTTCACATGATTTTAGATGGTATGGTCCGCCTGAGTTCCGTTTACGGCTGATTTTTGAGATGGATGGGTGGTATGTGGGGGCCCACCGAATGCATGGTTATGATGTCCGAAACACATCACGTGGGGCCCACGGCTGGGGCCGTGACCCAAGCCAGTCCGCCCGTCCGCCCGTCCATGTCTAGCGCAGGCAGCGCCTGCGTACCGCTGACAACAGCAGCAGTAGCTCTGCTGCTTTCTATTTTTATTTTTTCTTTTGAATATCCATTTTTCCACGGTTTCTCCCAGGCGGGGCCCGCTTCAGAAAGATCCACACCAGCCATCAGCCCCTGTGACTCGGTACAAACCCGTAGAGTCCAATATTGGGCTGTTTCAAATGTACCGAAGCATCAGAGAGTAAATCAAAGGTAGGAAATTTGTTTCCTGTGGTATGGCCCGCTGAGGAAGGTGATCAACTTCATTTTTCGGCTCAACGCCTAAAATGAGGTGGGGAACAAAATAGACGGCTTGGATTTTACATATACATCGAGGTGGGGTCTGCATGAGTGATCCACCACTTCTTTCTCTCTCTCTCTTCTCTTTTTGTTTTTTTTTTTTTTTTTTTTAGACACACAGCGCCAATCACGTCACTGTGGTGGGCCCCACGTGGACGTGGCCCACCAATTATATATATATATATATATATATACATATAATATATATATCATATATATATATATATATATATATATATACATATAATATATATATCATATTATATATATAATACATATTATCTTATATATATTATATATATTATCTAAAATATAACATATATATATATAAGTATACATATAAAAAAAAATGCATTGGGCCCATCCAAACAGTGGATGGTGTGGATCATCACCTGTAATAGAGTGGACCACACCGTCTGATGTAGATGGACGAGGTAGATGTAACACATTGGTGGGATCCACACCATTACAAAGAAAGAAAAGGAAGAGAGATAGAGAGAAGATATACGGTGAGGTAGAGGAACCCCGCCACTATGGGCCCTCTAGATTAAATCACATACATCCAAATGGGTCCCACCAACAAGTGAGCCCTAAAATTTAAATATTGGAAAAATCACCCACCTTATCTTCCTTCTCCTAGCTCCCTTGGACTCCTTAGCTCCTTACCTTCACTTTTAATGGAGGTTGATGAAAGATGAATGGTTGAGATTAGAAATGAGAGGGTGGGCCACACTTGAAGTTGAGAGGGAGTGTTGGATGAGTGAAATTTCTCATGGGATTTGGAAAAGTTGCTAGAGAATGAGAGGGAGAGATAGAAATAATGGGTGGAGGGATGGGTGGAGTGATGGTTGTAAGAAAGGAGTGATGAGGGGTATGGTTTAGTTTGAAATTGGTGGAGAAGAGGGATGGTTGAGGTTGAAAATGAGAAAAAGAGGAATGGTGAGGTGGAAAGATGGTGGACTTTTAGAAAAAGAGGGAATGGGTGAAGTACTTTGAGGTATGGTTGCATTTATGGTTAATTAGTGGGACTAATTGTGTAGAGATTCCCTCGAAATCGGCAACGCGCGGTGTTTCTTCGGAATAAACGCTGATCGGCATCTTCTTACCTGGGTATCGGTTCGGTGCGCAAGTCACGGCGTTGGAACCGCGGCGACGGTGCGATCGCCAAGACATAAGTTTCAGATCGAGCCGACGTCGGTGCGCGGGACCTGGCTTAGGATCGTGCGCAAACACCGAATACGGTGCGAAGGTTGCCGGAATTTGACCGGAAGGACCGCGGAAGCTAACGGAACAGTACGGATTAGGACACGGGTCTTACAGCTGGGCCTCCATAAATGTGATCATCTCTGTATTTTCGGCCGATCACGATGGGGGAAGATTTTGTTGGTGTCGGCCAGGTCATCGAGAAGTCGGGCAAGTGAGCACTTCAAACTCGGCAACAACTTTTGGTTGAACTCATCTTCACAAGTCCAATGTAGTTAGTTCTTCCAAGCTTCCTAGTGGTGGGTCAACAAAGCACAACATTCTCTGCTAAGAGTCGATGGACGATCTAGTGCGGTCGTGCAGTATTCAAATTAAGTTTTTACTTCAGCAAACACGTTGTCGAGGTGTTGGAGTTCTGAGAAGATGTTCAAAACCTCCAAAGAAGGCTGCTCCTTCTCAGGGAACTTGTTGATGTCCCAGAGAAAAGAAAATCGTTTGTCTATCGGGAAGGAATGCAAGAAGATCTCTATGCCTTCCTCTACAACTTCTTCTTGAAATTTAACGTGATCCATTGGAGATAGAACCTTTCTTACAGGAGTGTTGATCATGGTTAGTTCGTTGGATTCTTAAGTCTTCTTTTTATAGATTAAGTCTTAAGAACAACAATTAATGTGCATGATTAACTGAGTGACGATTGGGTTTCTCGAGGTTTAAGAAGTCATTCTCAGAGTCATGGGAAGCCAGCTGGTTAAGAGGAGCCTTACCCAGAAATAATGGCTCGAGTTTCAGAGCGTTTAAGTGTTGCACTCGTTCCTTAAAATGTTAAACATGCGTTGTACAAATTCGATGGCTGCATGTAATTAATTCAAATGGTCCTAATTGAGGAACCATGACTCTCTCAAGTATTGGCGACTAATCCAAACGATCAGAGTCACCCACCTTCAATTAAAATAGATAAATTCATCATAATAATGGTCGATTGCTCTATTAATTAGGCCAAGTTATGGGATAATCGGGATGATCATTTGTTATTACGACTGTGAAGAAAACACATAAAAGGGTTCGAATGATCAAGGTCATCTCATTTCATTACTTTGTTGGTTTTTAAACCACTTAATTACATAAGATTGGAGGACCTCCCTGATAGTAAGGATGACATCGAGGCCTAGGCTGATTCATTACAAGATACAGATATAGAGAAGAAGAAGATGGAGGGGACAAGTTGTGGCAAAGAAAATGGTCAGCGCTTCAACTATAAGAGGAGCCTTACCCAGAAAATGGTCTCTCATCGATCAGACGCCTACTCACCTCCCTTGTCACGCATGATGTTTCTTTTGAAGTAGTTTTATCTAGAACCCTATACATTACGTTCTACCGAGCCATCTCTCGACAAAATTAATAAGGCCCCAGATGGCCTGGTCCCCAATCTCCTATTTGGCCGATACATGATCAATCTCACTAGAGATTGAATTTTCTAGCCGAAAAGGTAACCAGGGATCTGGTCAGTGAGACCAACCCTTTTTATATTTGGCTGTGCTTGACCTGGGTAAAGCAGATAGATCTGAACCGAGTCACTGGCCTCAATGTTTAGGGAAAGCCCCATCGACCATGACCTCTTCGTTACGTTCTTTCAACCATTTCTTGATGGACTAGTGGAATTCCACAATCTGGAGGAAGAAAGGAGATGGTAAATCGGTTGATATTCGACTAATGCATTGTCATCCCTGGATTATCGGGACATTCAGAAAAACCCCCACGATTGGCCATGTTTGCCGATCATTTACAGAACGGTCGGTGATAGTCTGAAGGAAGAAGAGATAATGGGCATGGTAAGTTCTGGGAAAGAACTGGGACTAATGGTGATTTTCTCCTCTATGGTTTCGGAGCCTAAGAGAAGAAATCTATCTTAGATAAGGATAATTATGGTAGAGATTGCTGTGTTGTGAAGACCTAAAGCTTAGAGTTCCCATTTTATATGCGAGATGAAGCAAATGAGAGTTAATGCACATAAAAGAATGGCGTCGAATGAGCTTTCCGAGATGTAAATGCAGTTATTATGGATGTGTTAAAAGGTAGAGAGAATTGATTCCTTTTGATGTGATGTATCACTACAAGGGAGATATGGTGAATACACCTGGGGATGGTTAAGTACTGGTAACGATACCGCTACATGGAAGCTAGGTGGAGCATGTGGATAGTCATCAATCCCATGTATGCATATGTATTCAGGATGTGAGATGCGTGAGGACTAAATATTAGCTGAAAGTTTTCAAAAAGTTTATTTCATTGCGTTGTCGGTCATCGATCGCATTATTACATAAAGAAAGACGGAAACTTAAAAGTGATAAAGGCTAATTAAACTAAGACTTCATATCTTCGAACTCATCTAAAAGGGCTTGCATCTCTATTGCATCTTTTTCTGTAACGCCCTAAATTTCGAGAGTCGAGCAAAGCTCTACTCCCGAGATCTAGTACATCACTTATGCAATATGGATAATGATGCTCAGTTTTCGTTCATACGGATTAGTTAAACATGAGTGGGATTACACTAAAACAACATATCATACTCTAGAGATAATTAAACTAAACATACGGAAGTCTGAAGTGTATGTATTTAAGTAAGTGAGTAATTCACAACCTCCAGAGTATGATGATGTAACCGAGCTGAATATATACATGTATTGTTTTATAATATATAAAATGTGAAAATGTAAGATGTCCATCTAAACCAAAATTTCCAGTGTTCCTCGCATATTAGCACGAAGTCTACATAAACCTACCTGAAAGCTGATAGTAGGAGAACTCTTCCTCCTCGTCCATAAAGTCTTATTCCGTCGCATAGACTTCATCATCACCTGCATCTACACCAGAGTATGGTTGGTGTTTTAAAACATCGTCTCAGGGTGGGAGTGAGTGATCAACTCAGTGGTACTATAAGGTAAAGGTTAACATGTTATCAAGTCAATCAAGCAGTAATGATAAAGCAATATAACAATCACTTCCTAACTACTCTCGTTAATGCAGGAATGGAGTGCAAGTAATGATGTATACCCTTGCACAAAGCTCCCTCAAAAGTGACTCCGACAACCAATTTCGTGTATGACAGCACTCCCTAAAGTGCACCTTCCTCGCCAAAAGTACACCCTAACTAATGCAATGTGATGCATAGTCATGTTAGCCAAATACTTAATTAAGCTTATTCATACAACAAATTTAGGAAGCTAGGGTACCTCCCTTTATATCACTAACCCGAACCAAAGGATCCATCTAGGTTTGTCACTCCTAGTCAAGCACATACGTTAGGCAAGTTGTAAGGCATCACTCCTAATGAAAATCAGTCGATAAGCAAGTTCAAAGTTTATACTGGCGGTCACTACAGGGTGGCTAATCACCTCAGTGTAGGCTGACAGCTCAAACACGGTGTTCCATACCACCATGTCCGGCTCACGAGTTTGAGTTGCTCACTGGTCACTATGAGGAGGCTCGTCACCCTAGCGTAGGCCGACAGCTCGAACACGATGTCCCCTACCACCATGCCTGGCTCATGAGTCTTAACGGATCGTGGTACCATGGTTAAAGTGGGCCTTCACATTGGTAGGGGGTACCTTAGATTCAAGCAGTAGTGTCCATACATGGTAAACAACAATAGGCCAATCGGTTTATTAGACAAGTTCGATTGGTACGAGCGCACGCTAACTTAATCGACATGGAGCGCGTAAGCACCCCTCGTGGCCTAACCACTGTCGACAATCATTGTGCGACCCAGATTCATTAAACATATCCAATGTGGTGAGACTAATTCAGCCAACTAAATGGGGACTGTTACCGATTGCCTGGGCTACGCCGCAGTCCCAATCTTACTCAGATATAGTAACTAAGCACATGCAATAGTAATCTCAGCAATTATCAAACAATCCAAATAAATTCCTCATTTAAGCATTTCATCATACACATTGCTCATATACCTAGCACTTGCATTTTATCCATAAATTGCGTAGAAGAAATTAAAATTACATCAACAATTCCTTATTCAGACAATTTATCAAACACTTATGTTACAATTCACCAACATACAGAGACTAGGTTAGTTACGACATATATTATGGCAAATCCTTACACAAAGAGGTCATCATGCATATGCCAAACATGAATCCTAGATTAGTAGTCATGGAAAGTACAAATCACGTTCACATATTCATTCAAACATTTTAACAAACATATAGGATGCATATTTTATTCAACATAGTTCATACATGTAAAATATATTGAGAACGGCGTATCTAAGTCAACATGGCAGCAATCAAGTCAGATATAAATCATTAGCTGACATTGAAAGCATTGACAACCATAACCTAAATGTTTATAGTCTGCACCTTTCGTCGGAATACTCGATTCGGATTCGGTTCGAATTCTACGTTCTCGAAAACAGAACGTCGGGTACGTAAATGGTGAAATTGGTTAGCTAGGTTGACAAATAACCATTTTGGATCTCAACTACAGTATTAGGGTTAGGATTTCTTACCTAAATCATAGCCGAAGCAGTTCGTGTAGCGTAACGGGAAAGTGATTTGGTGCGTGGAGTCTTGGGAGAGAATAACAGTAACGATCTCCCAAGATTTCTCTTCTCTCCTTACTCTTTTCTCTTCTTTTCTTTCTTCTCTCTCCTAGGGTTTGGAGAAATTCGTATGAGAGAGATGGGGTGGTATAAGGGCTATATATAGGCTCAGTAGTGATGTAAATGGCCCTAGGGCCACCATATACATGGGTTACACCCTTTGGGCAGTTGTTTTCGACAAATGGGGCTCACAGGGAGGCCCACTTCTCACATACATCGTAAGGTAAGTTCCCTGAAAATAGATCTATGCTAGGATGTGATTTCGATGTGATCGGATAAGCAAATCGACCATGGAGGATATGTGTCAGATCAATGGTCGTTCTTACTCGATCGGGGCCACAAGTATACGGATATGCGCAGGGAAATTTCCTTTTCCCATGGGTGAAGTTTGGTCAGAAACTGACTATCTGAAATCTTCAATTTTGCCTGTGAGTGAATGGCCCAATTCACTTAAGTTTCAATATAGTTTCTAAGGATATTCGTGTTTCTCACACACTTCACTCAGCATTTAAATTGAACGTTTCTGGACACCATCTGGGCTCGATTCCCACAGTAGTTGTCAAGCCCAGTAAGACGGACATAACCCTATAGTTTCGCGGTCATCGAATTCTCGACGTGCGGTCAATGTACTCCCAAGAGCGACAGGCTCATGGGATTTCTCCTACGTTTTTAAGTAGTGTTGAGTTAGCGGTATTGCTGGTTTTAGGTCTCACCATTTGTGGAAATGGTGGTTTGAGCTAAATCCACCGATTAATTTAGTTTAGTACTTAATTGATTTTCGTCTAAATTACAACAGGGTACGGCCCTTAGGTAATTTTGCCTAAGGTGATACTCAGTTCTTTGTATGGATTTTTTCGAGACGTTACATTTTCCTTGTTAGGCTCCCAATGGTCTCCTTCCTCGATGAGAATTGGCAAGAAATGGAGTAACTGATCAACACGAACAGCAATTGAATGAACCTTAAATTCGGCCGCTCTTTGTGCAGTATAACTCACTATCGACCGAATCCGATATAAACGAATCTGCTTGTCTATGAATTTTAAGTATGCGGGATCAGTCATATCTTTTACATAAAAGGTGCTACCCCGTTCTTGTAGTTCATCCATCATGCTAGAGCAATACGATTACAATATTCTGAGCATCGACCAGTTGAATTGGTGTGCTCAAGCACAACGTAACTTGTTGTACCAAGCTCATTCGTATTTGCCACTCATTTCGGTCGAATCATTCACGGTCGTTTCTTGTTGCTCGAGGTAGCATTGATTTACACTATGTTGGTAGAAGGCTCTTTCATAGCAGTCCACTATGGTGCCTAGCTGCTTTAGCTTCTTGAGTAGTCCTTTCAGCCGATCATTTAATTTAGCCGAGGGATGGAGGTCGAGTGAGCATAAGGCATCAGTGACGAACCTCCTCACATTAATGGCCATGCTATCGTTGAAAGTAATGATGAAGCTCGAAGTGTGGCATGTATTTAAGTACAATTGGAAAGCCCATTACTCATAATAGGCATTGTTATAGAATCTGCACGTTCTAATTCGTTCACGACATTAGCAGTTAAAGCAAACTTTGTGGAAACATGCCACGTTCAGCTAAAATGAAGGGAATGTTCTAGGGTATCTAATCGTATTACAAAGTGACAAATTAAAATTCTCAAAAGTGGCTCGAGGGTCATATATTCATGTGAAAGTATTACAAACTGGAAGATAAAAATTCTTGAAGGAATGCTTCAACATTTGACATTCGTCTTCTGGCCACTAGCAATGAAGCTTCTCCTCTAGCCAAGGATAGAGACGTTTAATTCACTTCTTCTACCTGCTCTGTGCGCTCGTCTTCTAATTGATGGTTTAACATCATTAGTTCGACCTCTAAGGCCGTAATTCTCCTTTTAAGGTTTCTAATCTTCACTTCAGAAGCTCTTATTACAGCATTTCAAGCCGAAAGTGTACATGAAATTTCTTGTATGCTAGCCTTCTTGAGATCAGTCGCTTGCTTCTCAGCCTCTAGATGACCGACAAGTGTCTGAGCATGGCAATATGTTAAGACTCAAATATTGCATATTTAACCCTTTAATTACATTAGTTTTTCTGACATTTAATTAATAATTTGATTTAATTATATATGTTTTTGTCATGCATGGTGATTCAAAAGCTTATAATGAATATATGCTTAAAAGGATAGATTTAGGGCTTAAACGAAGGCAATGAAGATTTGGAGATTTGGAAGTCATTAAAGAAGAATTCACATGTCAAAGATCCAAGAAAATCAAGTGTAAAGGAGGAAGAAAGGATTAGAAAGATTACAAAGTCCACAACAGAAAAATAGTCCAGTTCGGTCTGACCGAAATCACACAAAACATTTAAGCAACCGAAGATGAAATTTAGGACTCATTTGGTATAACCGAAGGATAATTCGATCCGACCGAAACCAAATTAGGTCTGACCGAAGGAAGAATTCGGTGCGACCGAAAGTGCACAAAAAACTCCAACGCTAAAAGAAGCTAATTTGATCTGATTGAACCTAAGTTCGGTATGACCAAAATTAGGCAACCGTTGAAGACAATCCGACCTTAATTAGAATTCAACTTCGATCCGACCGAATCGTAAGAGAAGTGCATAAATCCAAGGTCAGTTTGTGAAATCTCCAAGTCAGTGTGAAAGTTGGAGTTCCAAAATTATAAATAGGAGTCCCTAGGATGTTCTAAAGCATCTTCTAGGGTTTAGAAAGCTAGAGAAGGCCTATGTGGAGCGCCGTCAATGTTCTTCAACTTCGATTTCTTCACGAGTTCTAGTTGATCTTTTGGTTTTTCTTCTAGGATACTAGTCTTGTTAGGCTAATCTCTTAGCTAAGGCTAAGGGATGAAATGTATAGTTTATTTTGAAGTTTATCTTACTATGATTTAAGTTTATGTTGAACTTCATTGATTTCTAGTTTGATTTAAGGAATATTTTCAATTTTCTATGGTTTATTGTGACTCCAATTACAGTAGATGTTGTGAGAACTTTGAATATCTTCTTGCTTATTTTAAATTATGTGATGTGTATAAGTCATTGTTCACCATCGTCTTTTGGGCATAGTGGATGATTGAATTCCCTACCATTATTGTAATTAGATGGATATTTGGGAACTAATCCAATGAAAGTTCAAATCATTCGATTGGATAGAATAGGACTTTGATTCCAATTGAGTTATCGTTTAATCAAGTAGATTAATATTGAGATTGCTATTAATAGATTCCTAGATCCTTAGTCTTTTTATCTTTATTATTTCAAAATCTTTTTCTTAATTTACCAGATTAAAAAGCCACACTAAGTTAGACTTTGATTAGTTGTAGACCGTGTTCCTCATTCCCTGTGGATTCGACCTCCCTCTCATAGAGTTATTATTATATCGTGACCCTGCACTTGGGGTTGTGAACATAATACATGTCAAGTATATCTTGGAGATCCAGAAGGGATGATGCCTTGACTGCCATAGTTAGATTGATTGAGATAGCATGTAGGCTGAATCAATCAATCAACCGATCTTATCTATCAGTTCAACATCAAAGGATTCAGATAACCCTTTCCTAAGGAGATCATACAACTCGGCTAGTAAGTTTTGCAAGTTGTTGTGGCAGAGGGGGGATTTTGCTCCATACATCTCTTGAAAAAGAGAGCTAGTAATGTCCTAGAGGAGAGGGGGTGAATAGGACCATGCCAAATAATCAAAATAAATGCAGAATATGTAAATAATATAGAAATCTCAATCGCCTAAATATTGAAAACTTGATTCTAAATGATTCGTTGGATAACCTTTACCTAAAATATTAAGCAGGACAACCTTATTTCATGAATGTCTTTAAAATCAATCTTTCAAACTAGCAAGAGAATATAAAATGATTACAACATTCACCACAAGAATGAAATACATAACATCCACTAGCAAAAGAATAAAGCATTCACCACAAGGCACAATGAATTATAGTGGTTCGGTGCCTAAAACAATCACACCTACTTCACTCCTAAAATTACTACCCTCGTAATTTAAGTTTTCACTATAATAAGGTTTTCACAGGTTCACCTTAACAACCTAATATAGTTCCTTGTGATTTTCACGGACTATCACAATAAAAACCCCTTTTATGATTTTGACGGGCTATCACAAATAAAAATCCACTGAGATTTTCATAGGCTATCTCAGAAAAACCTAAATGAAATAAAGCTATAAAATACTTATCTTCATATGTACATTCAAAGACGTGGTAGAAGATTGTAGCAAATGAACTTCTTTCTTAAACGTAGATGACGCAGTGTTCGATCAAACAGAAAGAGTGTAGGGTTCTATAGATTTTAAAAATGAAAAATCCA
Organism: Magnolia sinica; assembly: GCF_029962835.1. Taxonomy (NCBI): domain Eukaryota; kingdom Viridiplantae; phylum Streptophyta; class Magnoliopsida; order Magnoliales; family Magnoliaceae; genus Magnolia; species Magnolia sinica. The sequence goes on from NC_080576.1 coordinate 63,411,143, forward strand.
AATGCTACTTGATCCAATTCTCTTAGATCTCAAAGAAGAGTATGGATTACTCTTTCATAATAAGATTAAAAATGATCTTGAGAAAGGGAATTGAATAAGCAGAAATTAAATTATAAATACCACACAATTAGCTTGCCGAGGACTTAAGCTTCTCTCTCTCTCTCTTGCAGAAGGATTAGGGTGAATTTTCTTTGTACTTTAGAATGAGAGAAAGCCTTTATTTATAGCCCAAAAGGTTAGAAATTCAGCTATCCTAAGACTGGCTTCGGGTACATAAATTTCACCGGATTCATTCCAACGGCTATCGGATCACACGGGATAAGATCTATCCAAAATTCGACTGGTCCAAGGTCAAATTCGGCTGGCCAAATTCCCACAAAAATTAAAAGTTTGCATTACTGGAATTTGACTTGAACTCACTCGAGCTAGCTGAATTTCAAGCTTATGCTAGCCGAATCAAAACTTAGGTTGGCTAAATTTTTAACAAAATTTGTTATTTTGCCTAAGCTTGAAGTTAGGTTAGTAAAGAAAGTTAGGCTGGCCGAACCAAAAATTAGGCTAGCCGAATTTCAGAGTAGAAACAGTATTAAAACCCAAGTTTAATGACTTTTAAAAGTTCCTAACCTAGGGTCTTTCTAGGGTTAAACCATCCGTGTTTTAGCAAATATATAGGACAACTTGTCTTGAGCTTTGACTTGATCTTGTCTTGAAATTGGGTGTCGACTTCTTAAGAAAATGTGTCGATCTTGAGCTGATCTTCAAGCATGTAGAGTAGTTGTGATTCCATACTTATGATCTGACCTTAAAGTACTTTTGTCTTATGAAATTTGACAATCCATGTGTGATAAACATAAAAGCACTTACATCTCTCTAGCCAAAGCCTTCTCTATTATAGAAAGAGCATTGTCGACCGGAGAAGGGTTGGTAGAAATAGAAGCTTTACCTTTAAAAACTGTTACCGGAAGGGGAGGACGAGTCATGACAATTGATTCTATTGTAGCCGATGCTGTTGTAGTCTCAGCCGGATCAATTGTGGCCGATCTCTCAATCTCGACCAATCATTGTTCCTCAATGATTGTCACGACCTGTTCAACTATCTCCGCAGGAGTATCTACAACTGTTTCCTCTTTAGAAACTAGCTTTTCAGCCTCGACTGTTTGTTCAAGCCTAGTTTGTACATCGGCCATTGTTGACTTGGTTGGAGTCAAAGATTCACCGGCTATAATAGATGGTAAAGGAATTGTTGGAGCTAAAGCTAGTTTGAAAGGCTGAGTAGGAGAAATCAGAATCCGTCGTTGTACAGTCGACGAAGAAGGAGATGGTTCTTGTTGTGCACTCCCTGTATCACCGGAGGGAACACTAGCTCCAAGCGTATCACTTGAAAAGGTATCTTCTGTGCTATTCGCGGTGTCTAAATCTATCATTACTGCAGCCGCTAGAGTGGGATCTCTAAGAATCACAGGGGTGATGATTGTTGTTATCATCTCACTAGTAAAGGTGTGAGATACAGGAGGAAGTGCAGCCAACAGAATCATTGATATCAGCTCCATACTCTGTCCTTATGCAGGTACTGATCTAGGCAATTCTCGATTCGCTGTAAGATTGAAATAAGAATGATAAGTGCAAGAACGAGAATATCAATTCGAACAAGAATGTAAAGCAAACAGTCTCCACCTAAGCCAGAGGGGATTGTAATTCTAATTCTTTCTCCCTGTATAAATGTGGGATCCTTTATTATGGTTATAAATGTTAGAGTTGCAATAGGAAATGGGGGTGGTTGCGGGTGATAAGGTTTGAGGTACTTTTCAAGTGGGAGATTAGGATCGTCCAATCTTTCCCTGTCATGGATCCATTTGTTGAAGCACTTATTGAGATGAGCTTCTTTATGCCACTGAATACATGTGGCTATTTCTTCATAATAATTTGCTTTGCCAAGGTGAGGCTAATACTTTATTTTAAAGTATTTTTCAAAAGCTCTAATGGCCTTAATGGAAGAAGTATATGATGGTTTCTTAATTCTCTTTTGCGACCGATGTTTTATGGGCGAATGAGGTTTAAGAGGATTTGATAACTGGTATGGAAAAATAGGAGGATTTGGGGGAGGACTGATACCTTCCAGGTCAAAAATCTTCCTCAGAGCCATCCATTGTGGCCGAGCAGCCGCCAAGATGTCAAGATGTTCCTGGGTGATTTGTCGAACATCAAGGTATGGAGGTTCAGCCACCGAAGTAGAGGCAGTACAAGAGACAATACTGATCAACCTCGTCTTTGCCCTTGTCTTCCTTTTGGCTATAGTAATAGGGAGAGCAAGAATACTTCTCTTTTTACTCTCTACTAGGCCCAAGTGAGAGTAAAGATAGTGTGAAAGCTCTGCAGCACTTCGACCACCCAAAAGCTTAGCATACTAACATTTCCACCAGGATACAAAGCTATCTAATGCCATGAGATATTTCGAAAGCACCGACATTTATAGAACGACTGCTTCTTTATGATAAGATAAGCCAAGAGGGATGTAAAATTCCTCGTCAGTGACTATTACATGGTCGAATGGAGGTTGATCATTAGTTACATGAATGAGAGAGTAGGGGATATGTTGCATGAAGCCTAATTGCTGAGTGAATAGAGAAGGATGATATTGTTGATCCCAGCCTTTGCATTTTTGCCTTTCTCAATCGTGCCACCAAAAACCAAATCTCTGCTCACAACAAAACAATTCCAAGCATGGAGTCGGTTGACTGCATGCTCGTCTGTAGGATCAAATTGCTCTATGAGCCATTCTGATTTGTAGGTCTTTTGTTTTGCGAAGGGCATGAAAGATGAATTATTACCTGAATGATCAAGAGAGAAGAATCCGTGCAAATATTCGTCGACCATATCAGTTTCAACAAGAATGAGCAAAATTCGGCTGCCGTATGAAGAAAATAACCGATTGACGTGCTCTTGACTAAAGAGTTGTGGTCAAAAATATGCGACGAACCACATCTGCACGAGCCATATAAGTCCTCTAGCTAAGTATAATCCTCTTGAGTTAACTTCATAGAGAACTCTATATAGATAACTAAGGATGAATTGTGTCAATGCTACTTACTGACCTTGGACGAGGCATTTGGCCAGAGTAACGTATTCAGCCGTAACCTGTTGGGCGTTGACACCCAGGAGATGGTGATAGATTCAGAAAAGAAGAAAAGCAAGATGTTCAAGCACTTCGACTGATCCTGCAAGTTTGCAGTATGAATTCATAAAGTTGGTGTACCCCTTTGCATTCTTATTAGGAAATTTCTTGCATTGCTTAGCTTCAGTCTTCGCATGATAAATCATTCCAGAGGAGGTAAGCTCGGTTAGATGACAAATATCTTTGATGGAGACACTGTTTCGACCAGAAATGAAATGCATTTAATTTAGGAAAATTTCTTATTTAATATCGATAAAGATAGAACAAAGGAAATATTCATCAATTTCATTTATTTTTGAGTTCATTACATCCTCTTAATCCTCTGATTCCAAGATAGAATCTCTTAACAAAGAAAAGAATACATGATGTCAAATACAATCAAAATGTAAACTTTAACAGTATTCTGGTGCATTTTTATCAAATCTCTAGGGGAGATGAGTTGTGTGGGTTTCCCCTACTGGGATCCCTTAGAAATATCCGAAATAGCTTGATTATCTGTCAGAAATTTTAGCATAATAACTATCCTCAATGATAATCCACGCAACTTATATAGGAGTTGTGTGGCTAGCGAGTTACGCAGACCCACGCAACTCGCTATGAGTTGTACGGTCTTCCTTCTTCCCTTCTCACTGCCCTCAATACCTGTCAGAGAGACTGATCTCCTAAACATCCAATCCGTCAAATGAGGGGGTGAGGGGTATTTATAGGCATTCGCACGTGTGAGCCCTTGATTCCTGTGCCAAGGGCCCCGCCTCGCATCACTAGTTCCCCTTTTCCTGATGAAACCTGCGTGTCCCATGGCAACTCTGGTGAATTACGCGGTCCTGCACAACTCAAGCTCCACACAACTTGTGTACTACGCAACTCATACTCCACGCAAGTCAGGCCCTGCGCAACTTATTCTTTCCTTTCATGCCTTTCTTTACCTCTTTCTCCTTAATCATTTTTTGGTGCCCTAACAGATGCCCCCTTGATCCAAAATTTGATTCTTCTGAATCAATTTGAAGGATCAATCTTTTGCCATGAAGAATCTGAGTTGTGTGGCTCCACGCAACTCTCTTGCCCTCGTAACTTTCTCACCGACGTAACTCTTTGACAGTGCCTTGATCCTATAAATGCTGGTCAATTCAATTGTTCCTCACTTCAAAATTCAATCTTCAAACCAAACGCACCTTGCATGCAAACTATCTGCGCTACTGTCGGACAGAACTCAACCGCGTAACTCATTCGCCCTTGGTGCGATAAATCTGTCTTGAAACTCTGCTGAAACTTCTTTAACTCTTCTCTTCCTTACCTTGAATCCTTCAAGGGCTTCATCCTCAAGAAAAGGGACTCCTTCAATTTTTCCCACACATGAACAATTCCCTCATCATATTTGGACATGTGTGGAGATTAATGAAAAACTACTGAAATTCCATCACCCCTACTCGGATAAAATTATCTCTTACCCATGAATCTTCAATGGCATTGGTCAATCCCTCATAACAAACCTTCCACCTATCAAAGCCGCCTCGTCTTCATAGATAATTAGATCATGAGAGAACCCCGAATCCTAGAAGGCTGGATAGAAGGAAAGGATTCACATCAGAAAGCTGGCATGATATACAAAATGTGACTTCTATAACCTTACCATGATTCTCATCAACCTTTTCTGACTCATTTCTTCGAGACTGCTCGTCAATATTTCTTTATCAATCGTACCCCCTGGAGAACAGATGACTTCATAGTCGAGGGTCTCTTATCTCCTCAAGATTTTTATAGCGCCTGGGCTCGTGCTGTTGCTCGAAAACATGCAGTCATTTTGGAACGAGTTAATCTTTATGGTGCTATCGTAGCCACATCAGTATTTTTATGGAAACACAGCTATCTTTAGAGGCTTTCTTAACTTTTGGTCCCCCATAACCAACTCATTCCATCTTCCTCTAGGTGAGATGAGTATTACTTTATGGGACCTTTGTTGTATAGCAGGTCTTCCTATCATGGGAGACATCCTTGATATTTATATTCCTTCGAATGAAGAATTGTCTCATGCTTCTACAGAAAACAGTAAATCCAAGATTTCGAAAACTACTCTGGAACTTTTCAATGAATTGGTTAATTTTCCCCATCCTGAACACATCCCTCCTCTTGAATGGTTGGCTCATTTCTCTTACAAACTACAGTATACTTCTCTTCTCTTAATTCCTCCCTCTTCAAATCTTCATCTTTCTTCTAAAATAACCTTGTTATTTTACCTTGACAGCTTTGCAGGCTACAACCATCAGAATCTTAAAACCATTCGTGAGAATATTGCAAGCACTACTGAATACAGTCACTCTTGTGAATTAGCTGCCTTCCTAGCTTATTGGTTAAGCTTGGTAATATTCCCTAGTTCAAAACAAGTTATCAAACCATCCCTTTTTATAACTGCTGGCACCATGGCTAAGGGTCAAAAGAATTCATTAGCCCCTTCAGTTCTATGTTCCTTATATCATGTTTTTGGTGATATAATTTCCGGGCCCATAGATTCATCACTTCAACCTTTTCCAATCTGCGCTCCTTGGCATTTCTTTATAGGTTGGCTGGGATTATACTTTCCTTAGACTTTTGATGACCCACCAAAAGCATATTTAGATCCTCATCGACTCCCTCTCCAACACTACCAACTGAGGAAGATGGTTGAAAAATCAAATGGCTGGGTTACTCATAAAATAGAAGACGGTGATCCTATTGACTTTCATCATTTTCCTTTCACTATTCATCCGGAAGGCATAGAAGCTGTTGATAATGACTCCATCTCTCATGGTGAACACTCATTCCTTGTTTCCATCAGATCTGGTACTCTTCCCTTAAGAGAAGGCAGCATGTTTTGGCGTGAACCCTATTATCTAAGCAAATTTGCTCGTCAATTCGGGTTTAACCAAACTATGTCGGTGACTTGTGATATTGTCACCAGATCTATGAGGAACTGAGGCATCGGGCCGTATAACTAGGCTATGATATGGAGGCAACTCTTGCGTGTTAATACTGGATCTCATTTTATACTCTCAGGCCAAGGATATCCAGTCCATTCTTCTTACCCCTGGATGTGTTGGTGGGTCCACCAATATTATTTGGTGCGCAGATATCATTCAATTGACCATGCCATATTCATTCCTCCACCTCGACTAAGGAGTTATCAAGAAGACCAAGGCATCGATTATTCTAAGGAGACTAATCATTCCCCCTATTCTGGCCAATTTTGTGCAATGATTTCCTTAGAACACACTTCTCATAAAGCACCATTAGCTGATACTCTTAAAGGTTAGATAGCTTTTGGAGTATCTCTGCAAAGTACTCATGAATCTCCAAATTTTTCAGAAGAAGATGATAATTCTGTGCAATTTCTCCTCCTCCTCCTTTGCAAGTTGTGAAAGATATTCTTCCTGAGGCGTCAAAAAGACAAGAGACAGACAGGCACCGTCGTTCTCTTCAAAAGAACAAGCATATCATCAACAATAGTAAATACATTCGGTTAAGTTTAATTGGAGTACATTTTGAACAATAAATATGACTCTCTCTTCTTTTTTTATACCTTATATGAAACTTATCTATCTTACTGTCATATCTTCATGTGGCCTATATTTATCTTATCATTGCATCATTTTGAAATTGAGCAATTCTCATAAGTATATTTGATTAGATATGTGGAGCTTGAGTGATAAGTTATAATAACGGTTAGAATAACATTGCCTAAATGATATTCAGAATGGGCGGGACTAAGTTTCAATTTCAGTTAGTTGCACACACAGTTTAGGCTCATAAGTAGTTGAAGCAACCATAGTTTGAACTCATGAGTAGTTAGAGTTGGTCTTACGCGAATGGCCCCTGTAACTCTCTAGAGTTCGTGGGGCTTATCGCAGCCGGGGAGTTCACAAACCATGTTCCATCAGAGGGGCCCGGTGAAGCTACCAAGGTCGTGGACTCGATAGGATTTATGCACATGGTTGGCCATAGTAACTCTCTAAAGTTCACGGGGCGCACAAGGCTACCGTCAGGGTACCAAATCCAAGGCCGCTAGTCCATCAATGGAGGGTCTCCTGTGTCAGAGACTTGCCCCCATGCGTTACTACTGAAATCAAACCAGAGATCTGGGCAGTCATCCTGCTTCGGAGACTTACCTTTCCTTCGCCTACAAGGTCAAACCCATTTACAAGGGGCACTCTCTGGCCATCCTCATGACACTACCTGAAACTATACAGATGGCATGGGTCTTACATGACTACTTCGTCAATCACCCGCATGGGTGCATATGAAGCTCTTTATGGGCTTTTTAGGGCCACGGACTCCATGCTGCTCGACTGATATTGATATATATATATATATATATATATATATATATATATATATATATGTTGCTGACAATGATGGGTCTTCTGCATGGTTGGCTGTATAAGGCTTGTCTAAGCTGCCTTAAATATTATTGCTTATTTTGGTAATTATGGCAATATCCATCAACTTTTGGCACCTATCATTAATGCTTGGTCGCATAGTAGCAATGGTTCAATTTTATAGCAACGCTTTCTTGCTATCATACATGACTGATCATCATTGATCTTTGCATTTAGCTTTTTCATCCGATGACCTATTCTTGTGATAATCATTAGCGCTAACCCTTGGTGATAATCATCGGCATTATCATTTTGGCGATTGGCAACATATATATTTAGCACTTTTCACCTGACGAAATGGTTGATGCTTTTGATATGCTTTTGATACACCTCGAAAATCTACATTTCATTAATTCTCAAAGAAAGAGAATATAGTCTAAAAAGGAATATAAAGATCCATCTTTATTGTACTCTTATCTACCCCCTTTTGATTGAGAAGAATTACGGAGTTAAGCCGCAAGTCTTCTGAATCAAAACTATACGCATATTCATGGTCAGTATATTTTTAAGAAACAGGCGTTCATTGGTATACTTATCCCCCATCTGTCTTGATCCACCACCCGATATGCCCCATTAGAATACACTTCAGATATTATATACAGGCCATCCCATTTAGGTTAAATTTGCCTCCTGTCTTATGAGTAATCACTATCAGTCTTTTCAGCATTAATACCATATCACCCTTTTTGAAAGAACGATGCTTAATCCTTTTATCAAAAGCGGTGGAGATTCTTGCTTGATACAACTGTAATCGTTGCTGAGCTACTAACCGCTTTTCATTCAACAAATCTAATTCAGCCAATTTGATCTTAGCATTCTCATCATCTGTCATTGACTGATGTACTGCCACTCTGAGCGAGGCAACTTGCATCTATATAGGGATAACAGCTTCAACCTCGTAGACTAGAGAGTATGGTGTCGCTTTCGTGGTAGTACGGTGAGTATTTCGATAAGCCCACAAAGCTTCTTACAACTTCTCATCCCAATCACGTTTGTTCCCTGCAACAGTTTTCTTCAATATTTTCACAATTATTTTCTTGAAAGCTTCGGCTAATCCATTAGCTGGTGGATAGTAGGGTGTCGAGAACGAATGCTGAATATCATATTTCTGGCATAATTTTCCCATTCCCTTTTTCTTAAATGGCGTCCCATTATCAGTGACAATCTTTTTTGGAATACCGTAATGGTATATTTTTGCATGTCGTATGAAATTCACAATGTCCCTCTCTTTAACACTTCTCAACGCAATAGTTTCAGTCCACTTGGAAAAGTAATCTGTTGCTACCAAGATATATGTTTCCCTCTAGATGACGATGGATTTATGGGACCAATGACATCAAGTCCCCAGGCTACAAAGGGCCAAGAAGCCACTGATTAAGGCAAATCTTCAGGAGGTACATGTATTATATCACCATGTATTTTGCATTTATGACATCGTTGTGCATAATCAATCTCATCCTTGAACATTGTAGGCCAGTAATACCCCATTCGACGCATTCGATGAAACAAATTTCTACCAACCTGATGAGCTCCACACTCTCCTGAATGTGCTTCACCCAATATTTGATTCACCTCCTTTGTATCTAAACATCGTAATAATACCTTGTTGTAGGATTTCTTATAAAGTTTCTCATTACACATAATGAATTTCTTTGCTCTTTGCCTTATTTGCACCTTTTGTGCAGGATCCTCTGGTAGGATATCATATTTGAGATAATCCACAAAAGGCTGGCGTAAATCATCAATTGTGATCTCTAAACATGATACGGGAAGTACCTCAGCAATCTCGACATCATCAGTAAGCGGTAAGAACCTTCTTTCTTTGATTATTACTTGTAGAGGGCTCCGATTAGAATAAGCTAAGGCTGCAGCTGAACTGGCCAAAGCATCTGCCCTTACATTTTCTGACTTGGGTATGTGTTTAACTTTAACATCTTGAAATTGCTCCAAAAGCTGTTACGCGCAGCGATGATACGGGAGGACTTCTTGCTTCCTTGCTTCAAATTCTGTCATGAGCTGGTTTATTACCAACTTAGAATCGCCAAAAATTCGCAGTGCCCTTATCTTCATTTCCTTGGCTATTTCCATCCCTATAATGAGGGCCTGATACTCAACCTCATTATTGGTGCATGTTGTGCCTAATGTGAAAGAATATGGCGATAGATTTCCTAGTGGACTAATAAATATTACCCCAGCACCAGTTCCTGAAGTTCTGGAAGCACCATCAAAATACATCTGCCATAGGCCACATAGTTTTGTCATCATCACGTATTCATCTGGAAAATCATCATTTATCATTTTGCTATCCGACACGGGATGGGCTGCCAAGAAATCCGCCACTGCTTGTCTTTTATTGTTCTTACCGGTTCATATGTGATTGCATATTCTGACAGTAAAAGCATCCACTTGGCCAATCTCCCTGATAGCATCGGCCTTGTCATTAAGAATTTCAGTGGATACACTCGTGAAATCAAAATTATATCATGGGAGAGACAATAATGCCTTAATTTCTAAACTGCAAAGATTAGAGCCAGGCACACTTTCTCGATAGACACATAATTGCATTCGGCTCCCACTAAAGTTCTTGTAACACCCCATATTTTCTATACTCGGGTGTTGCTATAGAGATCTAAATAACTTTAGACATGTGTAATGACCCTTAAATTTTACCGTATGTTTGAACTTGAGATGGGACCAATCACCCCACTTTTCAATACTATGATCTAACCTAAACCCAGTAATAAGGTCCCAATACTAAGAAATATTCTATCTACCTTTAAACGTGCGTTAGGATTTCTAACTTAAGATTGAGAATAGAAACTAACAGCCCAATCGAAATGATCAACCCTCATCTAGGATAAATTCGCAAGTAGGACCCCCTTACAAAGATAAGGATAGATTGATCTTTAGTCCAGAACGGTTAATGAACCTAGTACGAGGAATGTACGACTCAGATTTCACCCACTAATAATCAATACCCATGATAATGTACAATTAAGGGTCTTAAACTCTAAAAAGGTTAAATACTTAACCACCTAAACCTACCAATTTTAATCCATAGCCATTAGAGGACCTCCTAATACGAATAGACGGTGTAGATCAACTCTAATCATCACGTGGATCCCATGTCTGAGCCAAGTGCATACATTAGTAGCGTGCTCACACTATGCACAAGACCTAGCCATCAGGTCAAACGAGTTTTGACCCAATGGAATTCACAGATGGGAAGGAATTTTGAAATTCCTTTCCCGCCCTATGCTGCTTGAAACGGGCTGTCCGTCTGATGATGCAAACAGTCACCATTCAAATAAGGAATGGTGATCCAGACCGTCCGTCTAATAGGTAAGGCCCTACCAACCCTAACCTTGCTGAATTTTGTAATTGAAAATCACCCTACAAGCTCGGGCATCATCAGGTCAAGCATGGTGGAAGGGAATTGCTGGCGTGAAGAGAAACTCCACGTCCTCTGCCTGGTTGGCAAATCCAGCCGTTCGGAGTCATCGAACTCCATCCACGCGTGCAGAGAAAATCCGCATCAGCCCTACGATTGCCGAAAATGTATACCTACATAGAAAAAGGTGGAAGAATAACTTCTATATTAGGATGGAGTGATCTCCACCTTTCTCCGACTTCTAAAAACTTCATCTGAGGGATCTAGGGTTGTTCGGAACATCTCGTAAGGGAGCCAAGAAATTGGCGAGACACAGCCACGTCTCTAACTGTCTCCATTTTAACAAGAATCATAAGCAATGGCTCTCCTCGCACCATGATCTATGATAAGCCACCTAGTTGAAGAATGCCATTATCATCTTCCATCTTCCTCAAACTGACTGCGAAACCCACATTCTGCAAAAATAGGCCCACACACTGATCCAGGCCATTCATCATGCGGCCCACCCCATTTAAAATCCATCTAGGTAGTCGTATGGCACCCTGCTCCAGATCTAATGCATTGAAAAATCTTGATGGCAGGCCATTCTCGGCTAACACGTGATTACTCCACCCTAATCTCTGTGATTAGTTCTGGATATTTCCAGAAATAGGACGGCTATAAATAGCCATGTATTAGGGCAAATCCCAAGGTAGGAAGAGAGAAGAATTAGGAAAAGAGAGATAGAGAGCGCAGCTGAGCAAGTTGCATGCCCTATAGCAGCTCGACTCAGCCCAAATCGAGTCAGGGACTAGTCTGACTCATCCCTCTACAGTGTGAGAGATAGATAAGTGAGATATAGAGGGAGATTTGTGAGGAAAGAAAGAGAGTGTGGGAACAGGGGAAGAGTCCCATCAGTCGTCAGCCTGGAACCGGGGCAACTCGCTGAGAGCCCTACTCGTTCAACTCCACTCAACTAACCCCCGGTTCAAGTAATGGAAACTGAATCCCTTCCCATCATGTTTTTTCACTATTCTCTTTAGTAACTTGACCCAACGTCCTCCTAGCTCAGGCCACCATTTCCTTAGAACGGCTATCAGCATCGAGCCAAAGAGATGAGTTCCTGATTCCTGCAAACTCAGAGAAGCTCACGCTGCATCCAAACCTCCTATCAGCACCCAGACACCATCCCTGGTCAGGTAACCATGCACATCTGCCCTCGGTTATTAACAAATCTCACCCACTCGGCCAACTGGTTTCACAGTTGGCTCAACTCGGTTGCGAGTTAAGTGACTCAGCACCATTCTAGTGTGAAAAACTCGATCTGCCTTCATGGTAGTGGTCGGTTTTCCTGGAGCTAGGACCGGCACTGCGAGCCAAGTTCTGGTTTGCCAGAAATAGTGGGTAGAAGTGTCATTTGCATTCGAGGCATTACCTAGTCAGTGACTCAGGTACAGTGCAAGAGAATAGATCCCAACTCAGTTGGGCCTGGGGAGCAAATCGCCTTGGTTAAACCCAGTCAGGGGCAATCAAAGCTCACCTGATTGAGGGCTGACCCCAACTGGTTTCCCCAACTGAGCCAACTCAATGTTCAATAACGGGCTGACTCGGTCAGTTTCCCCACTGAGTCAAGCCGATTCCGATCATCTAGAGATGATTTGAGTAGCATTGGATTCAATGGGTCAGTAATCTAACCCTGTAGTTAGTAAATTTCTTAAAGATCAACTCAACAAGTTGTTGGTTGAAAATCCCGTCTGAGTCGACTCGGTTGTGACTCACTGAGGTCTTATAATGTTTCATCCAGGTTCAACCAGCAACTGGTTACCTTGGAAGACACTTCTTCCTTCAATTTGTCCAATCAAATAAGTAGGAATCAAGGTTTATATGACTAGTGGACTATATGTAAGTTGGAATTAAGAGATTTAATATATACTTGCTTGGATTTTAGGATCAATACATCCACCTCTTAAGAACGTCTCAAATCGAGAGAAGCATTCACTCAAGGTGAGGGATATTCCACATGGCTTCCTCATCTCATTGAATTCTAAGATAGTTAAGCCTAAAAGTATAAAGATATTTTAATTATGTATATTTTAATTTTGCTTCCTTTAATCTTGAATGGACATTGATAATCATGTGGGATTGTTTTAAACCTTGTTGTTTTAATCATTCTTATAAGAATTGTATTATGCACATTATACCACATCTGAAATTGCTTACGTACATGTATACTTCTACTATTTGCACTAAGAGTTAACGAATCTTGTTTTCATGATGAGGTTGCTCCATTAATTCCATATATATGCTAGATTAGTTTTAAATCGAAGTTAATGATGTATTAGAATATTGCAAATAATAACTTGGTTCCTTAGTTTCTCATTCGGATGTGGTGAACATGAGTTATTTCATTAAATTCTATCACTCAAGTCTTATGATTAATAATTATGTGACTAGGACCTAGAATTGCATTCTTTATGCTATCCTAGAAATTTCTCAATTTTATACATAGTTTTATTTATGGAGAAAAGAATTGTAATGCCTATATTCCTTCTATCTTATAAAATGTATAATGAATATCTCTTTTCTTAAAATGTGTAGTAATCCTATCACTGTCTTAATGTGTTTGAAATGTCATATTTGGGCCCTCCTTTGGACCTTGAGAAGGTAAATGAATTTATATTGAGCTCATATTTAAATACTAGATATCCTATTAAAGAACTACAAGTCTTGATCATGCTTATGAGAGTAATCTTGTTAATCCTATGGAATGTGCATGAGCATCATGGTACATGACATTCACGCATGACATATGGGTTTTTTCGAGTGCCCAATGTAAGCCACACTCTGTTCAATTTACTAAAAATTTCAACACTTTAGTTTAACTCACAGAACCTGTGCATTTGGGTCACTTTGGGTGCTTTTCTTTCCATGAGGCTTTTTCAGGATTGGACACTCCTCGGGCGTACCCTGTGTATTTTTTCAGGAGATATCCTTGGGTGCACTCACCTACATAGTCTTTTTCGAGAGGTTAGTTCTCCTTGGGCGTACCTATAAGTATTTTTCTAGGTGACTAGTTCTCCTTGGGCGACCCTTTATTTTGATAGCTGGATGTGCATCCCCAGATCTGTGACTTGAGCATACATTCATACACCCATACATTTATATTTAAATTCATATTATCCTTCCATATAATTGAGTATGTTTGGTTTAAACTATTTTGGAATGATATGGTATGCATGAATACTTGCGGTAAATTCCCACTGAGTTTTCACTCACCCAATTGTGTTGTTACACCAAATAGATGCATGTTTGATGACAGGTGGAGACCCCTATGATGGGATCCCAGGGGCTGCTGAGGTGGAGTTTGGCAAGGAGGGCCTCTATGCCCATGCAGTTGAGCCGTTAGAACTCAACTGATATTTTAGGATTTACTTGCTTTCATATCTTAGACTTTAAGTTTTGTTTGAGTTCTAATAACAATTCCCCTGCTGAGGGATTTCATGTTGCTTCCATTTACTTGTGTTAAACTTTCTTGTTGTTACTCTTGATATTCTAGTTTACATGGTAGTTGTCTTGTTTTACGTTATGAGATTTGCTACCAATTAGATGTATGTTAGTTCACTTTGTGATGTAACCCTCAGGTTCTCGTACTCAAGCGACTATCCTCGGGTTTTGAGAACCAGGGTGTTACAGTTCTGCTCAAACAATACAACGCGATTTCCTTCCCTTGCTTGTTCGTTTGTGCTAGCAAAGCTCCTAATGAATTTTCTGATGTAGAAATATAGAGAATAAGGGGTTTACCTTTCATAGTTGCTACCAATACTGGGGGATGTTTCAACAACTCTTTAATTGAATCGAATGCGTTTTGACATGATGGTCCCATGCAAATTCTACTCCTTTCTTCATTAGATGAGAAAACGCTTGACACCTTCCTGTAAGGTTTGAAATGAAACGGTGAATATATGTCAACTTTCCTTGTAAACTTTTTTAATTCCTTCAGTGTTTTTGGGGGCAACATTTCCTATATGGCTTTAATCTTTCCTGGGTCGATTTCAATTCCTCGATGTCTAACGACAAAATCGAGAAACTTCCCTGATGAAACGCCAAATGCACATTTGGATGGATTCATCTTCAATTGCTTCTTTCTGAGACGGTGGAATACTGAAACTAGATGTTCACAATGTTCTTCATGGTTGTTTGATCGAACTACCAAATCGTCTACTTAACATTTGACATGTTTATGCATCATATCTTGGAATATGTTTTACATCGCTCTCTGATATGTTGCACCTGCATTTTTTAGACCAAACGGCATAACATTGTAACAATAAATTCCCTGCGAGGTTCTGAATGTCGTAGCTTCCTCATCTTCCGGAGTCATTCTTATCTGATTATATCCTGTGTAACCGTCCATAAAGGACATGACAACATATTTCTTCATACTATCGATCAATAGCTCTGTAATCGGCAGTGGGAAGTTGTCCTTGGGACATGCTTCGTTTAAGTCCCTAAAATCGATGCACACTCTGATTTGTCCACTCTTCTTTTTTACTGGGACGATATTCAATATCCACTTGGGATACTTGACCTCCCTGATGAACCCAACTTTGATTAGTTTGCCTACTTCTTCAATCAGAGGAACCAGCTCTAGATGGAATCGTCGTTGCGCTTGTTTAATTGGCCTCTTGTCTTTAGAAATATTTAACCGATGCACTGCCACTGATGGTTCTAGACCTAGCATTTCAACATATGTCTAGGCAAATACATTTTTATTCTCTTTTAAAAGTCTCACGTATTGGTTGGCCTCCCATTCAAAAAGACCGGCGCTGATGAATATGTTCTGAGGTTCTTCTTCTATCCCTATGTTTATTCTCACAAGCTATCGATCATCATTTGCCCCCCATCTTCTATTTGCTTAGGAGCCACTTCGAGATGTTTAATCATTTTAATTTCTCCTTCTTCTGTCGCCCCTACGGTGATTGTGTTTACAGAGGATTCCCCTCCCAACCCACGAAATCTTTTCTGTTTCTTCTCATCAACCCCAATCGCGATTAAAATACCTTTTCCACTGTTCAAACCAACTAGCTCTTCACAATTGAAGCCCATATTCTTCATTATTCTTTTGCTAGCGGAGCTGTACCTTTCCAAATCTTTGGGTGTCAACTTTGCAGATTTCATCTTATTATCTCTCTGTGCTTCTATCTCCCCCTCTGATGCCACATAGAAGTCGATAGGCTCAGGGTTCTTATTATTGGCCTCAACATGGAACCTTTTAGGTATAACTGAGAATGGTTTCTTCCTTTCAGCTTGCGGCAGAGGCATCGTATAATTTGCCTACAAAATTTCTAACTGCTTGGGTGATAATAATGTCAGCAGAGGTTGTCCTGGCCGTCTCAGATGTTTTGGTACAAAATAGAATTTCTGTTTCACCTTCTCTTTCTCTGACATTACTATCTTTGTAATTCCGTTTTGCGCTGTGATAGTGCTATCTTTCATCATTTCATTGTTATTATTTCTCTTATTATTTCCTGTGGCGAATTCGTCATAATAACCAGCATCGGCGAAGAAAGATTCTGCCTCCGTATATAGCTTTGCATCAGCTATCACCTTACATTGAATCCTGTCTTTACAATACTTGAAGCATTGGTGAAGGGTTGACGGCACGATGCCATATTTTTGCATCCAAGGTCTTCCTAAAAGGGGATTATATGTTGTTGCTGCATCGATAACATGACCAACAACATCCGTCATCAGTTCCCCGATTTCCAATGTCAACATGATTTTATAAAGCGCTCTTTGCCCATCTTGGTTGAACCCTTGTATCATCATCCCACTAGGGCGCAAATGAGAGCCGCGATATCCGAGTTCACTAAACATTATCAGTGGCAGTAAATTCACTGCGGACCCATTATCTAGCATTATCCGTTTTATTTGTTTACTGCCAACATGGCCTTCAACCATCAGCGGTCTATTATGATCTTCACCACAGATTAAGTCTTCATCAGAGAAAGAAACGACCGGCATACAATTGTTTCGTTCGTCGTGTTCCATCTCTGTAAGCAATACTCTCCTGACGTTATTATCTGGTAGGGCCTATATTAAACTGTTTTTAGAATCTTCTGACAATCGCAGCGTATCATATATACTTAGCTGAGATGGTATGCCTTTTAAATGACTAACCACATTGTAGGCCACCCCTTCCACCTTGTCTTTCCCTTTTTCTCTGATACCATCATGGACCTCTTCGTGTGTCTCTTTCCTTATTACCTCTGCATTCTATCTATAGGGACTCTTTACCCTTTTTTCAGAACGTAAAGTGATCATCGCAGCTTTACCCGTTCATTCGAGAGGATAATGGTCACCCATTCTTCTACTGTAATTTGAATGTGTACGCTCCTATCAGAGATCATGTACAATTTCAGTTGGTGCTTATCTATAAATGGATTCTATTTTGGAGATGAAAGGGAGGATGTTTCCACTGAGAGTCGCCATTTTGGCGTCTTATAAGACACCAAACAATGATAAAATCCCCTAAGTTATCCTTAAATCCACATTAAATAAGAAAGAAATTCCCTAGCAAAGTTGCCATTTTTTTTCGACCAGAAATGAAATGCATTTAATTTGTGGGAATTTCTTATTTAATATCGATAAAGATAGAACAAAGGGAATATTCATCAATTTCATTTATTTTTTAGTTCATTACATCCTCTTAATCCTCTGATTCCAAGATAGAATCTCTTAACAAAGAAAAGAATACATGATGTCGAATACAATCAAAATGTAAATTTTGACAGCATTCCAGCGCATTTTTATCAAATCTCCAGGGGAGACGAGTTGTGTGGGTTTCCCCTACTGGGATCCCTCAGAAATATCCGAAATAGCTTGATTATCTGTCAGAAATTTCAGCATAATAACTACCCTCAAAGATAATCCGCACAACTCATACAGGAGTTGCGCGGCTAGCGAGTTGCGCGGACCCGCGCAACTCACTATGAGTTGCACGGTCTTCCTTCTTCCCTTCTCTTTGCCCTCAATACCTGTTAGAGAGACTGATCTCCTGAACATCCAATCCATCAAATGAGGGGGTGAGGGGGTATTTATAGACATTCGCACATGTGAGCCCTCGATTCCTATGCCATGGGCCCTACCTCACATCACTAGTTCCCCTTTTCCTGATGAAACCTGCACGTCCCAACGCAACTCGGGCGAATTACGCGTCTTGCGTAACTCAAGCTCTGCGCAAGTCATGTACCGCGCAAGTCAGGTCCTGCGCAACTCATTCTTTCCTTTCATGCCTTTCTCTACCTCTTTCTCCTTAATCATGTTTTGGTGCCCCAACAGACACTCATCAGTCCGCAACCAAACATAAAGGTGTTGGTAGAGATACTCAAAAATGACGTCAGGGCTAGAAGAAGAGGAATGTTGGGGAAATAGTTAGAAAGAGAAAGCTTAATACATTCGAAAATGCCAATTTCTCTCCATAAATCCTCATGTTGGCCCGATACTCTATTAAACCAATCTTCCCATCTAGGAAGGGGTTTCAGCCATAACCTTAGTACTTTAAATGCATTGGTGGTACTAGGAACAACTCCGGATTGAATTAGAATGTTGCTCCTTAGACAGATTGGGAAGAGTATATCCAAAGGTTGCAACGATTCGGCTGAAACCTCTGGAGAAATGAAGGACCTAAACTGAAGGCATCTTCTTGAATCGGAGATTTGAAAATTATCTCATTTGAGCATTTTTCCACTAACAGATCCATCATGGACAAGTTATCTTACTTATCGAAGGTAGGTTCAGAAGAAGAAGAAGCTATGATCGAAGAAAAGGAGCAGAGCGATGGAAATAAGAAGAAGAAAGAAGGAAAATATATAGTAAGAGATGCGAATGGAAGATCATGTATATATATATATATATTTGAATCATGCCTCTTTACAGCAGAACGACTCTTTATGAGAAGCACATTTATTTGGGTTTCATCCTATGTTTCAAATCAATATGATCGGCGTCGGCAATAGCGGTAGAAGATATTTCATAGCTGGACAACATGTGTGAGTATTTAAGGTAATATTAATAACATCTCAAACATCATATTCTCTTTCTCTAAAAGGACAACGACGAGGGGGGCAATTGTTCACTGGTGTTGTAGCGATCCTCTCTCTAGCACAGGTGCTGAGTGCATGGGCATGCCAGAATTGGGATTGCAATTCCAATTCAAACTAAACAACAATGAACCCGAGCACCGAAGTAGGCAGACACTGGGTATGACTGAGATTTAAGAAGATTGGTCGACGATTCAGCCACTCACTTGAAGTGTAGATGGATCAGGCGATAGTCAGAGGGTGGGGCTCGTCCTACAAAAGGACTTTCTTAATGTAAGGGAAGTGGAACGAAAAAGGAAAGTTAATATTAACTGCTATCGACTGCTAGAAAGTGCTTTAATTACAGCTACAATTACCAACTAATGTACTTACGCTGTGAATTACACTAAGGAATGCAAATAACAGATGTAGAAAGTAAATAGTTATGCTAAGGGAAATGATTTACTTGATAAAGACTGCTCTTACACTATGGAATGTAAATTTGACAGGATAATTGAAAGATAATTGAAGATAATTGATTTGCAAGTTTGTTTAGGTTGGTGTAAGACGATTTATAAAGTTGTTTAATCTTCTATTTATATTGTTGCTTTACTACTCTAGATGCTTCTCACAATCTGATGGTTATTGTAACTGCTTCCTCCCTCTCTTTGCTTCCAGATTCTTCCCACGATCTTACTTCTCTAGTCCTTTGACATCTGTCAGCATCCATGTCACGCCCCAAACTCGAAAACCAAACTCACAAAATTCCCAATCGCCGAATCCGGTGCCGACAACCTCCGTAGTACCCCATTCTTGGCTCCTAATGCGCATACGCCAGATTCCGATCCTGGGATCCTACAGGGAGGATTTTCTAACGTACATTTATCTCGTAAGAAGCATAACCATAAGTTTACCCAATTCACAAAGGCAACATCATCATCACATATCCACTAATACAAATATTGAATACCGTGCTGAAAAGGAAATACATATGTCAAAAATCAAAGCTCCAAAAGTCCGCTGCACGCTCCAAGCTTAACGCTGGTGTGACCTAACGCCACCTACACGCATCTATCATGCATAAGCTTATAGAAAGCTTAGGGGTGGTAAAAGTGTGTGAGCAGTATATGCGTGCCTAAAATGTAATTCAGAGTAAATGGAAATACTGGTAAGTCCACGAACCATATAATATCAGAGTAAGCAGAAATACTGACAAGTCCATAAAAATATCATCAACATCATCCATGATATACAATAAAAAGACATAGCAAGATAATGTCATATACTGATAAAGTAATATAAATCGGCTATGTAATGCGAAAATATAATGAACCCGATATCAGATATCGAGGATGCAATATAATATGCAATTCGGAAGAGCTATGAATACCATCAGCCTCATTTAGGTCGTATAAAATGTAGAAACATAGTAACCCAAAATGTCATATGTCGAGGATGTAATGCAATATGCAATATGTGGTGCGAATGAAATGACCAAGCTACAATGTGAAGTCGGGATGATAGTACAGGGTATTGCAGGCTATGGGTCACAAAGGACTTCTATCCAAACCAGTCCCATACCTAATTTGGATAGATAGACTCAATGTGGTAAGCTCCTGATCTCAGGTTAGTCGCGCACCCCAACCGAAATCCTGGCCATTACGAAAGTACAACAATTAGTTGCGCACCACCAGCCCGAGTGGATAGTGAATGAATGAATATAATGCTGAGTATGGAACTCCTGCTCCACAAATCGGTACTATACATCTCTGGGATCATCACCGGGGTTAGTACATTCTACACCAGCTTGCCGTCCCATTAAGCGCATAACTGGTTAAGTGGAAGAGACCTCACTATCCGCCTACCAATATCGGCCCAACTCGTCAATAGCGGACCCATTTACGAGCTGGTCAGACTCAGCCTAGCCTTGCCTACTCCCTCAGGCGGGTAAGGCTACACCCCCTCCCAACCGACCACGACACAGTGGGAGACGCGGCCTCCTAGTATTCGGCACTCGGGCGCTCATGTATCCACTCGATCTCGACATTGGGGCATCCTCTGGTACCAAGAGGGTTTAGGGAATTTCACCCAGGGCCATTTATGGCAGCCCGATGCTAGTAATAGATTTTTGGTGTCCCATTTAGCCATCCATGATATGACTGAGGAGGTTACGGCCTTGATGTCGGGCGTACAGTAATCACCATCACATAATGCAAGATGCATGAGTCACGCAGTCCAATCATGCATCAATCCTGCGCATACTATGCGCTCATGTGGGATATCTCCACCTATCAGGGAGTCCCATAAACCACCTGCACTATGGCATATGCAATGGTCAATCACATCTTATAACAAACATGCAGACGATGCAAATGGACATGTAGCATGATGTTATGCTGTCACATAGTCATAATCGGTATCGACAATTGGCCTCGACAATGTGGGCATTTAACCAACATTGCCCCCAAGGAGTGACCCACATAGAGCCTAACATATAGTGGACCCATGGCCTCACACAAGGGCCTAACATACAACACCATGGGCCTCACTCAAGAGCTTAATATACATCACGATGGGCCTCTCACATGGGCCTAATATACATCACAACGAGCTCCATTGCCTGGCCCTCAAATGCACCACATTGGGCCTCATCACATAGGCTTCACATACATCACATAGGCCTCAAATGCACCACAATGGGCCTCATATATATCACCATGGGCCTCATCACATACGCCTCATATGCATCAAGCCGAGGCCAAATGCTCATCACAATGGGCCTTAAATACGGGTCACGTATACATCACTTTGAGCCTCGATATCTGGCATCGACCATGGGAATCGGCCTCGACAATTAGCCTCGGCAATCAGAATCAGCCTCGAGAATCAGAATCGGCCTTGATAATCGAAATCGACCTCGATAATCAAAATCGGCCTTGATGATCGAAATCGTCCTTGATAATTGGAATCAGCCTCGACAATTGAAATTAACCTCGACAATCGAAATCAGAATCGACAATCAGCGACCTCGACATCGGCCTCGACAATCAGAATTGACCTGGACAATTAGAATCGGCCTCGACAATCGAAATCAGCCTCAACAATTATAATCGGTAATTGGCCTAACAATGGGCCTAAGGGAAGGTCACAATGTGGACTTTTAACCATCATCGCCCATCAATGTGGACATTTAACCATCATTGCTCCCAACGAGTGGCCCACATAGAGCCAAACATATCGTGGGCCCATGGCATCGCACAAGGGCCTAATATACATCAATGTGCCTTACTCAAGGGCCACATATTCATCATATCGGGCCTCATATACATCAAGTGGGCTGCATCAATGGGCCACACTAATGGACCTCATATACACAACAGGTGGGCACTGCACATAGGCCTCAAATACATCACAATGGGCCTCAGCACATGGGCCTTATGCACATCTAATGGACCTCATAGCAGGTGGGCCCTGTACAGCAAGCAAGTGGGCCTACACCTCCCAAATGAGCCCCACCAGAAGAATATGGACAGCATGGATGTAAATTGCACAGCAAGTGGGCCACTTTGGATGGTCAACCCAGCAGCATGCTGGACTTGATGGGTGCACAGACAGGTGGGCAGCCTGGGTATACAAAACATACATACAAGGTGGGTCACACGTGCAATCAAGGCAGGGCCCACCATGACATTATTCTCCATCCAATCTGATCATAAGGTCACAAGGACCTGGATTTAGAGGAAAAACAAATATCATATTGGTCCAAACTCTATAGCCCAAGGGTTTTAATGGTGGACGTTCAAACCCGCTATTTTCTGTAATGTAGTCCACCTGATAACTGGATCTGTCTCATTTTTTTTCAAGCCCTAAGACTAGCTTACCAAATGGATGGATGGAACAGATAAAACCCACACGTCATAGTGGGGTCCACGTGGTGGATGGTGTCTCACCTGAGATTAGGATCTGCCTCATTTTTATCTCAAGCCTTAAGGCAGGCTCGTCAAAAGGGATGGACGGTTTGGATTTAACACATAACTCATGATCAGACCCACACTTGCCAACGTCACTACAACAGCTATATAGCTGGTGTGACCCGGTAGATGAACGGTGTGGATCAAACCCACAAAATTTGTTGACGTCCTTCAAGATGGACGGTCTAGATATAACACGATTATCAAGTGGTCCCACCCTCACACATGCAGGGTGGGTCCCACAGAACTTGCTGCTGTCAATCACAGCAGCTGTATAGTTAGTGTGAGACGCACCAACCAAACCATTCCTTATCAAGTGCGTCCCACGTGGGACCCACCACAATATAATATTAAATTATATATATTATAATATATAATATATCACATGGGGTCCACCATTCATTAGTGCAGGCCCCACACACACACATGGCAGGTGGAACTCCACCGTCCAGCAATCTGGACGGTGTAAAGATACAATGCATACCTTGAGTGTGGGCCCCACATCCACGCAATGGATGGTGTGGGTGATGCACATACATCACGTGCGGTCCCACGGCTGCATTCAACGAAAGAGGTGGGTCCCAAACAAGCTAGATGGAAAATGACCTCACAGTGAGGCCCCATATGTACAACAGCGGTGGGGCCCACCCGTTTATTTTATTTTATTTTTTTAGCATTCAATCTCCACTGATTATGATAGTGGGGCCCACAGGAGTCAAGGATCAAGTTGACGTTTGTATTTCCCTACATGCAAGTCTGCGTGACCCTGTGAACAAATTAGATGGAAAATTAACATCAAGATGGGCCCTGGAAAAGTTTTCAATGGTGGACATCAATGTCTCCATTGCTTCTTATGGTGTGGCCTAGCAGAGATTTGGATCGGCCTCTTTTTTTTGCCTCATGCCCTAAAATTATCTAGAGAAATGGAGGGACGGTGTGGATCTGATACATACATCATGGGGTGGCCCATGCAGCACCGTCCAAATGAACAATGTGTAAGTACAACACATATACCAAGGTGAGTCACACCGTCCAAGAGGCTGGACGGTGTGGGTAAAATCACATGCATCACGGTGGCGCCATGTGGGTGGGCCACCAGATTTGAATCAAGCTAATATTTATTATTATTATTATTTTCTTTATACAGTCCAGCAGCAGAGGCTGCTGGATGTCGTAAGGCAGGATGGTTTGGATGTAATACATTCATCCAGGTGGGGTCACGTACACGTGGCTCATCAGCCACATACGATGAGGTGGCCCCAAGCACACATGGCCCACTGATGGACGGTTTGGATAAAACATACCTCATGTGGGTCCCATGAGATGGACAGACGGTGTGGATGAAATCCACACACAGGTGGGTCCCACGGCATGTACGGCGTGGATCAAGCATCAAAGTGGGCCACAAAAGGGGGGAAAGAGAGAGAGAGAGAGACGTGAGTGGCGGAGGGACCCCGCCACTATGGGTCCCTTTTTGAACAATGCATACATCAAGATGGGTCCCACCATATGTGGGCCCTCAAATCACAAAAATCATCGGTAGAAAACCTAAGATCACCCACCTTTAATCTCCTCTTCCTTCTTTCGCCTATAGCCTCTAGAGCTCCAAGGGAATGATTTTGATGGTTGAGATGATCTTTGGATGGTGGGATTGGGTGGTAGGGAGTGGGCCACACTAGTTTCTCATCTCCTTAGAAAACCATGGACGTTGGGTGCTTGGAGTTGCTTGGAAGAATGAGAGAGAGATGAGAGAGAGAGGGATGGGTGAGTAATGGGTGTACTTGAAAAAGGATGGGTGGAGAGAGAGAGAGAGTTGACTTTGGGTTGCTTGGAGATGGGACATGTACTTGACATGTGAGGTGATTAATTTGACATGTTTCTTTTGGGTTTTGCAACGCGCGGCGTTTTCTTGAACTAAATGCGGGCCCACATCTCCTGGCCTGGGTATCGCCTCGGCACGTAATACGCGGTGCCGGAACCTCGGCAATGGTGTGGTCGCTAGGGTATAAGTTTTGGGTCGAGCCGACTCTGGAATACAGGATATGACTTAGGATCACGCGCAAATGTCAGTTATAGATCGCGGGTCACCAAAATTCGACTAGGAGGACCGCGAAAGCCTACGAAATGGTATGGTCTAGGATATGGGTCTTACAATCCATACGAACTTTGACAATTAATCGATTATTTGCTTAAATGTTCGAACTCGGTCATGTCATTGTCTATTGCTTATAATGCACTTAACATCTTATGACCCCTCTCTCGAAATATGATTGTATAATCTCAAATAATCTTGCGACTGTTAAGCACGCACACGTGCAATCCAAACGTGTCCGATCCGGAGTGACTGAAAATAAGACCCAATCAGATGGGGTACAAACAACTACCTGAGGCATAAGTAGCTCGCAAAGACTCCTTAAGTTATCGTCTAATAATAAGAGTGGTCGAATGCTCCTAACCTCTGATTTGTAAGCACTTGCTTCTTAGAATAGGAGCAAATTAGGTACCACTCAGCCTCAAGTGCAGCCCTTACCATTAGCCCACCTTGATATATGTATTCTACATCCACTCTATCCATATGTTTTTCCAATCATTTTAGGGCATGACTAGGGGTGTACATCGAGTCGAACCGAGTCAAGCTAGCCTCAACTCGACTCGGCTCGGCCACTAGCCGACCTCAGCTCGAACTCGGCTCAACTCGGTCCTCGAGCCTGACTGGCTAGCTTGGCTCGGTTCGGTTAGCAACTCGGGCCAGTTCGAGCCGAGTTCGCAATTGCAGCATTTCCACAAACACCTAGACTACACCTTCAAAATCCCTCTGAATGTGAAACAGAAGCAATGGTTTTACAAGTATTTTATAAAACACATTCTAAGCAACATAAAAACCAAGAAAAACTAGGAAAAAAGGGCATTTGTTTCATGTATATACCTTCCTTGCCACCAGTCACACTTCGTTGAGTCATTTTATCAAACACTTGGTGACCAACATCAATAGCAAGGTAACCAAGTCACCAAACTGGTTCGATCCGAGTTCGATTTGAGTTGGATTTGATCCGAGTTAAGTTGAGCTGGGGCCTGCTCAAACTCGGCTCAAACTCATTTTCAAGCTTAAAAACCAGCTCGAACTCAGCTTCGAACCGAGTCGAATCGAGCTTTTTCGAGTCGAGTCGAGCGAGCTAATCGAGCTAGCTCAGTTCGTGTACACCCCTAGGCATGACCCTAAAAATGAAGCAAATTCCAATCTAAGGTAGACCATACCATAAAAAACAATGCTAATTGACCATTAAAAACTTCTTGTGTGCCACAAAAGTTTAGATCAAATTTATACTTATTTATTTCCTTTCATATAGGTTCGTGTGACCTTATTGATAGGTTAGATGACAAATAATCATTACCCTACACCCCAAGAAGTATTTAAGCATGATTTTATCTAGGTTGGATGACAAATAAACATTACCATGCACTTTATAGGAAGCTTTTATTGATAATGGGTATAGTTTACATGAGATTTGGATCTGCTTCCCCTTTTGCTTCATGTCTTAAAATGACATGAAAAATAGATGGACAACATGGATGTAGAATGCATACATCAAGGTGGGCCTGCAGTAAAGGCTACACAGTATTGGGTGAGGTCGGACTGCTCCCTCTTGGAATAAAGAGTTTTTTCCTACTGTATGCCTCACTTTTAAGCTACCTACCTTATTACGCCTATCCAAACTTACTTTACCAAACTAATCCCCTGTTGTACTACACACTTTTACTGGACCAAAATGCCCTTGCTTTATCAGAAAGGTAATTTCTGAAAGATACCACTCCCTATGGCTATGGATTATAACCGTAGCCATTAGAAAGCACGAAAGGCAAGGTGAACTCTAAACGCGTGTGGGTCCCACCTATTGCTAAATGTGGGGCTATGTTGGGTGGGCCACCCCCACAATAGCCTTTTGTACTCAAATTGTTAAGTGGGTCCCATCTAAAGTCTACTTAAACCTCAAATGGGCTAAGGAGTGACCGATCGGAGATGGCGATGGCCCATTTAGGCGTCGAAGGACCGGATTGCGTCGAAGTTAATTTTATTCTATTCCATTCCTCCCCCTCTTTCCAAATATGACTCCCATATGCTTCGTTCCATGGTCGAGGTGGACCAGAAAAAGGCCTAATGGGAAGCAGAGATGATCCGGATCGTCATAACTTTAAACGGACGTATCTCGCATACCGAAATGAGTTGTCGGATGTACCACATATGATTTTGGGGTAGGACGAGCTACTTTAGTGACCCAACACACTATGTCGGGTTGCGCGCATTAAATTCATGAAGTCAAATTCATCCTTGTAGTGAATGAAATTCACCACGGAGTGAAATTGACCGCGAAGTG
This sequence comes from Magnolia sinica, assembly GCF_029962835.1. NCBI lineage: Eukaryota > Viridiplantae > Streptophyta > Magnoliopsida > Magnoliales > Magnoliaceae > Magnolia > Magnolia sinica. The sequence continues at coordinate 63,438,519 of NC_080576.1, forward strand.
ATTGAAACTCACCGCGAAGTGATTGAAACTCACCACGAAGTGAGTGAACTTCACTATGAAGTGAATGAAATTTACAGTGAAGTGAATGAAAATCACCACGTAGTGAGTGAAATTCACAGCGAAGTGAATGAAATTGACCACGAAGTGATGAAGTTCACAGTGAATTGATTGAAATCACCACGAACTAAATAAAATTCACTGTGAAGTGAATGAAAATCACCGCAAAGTGAATGAAATTCACAGCGAAGTGAATGAAAATCACCACGAAGTGAGTGAAATTCACCGCGAGGTGAATGGAGTTCACCGCGAAGTGAATGAAATTGACCACGAAGTGAATGAAATTCACCACGAAGTGAGTGGAATTCACCGTGAAGTGAATGAAGTTCACAAAAAACTGATTGAAATTGACCGCGAAGTGAATGAAATTCACCGCGAAGTGATTGAAACTCACCGCGAAGTGAGTGAACTTCACCGCGAAGTGAGTGAAATTCACCGCGAAGTAATTGAAATTGATCGCCACGAAGTGATTGAAATTGACCGCAAAGTGATTGAAATTGACCGCGAAGTGAATGAAACTCACTGCGAAGTGATTAAAATTGACCGCGAAGTGATTGAAATTCACCGCGAAAAGAGTGAAGTTCACCACGAAGTAAATGAAATTGACCACGAACTTAATGAACTTGACAGCGAACTTAGTGAACTTGACCACAAACTGAGTGAACTTCACCACTAAGCGGATGAAATTCTCGGTCAAGATGTTTATTTCACTTAATTCGTGGTCAATTTCCCGAGTTATGTGTTGCATATTTGCCCAAGAACATCATTAAATTGACAATGAACTAAGTGAAATTGGCTGCGAACTGAGTGAGATTGACCGCGAAGTGACTGAGATTGACCGCGAACATCGTTGTAATGACCCGAAAAATTTCGTGCAAAGACCTGAGTACTACCTCAAATTCTTTAGAAGTTTATTGTGAGTTATTTAGCGCTAAACTCGATTGCTTATGAAATTATCATCAATCACTTTAAATTTGATCTGCAGGACTCAAAACCTGTAGAATCGGTAACGCTATGTTGCCCTGAAATCTAGGATTCAATGCTATATCCAGTTGCTCTCGGGAGTACTTAGAAACTTTGTATCGGACCTGTACCATGCGTCGAAAGTCCAATAGCGATGATCTTAGACAATTTTGATCACCTAGTTGGGCTTGACCATCACCTCAAAAATCAAGTCTAGATGATGTGCTGGGTCGATTTGCTTGAGTCCGGAGTAAAGAGTGTGAGAAAGCTGAGAAATTAAATATAAATTTGTGAAATCTGAGTCGTGTCGCTTGCACGCCAATTCTAAGCTTTCTGACTGTTGGATTCTGACCCAATTTCACCCTCGGATCAGGGAAGATGGCCCTAGCATGTCATACTGCCGGTGGACCTAATCGAGTTTCGGTGACTGTTGAATTGAGATTGGTCCGCCACGGCTGATCTATAGATTCGATCGGTACGAAAACTCAGACTGACCTAGATCCATGGTCAGTGAGCTTAAGTTCGACCGCACGTGGAAAAAGGACCACCAGAAGCGCTCTGTTGGATCGAAATAGACCCGATTTGGTTATAACCTAAGTATACCTTGGCCCTGGGGCTATTTTCATCAATGTTAGGCCTATATAAAGACCTTAAAACCCTCACTCTCTATTCCATACGAATTTTCTAACCCTAGCTAAGAGAGAGAGAGGAAAAGAGAGAGAAAGTGAGAGAGAAGTTGGTGAATCATCTTGAGATTCTTTCTTGTTACTCTGCATCCCTAAACCATCACTTCTGAATCATTATTCCGGCGATTCTAAGTTCATTCTTGGGTAAGTCAATCAAACCCTACCTGTTTTGGAGCTTAAAATAGTCTAAGTGTTGATGTAGCTCATTTCTATTCATGCCTTAGGTTATTTAGTCGCCGTTGACGAAGACTTATCGTCTGAATCAGATCTGTGCACATTTTCTGGTTTAAGGTGCGGACTATATTCGTATAGGTTATGGTTTTCAAGGCTTTCAATGTCGGTTAATGGTTTATTATTGTTGTGGGTGTAATTTCACATGCCAAATGCGATGTTTATATTGCGTTTCTGATATATATGAGCTATATTAAGATTTGTGTATTCTATGTATATGTAGAAAATATCGTATACGTATGAAATACGAACATGTGTTTGCCATGATTATTTGTCGTGTATTTGTGTTAGTTGTATGTGTGTCAACTCCTTGGCAAAAGGAATTGTCCAAATGTGTGTTATCACCAACATACGTCATGTATGTTGGAATATGTAGTCTAAGTGTTTGTAGAAATGTCTGAATGATCAAGTGTGTAATATATTATCCTGTTTACGGACGTTGAGAAGAGATTCTCAACTATCCTATTGGTGTGTATGATTTCCTACATGTGATTTACATTCTTTGTTGTTTAAATTCAAGCACTACTTATGTGTAAATCCATGTTAAGTTGATATTCGTTAAATGCTTACATATTGTATGGATAGAATTGTTGTTCCATTACTGTTCTAAATTGTTAATATGAATATCTGCTATAATTGAATGTGTTTGGGACTATGAAATAGTCCAGGAAATCGGTAACAGACTTTGAGTTCGTGGCCGAGGTTGTTTTCGCTACGTAGGACGTGTTTGACGAACCTGAGTCGTATTATGGTTGTCGGCAGTGGTTTGGCCACATGGAGTGTTTGTGCACTCTATGTCGTTCAACTCAACGTGCGCTCGTGCTAGTCGAACTCGTCAAGTAACTCGATTGTCCCGGTGGATGTACAACTTGTATGGACACTATTGTTTGAATCTAGGATACCAAACTTACCAATGCAATCCCGTTAACCATTGTACCTTGATCCGCTAAGACTCAGGAGCCGGGCATAGTGATATGCGACACTGTGGTCGAGCTGTCGGCCTACGCTGGGGTGACGAGCCTCCCCGTAGTGACCAGTGAGCACACCAGACTCGTGAGCCGATTATGGTGGTATGGGACACTATATTCACGCTGTCGCCTGCATTGATTAGTGACGAGCCCTTTGTAGTGACCTCGAGCATACCTTGATACTACATTAAGGCGACGAGCCTTAGGGTAGTAACTAAGGTATGATAGGCATGCATTGATTGGTGATGAGCCCTTTGCAACGACCTAGAACCATATGATCATATGAGATTGTCTAAGACTGACGACCTTAGAATGGATCACTGTTTGAAAATTGATATGAGGAAGGTACCTTAACTTCCCAATCCTGCTGTATGAAAAGAATTAATAACAACTTAGTAATCATGTTCATGCACCGCATTGTATGTGCGTTGGCGTTGTTGGCACTGCGGGAGGTTGTCATGCGTACTGTAAGATGAAGACGCTGAGGGAGTGCAGGCGAGGGCATGCATCATTTCTACATACATCCTTGCATTAACAAGAGTAATTAGGATGTGTTTGATTGTATTGCCTTATCATTACTGCTTGATTGATTTGATATCATGTTAACTTTTACTGTATAGTTACACTGAGTTGATTACTCACTCCCACATTCTGGGACGCTATTTCAACACCAACCAGACTCTGTCTTAGATGCAGATGATGACGCGACCCCTGAGGCAGAGCAGGAGTATGAGGATGATGAGGACGTGTTTTCTTTTATGCAATTTTCAGGCGGGTTCATGTGAGTCGTGTCCTGATCTACGGGGATTCTGGGTTTTATTTTGTAATGGTTTATTTCATTTGATACTTGCATTTTGAGACACACATGAATGTAATTATGACCTGTCAGAGTATACATATTACAGGGACTTGCACATGTACACATATATTTCTTTAAGTCTTTCGCTTGCGTCTTTCACTTATCCCTGGATTATGTTTACAGTTTGGCTTAATCTATTCCATGTTTTATGCACTCATACAGACAACATACATCCATCATTAAATATGTTGCATAAGTGATGTTTTAAAACTCGGGAGCTGAGTTATGCTCGACCCCCGAATTTCAGGGCGTTACAATTGTGAAATTGATCGATGATGAAGCGAAATTGACCGAAAACTACTTAGAATTTACATCTTCAACTGAGTTAAATTGACCGCAAACATCGTGAAATTGACCACAAACTTAGTGAAATTGAATGCGTACATCGTGAAACTGACTATAACTGAGTGAAGTTGACTGAGAACTCACTTAAGTTAGTGAAATTGATTGAAGGCTGACAGAACTTAACCACGAAATGAGTTAAATTGACCGCGAACTAAGTGAAATTGACCGATAAGTGACTGAAATTGATCGAGAACTCGCTTATGAAGTTGTCGGCCAATTTTCACAAGTTCTCGGTCAACACGATGTCAATTTGAAGCAGTTATCAGTCAATTTGACTCAGTTTTTGGTCAATTTCACATAGTTCTCTGTCAAGATGTCAATTTCAAGTAGTCCTCGGTCAATTTCACTTAGGCCGCGGTCAATTTAACTTAGTTCATGGTCAATTTCATTCACTTCGCGGTGAATTTCATTCACTTCGGGGTCAAGTTCACTCACTTCGTGGTGAATTTTCATTCATTTCGCGATGAAGTTCATTCATTTCGTGGTGAATTTCATTCACTTCATGATGAAGTTCACTCACTTCGCAGTGAATTTCAGTTACTTCACGGTGAATTTCATTCACTTCGCGTTGAAGTTCGCTCACTTCACGGTTATTAGACCATCGGAAATCGAAATGAGTATCCACATGGGATGATGATGTTCATGCCCATCAATGAGTATCCGCACCACCCTATAGCGGAACTCATCACCAATTTCTACCCCGGGCACGCTTCCAAAGATTGGCTTGCCAATGTTCACACACTTGTTCGCTTCTTTAAGAAAATTACTAAGAGCTAGATCGATTCGCCTAATGACCTTCCCCTGTCTCCTCTTTGCGTCCCATGTCACCGCAAATTGAAAAAAATTCACCCTGAAGTAGATGAAGTGAATGAAATTGACCGCAAAGTGAATGAAATTTACTATGAAGTAAATGCAGTAAATGAAATTGACCGCGAAGTGAGTGAAATTCAACGCGAAGTGAATGAAATTGATTACAAACTGATTGAAATTGATCGCGAAGTTAATGACATTGACTGTGAAGTGAATGAAATTGACCGTGAAGTGAATGAAATTCATTGCGAATTTTGTGAAATTGACCATGAAGTGAATGAAATTCACCGTGAAAAGAGTAAAATTGACCGCGAAGTAAATGAAATTGACCGCGAAGTAAATGAAATTCACTGTGAAGTGAATGAAATTGACCGCGAAGTGAATGAAATTCACCGCGAAGTAAATGAAATGAATGAAATTGACTGCAAAGTGAAATGAAATTCACCATGAAGTGAATGCAATTGACCACAAAGTGAAGCGAATGAAATTGACCACAAAGTGAATGAAATTGACTGTGAAGTGAATGAAATTGACCACGAGGTGAATGAGGTGAATGAAATTCACTGTGAAGTGAATGAAATTTACCTCAAACTGATTGAAATTGACCGCGAAGTGACTGAAGCAAATGAAATTGACCGCGAAGTGAATGAAGCAAATGAAATTGACCGCGAAGTGAATGAAATTGACCACAAAGTGAATGAAATTGACCGCAAACTGATTGAAATTGACAGCGAACTGATTGAAATTGACAGCAAAGTGAATGAAATTCACAGCGAAGTGAATGACATTGACCGTAAAGTGAATGAAATTCATCGCGAAGTGAATGAAATTGACCGCAAAGTGAACGAAATTCACCACGAAGTAAATGAAATTGACCACAAAGTGAAAGAAGTGAATGAAATTGACCACGAAGTGAATGAAATTCACCGTGAAGTGAATGAAATTCACTGCGAACTGATTGAAATTGACCGTGAAGTAAGTGAAATTCACTGCGAACTGATTGAATTTGATCGCGAAGTGAATGAAATTGACCGTGAAGTAAATAAGTGAATGAAATTCACCGCGAAGTGAATGAAATTGAACGTGAAGTAAATAAGTTGATGAAATTCACCGCAAAATGAATGAAATTCACCTCGTGTAGAGCCCACCTTTGATATGGACTGTCCATTGTGGGAGCCCCATTTGATGTGGACAGTCCAGCTTGTAGTAGATAAGTTATATTTACAATCATATTTGTCAAATTAAATAAAGTTAAAATAATAATAATAACTCAACATAAGTTAAAAAGTAAGTTAACTAGTGATATCCTGTAACACCCTGAACTTTTCAGTACCAAGTATTGAAAGTCCTCGAGCGTTACCGTGAAAAGTAACATAATATTTACATGTGTGCGACACCAACCTAGCTATCCTAATCCTACATCCATTCCCCAACAAAAATTGAACCATTGGGAATAATCTCTATTCATAGATCCAACAATCTGACCGTTGATTTTGAGACAAGACCATCCATCATGTGATTTGATGTATATACCCTCTCTTGAAGGAATTGACGAATAACTCCTTATCCATAATGATTTAGATGCAAGTTCTTTTGTAAGACTTGTTTAGAAATGGACATAGAACCAAGTAGAACCATTATATTTCACAAAACTCTTAGATCAGCAATAATTATGAAAATGTCATTAACCTAGACCCCTGAATTCTAAATCACATGGTTCCCATGATCTGCTTGATGAGAAATTTTATACCATGCCTATGTATTATAAATTAACCATACATGTCGAATTTCAACCCTTAGATCATTGTAAAAATAGCCCAATTGACAGATCAGCCCCTTAACCATTGATTTTGGTGTCCATCAAGTGAAGAAACCTCGTGGGTAGTCGTAGTTGGATATTTCCCTTCATATGAACGACTTTGATTGCCCATTATATAGACAAAGAATGAAATATGAAGACCAGACTCTGGTAGGCTTTCATTAGGCGCGAAGTTATCCTTTTAAGGCTTATCAACTCTATATAAATCTATATCTTCAAATCTAGCCACTTACGGCCGTCAATCGCAACTCAAATTTGGAACACACCTTGGCCTCACATGACTACGACATCATACAAAATTCGGACCCTGATCTATGATCCTACACCATTGAACACTGAAGCCAGTTCCTTCCTTTTAACGCAAAAGGTGATATTTCAGATCTAGCCTTTTCCCACCATCGATCAACTACCAAGTTTCGTCCAACCATTCACCTATCTTGACTACACATTTTTCCCAAAATTGAGCCCCGATCATTGAACATGGACCGTCAATTAAGATCAAGTCCTTTTTAACACCTGCTAGGAGAATTTCTAAGATTAGCTCATGTAAGACTCCAATCTACTTCATATTTGGGTTCATGGGCCAACACGGCGTGACTAGAGTGATGAGTGGAATGGATTTTCCAAAAATGCATCATAGTGGACCCCACTTAGCCTCTCATATGTGTCACACTGCAAGTGGAAACCTTATCCAAAGTGAATCACGCTCAAACTAGGAAATCACGTTTTTCCTCTACTCAAGATCACTCCAACCAGCGTGGAGTCCTCCCCACCTATTTTCAAATACCCAACGTAAATTTTTTCCAATAATAAACAATTTTCCCCACGTCAGCCAATCATGTGGCCCACCTGGAACTCGAATCAGCTTCATATTTCACTTCTTGGGCCAACTTAACATGAGGAAGCTAATGAAAGGAGAGGATTTCCCACCAAACATCATACCGGACCACACCTTCACCCCAACCATTCACGGAGCCAAGAAGCACATGAAATCACATGTAATGCATTACACGTAACTAACTTTCCATATTGGTTTGGCTCAACAGTGAACCTGATCCCCACGTTGACTAGTAGTATGGCCCACCTAAGCCTTGGGCCCACCCGACCTTTGGCCAGAGTCCCTTATATGGCCTTCCAAGATGAATGGACGGTATGGATTAGTCGCAGACATCTCTGTGGGCCTTATATCGCAGTGCACGTACACCATGGTGTAGCGCACCTGATGTGCATCAGACAAGCCAGCCCGGCCGACCACCGCAGGCACGAAAATTTCCCAAAACAGAGAAACATCTCTCTGTTTCTGCCTTCCAACAGCGGACGGACGGACGGACGGACGGACGTTTGAAACGTCCATGGCCCACCCCATGGTACCATATTCAAGATCCGAACCGTCCATCGGGTTCATACGATGGAATCGACCAAAACCCAAATGTTATAACAGTTTTCCTGGTACGTGTGGGCATACGAGAACCGGCGCAAAACAGTCCTACAAACACATACTTTCCGAAAACGGAAAGCTTCCGTTTCTCCTTTCATTTGACAGCTTGGCGATCCGTGTGAGTCAGCTAGAGCCGACCTGGACCGTCCCAAACGGAGAGATCTTGACCGTTCCAGCTAGTTTTTAGGGAAAGAAAGAGAATGTGAGAGAGAAATCGGTCATTCCCTCTCAAGTCCGAACCCACCGACCCATCCTCCTCTAAACTTCAATGGAACTTGTCTACAAGCTTCCTAGGACCCCCAATAAACATCTGCAAGAGCCTGATCGGAGGAAGAAGCCTCCGCTCGAGATCCGCCATTAATGGCGTCATCTTCTTCCTCGCCGATCCATCGCACCCGGCAACTCAAACCGAGTCGAGTCTGGCCAGATTGGCGTCCTCATTGGGACGTTTCTGACTGGAAAAGAAAGAGAGAGAAAAGAAAAGAAGAGAGGAGGAGAAATCAGAGGAAAAGAAAGGAAGAAAATGAAAGAAAGAAGAAGGAGCAGAGAGGAGAAAAGGAAGAAGAGGATTCGTGGGAGTGGCTGTCTTGCCGCACTAGCTCAAGCCGAGTCCTTCACTCGCTGCCGAGTCGAGCTGTGCGAGCTGAATCGGCCCTGGACATGGGATGTGGACCCCACAATGATATATGTATACCATGCCGTCCATCTGTTCCATCCACGCAGCCCATGTGCGCGGACCCACCCAGATTGGAAGCAGATTGTATGGTGCATCTCTCACCAGCTATATAGCTGCTGTAGTGGCGTTACCAAGTTCCGTGGGACCCACCTGATGCGTAGGAGGAATCCACGCCGTCCGTCCATCTGCATGTGGACTGATTATGAGGTATGCGTTCTATCTCGCCGTCCATCAATTTGGACTTTATTTTCAAAATAATAATAATATTATATTATATTATATTATATTTTATATATATATATATATATATATATGTCCCTGGTGAGCCCCATGTGGGTCCCACCTGCTGTGAAGTGGATTGGATGGAGTACTTCACACCAGCTGTATTGCCGTTACCAGATTCCATGTGTCTGATTGAGGTTATTCGGCACCCTCCATCCATTTTGCTTGAAGTAGGACCTCACCTAGATGTATGTTATATCTCCACTGTCTATCCCATTTCCCAGCTCATTTTAGGCGTTGACCCAAAAAATGAAGCCAAGCCAACTCCTTGTTAGGCCACACCAGCAAAAAAGACTATTTTAATAGTGGTCAATCGTTAAGGCCCGCTGTGATATTTCTGTGCATCAAAACTGATCCAATATTGAATTCATTGGACCTGTCCCGAGCTCTAGAACCCAACCGGTGGAGTAAATCCTCCTGATGTGGGCCCCACCTATCAATAAGCACGGAAAACAAAATAATAAATAAATAGATAAATACATACGAAAGCATGCTGGATGCAGCTGTTAGCGTCCAGAGGACGTTGCCTCCTATCGCTTGAGATTTTGGCTAGGACTGTGGGCCCCACTATAGTCCCCACCATGATGTATGTCGAATATCAGCACCATGCATTTGATGGGACCCCTTTAAAGATGGAGTGTCTCCAAAAATCAACCGTGCACAGAGCTCAAGTGGCCCACACCATCTACAATCATGTGAAGACATGCTATATCATATAAAAGCACTTGCTAGGGACCATCTGAGATTTGGATGCACCTGAAACTTGGTCTGACCCCTTAAACAAGTGGGGCACACATAAAGGATGGGCTGGATTTGTGATCCACGGCATGGTGGGCCCAACAAATGATTATAAATGCTTTAATGGTGGATAAACCTCCCAACTATTGTGCATGGTACGGCCCACATAAGCCACATACTGACCTGATTTTTTTTTGTCCCAAGTCCACCATGATGTATGTGTGTTATACACATTGTCCATTTATTTTTGGGTCATAGGCCTCATTGTCTTGAGAGGCCCACTTGTTGTACATATGAGGCCTATTATGTTGTGTTAGGCCCATGTGATGCAGCCCATTATGATGTGTTTAAGGTCATTGTGGTGTATATAGGCCCATGTGTGAGGCCCACTTCAGGCCTTAGTCGTGGACAAACTCCAGGCCCGGTCTAGGCCATTAGTTGGGACGAAAACCTGGTGAGCCTACCCACCCTAAAGCAGGCCCAAATAATCTACCTTATGAACCCTTCCTTGCCTCCATGTAACTTCAAATACGTCAGTTAGTTATAGTCTTGAAAATATTGTCTAATATGAACTCTTGGGTTGAAAACAAACCTAGGAAATCAGTTACACAACGTTGAACCGTTGGTTAATCGCAGGAATCTAAATCAAGAAAGGAGTTACAAACCCCCAGGTGATGATTATTTCCCTTAAGCTTTCCATTTCTAAATTGGTTTAAGTTATAGTATTTATCCAATGTTAAAATTGTTATCTTATAGCATGCGACCTCTTACATTAATATGAATTCTTAAGATATATTTTATATCTGATTTACGGTCGATAGTTGAGAACTGTGATTGCATGCGATAGTTACTTATGCAATAGCTCTCATTTTAATGGATAGTTCACATTGTGAATTATTTTGATTATTATGCTTATCTTCTGTCTGTCATGCCACAACTATATGCTTTCTCATGGATTGTTGTGAGTCGTTATGGATCTTTATTCACTACACTTAACTAGCGAGTGATACTTCTTGTGTACGTGAACCCATGCTTAAGATGTAACAAAATGGATCGTGCTAAGGAATGGGTCCTCGATTTAGAGGTTATATGAGATATAGAACGTTAATGTGGGATTTACCATCCATAGGGCATACGGCTTGAATGGTTTGAAATGATCTCTTTAACCGCTCTGATTTACTCTTACCTGACCCTTTGCCGACTCGATTAATATTCCGAGCATTATTTTACTGCTGCGATTTAACATCTGTCCCACGTCTTCATAAATTCCTTACGTGCCTTTGATGGCCTATACCATGCGGTGGAAATCCCTACTTATTGAATTTGATTGGCCACTGATCGATGGGTTCCATTAAGCATCCTAAGGTGGGAGAATCTCATGAGCTGGGGATGGTGGTCATGGGATACGATGCCCAAGCCGTCGGCCTACGCTGGGTGACGAGCCCCCCGTAGTGACCATTGAGTTACTTAAATTGGTTGATTATAATTAGAATAATAATGGTTTGGCTAATCATGTATTCATAGCATATTAACGATGACAGGTGGCTAATTCTGGATGTTGTAGCACGTGCCTTAGTGTTATTAGGATATCGTTTCGCTAGCTCCCAGACCATCGACTATCGGCCTATTTTCGGGTGATAAGCCCAAGTTCCGACTAGATGAGCATTCCCAGGTCGATGATTGCATGGGTAACGAGCCCAAGTTTGACTGGATGAGCATCCCCAGGTCGATGTGCATTCACGCATCCATTCATTTAAATAAGACTGCATTTTAGTCGTTTTGAATGCTTGTTATTTTTAACTATGTTTAGCTAAGGCGGCAGTATGTAAATCTTGAGGGGAATTCACATTGAGTTGGTCACTCATCCATCAAATATATAACCGTACAGGTAGCACAGGAAGTTTAAATGATATACAGGTTCAAACTGATGAGGAGCCGTTATGACGGTCAAGGATGCATAGTTGTACCTATCAAGGAAGCCGCACAATCTTACGGCTTTCGTTTATATGCTTTTATATATTTCTCATGTATGTAAATCTTGTAATGTTAACGTGCAGTGTATAAGTCATTATGGGCAAAGTCTTGTATACTCTAAATGTAAATAAAAATTTTCCTTTATGCTGACTTGTCCATTCTACGCTTATCTGCTAACTCTGATAAAAGAAAAAGATTATATATAGAATTTAACTCTTTTTAAGTTAACACTCAAGTTCTTGGGAAACAGGTCATATACTCGGGTCCTGAAAACACAGGGCGTTACATATCCAAACAGGCCCTAATAATAGAGAGGGTACCTTATACATGACATGAACACAATCTAAGCACCATGGCTCACAGATGGAAAGATCAGATCTAGCACACTGTTACACAATGGCGCAATGCATGTGCTTGCCCACGTGGGAGGGCACAACTATAGCTTTCGCAATTCTATTCACTTGTTCATCTAAAAGCATCCAGACTGTCCAAATCAACAAATCCAAAGGACCACGATCTTTTCTTTTTTTTTTGGAAGGTGGACCTCGTTTTGTTTGGCCATGTACACAACTACGAGAGAACGTGTGCGGTGTACCAAAAAGAGTGCAAGGCCATGCCTACAAAAGATAAAGATGGAGTGGACACCTATGATCACAGCAACTACGGTGCACCCGTTCATGCTATTATTGAATGGCTGGCTTTGAATTGGACAAGTTTCCTGGCAGTGTAAGTACATCATCCAATCAACAGCTTATAAGATGGACAGTCACGATCATTTATGGAATTAACCCGTATCAACAATCAAATCCATCTATTTGTTAGACCCTATCTGGGTCGGATATGGTTCCGAAGAACTATTTTTATTGTGCAATCCTAACCATATTGGAATGCAAAAGTATAAGGGGCCACCGCACACCAGCTATATAGCTAGTGTATTAATGTCAGTAAGTTATGTGGGTCTTATCATCAGGTATGTGTTATATCCAAACCGTCCATCCATTTAGCGAGCTCGTAATAAGGCTTGAGACGAAAAAAAAGAAGACAGATCTAACTATCAAGTGGACCACACTGTAAAAAGCAGTGGGGGATAGAACATCTACCATTGAAACCCTTTTAGGGGTCACAAAAGTTTTGGAATATGAAATTTGTTTTTCCTGTTCATCCATGTCTCTGTGACCTTATGAATAGATTGGATGGAAAATAAACATTATGGTGGGCCCTACGAAATTTTTAACAGTGAAAATCAATATCCCTGCTGCTATTTGTGGTGTGATCCAGTTGATCTTTGGGTATGATTCTTTTTTTTAAGATAATGCTCTAAAACAATCTCGAAATATGGATGAACGTTATGGATATAATAAATACATAACCGTGGGGCTCATTCATACAATTTTGAGCTCGAGGAGCGTCTGCTTCCGAGAGGAATGGCAGGGGTATTTTGGTTCGCTAAAAGTGTGTCGTACAACAGGGGATTAGTTTGGTAAGATAAGTTTGGATGGGCTTGATAAGATAAGTGGCTTAAAAGTGAGGCGTGTGGTAGGAAAAAACACTGGAATAAAACAATGGATTTTTTTTTTCATCGTCCATTAAATGCGCTTGACCTACTTTTAAAAAAATAATTAAGTGCCCACTAATCTGAAAGTCATATTATCTAAGTAGGCATAAATTATGGGTTCATAATACATCTACACTGGGAAAAATAATTTGGGCAGTTTAATTTGACATATGATATGTCACGGATTCAAACTTTAATTAATTTCCAAGCGCCTGCGTATCACTCATCACATGCTACCAGAGTATCAAATTAGACGCGGACGCGGATTTCATGGGAAAATCCTTTCAAGCTAAGTGGGGGCCACGTTGACGTTTTCAAGAAATCCATCTCATTCATTCATTTTGCCACCCCATTTTAAGACATTACACCAAAAATGAGATAAATTCAAGACTCAAATACACCACACAAAGCAAATAGTAGGAATAGAAGGACCACCATTGAAACATATATAGCCACAGAAGTTCTGTATCAATACAAGTTTCAAGTTTTTTCAGTTCATCGCAGTGGGAATGCGTTTGTAAACCATTTGGATGGCATGTAGACCTTAAATCAGAACCAAAGAAGATTTCATTTTTTATTTTTAATTTTTCAATTTCCACTCTCCAACATAGCGTTATGTTTTGTATCTACCTAATTTTTAGTCTTATGACTAATCATCGTAAAATGAATGAACAAAGTGAATTTGTCACAACCATCACAATAAACTCCACTTAACTTTACAAAACTTCTTGCCAAAGACTCTAGTGCCACGCGCAAGCATCTAGGAAACGGAAGTGGCAGGCGACAATTCAGCCAAGTGCCACGCACGGGCATCTAGGAAATCGCAGTGGAGTGGATTGCGTAGAGCAAGGAACGTGCAGATTTACATGGCCCACTGTAATATATTATTTATCCATGCCGCTCTTCTATTTTCTCATATCATGTCATGTAATAATTTCAAATATAAGGTAGATCCAATGCTAGTAGTGAACTATATCATAAGTAATTCTTGCATTTAATGCTTTGTAATTTAATTAAATCCAAATTTAATATTTAGAATGTCGTGCTTAGATTTATATTATTATTTTTAGCTCATACCTGAAATGATTAAAGAAAAGGGATGGACAGCATGAATAAACAGATACATCATGGCGCACATAGTTATGCTAGTCGCTGCCTTTGAGCAGTGTCATACTCAATCCGCTTACCTACTAATCTTTATGATGTGGATTGTGTCTTGCCCAAACTCTAGCCACAACTGTTAGTCGCTGCCTTCGAGCAGCGTCGTACTCAATCCGCTTAAGGGCCGTTTGGCTGGGAAGATCCCATGGAATTAGGTGGGATGGGATCAATTTTAAGGTAATGATGGTGCTGTCAGTCGATTGTCTGGGATCCCATGGGATGGACCAATCCTAGGACCACTTGTGACGGCTTGTTTGGGACGTCCATGGGATGTGGGCCATATCCCAGGATCTAAAAAGTGAAACATGTTTGGATACTTGTGGGATTGCAGCGATTCCTCAAAAATCAAGTATGGTGACTGTTTGGGCAGGCGGATCTCATCCCAAGATGGTCCGCCCTCCACTGCAGGAAAAATGGAAATAGGGCGTTGGATGGGGCCACGTATTGGCTACTCCCACTGACACCATCCAAAAATGAAACCGTTAGTGCTCTGTGGGCCCCAGCATGATGTACGTGTTTCATCTATGCCATCCATCTATTTTCCTTGTTAACTGTACAGTATGAAACCAAAGATGAGATCTACCGTAATCATGTACGGCCCACACTACATGAAACCATGTTAAATGAGTGTGGATCATTGAAAACATATTGGTAACCCGATGTTATGGTCCCGTAACAAGCTGATTTATGTTTTTTTCCCTTAATGTGGGTCTGTATAACCTAATCAACCGGTTGAATGTCAAATAAACAATACAATTCAACTAGGCCACCAAATAGACTCACATGACGGATATCTCATCACTTTTTTTTTCTTGCATGTGGTGTGGTCCACCTCAGATTTATATCCCCCATCAGTGTTCGGATCAAGCCCCATTATTATCGGCAAAAATGGATGAACGGAATGGACGAAACATATAAATCTGAGGATGGCTCACAGAGCATTGATCCAAAGGGGAGTAATCAATACTGAATGTGTGATTTCTACATTAGGGCCCCGTAATGATGTATATGTTTTTTAGAAACACCTAAGGCACATCCACAGATTTAATAAAAAAAAAATAAATAAGCATATAGTCAATGGATAAAAACATACAATCTGAATCCTGATGGGGAACATAGGAAGTCTACGTCTGACGGATGAAAAAAAAGAAGAAGATGAAAAACATTAAATAAAAAAAAATGATGAAAAACATTTTTTTAAAGGAAAATCTAAAGGATTCTTTCACTTACACATCCTCTACAGCTAGAATTTGATAATGATAAGTAGCGCAAAGAAAACAACGAGAATGGTAATCAAAAGTTCAATAACACTATCCCCACATGATGGGACCAGATCATCAGTCGTTGTGGCCATAGAAACCATGGCCACGGTTGTTCGATGGATAGACGAAGTTGACAAACGAAGGATGTCAACCTCGTCTGAATGTGCAACGACTTGAATCGCCGAAGGTCTGGTGTCAGGCCGCAACTGTGCAGTCTTTCCACCGAAGTAACTCTCCCAGCAGGAAACCGCCTCCCTCCAATTCTTGAATGCCCGATGTCTCGATCCACTGAATCCCTCGACCTCGAGCCTAGCTTCGTCCCACGTCAGGTAAATTCCCGGTCAACAGCCAACGAGAACCACGTAGTACTTCTCTTTTGCCATCTGCATTGACACATGACATACTATTGGCATGAGATTGGTGCAGCGTGGTCTTAATGTGCGTTTAGTAATTAGAGTAAATTGTCCCGTGGACAAATAACGTAGTATCCGATGATTTTGATAACAAATAACTGATAGTACATACTGTTCGATGTGTGTGGCTATACCTATATTACTGTGCTCAGCAACAAGCATTTGGAAGCAAACATATATAAAATATATTAAAGCACAAAATAAAAGTATATCTGACAGCATTCAAATTGGTATACCATGTATACCAATTTTATCAATCCCTAAATATTTGTAATTTGAAAGAGAGAAAAGTATAACAATCACCAACGTAAAAATAAAGTTATTACAGTCCCACAAATTAACATATTAGAGGAACGACGGGCACTAGCATGTCAGACCGACCCAACTCCTGCATTACCAAAGTTCTCGCGGAGTGTTTTCTTCAACCACTCGATGAGCCTCTCCGGTCGGAGACTGACAAAGAATGATGCCAGCTTCTTGTCACTACTCAAGAGCTGACCAACTTCGATAAACTCTGAGTTGGTCAACCCATGCACCTCTTCAAGAACGTCAAGTACCTTACTAGTATGATTGACTTATTTGCCTAGGCCAAAATCACGTATAGCCTCTGCAACGGCATTAAGAGAGGTGCCAAGAACATTGTAAGGACGAGGAGGCTGCATACGTTTCTTCGCTACAGAAACACCTCGGCTACTATCAGAATCAGGAGTCCAGGGAGGAGTGCTACAGGTTCCGCGTCTTACAATCGATGGAGTCTCCGACGAAAAATTCCCGCCTGACGAGTCCGCTACGTGGTCCTCGGAGAGGTCAATGGTATCCTCAAAATCATCTTTAGCGTATCTCCAAGCCTCTCTGAGATCTCACTGAATCCAAGAGGATGACGTGGCCATAGTCTTATTTCCCTGCATATAGCATCCTGTTGCCTAATCGGATCCGACAATAACTGCAAGGTCATTCATTTGATCAATTCTTTTTCTGTGGAGATGTGTAGCTCGCGGGTGAGACTGGATCCATAAAGTAAAGATGTGAGTTTCATAAAAATTCATATAAGAGATGGGTTTGTTTAGTGTTTTGAAATACACATGCTGTATAAATCATACCTTCAGGTATTCCTCCCAGACCTCATCCGGGGCCGTAACCACCATGCGTTCACTGTCCTATCCAAACCCACTAGTTGTCAGCATGTCCTTGACGGATATATATTCGCGCTTGTAATACCTGAGCCAATTCTGAACATTTTTCTAGTTGATGGGTATGTCCGTATGCTTCGTGACCTCTTCTGCGGCTGTTTGGTAGGCTTCCCTCTTGAAACCATTATCCGCCTTACGTACCAGTGCAACCTGTTCTAACAGCACGTCGAAAAGAACTTGATCCATTTCGACACTCTGTTTGATTTTAGCCGCTCGAGACAGTGGCTCAGCGAGGGATTTGACGGTCTTCCCACGTGGCGAACTTCGAGTTGGCATCACAGGTGTCCTAACCGGTGATTGCGTCGGAGTCGAACTATCGTTAGACCTTAGGTCCGCCATCTCACCTATGCATGCAGCATGTGTCAAGTACATATTAATTACATTCAATGTCAACCTTTTTTCTTGTGAAAAATAGAACATGTTTGATTAAAAATATTGTTCATACATTGTAAATTTTTCAAAATTTCATACTCAATTTGTTTGTATCACAGCCACCCAACTATTGTTCAGTAAAAAGGACAAATTGCAAATCATAAATTAAACTTCATTTGAGTATCTATTCCTACTGTTTAGGTGAGCATCCGCCCACATCTGAGAAGCTATCTTATCCTGCACTTGAATCTATGCATCTTTTTCTTGCTGAGTGATACGCAGCAACCATTGCCTCTTGTCAATTGCTGACACCTCGTGCGGTGTTGGGTTACTCTCCTCAATAGGAGAAGATATGTCAGTATAATGTAAATCGTCACGAGAGTCATGTCCAGCTCGTAAGAAATTGTGTAACATATAACACACTATGACAATTTTCACTTGTGTGTGTAACTCATACTGAATGGCCATCTTCAAAATGGGAAATTTGTTTTTCATTACACAAAAGCAACGCTCGATTGCATTGCGTAATTGTGCATGTCGGTAATTAAACAGCTCTTTCATGTTTGCAGGCTCTCTACCGGTTTGATACTCTTGTAAGTGGTATTGCACGCCCCGGTATGGAGCCATAAAACTGGGTGAATGCGTATATCCAGCGTCGACAACATAAAATTTTCCTACATAATTGAATTAATGTTCCATCAGTTGCAGGTATTAAATGGATGGGTAACCTGTGAAAATGTAGCCAGTACCATGCGAGACATGCAATGAATCATCTGTTCGAGTTAAAGCGTTGTGTAGCACCCTCGCATCCGAAGCTGAACCATCCCAACCGGCCAATACGTAAAGAAAATTCATGTCAAATGAACATGCTGCAAGTAAATTTTGTGAGAGGAATCCCTTCCGATTGCGGAAGCTCGGATGATCCGTAGCCTGGACCTGAGCAGGTATGTGCGTCCCGTCAATTGTAGCAACACAATCCTAGATGCATTTCATTAAATCTCATTTAGTATAGGACTTGTTATTAGGGGTACGATAATAACAACGTACATATACATTAGCTATCAATGAAAATGATACTTGAAAGTATGGACCCCAACTGATATTTCTTTAAATTTCACGTAGTGTTTCGGAACCTAGCTGTTTAACAAACTTCGGATATAATGATACAATCGCGTCCAATACACAATTAAAGTGACGGCTTACAGTTTCATCGGAATGAATAAATCTGTGCCCTATGACCCGATTGTGAACATTGTGGCCCATGGTGTGCAGGAACATAACCACCTGTTCTTCTAGACTCACATGAAGAGTGTCGCGCACAGCCGTCTGCTCGCGAAGTGTAGCACACAATTCGAAAAAAGCATCTCTACTCATCCGAGTTGAATAGACATTCCACGTCTGATGCCCGAATGATAGAGTTGATAAACATCACCCGTTCATCATCTCTGTGTCGTGCTGGTTGTCTCAACGAGTATTTGCGACAGTATTCCCCTATGGCTGCTACGCAAGGTGACATCGCTTGCATCATAATAGACCTTTCCATATCTTCTACCTCATCACTAGACCTTTCAGATCCTTCTTCCTCATCACTAGACATTCTCGATCCTTCTTCCTCATCACTGGACATCCCAGATCAATTTTGTGCACCTACACATGATGGATATTCATTGTATAAAAAACTTACGTCATTGATTCGAGCTGTATTATATTATCAAATCGACCCAAATTATCCAATAATCTCTCTTACATCCAAAGCTCCATTAGACCCCCATCGAAGCGAACAGTGGGAGACTAATGCGCACCAATAAAATCTTATATGGGCCATCTAGATTTGAAAATCAAGAATGGTACACGTGTGTACCATTCTTTCCTGTCTGTGTCAAATTATTAACAAGTTGAACTAATACTAGCAGAAATTAGTTCCAAACTATTTGGGGGGTGATGTAAATGTTTCAACTAGCTCTAACATTCCTAGGGATTATGGTGGCCCTAAAATGGCACTGGATATTTAAAGTGATTCGTGAGATAGGCTAAAATGATCATTCCAAATGTATAGTCGTTGACAATCAGGCAATGAACCAGCACATTTTAAATCCACTACCAAAAACAAAACCATGTATGGTCGTACATACCTGGATATCAGTTGTAGGTAGGTCGTGTGTGATGAATTTCTGAATATCTAGGTAGTAGATCCCGTAACCTGAACTCCCAAATCTAAAACAAAAAATTTGAATTAACACTACGAATACATGTATATCACAATTCAAGTGAATCTGAAAGATGAATATGAAAATGAGACTGAACGTGTCTTGTTAGTTTCAGTTTCAGATTCTATAAATTAGCTCTAAGCTAAAAATGAGTTTTGAAACATGATACTGAAATATGAAACTGAAACCGAAAATGAAACAGACTGTAAACATATATAGCAGTTCAATACTAATATATGAAATAGGAAACTGAAACCGAAAATGAAACAGATTGTAAACATATATAGCAGTTCAATACTGAGATCTGACATTTGAAAGTGAAACTGAAAATGAAACTGAATGTAAGCATATATAGCAGTTCAATCCTTATATATGAATTATGAAACTAAAACTGAAAATCATTCTGAAAATAAACAGTTTTAGAAATTCTGACTGTATATGAAATCTAAAACATACATTTGAATCTTCCCTCTAGAAACTATTTCTGAAGACATAAAGTAGTTCCACCTGAGATTCACAATTCTGGATCTCAGTCTGAATATGAATTCCTAAACCAAAAGTATATAGCATTGCAAATAACATTTGCTATGTAATCCAGTGAATGAACATCAAAATGGGAATATTCATGTACATGAGTGGATCTCAAATTTGAAACGGTATATGAAACATGAAACGGAATAGCTATACCATATCAAAAATGATTCTCATAACTGAATGATGAATCTGAAAATGAATTTGAAAATTGAGACTAACTGTATGTCACAATTCAAGTCAACTTGAAACATGAAACTGAAAATGAAAGCGAAACATGATAGTTAACAGTCATAGATGTTCACAGAGTAGCAAGAATCCGAAAATGAAACTGAAACTGAATTTTAAAGTAAGGCTAAACCCTTGAAGAAATCCAAGCAGGAGATAAAAATCAAGTTTTTGAATCTGATACTGAAACTTGTAAGCAAGAATATATAACAGTGCAAACATATTTACAAAGCTGCATTTGAAACTGAATGAGAGACTAAAACTAAACAGATCCTATACTCTAGGACAGGATCTTTGTGTACAATTTGAACAAGAAAATGTAATATGAAAGTAAACAACAAAACTGAATCTGATTATCAACATTAAGACTAACTGTATAACACCATTTGCAAGTGAACATGAAAAATGAAACCAAAACATGGAAATTAACAACCCTAGAGGTTCACAGGATATAGGGAATCTGAAAGTGAAACTGAAACTGAATTTGAAACTAAGCCAAAATTCTTGAAGTATATCTGATAGGATCTAAAATCATGTTTCTGAATCTGATACTGCCATCTGAAAGCAAAAATGTATAACAGTGCAGACATGTTTATAAAGCTCCCAACTGAAACTAAATGTAAGAGTAAGAGTAAACATATACAGAAGTTAGGACAGGATCTCAAATATGAGACTAAATAAGAGACTGTAACATGAAACAAAAAAGCAAAAACTTATGTAAAATGGATCAAATATTTGATGATTTGAAACTGAAACAAGATTTTCAAAATGAGAGTATATGTATATAACAATTCAAGTGAATCTGAACATGAAACATAAAATGAAACTGAAACATGAAATGAAACATCTCTAAAAAATCAGACTATATATGAAACTGCAACTACAAATGAATCTGAACTTGAAACTAATGCTAAAGATGTAATCCAGTTCAAGTTGGCTCACAAGTTTGAATCTCATTCTAGCAGAAATTAGAGAACCAAAGATATATAGCAGTGCAAACAACATCTGAAATCTGTAACTGAAAATGAAAATCAATATGAGACTAATCATGTACATAAATGGATTTAAAATATGAAACAAAATGCGAGACTCACACCAAAACAGCTATACCATATCATAAATGATTCTTATAATTGAAAGATGAATCTGATAATGCATTTGAAAGTGAGAGTAAATGCATATCACAATCCATGTGAATCTGAAAAGATGAAACTGAAAATGAAATCGGAACATGAACATAGACAGCCATAGAAGTTCACAATGAAAATGATATCTGAAACTGAAACTGAAACTGAATCTGAATATAAACTAAGACTAATCACAACCAGTACGTCATGTTGGATCACAAGTCTAGGCATACATTTCTAAAACTGAAATAGACAACCATAACGGTCCCGACCAATCAATCCAACACCTTAGATTGAAGGCAGAAGACCCAATTTGTAGAGCATATTTTATTTTCCACAATGCAAGGATCACAACATATAGAGGGCAAAAGTCCCAATTTCTAGTAGAAATTCGTCCATCAGACTGACATGCAGGGACGGAAAAAAAAAACATTAACATAGTGAAGTCCCAAAAATTGACGCTCCAATAAATTGTCCTCTTCAACATGCATGCAAATATAACCAATTTTTTTTGGCCTTAAACCACATAGCAAACCCCAATTTCTACCAGGAGGCAAAGGCCCCATTTCCTACCAGTCGTGCTCTGTCGGACGGACATGCATTTTGCACTGCGACAGTTAGGGATATCTTTAACAGTGAAATCCTTAACAGGATGCAAAGGCCCATACTCGGACCAGAACATGGTAGTCAGACAGACATGGAATTAGGTGGAACGACTGTTAGGATATCTATAAGGGTCAAAACCCTTGATTTAGAAGGCCAGGAACTCATCTATAGCAAAAGCCCCAAATTCTATCACAAATTGGAAGACAGAGAAGCATCCAAGCCGAAATCTAGTCTTTCAGGAAAGAACCATGGCAAGAGATGGAAGTGAAAATACGTACCTCCACCCGATCTTCACCAACCCAATTTGATAATGAAGAAGAGGCTTACCATTTCAATGGGTATTTGTACACATACCCGTTGGCGCGACCCGTTCGCGCCATTATTTTCTCTCTCGCCATCTTCTTCTCTCCTCAATGACAACTTGGTCGCCTTCATCCCGTTGTTCCGTACGACGGGATGGGAGAAATCGCTGTGGGATCGGCTCGAGGAAGCCTGCGGAATGGCAGCGAATCCCATGGAGAGATCTCGCATCCCTCGCAACCGTGAAAATGATATTGTGGGATAGCAGGCATCCACCGGTTATAGACCTGCCCAAACATACCCATGGGATGGGCGGGTGGGATATCGCAATCCCATCCCTCCTAATTCCACCGGATCTGCCCGGCCAAACAGGCCCTTACCTACTAATCTTTAGGATGTGGATTGCGTCTTGCCCAAACTCTAGCCACAATCGAGTAGATATACTGGGATGTATCTGCTCATACACATTGTTCATTTTTATATACACACACAAACGCTCACCTGCGAACCAGTTCGTACGTACTACATACGGACTTTTTTGAGAACCCATCATACGTGATGTGGATCCAAAATCTGAACCGTTCATGTGAAGCAGCACCTCATGAAACCCTCTCAGACCAAGTTTTACTTTGATCTAAAACTTTGATGGGCCATGAAAAATGAAAACAGTTTCCTCCCTTGATTTGCATTTCTCTTTGCTATAACCCACCAGAATTTTAGATCATGGTGAAAATTTGCTATGACCCACCGTTCAGATTAGACACCCATGACACGTGTGCAAAGGTGCGCACGTGCGTAGGTGCGCAGGGGAGCATGACTCTATATATATTTATATATATGATATGGGTAGACAAATGAGACAGATTGAACCTAAAATGGACCACAACTCTCGCATGCTTTGTACATTTAAAGCACCCAAGTGGTACACTTGAGCATGGGATCTTATTTATTTTTGGGCTCATGCCTTAAAATGATTCGAAAAAAGTAACGGCAGGGATAAATGGATACATCATGGTGGCCCCTTATAGCATCGTCCGTTTCTAACGGATAATTCTGTAGGGTGACCATGATGTATTGGTTTATCTACACCGTACATCCCCTCTCTTAGATCGCTCCTCTCTTAGATCGCTTCAAGGCATGTGCACAAAAATGAGGTAAATCCAGATCTACCTGAGAGAGGGGCTGTACGGCGTGGATAAACAGATACATAAAGGTAGGGCACGCCCACAGAAGTCGTTGCGAGGGTGGGTCATCGTAGGACGCAATCCGCGTCCGGAGAGGACGCCCACGACTCTTTCATTCATTTCGTAAAGGAAGAAATTTCTCTCACAGAACTCTCCGCCGCTCTTTTGATTATTATTTATCTATCGTTCTCCTCCTTTTATTTTACGAGGATAAACAAAAAATAAAATAAAATAATAAATAGTCGAAAATGGCATCAAAAGCTTGGACGATGCCTCCTCTATCTTCGAAAGGCATGGCGAAATCAGCAACCCAAACCCCTCGGAGATTGCATACAGAGGCTTCCTCTGTCAAGAAGAAGAATCTCACTCACTCAATCGAGTTGCAGAGAGTCTCTCCATATTCTGCAGTAATAGCC